>NW_024104440.1:55448-655448 GCF_003945595.2 Pipra filicauda
TTTTGCTGAGGACGAAAATTCTGGCTTCGGGCACACTTTTAACTGCTGCTCTGCAGTCTCAGTAACCACTCTCTTAATCTTTTCCTGCAGCCGAGCAAAAGATGTGACGATGCCAGCGAAGCTCCCCGTGAGTTTTTTCTCGGCGAGGTCTCCGGTGGTGGATCTGTTCCGGGGCCAGCTGGACTATGCGGAGCAGCTCCGGCAGGACTCGGAGATCGTGCTCTATTTCTTCTACGCCCCGTGGTGTGGGCAGTCCATCGCAGCAAGAGAAGAGATAGAACGTGTGGCCAGCAGGTTGTCAGACCAGGTACCTCCAGAGAAGATACCAATCTTAAACATGACCTGATAGCTTTCTGAGTGTCCCAGCTGATGCTGATTTCTGGCTTCCCATGGGAACCAGTAGGACTTGAATGCCCACGTATTTGAGTAACTCAGCCAGTGGTCTTAATTTTAATATAGCATACAGAGTGTTAGAATAAATGGAGGCAAGCTGTGATTCCTCCTCAGTTTTTTCTGCTCCTGAATGGGGAACTCTACAAGTTTCTTGTTGTAAAGTGTTCTCAGATTTATTCACCTGCCTTCAGACAGAAATTCCGTGGAGTTTGTTTCCAGTTCCAGGATCCTTGGAGACACTGGTAATCATATAAGATTGTAAACTTTCTAGCAGTTGTGTACCTGTGAACACTTCACAGGTACAGCTGTCTTAAACCTCCACTTGTTGAGCTCCACTGCAGAAAAAGTAATTAATACGGATTACAACTAAATCAGTACATTTGAAGGATTTAGATGAAAAACCATAAAAGCTAGAAAGAATAGCGACCAAAAGGATTGCTGTTGCAAAATGACAAAAAAAGTCTTTGTGTGATAGAATTAAGAGCAACAGGTATGGAATGCTTAGTTGAAAAGGCCCTGAAAATAGCAGATGGAATAGATTGTAAAAAGTACAGCTGGGATAAAAAAGTCACAGTAGTGTACTTTGTTAGCTGTGAATTTTTACCTGCTTTGCAGGTGCTGTTTGTGGCTATAAATTGCTGGTGGAACCAGGGGAAATGCAGGAAGCAGAAGCATTTCTTTTATTTTCCTGTGATACATTTATACCATCGGAGGTAAGATTTCTTATGTATGGTCTGGGCTTTTTATTGCTGTTTTGGGGAACAGAGATATCATATAAAATGCTGCAGTTTGAAAATGTTACATTTATGGCTATAGTAAACAGCTGTAGAGGAGGAGACTCTGGGTGAAGCTCATCCTGTGTGCTACTCGGGTGCCAGGTAGGACTGTAAATGTCAGTTAAATGACATGCTGGGCAATTCTTCATCCTTAAGGAAATTTTGTTTTGCCTGTGCATCTTCTGGAAGTTCTATCTCCAATAAAAAGTAAAGAATTCAGAGTTATATATTAATTTCAATTGACTACTTGCTCTGTAGATGGATTATATCGACTGGTCCTAATTTATTACAGCAATAAAGAATGTACTTAAGGGTTGTTGAAGTGAGTGGAATTTAAGTGCATATTTAAATGGCACTGTGTACTGAAGACCTTCTTCTAAATTTGAACTCACTTTTTATGCTCCAGATGTTGAGATATCATTGTATACAATTCTCTATAATCTCATTTTTATTTTTTAGTATTTGTATGTATTATCCTTTTTTTTTTCTCTTTGTGTGGAGCAGAAGGTAAGGAAGCACACTTTCTAATGCTATATATTATAGTTTATCCCTTGCATTGTACTTTTGTACTGTAGTCTTGAACTGCAGCTCTCTTCCATCACAGAGGCTGGTTATGGTTTTTTGGGGGGTGATTTATGTATTAAAGAGGAACAGTCCTGGTCTTTGTTAGCTGAACTTGGAGTAGACACAGGTGACACTGGCATAATTCAAGCTGCAACACAAGAACCTTACAATCCCACTTGGATGTACATTGACTTAAACTTACTTGATCTTGAACTTACAACACAATAGATGGATGCACTTGAGTATTATCAGTAACATGAAGCAGAGTTGCAACAAGATGAGGTGTAATTCCATATTGATACTTCATAAAACCCCTCGTGCCTGAGGTATTAAATGTTGAATGTGGTGTCCTGGGCATGTGACATGTTGAAGCACTGTGTGTTGCTGTGAAGGAGAGGTTTGTAATAAACCAGTGTAGGATGTAGAATAATCTAGTGGGCTCTAGAAGAACTTCAGAGCACCTGAATAGAGGTACCTCAATTGTCAGTTTGATATTTTCCAATGTGTCTGTACAAACTATACAAACTATATTAAAAATGCATCACATTAAATTCTTCAGTGGAAATGGACTAATTCTTTGTGCTTTTTGTGTTTGATTTCATTTTGGACAGTGATGCTTTGTCCAACCTAATGATAATAATGATTTCAAGGGGATAAGGGGAACCTCTGGAAATCGTATCTGCAAGACCCAGCCCACCTTCTGTTTTAGCACTACCTAATGTGGTGTGAGCTGTTTTATCAGATGGCTGGGGGAACTCTAGATTTGCTTAGTTTGTTCATCAGCAGTGGGCCTGGATTTGTCCCTGCCTTACTGATTGCTTCCTGTAAAAGTCTGTGTAAAAATATTGCACCTTTCCAGGTTGATACTGTTTGAGATACTGAAAAATCAAGTGAAAATAGTGAGGTTTTTTCAGATCTGTACTTTTAAGTCACATGTATGTAAGTCACACGTATTGGTCACGTGGACCAAGCACAAAGATGTGATCATATCATTTATACCTGCATTTTACCAACTTAAACGGGACTCAGAAGTGTTCACCATCCCTCTGTCCTTACCAACACACTGCCCCTTTCCCACAGAGAGTGGCTGGGATTCCTGTGCTGTGCTTTCCTCTGGTAACACAACTCCCCATCAGTCACTGAAGCCGCTGGTAAACACGGAGAGCAATTCCCTAGAGGCTGAGCATGCTGTCTGTGTAACTCCTATCTGCCACCCCCAGGAAGGGCTCTCTATTGTTAATTTAAGTCTTAATGTTCTATTATTTTTTTTGGTACTAGTTTTGGACCAATTGAATACAAAGGCCCAATGAGTGCTGTTTATATTGAAAAGTTTGTTCGCCGGGTGATGACACCACTACTCTACATCTCGTCTCGATCAAAATTACTAGATTTCCTCTCAAATTATGAGGTACTTATCTCTCTTCTCTAGCTTTACCACTGTGGTTCAGAAAGAGTTTGACTTGTCTAAGGATTAAATTTGATCTGCTCCAAAGTACTAGTTTATTTTCAGGATCCTGAAATCAGTGCCCTGTAAATTTGTTAAAATCATAAAAATATTAAATGACAAATTCATAATGTTGGTTCCCTGTATAGTTACTCTTATGATTTAGTGATGCTCTTAATTTACAGTACTTTAGCATGTAGAGACAACAATCAAAGTTGTTACCTCACCAAAAAGTTACATATGAACAAGAAATGAGGAAGAAATCTTTTCACAAAAATCTTCAATCTAAGCTGGGACAGCATTTGAGAAATATACAATCATTACTTTAATCTTTAAAGGAATGTTAAGCCTTTCTAGTAGGATAAATCTGTTAAGTAAAAACAAATGTGTAATTAGTTGAAATAAGAGCTCCTAACCACATTGTATGGGGTAACTTCATGGTTTTAATCCACTGGGACATGGTGTTTTATTAATTTTCAGTCTGTTGTTTTCAGGGGTGCCAAGACTGGTAACAATACTAGTGGATTAATAACTTCCAATAAGACAACGTGTACTTGAACAGAACCATTTCCAGTCCCTTTATAACTGTTCATTTCTGTGGTGCACAGTGCAGAAATACCACAATCCTGCTGAACCCCGAGCTGATCAAATCCCTGCTGTAGTAGTGGGTACAACGTGTGAGGGACCCTGCAGTGTCCCAGAATGAAGCAGATCCTCTGGGAACTGGGGCATGTCCTAATGGTTCTGCTGCAGGATGGAGCAGGTCCTGTGTGTTGAGTGACAGCGGCCACGGCGTGAGGGGACACAGGCTGGTGGTCACCGTGGGCAGGGGCTGTGCTGTTCTGCCAGGAACTGTTAATGGGCTTGGCTTTCCAGTGTTTTAGGCCTGGAATGTGAGTCAGTAGTGAGTTGTGTGCCTGTCTCTGGTGCTGATACTTTCTGTGATCACAAGCACTTCTGTTGTTCTCTCACTGCTTCGGTTTTGCCATTCTAAAATGTTTTTCTAAAATGTTCTTTTGCCTCTTACAGAGATCTGAAAACAGCCATCCTTGGTTTTTGGTCTGTGTTACATGAATTATTTCTAGGTAGTCTGCAAAAGATAACTAATAAGCTTATTGTCATTAAGTTTGAGTTTGCTTTACAGTAAGAGGTGCAATTCCATTGGAAAAAGGTTAAGATAAAAGACAAACTTAGGGGGAACAGAAAATCTTTTTAAACACTGCTTAGCAGTTGAACAGTTATTTTTGTTTCTGTGTTCAAACTTCCCCCATTACTGCGCTTGAAATTCTGTGGCTGCAAATGCCAAATCTCTGTTTATGTTCAGCATTTGTTGGTTCTTTTTTTTTCCCCAAACGGCCCAAGAGTGGGGTCTGATCTGTCATGTTGCCCTGCACTCATTTAAGGCTGAGGTTGTACCAGAGCATGGCACTTGGTGCTCAGTAGCTTGCCTCTGTAAAGTTAAGCAGGAAGGAGAGAAGGGGATACAAAAATAACAGATAAGGTGGAAGAAACAGAATTGTTTATGAAGGTGGATGGGAGGGAAACATAGTCAGACCCAAAGGAAAAGATAATTTTAAACCAGAAATAAACAGGTCATTTCATAATTTTAAACAGAAATGTGAATGGTTTCTAATGATTTCCATGCAAGTTGAAAAACTTTATACCATTTGTAGAAAATACAATCCAGGAGTGACTCCTGTGTTTAAGAAGTGAGGAAGTTTGGGGAATAAAGTAGACTGCAGGAAGTGCACGTATGGCACAAAGTAATTGCAATTTTAAGACCCTTGGCTAGTTGAAAAACTGATTAACTTGAAGCTCAGAATTTCTGAAAAATTTATCATCGTCAGTATCTGATCTTCAGCCCTTTGTCCTGCCAGCGAATGGGTTCTGCAACCAAAAAGAAATGCTGGTGAACAGAATCCAGGTAAATGTAAGGACAAGTGGTGTTTGTTCCTTGGGGTTTTGTCCCGTCCTCGACCCGATCACGACTATCGTGACATGCTGTGCTGCTCTCACAAGAGGGCGCTCAAACCCCGGGAAAGCACTTCGGGTTGAAGACACCGAAGTTCAAATCTGCGGGTTTTGATACTGTTTAAGGTTATTTTTTGCGGTTGTGGAATGATACTAGTGCAAAACTAGAACTGGATCAGAATTAGAATTTAATTTTTGAGAGCCAGGAAAAACCCCACTTGGAAAGCAGTTAAAATCTTGGAGTGTATAGGAAGATGTAAGAGGAGAAAAATCTGCACGTTCTGCCATAACTCAGGGTACCTCTGAGTACCTGTAGTCATTTTGTTTTCTCAGCTGCAGAGATGTGTCAGTTTAATCCAAACTGGCCTGGCTGATTCCTCACTGACTAACCCAGCTGCTAGAAATGCCCTTGTCCTCCTGAGGCACAGGGCAGGAAACATGAAGCCACTGTAGTTACAGCAAAAGCTTCACTCATTTATGAAAATTAAATGTACCCAGGGAGCTCATCATTTTCTGGCTTCAGGAGAGCTGGTCTCCCTGGGAGGGAGCTGGTGTGTGTCTAAACGTGTCAGCTCTCTGCTCTGCTCTGTGTGTGTGGAAATGCTCCCTGAGCATTACCCAGCTGGGTAGGATCTGACACAGAAGGGGATTCAGGTTGCTTTTGTGTGGAGTACTGAGGTGTCTGTGTTAAATGATGGTGTGAGAATTTGCTTTCAGTTCTGGATACCCAATATTTTTAATGTCCTTGGAAAATGAGCAGACTCTTACTGGTAAATTTAATTAATATCAATCAACAGTTTCTTTGCATTTCTACAGTGTAGATTTACTGGTATGTAATATTGGTTTTTCTGTTCCCCAGAGAAAACACATTCCTTTCCTCTTGCTGTTTTCTTTCCTGTGCTCACAGATAAAATGAGGCAGGAATTGCCTGCCTGCACAAGTCTGAGATTCTGAAAAAAATCATCTCCCTTACTTCAATGCAACATAGCCAAAACATTTTTTAAAAATTACAAATCGGGGTAGAAATAACTTGATTGAGTATTAAAAACATCTGATTGTAAAAGCTAATCAGTAGCTGTGTTTTTTTCCTGTTCTCTGTTCCCATTATTTCGCATTTATTGGCCTTTAAATTACAGAGCTCTTTCATCGCAGTCATTCAATACTGTCTTTCTGCAGCTCTTCCAGTCAGCTGTAGTTCCAGTGATTCCAAATAACCTTTGCAAATTTTGTTCCTCACCCTTCTCTCCCTTTTCTGAAGTCCTTTTAGGAATATTGAACTACGTGAGTATCAGTACACATCCTTAACTCCATGAGTATCAGTACACAGCCTGACTGACTGTCTTTTCTACTGATCTAGAAAAGGACCTTCCATGTTATTCCTTATCACCTTACTTTCTTCCAAGGTGCTTGGTAATGTCTTGTAGGCTTTGTGGAAGCACAGCATGCTGCATGGAGTAGATCAGGCATCCTCATGCTTGCTCATCCCTTCAAAGAACTGTGGTAGATTTGAGGCGTGGTTCTGGAATAAAACCGTGGTGGCTGTTCTCCAATAAAAATTACTCATCTGAAGATCTCTGTTAATTCTAAAAGTTTCCATGAACTTGCTGTTTTGTAATTGTTGGGATTCTTGTCAAGTCTGTTACTCGATTTAATTGCATCACACACCACTTTCCATTCCTGTGGTGTAGAGACCAAGCAAGAAATAGGCTCCACTACAATTAATGATTTTGTATTTCCATATATGAGTTTCCTTAGGAGATGGTACTAATAACTCTTCGCTATTGACATCCTCAGGTTTGCTCCAAAGCCTTTCCTACAGACACTCTGTTTGAGACAGGGGTTGAAAATTGTTTCATGGGAAGAAAAGCTCCAGCAAGCTCTGTTCTAGCAACACCAACACTCCTAATGCTCCTTACAACCCCTGTGTCACATTCCGGTGTTTTATCCTCCTACTTGTATAGCAGGAAGTCTTATCCTCTTCCACTAATAATTCCTAACTCCTGCATGCAGGGGGTTACCCAGAGCTCCACAGAGATGTTACCTGGAAGCAGCTGACCATCAGTAACAGCTTGTATGTAAAAAACTCATAAACTGTTTGCAGGCAGCTGTTGCTGCAGCACTTACTGAGTGTTTTGGAGGGTCTTACATGAAGTGGGAGTTGTTGCTGTCAAGCTGCTCGTGGCCTGCTTGTATTCCAAACTAAGAGCCTCTTATTTGCATGGAGATCTTTCCTGTGAGACTTGAATCTTGCTTGTACAGAGCAAGAATTCTTGTTAGTTGCCATCCCCTGGAAGTGCTCAGCTTTGTTAAATGAGCAGAGCAATGGGTGTGAGCAACTGAATCTCTTCGTTCTTATAGATGGGAACATTTTAGTCACTGTCATCCTGAGTATAATTGCAGCCTGTAACGGGACAAAAATTCTGACTCCTCTGGGATGGTCATTAAAAGGCCATTAATTAACCAGATTACTGATTAGGCATATAGCATTAGTATATATTCTCCTACTACAATTTCTTTTTTAATTGAAGTCTTAAACTGCTGTTATTGTACAACAGAACTGGCAGTCAGAATCAGAATGTTACCTTTTTAAATATTCAACATAAATATTTCTACATCTGACTTTTGGCTTCTTGTCACATTTTAGTGTCACTTTTGACTCTTCTTTCATTCACTGTTTGGTGCCATAAATTTGCTCGGTACGGGATTAGTATTCAAAACTGGTCCTAGGAAATGGGATACTACAGTTTTGATAATCTTATCTGTCTTCTTATTTTGGTTCACTTGAATGCTTTGAAAGTTTTTTTTAAGGGATTGTTTCTTTTACTGTCTTAATTTGGAACTAGGAGAAAAAGATAAACATTAATTACTAGCCCATTTGTTGTTTAAAAAAGAACACTGCTGTATTTTTTCACTACTACTTCATTTATATTTTTACTTCCTTCTTGGCAATTATTATTGCAGAAATTTCACTAACTGCTTGTATCTCATTTTTATTATTGATAATTTTCTTGGGGTACCTCATAAGGAATCTTTATGAACATGGGTCTTGTGTTTAGCATTCATTCATGGAAGAGAATTCCTTCCTAAAAAGAGCAGGTCATTAGCTGGAATGGGCAATGTTGTTATTGGAGAACATCCTGAGATCACTAATTCATAGTGAGTTAGGTCAGTTTGTATGGCTGAGATGAATATCTGAATTCATATTAACAATAAGAGGTAAAATGTATATTCATGTTTTAAAAAAAAAATTAAATTTTTATATGTAAAATTCAAAAAAAAAAAAAAAAAAATAAAGCAGGCTCTGACATACCAAATGAAGATACTTATGTGAGAACATATTTTCCACACAAATGGGTAATTGGTGATTCTGGAATCTCTTGTTCCACAGCAATCCCTGGGCTGCTCTTGCTTTGTGTATCAAATGCTTTCTGTGTGCACTGGTGGAACTGGGAAACAAATAACACAAAATAACCAAATTCCATCACTTACTCTGTCCTGAAAGTTTATTAAACCAACTTGAGTGATGCATTAAAAACATAATTTAATAGTAACTTTTAATGGAATATATTTTGCAAAATTTAGAACTGAAACTTAACTGAAACACTGGAACAAGAGAAGTCTAGATTATGCACCTCTCTGTTCCAAGACAGCTTCTCCCAGATTCTCTTCCTGAATTTCATATGAAGTCATTCACCTGGAAAAATCAATCAGCCTCTTTATTTAAGGATAAGTCTTTTGAATTGTCTCTTTGGCAATTTGAAGAACTTTGTGGATGTGCAGGTGGGATGTGGGGCTCTCCTTGTCTTTGTGCAGCTGGTCTGTCACTGATTCTTGCACTGAAAGGATATATATTTTCAGTGACTGATACCTTAAAGATGGGATGATCACTGGGCTTAGCAGTTCAGATATTCACACACAAAGTGTGAATTCATATGTAGTTGCTAAGTATGTGCAACATAATTGTTGCTTAAGCTGTTTATACTGTGAAAAATCACATTTGACATTCCAATTCTAAAAGAAATCTTTATGATGCTTATGTTTCTTACCTTGGTGCTGGAACTGACTTACAGAATAGTTGCAAAGCAAATATGAATTGTTTTTGGTGAACTTTAATAGCTAACGTGGGCAATACACCATTAGAAACTCAGCATCCATAAACCCCTTTCTCATACATGACTTTTGAATGACAACTTTAGAATTTTTTTCTAGTCAGTCTTTAAATACTAAATTTTTCCTTGCAGTGTAAAGTGGCTGTTCTTCAGCAAACATTGTTGTCTTTTAAGAATTTGTTGTGGTTTACTGTAGGTGAATAATTGCTGTTCCCATATATTTATACTTGAAAATAGCTTAAATAGCTCTAATTCTTCTTATTTCAGCCTGGAGTTGTGGGGTATTTTGAGTTCAATGCTTCACCTCAACCACCTGGTTATTTAACATTCTTCACATCAGCATTACATTCATTAAAGAAAGGTAAAAGCTTCGTTTTCATAATTTTTAAGGCATCTGTGAAATTAGTTATGTATAAGAGCTTTAGTAGTTTTTGGCAATATTTTGTAGCTTGGGAATTAATCCCTTCTGTGTGTTTTTGATGTTGATCTAATTATGAGACCATCTCATAGGATGCTTACATGAAAAGCTTATTATGTGATCAGCCATCATGGAATGAAGTGTATGACAGGCTGCTGTCCAAAGATACACCAGGATAGAGATTCCTCAAACCCCCCCCCAACCCATACAGAGCCATAATCAGATCCCACTACTTCATTTAAGTGGAATCCAAAAGTCTTTGGTCTTATGCAACGTGTACAATGTCAGAGGCATTGGATGAATTTGACTTTGTCAGTACTTAGTAACTGAATTCAGCCAAGTGCTTTCCTGGATGGAGTCAGAGAGCTGGCACAAGGCAGCATGATGGGAAGGGCTTTCTCCCCCTTAATAATCTAAAATACAAAACCTCCTGGGTTTAAACATGCAAACTTTGTATATGATTAATACCTGTTTTTCCATCCTTCTGAATGAAGCTTTCTTAAAGTTAGGATTAGCACATTTCATGGATATTCCTGTCAGCAAATGGAGGAAATTGATACCATTATTCTTATATTTTACTGTGCCACTGGCTTGATATAGAGCCTGTTCTGTTTTGTTCTGTGATTTCATTTATATGTTGGGACAGTTCTTTGCCACATAAAGATGAGAGGCAATCTGTCTTTGTGTGTACACATATATAAATATAGACTATGTATTTATAATATGTATTTAAATAATATGAATTTGCTATAAATATGCATCACTTAAACAGTCAGTGTTCATACATATGTATCATCTTGGCTTTTGAGATGCCATAAAACATAGCGAGGTGCATCTGTGATACCAGATGCTATATTTAATAAGCAAATGAAGAAATTGGACCATTCAGGTTGACATTCTCTGTCCCCTCTGTGCAGAAAAGGAACACGTTTGTTCTTGTCATCAACTTCTGCCTCAGTCACCAGCATTGGCAGCTGCTGTTCCCAGGTCCCTGTGCCTTTTCCCAGCAGTGCTCTGTGTGTTGGTCTGAAGGTGGTGCTCTGAGGCTTTCAGTGTGTGTAACTGGGTTTCAAGCCTGTCCGTGTGCCCTCGCAGATTACCTTGGGACGATCCGCTTTGGAGTGATCACGGACAGCCGCGTGGCACGGGAGCTGTCCCTGGAGCATTCGGGCAGCGTGTACCTGCACAGGCACGCCAACACATCCCTCGTGAGTGCTGCACTTCTCTTCTAGGGACCCTGGCACAGCACGTGGAGGTTGAAGCTCTGTCATACCAGACCATGAATAAATGTTTCACAGAGCTTTAGGACACGGGGTGTTTAAGAAGTATAATTTTGTACAGTAATACACATGTTCATTGTACCCGTCAGCAGCTGTTTTGAACAGTAGCTGAGACCCCAGCTGATCAAAACCTAAAACCCCAAGCACTTCAGAAATCACTATACAAAGACCTTTTCCCAAAGCTTCTACATCTTTCAGTGGATCAGAATTAGAAGGCTGCTTGAGTGAGGATATGGACAAAGAGATTTTGTAGGAAGGATAGTAGGAATAGTGAAAACTTGCATTTTGTTTTAAAGGTATGACAGGACACTGATTAGAAGAATCACACAAATTAAATTAGCTGAATTTATAATAACTCTTACTCCATGTGCCTTATTTTTTTGGGGAAGCTAAGACTGAAAATACTAACTTTCAGGTTTGCTGTTTGGCATAGAGACCTTCCCTACCCACACTGCTACCATGAGGGGAAATGCTGTGAAGATGGTATTGTGATGTGTATTTTATTTAATTGAGACTAGGAAAGATAGGGATTTTTCAGATGAAATAACAAAGTACATTAAAGACTATTGTCTGTGCAAATTATTTAAGGTAAACTTGCCTGAATTTATTAAAATTGATCCTAGAAGCTGTGAGCACTTTTTATTATGCATTTCAGTAACTCAGTAGTTTTATGATGCATTCAGTAATAAGAAATACCAGTTTTAAATGCAGTCTTGATATTTGGGTCTTAGAAGGCTAATTTAAAATGAGTTAAAATGGTGAGTTAGTAGTGGGAAAAAATATTCTAATATTCTGTAAATCAAGGTATGTGATGATACCAACTTAGGGCTCTTTCAATTACAAAGAAAATTTGTACTATTGAGAAAAAGTCAAGATTATAAAGCTATAATAAAAGAAAGAGGAGCTTCTCTGGTAGAATCCTTTTTGCTTGTGTGTGTTACTATAACCTGATGAGCATTTTGGAGGCTTTTCCAGAGGGAAAGAGTTTATGAAATGCTGAAGTTTGTTGACTGGTGTCTAATCTCACATTTAGAAAGAGAGTTTTAGTCATTCCAGTAACAAAGCAGGCCATACTGGAGAACTGCACTCATTACTAAACCAAGTGAGGACAAAGAACTGTTCTTTTCCCCCTTCAAGATCTATCCAAAAGACATCCTGAACTACACTGCTGAGAACATCTGCAAGTGGGCCCTGGAAAACCGAGAGATGCTCATACGCTGGCTGAGACCACACGGTGGGAAAAGCCTTCTTCTGAACAACGAGCTGAAGAAAGGACCAGCACTTCTCATATTTATACCTTACAATCCCTTAGCAGAAATTCATCCTCTTTTAGATGAAGTAAGTGAAATAATTTATTTTTCTTTTTACTTCAGAAATAGTAGAACTTGAGAGCTGTAGTCAGTGGTCTGAGCTTAATTTTAATTCATTTTATTTCACTGTTCAAACTATCCAGTTTCGTTTAAAAACACTTCCTCAAACCATATTATCACAACTCTCTTACAGTGGTTTGCATCCCACACAATGTACCTTTGTCTCATTCAACAATTGTTTAGAACAAGCATCTTGATCTTCCCTGACCATCTCCTCGTGGTGGGTGCTGTGGGAGAGATGCAGATCTTTGCCAGCTGGAACAGAAGCCCTGTGTGTTTTGTCCTCCCCATTCTGTTTCTACTCTCCTACTGTCTTTCCAGAGGTGCTTGTGCAAGGAAGAACAGAGCTTTTGTAAAACCAGACAGTGTTATTTAAGATTATTTAAAATATAGCCCAATCAAAAAGCTACTCAGAACCACTCTGATTTTTATACCCCATGCATTCTTTAATCACCTTCCAGTTCTCTTCCTCTGCCATTATTTCCTTTCTGAACTGCCCAGGACAGGAGTTTGTGTAGCTGTGCAGAAACGAGGCAGGGAAACTAACTTGGCTGAAAAGCAGTTTTTTGTCCCTGGGCTATTTTTCAGCTGGAATCCATCATCCCATTTAGTATAACACAAAGCTGCACATCCCAGTGGTGATCCCACAGCACTGAGGACAGTGGGGAACAACAGACAAGCATCTGTGGGAGACAAGAAGCAGGGCTAAGTTTTGGTGATAGTGCTGACTTACATCCATGACATCTGTGTCCTGGAAAGTGTAGGCCTTCCACATCAATATTGCAGTGTCTGTAGCAATAAGGAAAAAAGGAAAATAACTTAGGATACAATATTTAGCCAAAGTAGAAATAGACACAATGAAAGCTAAACTTGACTGCTACAAGGTAGGGTTGGGGCAATCTTTGCCTGGAAAAGAACTGCCATTACTCTTGTAGTAACCTGTCCTATTTTTGGCAGACTTAAATCAGTGATGTTTGTCACAGGTTAAACATTCTAGTAACAGGTACCCCCTATTTTAGATCAAATCAGTGCAAGCTCAGATGGTCTGTTTCAAATTTCATTCTGCTAAATAACAGTGTTTATCAAAATGTGAAATGAAATACAAAATATTCCAGTTGCTCTTGCATAGCTTCAGTTTGATAGAGATATTATGCAGTTTGTTTACCATGGCAGGAGCTGTTTACTGCAGCCAGCCTGTGGGTTTCCTCAGGCAATGAACCCACTTGACTGTAAGGCAGTTGCAGGGAACAAAGCTCCCAAGTTTTATGTTGAAAGTTCTCGGAACAAAATTTGTTTTCTGGTCATAGCTCACTGAAATGAGCTCAATAGTGATGGTCCTGTGACACAACACCCCTCCTAGATGAGGCACTTCAACATCTCTTTGATAATCACAATGACTTCTGTCAAAGTGTTCCTCTGAAAGCAGTGTGTGTGTGTTCTGGGTTTTGTTTAATGTGATAATGAGGATGAAAGGAAACTTCCTCTTTCGTTTTCCTTTCTTGTGTGTTCTGTTCTTTGTCTCCTAGAAAGGGAATTCCTTCTGTGGTCCATACACATGCCTTTTTCTCTGCTTGTTTACCCTTGGTTGTGAAAAGCAAAATGGTGATGGAGCACAGAAATGTTGGCACTGAGAGACAGGAGTTTTTTCCCTTTTTTCTTTCTTCTCCCAGTAAGTCACATTACTATATGCAAAATACACTTGCAGTATTGCAACTGTATATGCCCATGGTTGAGAGAATACTAACATTGCTTCAGCACTCTTAATGATTGTTACAAAATCTGTTACAAAATCTCTATTCCCTTTTCATATGGGAGCACTTTTATTTATTTCCTCCTCGTATTGGAAAATAAGGGAAATTCGGGAGCTTGGACTCGTTAATGCTTCATGTTAGTGGGATTTAACCATAAAATGTAGTGTTACTGCACTGCAATAAATGTGATGCAAAGAGGACCTTGAGATCAATGTGGTGGACTGAATATTTTAAAGTGACTTTTTGTTTGTCTGTATATTTAATGTTTATATGCTAAAATATCGGAAAATTTAATTTCGTTATCAAGTCAGAGCCCCCTATAATATTGTAAGAAAAAAGAAGATGAGTCAACTTCATCTCTCTGAAATTCCATCTGTGATTGCATATATGTTGTTAAACCTGCAAGAGAGAGCTGCATTTGAGTGAACTATGTATCATTAATCCTGATTTTTTTTTTCTTCCTTTTGTTCCCCTCCATAGATTACCAAAGTGGCCTTGGAATACCACAAGTGTAATAAAAGCCAGGCAGCTGAGCCAGATCTTCAGCACTTAGGAGACACTGATTCACCAGCTTTTGATTCCTCTGTAACAGATGCACACGTGAAAGTCTCAGAACCCTTGTCCATGTCCACGTACCCCTGCTGTAACACGGTGGTGCTGCCACAGTGGCATTCCATCTCCAGAACTCACAATGTCTGTGAGCTCTGCGTCAACCAGACTCTTGGTGTCAAACCAAATAAAGTCCACGTGCCACACTGTAACTTTTTAGAGATAGAAGCAGCTTTGGACTCTTTCTACCTCCAGGAACATACCTTTTTTCAAGTTATATCAAATACCATAGAGTGCAGCAATTTCTTAAGTTTCTATAGTCCCTTTAGCTATTACACTGCATGTTGCAGGACAGTAAACAGGCATTTTTTAAGTTTCATTAGTTCTGAGAAGACCATCTTTCAGACCCCCAAAGTAGCATTTTCTTCCCATGGGAAGAAAGGTAACACCCAATTTTCTATTCCTCACATTGAGGATAGGAATTGTTTTATTCCTGACCTTAATATTAGTAGTATGAACATTACTGGTCTGAGCTGCAGGACCAACAAAACCTTGAATCTCTATCTACTGGATTCAAATCTTTTTTGGATATATGCAGAGAGACTAGGAGCATCAAGATCTACTCATCTTAAGGAATTTGCTGCCATTGTTGACATGAAAGAAGAAGTGCACTATGTCCTGGATCAAAATCAGTCACTTGTTGGACCTACCCTGGGTATGGTAACCACTATCCAAATGCTTGAATTAAGAAAATTATGTTTCCAAGTATGCCCAGTATTTCCAGGTATCTTAAAAAGTGAGACTATAGTCAGAATTGTAAATTGTAATTTATTCTGTTCTATTTAGTAGTTAACCAAGCAGTTATGAATTATTCTGTTGGCTAGAACAGAATCATGTTCTGGGTGGCATAAAAACTAAGTTCCCTATACCAAAAGTAACTTGCTTTAAAAGAAGTGAACCTCAAAAGGTGTGTTTCTTGACTGTCTGATGCGTTGAAGGAACTGGTAAAATCTAAATTAATTTGCTTATGGAAAAAAAAATTATTATGCATCTAACATATTTGATATTACAGAAGACATTTGTGTATTAGTGGTGGTGTTGATGTTTACTCAGCTGTTCTGTGTACTAAAATATCCCAGAATTTTGTGAGATACTTCCCACTTACCGGCAGAGACTTCCCCATCCTCTTGACCTCTGGAACCAACTTAAATTATTGTAAATTGATTTTGAAAATTAGGTCTGTTTTCAAGGTAGAGCTCTGAGGTGGTTGCGGCCAAATCTATCAATGCTTTTTTTTCCTGTCTGAATTGGAGAAGGAAACAAAGAACAAACAAAATAAAACAAACAAAATCATGAAAAATAACAGAGAAAAAAAAAAGGGAAAAAAACCCAACCCAAGGATTGCAGTCCTGATATACTTACAAATTACTGAATCAAACAAAACATACCTAACCACGTGCATTTGCCTGTCATTGCCATTGCATTTGCTGCTGTGCAAAACTGAGTCTGCCTCTGGAAAATACTGGGTTTTTTAATGTTATCTATGTAAGTAAACATGGAAGGAAATTCAGGTAAACGTACTATTAAAATAAATTGTTCCAGAAGGTATGTCAGTGTAATTGTTACAGCACTAATTACATTCCCTTTTTGCCATAAATCTCAGTACAAAAGGATGCACAGCATAGAACAAGTGGCCATGGTCTTATTAAGGATCACATCCCACCCTATCTTGTCTCCATCCCAACCCCCCAGGAAAACGCTCTGGAAAAACAAACAAAAACCTCAGTGGCCATAAACGGATGCTTAGGAAATATTAAGCTCAGAATGAGGAGATACAAGTTTCCTTCCCCTTTCTGCTCCCAGTACTTTCTGTCCCCAGCGTTTCTCGGGTCACAGGATTTCCTGAGCGTGACGGGGGTTTCTGTGCTGGAAGGCTCAGAGTATTTCTGGGCCGTCATTGGAACTCCCAGAAGACTTTTGCTTCTACGTATTTTGTCAAGGATTCAGTTGTGATTTATGCTTGGGTTGTGTGGCTTTTTAAAATTTTGTTTTACTTCCTTAAGCCTCTTAACTTTTAAAATTTTATAATAACAAAACGGAGCAGTGTGTAATACCTTTAACAGATCTCAGTCTTTACAGGTGGTTTGTAAAAATCCAGGAATATGTCTCAATTTCCCCCTTCTTTTCAGTTGCTACTTAACCATGCACAGATAGTCCAAATCTGGAGATCTAGAAAGAAAAAATCCTGTTTTGGCCTAGTGTAAGAATTTAATGAAATGCTGAATAGTAAATATAAAATTAAATGTCCTGCTGTTTGCATTTCAGAGATAAACTTGATGATCTGGTATTTTGTATGTCTGTACAAAAGTGCAGGTTTTACTTGGGTCTAGTTTTTGTACTGGAAATACAAGCACAAGCTGTTTCTATTTGATCCAGGAATTATTTTTATTGTTTTTCATATTATACCTTTTGTCTTGAACTTTTGTTCATATTGAATACTCCTTTTTTTAATGCATGGAATAATATTTCTCCATCCAAATTGGATATCTTGCAGCAATTTAGAAAACATGGTGTAGGCTCAGTGTAGTGTAGCTGAAGGTAGTTGAGGACTTTGTAGCTTATTTTAATTTTTTACCAGCGACCAGCTACTTGTTAAATATCATAAAATTAAGGAGAAGGTTGAACAAAGAGGAAGGTGGTCACTGGTAGACAAAAGGGGCTGGTCAGATTGGCATGGGAATAGCAGGGTACTTAAAGGTCAAAAGCAAAGGACAATTGCAGAGAAAGAAATAAAAATGGAAGAATAAATGCAAATAATTGTGGACCTAAGCAGAGCCTTCAAGATAATGTAGAAAGTAAAAAATGGAGAGAGGATACTATGATACTATAGCAGGTATGTGGTTAGATAGAAGCACAGAGAATAATTATTATAGTACATTGAATAGGGATGGAAGCAAGATTAGAGACTAGTGTGGCAAATGAAAAGACTGTAACAAAGAAAACAAAAAAAACCCAGTGCAACTTTATCTTGTTTTCACATCAGTTGTGGTTACTCAAGAGTTGATACCAAACCGTCAGAAATTATTGACATGAAACCAGGTTTAAATTTGTATTTTCTCTGTAAGTTCTTCTGAATTAAAGAGTAAAAACCGCCAAAATCACCTCTGTGAAACTGAAATAACTTTGCTGTGTATCCATTTCATTGCAGAAAACTTCATTAAAAATTTCAGTGTTCTCTACAGTCCCTTGAAAAGGCATCTTGTTGATGACCCTTCAGCCCATTTTCCAGAACAGCGTGTGATCACAGAAGTGACTACTCACACCTTCCATGAGACTGTGTTCTCGGGTGGAAAGGTACAGCCTCCTTCCTCAAAGGTTTCTTGCGTATCATTGCACAGATTTTCAGGAGGGGATCTCAGTCTTACTTAATATCAGTGTGCTTTTCTTCCTTGTAACATGAAGTATGGTGTTTGTAAGAATTCAAAAGCTTTCCAATTGCATGCCATGACATTGCTTTACCTAAGATGCCATCCTGAACAGGAGTTAAATTACTTTGATTTTTTTAATATACTAAGGTTTAATATCCATTGTTGTTCAAGTGTGCAGTGAATGTCTGCATCTCCAGCTGGCTTCCAGCAGCCCTAACTCCTGCTTTGATAGTTAGAGGCAAAAAGCAAAGTATAGACATCATCTTTTTTTTTCTTTTTTTTCCCACATGAAGTAGACAGTCACTGTTAGATACATAAGAATTTAAGATTGCAAAAGAATCTTGGCAAGTGTAGTAAAGTTTGGTGCATTTTCACTTAAAGGGAATGATCCTAAACTAAATAATCTTCTCTATTTTGTCATTATGGAAAGAGAATTCCCCAAGGATTTTTGTGTGTTAACTCAGTAGTCAGAGGACATCGGTAAATAGCTTGTAATAAAGTTTATTAATATTAGGATATAGTTTACTTTCACATTTTAAGGATTCTGAGTTATAGATGTTGTGAAAACCAGTCCTCCTTTCTGCAGATTAACTCCAACAGATAATCAAACTCTTCTCCATTTCATTTTGCAGAATGTCTTGCTGCTCTATTATGCACAGTGGTGTGGATTCTGTGCTTCTCTTAATCACATCTTCATTCAACTTGCTCGGCTTTTGCCTCCAGATAATTTCACTGTGGCAAGGTAAAAAATTCTAATTTCATCTCTCCAGAATAATGTAAGACCATTGGGGTCATCAGCCTAGAAAATAATTACTTTTTTTTCTCTCTACAATCTTGAAATAGTAGATGTGAATGTCATCTGCTTCATTTCTCTTTGAACACAGTATTTTGTTTTCCTTTGTATAAATTTGGTGGTTTTCCATCTCACTGCAGTAGTTATCCAGTTTAATTAAAACTAATTTTTAAACAGCGCAATTAATCTTGAAGCTTCCTAATTTCAAAAAGTGAATCAGTAACTTTTCCCCCTGTATGATAATTTGTAGCAAATATTAATATGCTGTACTGCTCTGTGTGAGAAATTGTTTGAGAGGCAAAATGCATCTTCTTGTGGGTTTTTCCTGGTGGGCAGCCGAGCATCACTGCTGCCTGTGCACTTCCCTCCCCATTCCCAGGGGGATGGGGAAGAGGGAGGAAGAAGAAAAGCAAGAAAACTTGGAGGTCATGTTTAACCCAAACATTCTTGCTCATGTATTTGATAAGATCAGTATTTACAACATCTGCTCTGCTTGCATCTTTGTTTTATTCTGATGGAACTTACTCCAGGAGGCAGCATGAGATGTACAGAAAAACCAAGTCAATTAAAAATCTGGGGTCTCATCACCTGTTTATAATTGCAGCTTTATTCCCACAGATGCTATTCTCAAGCCTACACCCCTTCTCCTTCCCAACTTTGAAGTTCCCTCATTTGCTCCATTGTTTTCACTGCAGTATTACTGATGTGATCATCTGCTTTTTGTAATTAATAAGAATTTTATTTGTGATCAAAGAAACTCTGAAATGCAGAGAGAAATGTAACAAGCAGTTGAACAGGTGTTTCATTCACAAAATCTTGTGTTCCTTTCTACACAGAGCTTTAGAAAAAAAATGTGCCATTAAGAATGTGCTTGTCCTTTGAAGAAGCAAAAGTAATTTACTCCCCAAACTACTTGAGGAAACAATATTAATGAAGTTGTAGTTGAGGAACAGATTAATGAATAGAAATAACTTCAGTCTCCTGTTGAAACTGTTAGGGAAGTCTGTCTCAGGGAAGGAAGGTGTGTACACAGTGAGGGTGTGCACATAGTGAGCAACTGCAGTTTAACTGCTGGGTGAGAGTTGTTTTTTCTAGGGGGAAAAAAACCCCACAGATATTTGTCAAATTGAGATTCATCATCTTGAATATTAGTAGTTAATTCTGCTGACTCATGCACACATTTAGATTTAACTTTCACAGATATTTGTATTTCCTTCTTCCCAATCCCTAAAATGGTGTTTTATAAGAAAATACAGATTGTTCATCTGCCTGTTCTCTTCACCAGTGTGTCTTTTCTTAACAGAATTGATGTAACTCGAAACGACCTTCCCTGGGAATTTATGACAGACCGTCTCCCAACCATTTTATTTTTTCCTCATCAGAGGTAATGTAATTCTTTTCCCTGTGGATTTTTAAATTTCATTGTACTAAGTTACAGTAATTAGCTGGTTACATGTCTTAATAAAGAAAAAAGCCAAACAGTAATCCATTTCCATATATGCATTCTTACTTCATGCATGTTCTAATTCTAAAAAACCCCACCAACAAAACAACAAAATAACCCAGCCAACAGTCACAGATTTCCACCCTTCTCCCTCAAGAACCTTAGCAAATGGTAATTCAGACTACTGGTGCTGTGTAGTTACCACAAAATTTTTAAACCCATGCCTTAAGTTTTGAAATTCTAAATTCACGGTTTAGTTCAGCACAGAAATAGTTTCATTTATATCAGTTCTGAGTCACCTCAAATTCAAACTGATCATTTCCCTATTTCCTTTCATAGGTACTCATTTTGTCTTGGTCTCTTTTAAAAAGCAGTTCCAGACTGTCTCTGGAGTGACAGACTGAATAGTGTAGTAAAATTGGTTTTTTAATGTTCCAATTGGTTTTGTAGAGGTCCCTTACCTCTAGTCATTGTTTTCACTCCTGCTTTTCCTCTCCAGTGTATTTTATATTTTACTGCATGTAGGTAATCAATAAAATTAAGTTCTGATAGTGTTTGTAGTATCCATAGCACTCCCAGAATAGTCATGTATTCCTTTTGGATATAAAGGCACCCCATATTAGGGTTTTCTGTGCAGCAGCTTATCCATTTGCCTTATGAGACCATTTTTGCAAATTAACACTTCTCAATTTCTTTCCACCACATGCTGTTAATATTTGGTTTTGCTATTTGTTTTAAATAGCCTTTTAGCTTCTTTCATACAGACTGTGGTTTGGATCAGTAAGAAAGGAAGATGATGTAGTAAAATATCAGCACGGTGTAATGAGTCAGTTTTGATTTAGTGTAGACTATTTCTTGCCTAAATGATGTCATGATTCATTAAACTTGGATGGGAGCTGATTGTCAGCTGAGAAGCTGCTGATGGTAATTAAAAGAGTAACTTGGTGGATCACCAGAAGTCTGCAGGGGAGGGAAAATCATGGTGCTTAATCTTTGAGAAACAGCTTAATTTTGATGAACAGGAGCCTCACGTGTTGAAAAGCAAACTGCTCCTTGCAATGCCTTTCAGATGCTGGAACACACTAAGCTCCTGTTTCCAGGATAACATCTATAGGGTCAGAGTAGTCATTTCCCAGCAGGTAGCTCTGTAGGTCTGGACTTCAATTCTAACAATACATGTAGAATTAGGAACACTTAAATGTTATCCTTCAACTTCCAAATATGAATTGTCAGTATGCTCTGATCACACCTGCCCAGCAGTAATGCTACCACACGGCCTTCAAGTTCTTAACCCTTGATGCCATGATTGGGATACTTTTTGGTTTTTACCACTCTAGGCAGAGATGTTTATGGCACCCAGACTAGAAGACAGGTAAAAGAGTTCATCAGAAGAAAATCTATGTGCTCTTATCCTTATTACATGAGTTTAGGTTTCTCTTAGCTGCCTTACCAATTATGCTTGATCAAAAAAACCCAAGATATCAAGTTGGAGTTGAACAGCAGATGCTTAGATAAAATTATCATTGCTTATCTATCTGAATGTTTTACTATGACTTGTTAATGTCTTTCTAGGAAGGAGCAAAGTGTGAAGTTCCCTGAAGACTTTTCAGTTAACCTTCCCAATCTCCTTAAATTTATTTTACATCACTCAAGTCTTTCTGCATCAGAGCCCTGTACCAAAGAGTGCCGACATAAAGAGTCAGTTCTGCAGCAAGGACACATCTCACACTTGGAGAGAGAAATTCAGAAGCTGAGATCAGAAATCAGTGCCCTCCACCAGGCACATGACCAGCTGGAAGCACAGCTTTCTGAAGCTCGGAGGGAGGAACAGAGACTGCAGCAGCAGAAACACACACTGGAAAAGCAGCACAAGACTCTGCAGCTCCACAGTGAGCAGTTACAGGCCACATATGACCAGAAGAATCAAGAATTGTTAGAAATGGCTGAAAAGCTTCAAGAATTAGCTGATGCATCAGAAAACCTCCTTAAAGAGAATGCTTTACTGAGAATTCTGGTAGCATCGAGGGAAGGAAAGCTACAGAGCAGAGATGAACTTAAAGAATCCCTTCAGTCTGAGCAAACACTTTCTGAAGATAACAATATATCACCTTCAGCAGCTACTGCCATGTTAGAGGAAAAAAGGACTGATAATACTGATACCATAGAGACAGAGCACAGTAGTGGAAACAGGACAGAATGATTGCTTACATAAAGTCAAATGTTTGGGTAGGTATTTATGCAAATTTTATTGACAGTCATTGTAAATAAAGACTTCTTCCCCCACATGATCTAGGAAAAAAACAATCAAATGGAATATTTTTGTATACTTGAACAACTTATTAGATACCCCAATCTTGAGAGAAGAGGAGAATGGAAAACACTTTCTGCACTTTACTATTGCACTAACTTGCAAACACCTATCCATTTAATTTAAAGATGCTGATTTTTAGGGGCAGCAGTGTGAAGCACCTCTGACTAAGGACCAGTTATTTTTCACTGGCTTTCTCTTACAGCTGCTAGAAAAGAAATTAGACCTTTGATTTATACTTTTCCATAATTTCTGAAGTTTGCCCTTGACACTGCATTCTCTTTGCTGAATTAAAATAGAGATACTTCATCTGTGTAATCAGTAAACTTGAATGGACAAAGTCATCCTGCTACAACTGTTCTGTTCTAGAACTTCAGCACTTTGTATCACTTTTGTATCCCAGTATTCTGACTGTCCTGAAACCCACAAGAGCCATGTGTGAACTGTTCTCTGCTGAAAACTAAAGAAAGTCTTACTGAATTAATCCTTTTCTCTTTGATTTACAAGAGGTCTGGAATACAGCAATTGAAGTGGACAGATCTGGCTACACATGCAAGTCTCAGTAGACCAGAATCTTAAAAAAAATGTGTCAGGTTAAGAACATCTATCAGCTGTACCCCATATGTTGTACTCAAGAGGCAACAGCAGGAGCTTTTTGCTACTGACAGCATTCATTTTGCTTTAAATTACAGCCTTAAAAAAAAAAAAAAAAAGGCAAATGTAGCACTAAAAATGCAATTCAACATCTTAGTGTAGAAGAGAGGACAAGACTTTTTGTCTAGGTCATTATTGTCTTGCATATAAAGTTCTCAAGCAAGCTTGCTAGACCTTAGTTACTCCGTGTGTAGAGGTATAAGAAGCAAGTTGAATGCTTCCTCTAGAGCTGAATTAAGGCTAGACAATTAAGTGTTTAAAAATACCAGTATGCAAAGGAGGCCATGTATAAAGTAATAGAAAACAGGCCAGTGGCCTCAAAGCACGTGTGCCTACACTAAGAGTTTAGAACATGTAAGCTGCCATTGGTTGCTCAGTGTTGTCCCCCGTCCTCCCCCCAAACCTTTGAGGTCCAGAATGTCCCATTTAACACATTTTTACAGTACTGTAGCTGAACTCTAGCACAGAGCAGGAAATGTATGTTCTTACCTGGAAGGACTGGGCCCTAGGTAGCTAAAAACTTCTACAAACTGACCAGCAATCGCCCTTGCCCCTATTACCAAGAGTAGGAAAGACTGAAGCTTCTCTTGCAGAAGTACAGTTAAATCCAGGGAGTTATCTACAAGATACATTAATTGAATTCTATAGGTGACTGTGGATTAAAATGCCTTTTTATAACAGGCTGTTAACATACATCCTACCTGCTAAGTACACAAACCAGGGTTCTAGGAAAAATTCATACTGGTTGCACTTAAGCCCATTTTGATAAGGAACCACTTCTGCAGTTTCAGCACACAGACCTACAGAAGAGAAAAGCCTGCTCTACTGCCATTTCAGACCCCTGGAAACCTTCTGGACCATCCCTGAGGATTCAGTATCCATCATTAGTTCCCATTAGCATGGCAGTTTCTTTGCAGTAGGCTACATAGAGAACTCAGTTCTAGCAGCCAAAACTTAACCTAGATAGCTGCAGCTAAAGGAAATCCCTTCCTTTCTTGTAGCTCCTCTGTTTCCTCCCTCAGCACATTACTGAAGGCTTATCCCTTTTCAAAGTAAATACTCTGCACCAGTCCAATAAACTGTTAAAAGTAGGACTTCTGACTTTACAGCTGTGCACTCAATCTGGTAGCAGAAGCAAGGTTTAACTGCACATTTGGTTTTGAAGGTCTGGGATCCCATCCATGGTTGTGGTTCAGGAGACCCCTTGTGTATTATATACAGTTGCATCATATTATTCCCATATGCTACAGAACACAAAGCAAAAGTTTCTGGTGGCCTATTTACAATTCACAATTGTAAAGTAGTTCACATTACAGTAGTAGCTCCATCAAAATAGGCTCAGCTAAACATTCAAGTAAAAAAAACTGGTAGTAGTCTCTTCACACCAGTATATCCCTGTGCCCATTGCCGGCAATGGACGTTATGCCAGGCGAGTCAGCTCCCGTCATAGAGGAATTAGGATACACAGTTGATGCAAAGTGCAACTTTTCAGTGCATGCAGTTGCAAACAAAGCTTATTTAGTTCTCATCAGGGTGTTTTCTGATGAGTGGTGTGCACGTGACCAGGTTCTTCACAGTATAGATTCTTGTGCTGGTTACACACGTCAGTCCATCGACACGTGTTGCTCCAGGTTAGCTGTGAACTTCGGTGCTGTTGGGAGTCAGCTTAGCTTTCCTCTCCACACAGGGTCCTTTAGCAGAGTACTGCACCAGCAGGAAGGGCTCTTTGGTTTCTCCTTCGCCCACAATGCTTTCCTCATCCTCAGACTGGCTGAGTTTCTGCAGCCTGAGGTAGCACCAGCAGCCCAGGATCAGGGCCCCCAGCGCCGCGATGGCGATCAGGATCACGATCACAGTCACCACGCCCGTGGAGGGGCTGTGATCTGTGATAGACATGGCCAGGAGCTCAGACTCTGCACTTCTTTAGGGAGATCCTTCTGTCCTCACTGTCAGTCTTGCTGCATCTTCAAACTCCTGCAGTGGAAAAAATAACCAATGAAGTTGTGCAGTTTCACCACACTCAGCAACATTATATTAATGGCTGGTATCCTTCACATGGCACGTGACCCCCCTGCATTCACTGCTTTGTGCTGCTCACACTCACAGAATCACGGGATCTTGTTTCAGCTCTTGACGTGCCTGTCAAGATAGCACATGGTCAGCCTACTAAGAGGTAACAGTTTTTACTAGAAGATACGAGACAAGACATTGGTAAGGTATTTGTGAAGGGATCTGCAATGCTGATGCATTACTGTAAGTCTGTCCATAACACTGGTCTGCTTAGAAGGGCTGACTACATGGTAATTAATTGTTCATTGAGCTGATAAAAAACAACAGATGTTGCTTTATATACATTTTTCATAAGAAGCAGGTAGAGCTATATTTATTGAAGACTAACAAAACACAATGGGAAGATGATTATTTTAAGCTCATGTTCCTCTTAGGGGCTTTGAAACAAGAGCAAGGTGTTGTGTTAGGAATGCAGCTGAAATTGGAACAGAGGCAGCAGGCAGGAAAATGGGAGAGAAGAGCTACAAGACTTCCTTAGTCTGCTGTAGTTTTAGCAGGATAAAAATACATAGGTCATGTCATTTGCTACTTCCACTTCCAAATTTAAGGGGTCATGTGAGCCTTGTCTTCAGTGTCAGTTATTGTTTACAAAGCTGGTAGCTTCACTTCCTTCAACTAGGACATACAACAAAGTCAGTTACTCATTACCTTTTCTTTCCTGTACCCCAGCTCTTTAACAAAAGAGAAACTCAGGGAAGACTTTAGTAGAGACTGAAGCCAGTCCTCCCCAGGAGCATCTCTTACTTCTGTACTGCTGTAAAAATCAGGTTAGGGCTCAACACTGCAATATCAGGTACAACATGAGGTTCTAAGGTCAGATGCAAGTGCACATCTGCATTTCACCTGACCTGTAGCCACTGACTGGCAGTGGAGTAACAGCTTCCAGCTGCTCTAAGTTCCAGTCTGTTGAGGGTAACATTTTTCCAGGAAAAGCTCTCCCTCACTGTTGCTGTTGCAGTCTCTCACTCACTGCAGCATCTTCATCCAAACCCCTCAGGAAAAGCCAGTCTTACCCAACCTTGAGCCAGAACCATTAGTTTATGGTGTTACCCACTGCACTAGAAGCCTCACCAGTGTTTCAACATGAGTCAAGGCAATTACAGTGCAGTACCTTTACTAAGAGAGCTCAAGCTAGAGACTAAGTTTGTTCCCTGCTGTCTCATGGAATGAGAGACCCATGTGCATCACCATTTCAGCAAGGACACCTCCACTACAGACAAGTTTAGCATATGTCATTAGGGTCCAGTGTCACATACTCTGGTTACATTTCCAGCCCTGTAAACTACAGCAGTCAATAGCTTGCAGTGTATCTGACACAACCAACCAAGTTCTGCAGACCCGATTTTGCCCAAATAATAAAACCAAAACTGACCACACCACACCCCCTCAGCAGAGCTGTGCCCACTGCAGCCGGAGAGGTGTATGATTTGTCATAATCACCTTGCTTCTGCAATGCTTATTCAACACAGGGTGATCAGCTGAGGGTGATTAAGAGTGACTTTCATGTAGTTCATTTTCCTCGGGGCATGTCTGAACAGCAGCACTGTTTGATCAAGCCAAAACAGTACAGCATCAGCAGAAAAGAGAGTTTACTTTGCTGCCCATGCAGGCATGCACGGCCACATTAAGGTCTCTTCTGCAGCTTCCACCTTTGTTAGCAGCAAACCTACTGTTTCTCTACAGCAGTTTGGTGCAGCATATGTTATGTTGCACAGTTACTGTCACCTAGAAAATAGCTTTTAGAAGTGGAAACTAGCATTGCAAATGCTACCCCTCTGCCAGTCTTCAAGTGAATAGACAGCATCAGCTATATAAATGATGAAACTTTGCACATCACCATCCTCTGTATCACCAGGATCTTTAGGCAGTCTCGGTTCAGGATGCATGAGACTGATTTATACTTACTGACCAATTTTTAGTCCAAATTTGAGTGCAACACAGCAACTTACAGATTCCTCTTAAAGATCTTTCTTGGCCAAACCCATAGGTTTTTAACCTTTAAAGTTCCAACTGTTTTTTATTTGATTAAAAACCCAAAGAATTTCACTTCTCAATGAGATAAAGTGTAGACATCGTTCCTTCTCTGCAGGCATATCCTTCTTTTCCCACTCAAGGACTTTAGAGTCAGCACCCTTTATAAAGTCATGTATTAAGCATCTGTACGGATTTCCAATGGCACAAACAACTAGCTAATAGGGCATAATAGTAGCTCTGAATTGCTGGAAAGCTACAGTGTTGTTGATAGCTCACACTGCTCTTCCTGGCTTTAGGTCACTGAAGGTCTCCTCCAGCTTTAGTGCTATCCTTGGCACAGAATATTTGCATGTTGTAACTACACTGGTAAGAACTTCCAGAGAGTCCTTTGGTTTCTGTGTTGTTTTCTAGACACAGAACTCCAACCTTGCTACTCTTTCCACCAGCAACTGACTGAAATCCAGATTAAGCTGTCTCCATAGTCTGCTTCTTGATAGGAGAAACATTGCACTCTGCAGAATCCCCTTAAACTTATCCAGAGGAGATAAATAGTTTTCGGACTCACTTTCTCCTTAAAGCCTACCTGAGCTAAAACCCGTGAGCGTACCAAGAGTGGCACTGACTTCCCTTATCACTTTTACTGTGAGATATTATGAGCTGTAAATTCCTCATCTTCAAAGGGATTGCCAACACCAGCCATGTGTATTTGGTGGCACTTGTAGTGCTCTGTCCCTTCCCAGCACACTTGCTATCCAAACAAGCACCTAAGCATATTTACTCATTAGCCAGATTAGTCAGATTCACTGCCGTGAACTCCAAATAGCCTGTTTCAGTTCTTATACCAATCAAGCAGTGAAAACATCAGCTAGAAACCATTTTTCCATAAATAACTGCTTCTTTTCTCTTTTTGCTTAATAACCAGCTTCTACTCAGAAATTTCACTTGTGAAGTTTTATTATCCAATTCAGAAGCTGTAACTAAAGGACAAACAGGCACAGCTTAAATTGCAGAAGGCTGTTAGGGGACAAATGCAATGCAAGGCTGGCATTAGTTTCTAAACCAGGTTTTTCATTATTCCAGGCATTGTGCTGCTAAGTTCACTAATTGTAATGCCTGCAGGCATGTTTCTAACAAGAAATACTCCTACTGTTCAAGGCAAAGCTATATATAAAGGAAAAGGCTTCAGATCTGCTATAGTTCACCCAAATATACCAAAGTCCTCATCAAGCAGTTATGTTCAAGGTGCAAATATTAAGTCTTTGGGCTTTAATTTTTTTGGGGAGGAGAGGTGAGGAGGTGGGAGCTGTTTTATTACAGTATTCCACCTTAAGTAAGTTGAATGGGGCAGGGCAAAGGAAATGAGAATAAAACTACCAGAGTGACCTTCAGCTCAAAAAATTAAAAAAAAAAAAGGCTGCTTAGTTAAAAAGCCTCCATGTTAAGAGACAGAAAAACAACAGCTTGTAATCAACACACTTCTAATAGTGAACAATGGTTTCTCCTGTATGTGCCAGTAAGATTGCTTTTGAGGAATGCTGCATACTCATCACAATAGCATCCTTACTGCCAAGGGAAGACAAGGGGAGAACCCACTGGGGAAATCTGAGCTGTACTTCTACCACTGGCACACAAGTGTTTACAGCACCCACACTATCCAGCCACAGAGAGTGAGGCCTTTACAGTATAGGAGTGCTCAGACTTCACCACTTCCAAATAAAAAAAGTGGGATCACTGTTATTCTTCATTAACTCCAGCTTATACCACCTCTTTCTGATAATGCCAAGTTACCTTGCACAAGCTGGAGCTTGGCCAGAGGCTATTTTAGAAGCAGGGAGCTGTTTAGTAGGTGCCTTCAGTGCAAATCATCTTTTCCCAACCCTTATTATACTTCTGATGAGGAATAAAAAAAGCAGGGAAGGCAGCTAAAAAAGTCTTTTCTGTGGCTAATCAGTTGTAGACAGTATTCCAAGAACGTGGCATTCAAGAAACTGCTAGAAAAAAACAGATACCTAACAGTGTTGACTGAACAGCAGTTCCCACATGAAGTGTAGTAGTACCTTAGACTTAATCAAGACTCACTTTCAAAGCTTTACACCAGAAGTTAGCATTTTACAGAAGACAGTAAGATGGAGAGATGAGAGAGCAGCAGTCTAAGATGTTCCTCAGACACAATGACAGTTTCAAGAGCAGACAGACCTCAGTAGCACAGCAAGTGGAGTAGGTTTGTGCTGTAACTGCCTGTCAGGCAAGTCAGCCGGTTAATGTAGAACTAGAAACAGGCTTCTCGTGTTAAAACCACATTTGCTCCAGAGGCAATTGCATGGCTGGGAAAACATCTGTCAGACTGCAGATTTGTATCTGTCAGTGCCACATCCACACGGAGCTCTAATGGAAGGTCTGTCCTGACACGATAACAGAGTCACTTCCGACATTCCGTTACCAGCAGTACCGTGCCGTACACATCCCGTGGCGCAATTCTGATATATTAGAAAACTGCTGAGATACCAACTTTGTTTGCTGATAAAAAACCGCCGTTTTTCTATTTACATTCAAAGTAGTTCTCCAAATGTGTGAGGTTTTTTTTTCTATGGGCTCTATCTAACAGCAACTAGACAGCACCCATAGGTTTCTGACAGTCAGGCACTTGTTATACTCAGCTCAACTCTTCAGACAGCAAGTGCCCCAGAAGTTAATCACGTACCTGCAACAAGCAGCTCAGGAGCTCAGGGTAGGAGCTGTCTACACAGTTTCAGAATCACCTTATTAGAAAAGCAAAGGTCACACTGCTTTTGGATCTTGTCTGGCAAGTCTTCCTCCTCGCTCCTCCCCTGTGGAGAAGGATCACATTGGTCTCCAGCTGCTCCGCATCCCGAGTCCCTTTCACTCCTGGCTTTCCCATTACATAATCGCGTCTAACTATCAGCTTTTGCTACAGGCGGTCAGGGAAAGATCCCTTACTGCTTCACCTACCTGCTAATCAAGGCAAGAGTTTCACAAGTGGTTTAGAGTTCTTTAGGTCTATTCAAAAGCAGCATCTACCAACAGATGCAGATGTCTCTACACCTGCATTCGTGTCGGGAAAAGGAACAGCGCGAGCCGGCACGGTACACTGCAGATGCTCAGAGCGAGCAACGGGACTCAGTCTGAACAATTTGCGCTGCCATGAGCTCCAGGGTTATCCACCTAAGGGTCAGTCCAGACTGCAGCACATAGCCAGCTCCTCGCACGGAGCGAGCAGGGACGAGCCTCCCCGGCCGGGAGGAGCCCGGCGCCCACCGCGAGCTGCCGCTGCCGAGCCGTGAGGCATCGCCGTGTGACTGCAGCGCGGCCGCACAGCGCCGGGGCCGAGCCCGGGGCGCGGGGGCCAAGCCAAGCACGGGCGGCCGGGCCGGGGGAGCCCCGAGCCGCCCCCGGGGCCCACGCGGGGCCTGCGGGGCGCTCGGAGCGCGGCGGGGACCCGCCCGCGGACACAAAGAGCGGGCAGGGGCGGCCCAGGCCCCGCGGGGGGAACGCGGGCGGCCCCCGCCCGCCTCACCGACCCCCGCCCCGGCGGGTTCGCCAGAGCCCCGCACGGCGCCCAGCGCAGCCCAGTCCAGCCCAGTCCAGCCCAGCCAAGCCAAGCCAAGCCAAGCCTACCCCCGCACCGCCCCCTCCGCTCGCCCCGCAGTCACGGTCCCGCACGGCCCCCGCGCACCCACCGGCCTCGCCGCGGCAGCTCCTTCCTTCCCTGCCCGCGCCGCCGCCTTTTACCGGGGAACGGGCGGCGCCGAGCGCGGCCCGGGCAGCAACAGCTGACGGCGGGGCCCGCTCGGCCCGGCCCTCCCTCCGTGACAGCGCCCGGCCCCGCCCCGCCCGGCTTGGAGCCGTGGGATTGAGGAGTCACAGCATCGTGGGTCACAGATTCATGGAATCACAGACTCATGGAATCACAGGCTCCTGGAATCATAGACTCATGGAATCACAGGCTCCTGGAATCATAGACTCATGGAATCATTAAGGTTGGAAGAGGCGTTTAAGATCATCCAGTCCAACCGTCAACCCAGCACTGCCACTGTGACCCCTAAAGCACATCACCCAGTGCCAGATGCAGATGCCTCTTGAACACCTCCAGGAATGGTGACTCCACCGCCTCCCCGGGCAACCTGTTCCCGTGCCTGACCACCCAAAGAGTGAACATTTTTTTCTAATATCTAATCTGAATCTCCCCTGCCTCAGCTTGAGGCAATTTCTTCTATTCCTCGCAATGGGGGCACGGCAGAAGAAACCACCCCCCCCCTTACTGCAACCCTCCTGCAGATGGGCTCCTCCCTGAGCCTCCACTTCTGAAGACTAAACGAACTCAGCTCCCTCAGCACCTCTGTGAACCTGCAAGAGGACCCTTATTGGCTCTCCGGGCAGCAACAGGGCAGGACTGCCATTACCACAGAGGCCACCCCAGACCACCGTGGTGTTTGGTAACACTGCTGGCCACCAACTGACCCCAGCCAGTCTTCCTTCTGTGGGCTCTGAGCAGACAGCAGCACCAACCTTCCTGGCTCAGTGAGTGTGTCTGTCTCAAACATCCAGTAAGATCATTCCCAGTATGCCCATTATATTTAGTAATTCATGCTGTGTTGGGGCAGTAACTACAAAAATGCATTAGGAAATTGCCCAATACAGGGTTTTGTCACCCTTCCGCTGAAGTTGGTCCTTACTAGAGCAAAAAAGGAGTATTGCAACTTCTCTGATGTGGTATAGTTGCTCGTAAAACAGATCCCAACTTGTTTGAGGTTCACCTAAAGTCTTAAGAGGTTTCTGACAAAATGAGTTTTAAGGGAATGGACTGTGACAGAAGATCAAGTTCAGAGGTTGCCACGACTTATATAAAAACCTGGTTTACAATATAGTTGCTGGTTTATCTTGTTGTGGTTTCGCTCCCAGTCAGCAGCCAAGCCCTCCATCAGCAGGATGAGGCAGAGAATTCGATGAGTTTACTTTTTCACTCACTTTTAAGTAAGAAAACACATGGGTTGAGATAAAGACAGTTTAATAGGTAAATCAAATGCTGCATGTGCCAGCAAAGCAAAGCAAGGAATTCATTCACCACTTGCCATGGGCAGACAGGTGTTCAGCCATCCCAGGAAAGCAGGGCTCCATCACACCTAACAGTTACTTGGGAAGACAAATGCCATCACTCTGAACACGTTTTCTTCTTCTTCCCCAGCTTTATATGCTGAGCATGATGCCGTATGGTCTGGAATATCTCTTGGGAATATCCCAGCTGTGTCCCCTCCCTGTGCACCCCCAGCCTCCTCGCTGGTGGTGTGGGGTGAGGAGCAGAAAAGACCTTGTCTCTGTGTAAGCCCTGCTCAGCAGTAACAGAATCATCTCTGTATTATCAACCCTTCTTTCAGAGCAGATCCAAAAGGTAGCCCCACATTAGCTACTGTGAAAAAACCCTCCCTCTATTCTAGCCCAAACCAGCAGAATTACACAATTTTCTATGAAGTAAAAACAATTTTTCCTTCCATTAATGCAGTGCCCACCATAAGCATGTGACAAGGTGCACGGTCTCTTTCCATTCTCAGCCACTGAAAAGCTAAATATGACCCAGTACCAGATGGATGCCTCACCTCCTCTGCTTGCTCTCAAAGCCATCCAGACATGAACCATCTTTTACTTGGAAGCTGTACAGCCCCTTTCACACATGTTGGTGTGGCAGGAGACCTTCCTAGGGTGACAGGTAGCTCTGGACTGCTCCTGAATCCTATCCAGCCAGTTTGCAGCATTAACAGAGCAGCTGATTCATTGTAGACACTGCCCTAAGCACACCATTTTACAGTTTCATTTAAACAAAAATGCCCAGTGGCGTGGAATACCTGAGAGTTAAGAACATTTTAGAAAAGTCATTGTTTAATGTAAAATTAGTAGTTTATTTAAGCTTTGGAACTAAGTGTGGTGCAGCTTAATTTTCTACTGTCTTTATGCATCAACCACCACAGAAGAGATGATAAAATACTACTAAACATACCCTTAAAAGTTCAGAATCTTTTTTGAAAGTAGTAGAAGAGCAAGCACAGGCACTGGGTTATTTTCACTGTTGATAGCTAATGGTCTGGACTGTCTGGCAAACCAATATTGGCCATGGCAGCAACCTTCTGTCAAGTGAGCAGATGCAGAGGTAGCCTTTGGGCCAGGACTTTAATAAGACATCTAAGTCCCATTTAGATACTTGAACCTCTACTGAGATTCCTGTTTTACTTACATAACCATGGGTGGAGTCTTCCCTGCATGTAAGTGTCCCAATCCACTTCAGTGAGAAGAGTCATGGCCTTTTGTACAAAAACCATGAATGCAATTACGACAGAGCTGACTGGTAAAAGCCATCCAGTAATAGCACAGGCCTGAAGAGAAGACCAGCAATCTCTTTTGTCATAATTTGAAAAATTTTTGCCTTTGAGAGGCTTTTAATGGTGATTTTGTAGCCCATATTTAGTAAATGGTGCAGAGAACAAAGCAGGTTCATTCGCTTCAGTTTTTTATCTTTGTAAATGGGCTGCTTGCTCTGTGCAGGCTTGTATGGGGAATTTTCAGTCTGCTGTGGAGAAAGCAGAAGGCTGTTAATCCTTCAAAATTGCTTAAAAGCTTCTCTTGCTTTGCCCCCTTCATCCATCCCCAGTTAATACTGAACAGGGGCAAGGCTTTAGTGACCTCAGATCCTCACAGCTGGGGAGCAGAAAGAACCTGCTTCATGCTTTGCCAGGAGCTGGTGAAGAACACTGGCATGTTCAGCTAAAGCAGCTGAGTAATGTGCTCTTCAGCTGTGCTAGGGATGAAAACGTGAGAGTTTTCTCTCATTTATTGGCTGTTGCTCCTTAGCTGTGCACTAATAATGTAAAACTGTGAACATGCAACATGCTAGTACAGGGGATAGTTTTCTCTTCCTTGAAAAAGAATGGCAGGTTTATCAGTAAGATTCTTCCTCAATATTCATAACTTATATAAAGAGATTTGACAATTTTCTGGATTTATACTATCATTTGAAGCATACCCTCATGCTTTGATGTTTTCATCTCACAAGCACTCAACATTTTAAAACATTACATGTGCTTATGGAATTCACTGGGAATTATCTGCAGAAGAATTCTGGGGTCAGTTGTAGCCACTGTCACAATCATCTGGTTCTGCTGGAGCCACTCTGACCCCCAGCATAGTTTCCAGCAATGTTAATTTTAAGTGTTACTAATTATAGAGATTCTTTGGTTTCTCTTCAGGGACTAGACCACTGCCAGAGAAATTCATGATCAGATTAGGATTTGCCTGTAATTTGTTTTGTTAGAAAAAAATGTTTTCCATCGTTGCAAATTCACATCACACTCTCCTTGTCTGCTAATGTGGCTATTTTAAATGTACTTATTTTTGGAGTTTCCTTCTGTCAGTCACACCCTGTGTCCTCTAAGTATATTCTTGTAAATGTCCATTACCTTTAAATTTTTAACAGCTACTGTCAATATTTGTTCCTTTAATTAGGGCCATATGTTGTGTTAGTTCCTTAATGGTGGCTAGTAAAATAAAACATGTGCTTCCTCCATTCCCACTTGGAAAGACAATGAATATGTAACAGATGTTTATCACACATATAGTATCTGTTCAGTTTTCTGCTGTTTTGTAGCACTCCTTGGAGCAAACTGTGTTCAGTACTCATCTTTGCACTCTAGGGTGCTTTGGACATAGACAGACATTTGTAATTGTGCAAATGACTGGCAAAGTGCAAAAGCACTTTTAAGATTAGTGTGAGTTTAATGGTACTCCTTGCTTATCATGAGAAGCTAGCAGCTGAATTTCGATCTCAGACATCAACAAAGTGCTTAGCTATAAAATCACACCAACCTTATCTATTTAAAAGGAAATCCTCAGAAGATGGTTTTTATGTGACAGCATAATTGAATGATGAGTTCTCTGATTCTGATCAGTGCTGTAAGTGGTACTTCATGATGACAGACTGTGAATCCAGGCCAGGGAAAATGGATTGTTCAAAACTCATTTGAGCATAAGCTTAAATTTAGGCTTCTGAAGGCTGTAGCCTAACCTGGGACAAGAGGTGCTTCTGCTGGCATGCCTTGCCTTCTGTCCTGAAAGAGCAGCTTTTGTATGTAACTCTGCAGATGATAATTAGAAAGGTGAAAACAGTGCTATACATCATATTGACATAGAAAAGTATAATCTTTATTTATTATAGCTGAAGCTATCTCCTATTCACTTGTAGTGCTTCAAAAGAGGCAAATAGATACATTTAATGTCTTTTGCTGTGTTGAAACATTTTTGTCCCGTGCTTTGGAGACTGATTTTGTACCTGAAGGCTGATGAGCAATGTACAAAGCATTTCCTTTCTGCAGCAGTTATTTTTAAAGCTCTATGCCAGAGTTAACAAGCCTACTGGGAGCCTAATGTGTTAGCTGGGGAAACCCAAAGGAAATCTCTTTAGATTGCTAATTTGCATGTTTAAAACAATTTTTTTTTTTTACCTTTTCAGCACACAGAGTAGAAAAAGCTATTTGATCCATATGCTCCACGGTGTACTTGAGATACTTTCACATAGAATTACACATTCACACTGGAGTAGTGTTGTTTTGAGACTGAGTAGTCAAATGTTTGGTAACTTCTTGACAGTCTTATTAGACTTCATCACCATAGTTCTGCTTTTTACAGCAAATACTTCCTGAAACAGTGTAAGAGCAGTGACACAAACCATAGTGTACCCCAGGGCATTGCATTTATTGTGACAGGCAGAAAGGGACCTGGGGGTACTAATTGACAGGAAGCTCAACATGAGCCAACAGTGTGCCCAGGTGGCCAAGAAGGCCAATGGGATCTTGTCCTGTATCAAAAATAGCGTGGCCAGCAGGACCAGGGAAGTGATCCTTCCCCTGTACTCTGCGTTGGTGAGGCCACACCTGGAGTATTGTGTTCAGTTCTGGGCCCCTCAGTTCAGAAAGGATATTGAGGTTCTGGAGCGCCAGCGCACCAAGGCTGGTGAAGGGACTGGAGCATAAGTTCCTATGGGGAGAGGCTGAGGGAGCTGGGGTTGTTTAGCCTGGAGAAGAGGAGGCTCAGAGGTGACCTCATCGCCCGTCTATAACTAAGGGAAGTTCTAGGTGGGGTTGGTCTTTCTCAAGCCATCTCTAGCTTCTTTACAGCAGAGTGTCCACGTGCAGATTGGACGTGGCACTGAGTGCCATGATCTAGTAAATGGACTGGATTTGGACCAAGGGTTGGACTCGATGATCTCGGAGGTCTTTTCCAACCCAATCGATTCTATGATTCTATGATTGTGTTGCAGTGAAACATCTCTCCAGATGAAGCCTAGTTTGAACCTTCCCTGCTGTAGCCAAGAGAAAAAGAAATCCCTTGTTATCTCAACATTTGTGCCAATTTATCTGATTTGCTTTGAATTTTAGAAGCACTCCTGAAAACAACTCACAGCAAACAGTTCAAACTGGAAGTGTCAGCCATTATAAAAACCAGAGAACACTAACTGGCTGATACCTATAAGCCATCCTAGCTTGGTGTCCACAGAAACTTCTGAGGAATTCACCTGTTTAAAGCTTTCAGGACACTAGATTATATACTATTACAGCTTGCAAAGAAGTAAAATAGATGCTACACAGTTCCAGTGATAATTATAATTTATATTTCTTTATAGCACATTCATTAAATGGTGCAATTGAGGGGGTTTTTTGTTAAAATTAAACCCATTTGGATGAGAAGGCTTGATCCTACTCTGTTGCACTCTTTTCAGGGTAGACTACACATATTCATGTTCTAAATGTTTTTTTTTTCCCTCTTTATTTTCCCAGTAAATTCTGAAGTGACTTAGTGGTGCCAGTGAACCTAAGCCATTTTCATTCTTTGTAGATATTGCATTTCCCCCTCCTCCCAGTGTTTGCTTCACCTTTCCCTTTCAATATGCAGAGAAGAGCCTATTTAAAAAAAGGGAAAGAGCTGTAATTAGGACACCAAATTACTAGATACACTTAATAACAGAATTGGAGATCAAGAACTTGGCAGGCACCTTAAATCCATCTTGGCTCTGCTTTTTTGGCTGTTGCTGAATCAGCTCAGGGCACAGTTTTAAAATTGAATCAGCAACCCTATTATTATAAATGGGAACTTTTGTTAAGCTCTTCAATTGATGTTCTCTCACACAAAGACCCCATCTCTTCTGGGAAATACCTTATAGTACACCTCTGTTTTCTGCTGTTGGTGTGTTCCTTATGCACAGTCAGAATGTGAGATGGAGGAGTCACATGAACTGTACCAATGGCTGGAACCACAATTTCCAAAGCAATGCTGGCAAAACTCTTCAAATGCTCTTCAAATGCTATTTTCTCCTCACAGCATGAAAGACTCTGCATGATGTGACCCATACAAATATAGATGACAACCAGGCTTTTTGCATAAAATAGCTTAACAGTGATTTCCTACTGCCACCTCCTAGAACAGCGAGCTTGCCTCTACTTTGTGCCAAGTGCTAGAGGTGTCCAAGCTTCTCTGTGAAAAGCTTTAGCACTTTGCTGCTACAGGAACTTGAAATAACTCAGCTATTTCCAGCCATGTCTGCGTTTCACCAGTGTTTGGAGTGGTGACACATCCAGGAATGACGAGATTTGAGATGAGAACCTATCCCACCCAGGACTGAATGCAGTGACTGGAGTTCCCTTTGGGATCCACCACTCCCATGGTTGGGAACTGTGAGAGTTCCCTCACTTCTCAGGTGTGTGAGCTGGGTAAATCTGGTTTCAAACCAAACCAAGTCATGTCTGCAACAGCGACAGGCTCTTGGTCTCATTCATTAGGTGGAATTCAGCTACAGGATATGTGGGCACTCTTTATGACCCTTCCCATACATTCTGAGTCTCCTGCAAACTGGCTGTGGTGACTGTAACAGCACACACTCTGCTCTGATTTCAGTGAGAGAAGCCTCCAGTACCCGTGCTAAAGGTTCTGAGCTGATTCCTGCTGACCTCTCCACAGGCAGGCTTCATTATACATGGAAATGATTCACGGGCTTTCAGCTTTATGGGGTCTTCTAGGTCTTGGATCTCTACCTAAAAATAGGCTGCAGCAGCACAATTTGTGGGGATGCATTAAAATCACTTGCAGACACAGATTACCAGAATACTTTCCCCCTGCCTTTTTTTTTAAATGTGCTAAATTAGTTTTAGCTAATTGACAATTTTTTAATAAGAGTTTAAGAAAAAGTTAATCCAGCTATCTTGTTCTCATGAATTGTTAAACTCTCTAGCCTAGGCAGAGATTACTACAGGATCTCTAAACTGATTTTTCTGGGAAATGGGGCTGTAACTCCATGATATTATTTTCTATAGAAAATGTTTAAATACATAGTGAGTATCTCTTGATATTTATATGCTGTGTGCTAGTTTGTCCAGACTTTCACTTTGCTAAATTAAGCCATTGCCTCTTTTTACCTCTTGAAAGCAAATTGTTTTTTTCCTCTGTTTCTACCACAGAGCATAAAAATAACACTAAACTCTCTCATATGCTCCTAAAAAGGATGAAAGAGAAGATTAAATTTATGGAAAGTAATTGGCTCCATAGGAAATGCATACCTTGATTCCTGCAACAGGACAGGCCTGTATGCTTGCAGGATTAGGAAAGCAAACAGTAACATACACAGGAAAGAAATTCAAAATTGAGATCAGTATTTTGTGGAGGGGAGGGAAATGCGATTATTGGTATTTTCTTTTTATTATTAATTTCTTTTTGCCACAGTTGCTCAAACAAAATGGAAACACAAAGAAGCTGTGAAATTTGTTATTTCTAAAATGGGCAGTAGGACTCGAAGTGAATGGTGTCAGATTACTGTCAGAGGGAATGAATTTGTGTGCTCGGTGCCAACAGATGTGGTGGATTGCTGACATCAAGTGAAGGAACACGATAAAAACACAGCACTTATGTGCTGGAGGAAAAATTATTAATTTACAGCTCTGCAGCTTTGAACATCCTGACTCTTTGAACTGTCAGTTTTCAAAATGCTTTCCAGAGTGCCTCTTTTATTCAGGCTTCCCCCTCTGCACTGAGCAGAGTGCAGAACTGCTTTGACTTTTCTCTGAAACGTGCACCTGATGGGAGGTGTGAGGACAAAAGAGAAGTAGAACTGTTCTAAAGGGTCTGTACCACCTGGGGAAATGCCAGAAGGCCACTTCAGACAGCTCTGCAACCTCTTCATCCTGACAAGCCCAAGAAGAAAAGCCAGTTCAGGAACTTTAAATTCAAACTTTTCTATCTATCCTTCTCTTCATGTAAATAATTCTTCCTTTTTGCTGCTACCCATTAGTCTGAAGGTCTGCACAACTATTCCAAATTGAGTGTATATTCCTTAAAAACCTTATTTTAAAATAACCTAATCCAGATAGTGGAACAATGCAGAGAGACCTTCTTCCATGTGACGACAGGCAAAATTATTTTTTCTCACCATCTGATGTCTACTACATAACAAAAGGACAGGTTTTAGAAAATTTGTAATGTTTGGACGTGGTTTAGGCTGAATGTATTTTCAGATGAAAGCAGGAGAGCAGTTGGGCAGCTTCTAATGTCAGTTAAAATCCTCTATTTCTTTCCAGTTTCCCAGGCAGTGAAGCAGCAGGGACAGCTCTGCTCAGCCTCTCGTACCCCAGGGGCTGGAGCTGGCAGCTGTGCAGTCAGCTGGCTTGCAAGAGGCACAGGGATATCCCAGAGCTCCACACCTCCAGGAAAATACATGTTCCTGGCATCATAGCAGGATAATTGGAAACCCAAAAAACCAGTTTATGTTAATTTTGGTGACAGGTCAGAGAGAGGGATTTTCATTATCATGCCACTGTATACTTCATTTATTTAGAGATTTGGTGCTTCAAGTACCGAAATTCCTGCCTATTTGGCTCCAGGATAAAAAAAAAATCACTTCAACAAATATTTTAAACTTTGTACTATAAATGTAGAGAAAGGAACATTGGATGAGAAGCTTGAAATGGGAAGTATCAAGTGAGGCTTTCGTTTTAGCAGGATCCTTCTTAATGATTTTGTGATATCCCATTTTAACAATATTTTCTTTAAGCTAGAAAGAAAAAAAATATTTACAGATTTTTTGAATAAAACTTTCTCTTTGCCATGTTTTAGGGCATCCTCAGTCACCTGTAAATGTAACAGACAAACAGATGTGGCTTGTTTTTTCCTCTCTGCACAACCAATACTGTTTCAATGCCATCTTGAAGACTTCTGCTTTTCTAACTCACCTGTGAACTAATGTGGAATTGGGTTAAAATAACATTTGTGCTATATTCATAAGTAATACCAAGAAAAGGAGACTGTACTTCCTGGGTCTGAAGTATATTTTTATAGGTAGGTGAGTTATAAAACCTCTAAAATAGGAGGCTATTAGAATAGAAATGCTGACATAGATGTTCCTGGAATGACCTGACTGCGAGGAATTGAACTTAAAATTCTTTGAAAATAATGAGGAGTTTAAGTATTGCTACAGTAACACAATACTGGTATTTTAATTTTAAATGTTAGAAGTCAAGTAGCTGGATTTACTTGCTTTTCTCTGTACTGAATTTTGCTAAATCACTTAACCCCAGTGATCCTGCCCTGGGTAGCAGAGTACCTAAAGGGGCACCAGGCAGAAAACATATAGCATTTATCTCAGCACACAGGCTACTGCTTCTTCAGTTAAAAGGAACAGTTATATTATCTATGAAGTGAAGAAATTCACATATAAGAATAGAAAAATTGGTATCTGGAAGCTTCTCTAGAGAGAGAAGGCCCCCACCAACTCCTCCTGCATATTTCTGCAGCTGGTACCCTTTGAGGGTGGCATGGCAGCACCAACCATTCACCTCTGTGCTTTGGCACTGATCAGACTGGTACCACTTTTTATCCCAAGGTTGAGCAGAAGCTGGTTGTGCAGCTTCATCATTCCAAATTATAAGTACATGTAAATGGGCTATTTAATTTGAGGAAACACTAAGATCCTCATCTTACACTGTTACTACCTGCATTGGTAACTACATAGAGGAGTGACTGTAACCAGGTTAAAAATTGAAGTTGTCTCATGATATTTCCAGAAACCTTTAAAGTGTCTGTTCTGTGCCGGATCAACAGTGTGCAGGGAGCCAGACAATCTCATGCCCCTGCAGTTGCACTTCAGTGTCTGATCCTGTGCTTGCAAGAAAACTGCTCAAATAGGCATTCAGTTAATGTCAAAGAAATGCAGAACAGCAGGAGGATTTTCATACTCAGGGTGCCCTTTTTGAAGAAGGGTCTAAAATATTGCTGCTGGGAGAAAGGGAGATATGCTGACAGTTCCTAAGGAAGGATTATCATTCCCTTTCCTGTATCTGTGAGCCAGCTTTAGCTGACTTGCCCTTTTATTCTTTAGTATTTGCTTTTGCATTTTCACTGATGTTGAGCCCTCAGTGGGCAGAGACAGAGATGAAATTCTTCCCAAGGCTCTGAAGTGGGATATGGCAGTTGAAGGATGATAATTCAGTGAATGGCTGAGCACTTCAATGAGACAAGGGGCTATGTGGATATACTGTGGCAGCACTGTATGATACCCCAGAGTATCTCCACAATAAACAGAGCTGGTTTTTTCATCCCTTTATTGATGAGGCAGATATCCTAGTATTTTGATGGCTACCAGAGCTTATTTAGTATTCACAGAAAAATTAACTGTAGGCGGAGAAAGTGCTTTTCTCATTCCTCTTCTAACTCCTGCTCTCCTTTGCCCAAAGCCTTCTGCCAGGCCAGCCTTCCACATCTTCCTGCTTTAATCTCTAATACCCCTCCAGTAACCTATTCATGAGAAAAATTCTTTATATTCTTGTTTCCCTGCTGCATAAATATCTGCATTTTGTGGTACTCAGGCATTCCACATATGAAAGGCAAGAAAGATTTTCTTCAAAATTGCTGGCTGATCTATATGATATGTCCTTGAGTTTTGAATATCTTCCAGGCTGGAGATTGCACAGCCTCAGTTTGCAATATGTTCCAGTGTTTCCCCCTCACTGTGAAGAATTCTTTTTAATGATTTAACAGAGATTTTCCTTGCTGCAACTTATGACTGTTGATTCTTGTACATCTGTTGTTTTCAGCCACTCTCACAGTTGCACGAAGTGTTTTACCTCAGTAGCATGTTAGAGCTCCATACACAGTTCTGTGCAAGCAAATAACCTATCTCCAGTTAATATATCCACTGAAACCCCTTACATTTTGGTTAATCTTACTATGATCCTTTAAAAGAATGCAAACCTGCAGGGACTAATGGGCTCAATAGGCTTCCAGAAGTCTGCTAATTCATTTCAAGGAGTGGGTATTGCAGTTATTCTTTTGACAGATGTTTCCTTGTTTTGTCCTAGACCAATCATTTGATTGCTGATTTTTAAAGGTTCTCAACTTAATAGTGTGCTGACAACCTCAAGGGAGGAAGTGAGAATCATGCTTTCTTTTCCTTTGGCAGGAAATAAGTCAAGGTTGAAATACTGGCAGCCCAATAAGGCACATGTTCTGGCTGAGTATTGCTGCTCATCACTGCTTGTCCTTTGCACTCCACATGTACACAAACACGATGTTCTCAATAATCCTGCAGTTATTACTAAGCATTTAACTGGTTTGGCTCCCTCTTTGGAAGCGAAATACACATTTATGTTCATAATTTGCAGGTTTGAACAAGAGTTCAAACCATCAACTGTCTCTAGACTCAATTGTAAAGACAAAAGGAGAAACTGTTTTGTTCAAAAGCAGGTCTTGTCTAATCTAATGTTAACTCCTTCCATAAGAAGAAATAATAACAGGGTTATTCTGTCCAGCTAAATAATGCATGAAAAGTGGCACACATGGCTGTTTTCATTACAGTCTTTCCCAACAACTTGAGGTTCACTACTTTTCTTAGCTTAGGGAAAGATCCTATGAATAGGAAAAGTAATGAGAAAACAGTCATAGTGTTATGAAGGTTGCAGAAGCTCTAAGTGGCATGAAATGGATTTTATTCTTCTGTTTGCACTTGACAAGTACTTCAGCTGGTCTTATTACAGCACAAATTTTTGCTTCATAATCATCTCTATATTAAAGCATTTAAGGCTTTAATTTTATGTAGGAGTATTGGAAATGGTTGAAGTGTTTCATCAAAGAGACTAGGTTGAGCAAAAATATTGAGTTCTAAATTTAAAAAGCAGATAGTTTAGATGGGGAAAAAAACACTTTTAAAAACAGATAATGTGTATCAGGAAACTGTTTCTGAAAATGAACAAGTCTTTGTTTTGAGGAGAGAGAGAATAGAAGTGTCCCCAGCTGATACACACTCACCAACCAACGAAGGTAGGAGAATCAGAAAGGGATCTTTCAAGCAGATTTTGACTGAATAGTTTAAAAACTCCCAGAGTAAAAAGTGTTGTTGAAGAAAGTCGGTAGCATGACGAAGCTGAAGTAGCAGTTTTAATTATGCCCCTAATATATTAAAGGAAAAACAGAAGCAAAGAAAAATTCAGTAAATAAATTAGAAAAAGTCCAGAATGTATTAAGACCATTCTGCATGGGAGGTTTTATAGTGCTCGTGTGCAAGGGGCCGGGCAAAGGAAGTGGGAGAAGTGCAAACATTTGGATCAAGGTGATTTCAGTGGCATGGGTTGATCAGGAGAAACCGAACAGTGAGATTCCTCACGTCAGGATAACTCGGACAAACTGGGGAAGCTCCTGTAGCAACAAAATAACGGCTCAAAGCAGTTTAAAGGGGAATTGATTGCTCAGGAAAGAAAATCAATGTGCAGAAGTCAGTCCAAAAGAAGGACTGAGTCGTGAGAGGGAAAAATCCACACATTCCTCTAGACCTCATTAATCAACTTCATTCTTTTCCTGATACCCATAATACATTAGGCAGTTTCTGGGGCTGTGGCAGTGCTGGCTGGAGGCAATAAAGGCAGTGCCTGGCTTTGAATGTCCCAGCAGTCGTGCTGGTGGATAAGAGAGCGTTGAGGAAAACTTGTTTACCACCATTTCATCTCCCTTTCCGTTACCTTTTTTTCCCCCCAGGAGGTAAGTCAGTTTAAGTCTGACCTTTCTCCTCAGTGGTTAGTTACAGCCTGTTCTACTCCAAATTAGAACTGCTGGTTACTGCCAGCTCCACTGCAGGAGTGGGAGTGCCTTGATAACTTTCTGCTGAGTAATACCTAGAGATCTGATTAACATGTATCCAAAGCAATCTGATTAACATCTATCAAAATTAGCCACTTTTAACAACAAACAAATAATGACTAATACAAAAGCATTCACTGCCAACAGCTATGATGTTCTCTTTGAAGCCAGAAGAATTTCCTCAGGATTTGATATTCATTAGTGACTTACTTCTTTTTGCTGAGCCAACTGGATTCAGTTTGTCGTGATCAAAGCTCCCTGGGTAAAAAGAGAATGAAAAATGAAGAAAAGTAAGCAAACACTTTTTCTTTCCAGAAAACTGCCCTGTGTATCTTATTTGTTTAATGTATCCTTCAAAAATGCTTATATACTTTTTTCATTCCTCTCTGTAGAGGGTTTTTATTTCCTTCCATAAGCCTTTAGTTTTGCTCTCCTCTTGAAAGGCTTTGATCTCTTCATCAAAATTCTTCTTGGCTTTGCAGAAGGCTTTCAGGTCCTTCCTGAAGTCCCATTTCTCTTCTTCCAAAGTCTTGGAAAGCTGCTGCTTCCGGAATTTAGATGTGTTTGCCTGGAAGTTCTCACACTGTATCTTGAGTAGTTGAAAGCAGGTATTTCAGAGCTCTGTAAGAAGAGATGAATTCTTTGCACAGGTGCTTAAATGTGCTTTGTCATTTTTGATCATTTTTTCAGCATCGATTTTGCATCTTTTCTGCTTTAGACTTTTGTCAGGTTTATGAATCAATGATTCAATGAAATAGAATATAAAATCAGGGGAATCCAGATGTGCAGTCACATGGAATTTATACTTTGGTTACTTATTTTCACACTGTGTTGTTGGGAAAGCGGAGTTGCCACCCCCCCAGCCTCCTCACTGTTGAGTAGGTACGAGAAGTGGAAAAGATATTGCTCCTGGCATAATGTTGGTAGAACATTGTAATCCTTCCTTGGGGCCTGAAATAAAAGCAAAACTTCTCTTCATTTGGATAGGGACTCGTTTGCACATTAGCCAATTAAATTATTCTCTTATTAAATATTTCCAGAAAGTATGACCTAAATGGGGATTGTTCATAGACAAAAAAATCCACCTTTTGATCTATCCAGGAGATGTTTTAACTTGACTCCCTTACAGGTGTGGCAAATGGCAAGGAAACCCACTTTCCTTCTGCTGAAGGCATAGCTCTTGGCTCTTGTCTAACGCTGAGGCACAACAGGTTTTCTGATTTTGTTCCCAACACAATCTGTGTGTGACTGTCCATGTTTAAATCAGGGTGTCCATCAATGTTCCTCTTTCCTGGAGTTATTGTGAGGTGTTAATAAACCAGTATGTTTATTTACATTGAAATTAGAAATGTGCAGAACACTATTAAAATATAGTATGTGTTTGTTTTCAAAGTTTCAGGTGAAAAGTACAAAGTATAGATTTACTACTTATTTTGTTTTGTCAATCCAGCAATGTAACAGAGGGATGAAATGTGAAAAGTGTATTCCTACTGCTTTACCAGTCATTTCAATAAACATGTGTCTGGTGTTCCTTCTGTATATTAAGAATACCTTGAAAATCAAATGCTGACTTCACAGGTATCATGAGGGGACATGCTTTTATGGCCACATAACATAAAATGGGAATAATCTAAATTATTGTATGCTTCAAAACATTCTTACTCCTTCATGACCAGCAGACCTGAATAAATGCTTTATGTTGACCAGCTCTTTGTTATTATAATCCTGCCTGCAGGAATTAAAACCCAGGGTGATTAGAGGAAAAATGGCATCCAAATAGTTGTGAAGATTAGTATTTCAGTCCCGAGTGCAGTGGATTTATATTTGCAACATTTTCTCCCTCATAATGCATCACTTTATTTGTTTTTAAGCCAATTGCATTTCAGTTTTGTCGGACTACTTGGTGCAAGAAGGGAACTGGCCTGGACTTGGAATCCAATAAATATTGAGCTGTGTTGTTCTAATGTGCTTTCTGGTTGTATTCCATCTACCCTGCACAGAGATGGGAGGTCAAACAATATTGGCTGTACCAGCAGAGATATTGTGTTCAATAGACCTTCATGCACTCAGCCAGTGGAGACACTTTTTAATTAAAACATTCTATAATGATTCACTGGCATCTGGAAATTTGTGCATAGTTAAAGATAAACCAGTAAAATAAAATGCAGATTTCAAATGTAGTTCTGTAGTTCTGCTAGCTCATTTATCAAGAATGTATTTTAATTTCCTCTTTTACGCACTATAATAATGACTTTGCCTTTTTAAACAACGTCTCAAAGATTAACTATTTTTCCCCTTCCTCTCTTTTCTACCTAATGTTTAATTCCAAATGTAGATATTGCATAAAGAAGTCCAGATCAACAAGAACTTGTATGAGATCTACAATTCTGTAACTTCCAGAAAAGGAGCTACTTGGTTCCTAATGCTTAGATTTACTTCTGCTGTCATATTATCCTTCAGTTGTAAAGATTTATTTGGCCTGGGCCAGTTCCAAACTAAACCTTGATTTTGCAGTCTCAACAGATGCTGATATTTTCAAATTAAAATGATTCATTTATATTAAACCTAGGTTGAATATCTCAGTTTATACATTTGAAAGGAAGACCATCTCTTGATGATAAATATCTAGAATATTGTACTAGATGGGGCAATTTATTTGCAAAGTACAGCTCTCAGTCACTCAGGTCAGATGAGAACTGTAAATCCAATCTGCATTAATACAGAGAAAGAGCAAATCTGAAATGTTATTTATCAGTCTGTGACTGAAGACAATCCTCACTGTCCTTAAACTTGATGGAGGGAAGAGGAGGGTGAGAGAAAGGAGGGGGAAGGAACGACATGGAGTCTACTGCAGACAAGTTATCCATGTGATATATGAAAAAGTCTGATTTTCCATGGGATTCTTGGAAAATTTGGACTCAGCCATTGTAAATTAATTAGCTTTCCTATGAAAGACATTGCTTGCCAGATTAACCTCAAAATGTGCAGCAAAACCAAAAGAAATCACAAAAAAATAGAGGTGTGGAAGAAGAAAAGATTTAATTTTCCTAATTTATCTTTAAGCCTGCTGTGTATCACTTTCGCCTTTCAAGGACTATGATAATAAAGCTATTTTTATTCTCTTCCCTCTCCTCATCCACTGCCTAAAATATCCCAGCCAGAGGAATGGATTTGCATTTTCTGCTCCACGGAACTTGATAAGAAAGTGTTCGGTCTGCAGAATGTGCCCAGAACTTGCCTGGCCCTGCTTTGTGCAGGAATCAGAAGTTTAGCACCAGAGGATTAGGCAGGAGAATCAAGATATTTTTCTATTTTTGCCATGCTACAAAGAAGTCTAGAATCTTTTAAACCAAGGAGAATGTTTGCAATATATTTTTGGTACTATCACTGTGTAGTTTCCTTTCTGTGGAAGGTAACATCAGCCCTGCTCTTTACTTTCAGTGCCTAAAGGGACAATATCTTCATCTTTGCCTTTCTATTTATGGCATGATAGAGGATGGTACTTTAAATCAACTCGCCAAATTGTTTCTAAAGGTCACAAAATACCTGCTCAGCTTGTTGAAGTTTCATTTATGAGGTCTAATTTTTTGAGATGTGGAAGGAAAATTAAAATTAAGTCCACTGAATTATATCTACAGCAAAGGCAGTTTTTTGGTAGATTTTCAATATTTTTTCCATTAAGAGGATTTTAGAAGTACCTTTTCATGCAAATGAGGCCTTCATTTTTAAGTGGTGTGCAGGGATCCATCATTTTAAAAAGTTGACTTCACAGAACATGACACCTGTGATGGTGCTTCTGGTGCAGATGCTGCCCAAATGGACTTTGGGATTGCCAAGGGATATGGAGAATGAGCCTCTGCTCTGAGTGCCTGTGGAAAACTGCATGAAGTGTTTGGAGGCTTTTAGGGACACGGTGTAATCAGTATGCCTGGAGTAGAGATAAATGCACACCGAGTTTGAAGAGCCTTATCTCCAGTCTAACTGTCAGTGTGAAGTCATGTTGAACTTGAGATTTCAGACAAAACTTTAATTAATTATGAATAGGTATCAAAACTGCTGGTATCAGTGGTACCTGCTGGTTTGACATTTGGAACACTTTTGCATCCAAACCCTCATAGCCAGGTTATTGCTCATAAGGTATGAATATGAACTATCTTGAAACAGGTGTATTGCTATAAATTTCCTCCCCAGATAATATGAAGAACCACAGCTCATTAAATGCAACAGATAAAAAGTAATTGATAGTTCTTTATGGCTCCCAAGTGGCAGCTAATTTCAGCTGATGTAAAGCAGATAGTGACATCTCACTAAGGATGGGCAAAGGATATGAACATTTGCTTCCCCTTTTGAAGAGGATAACATTCACACTCACAGCTTAAAGAACTAACTTTTTGGCATTGTTTGCTTCAGGGCATGAACCTTTGTAGGAATGCAGCAGATCAAGTCATGTTGAAAGGCTCTATATTAGACACTTTCCACTATTATATGGAGTATGTAATTACAAGTAATAGCTCTGCTGCTGAGCATTTGAATCTTCTTCATATAAAGTGCATGTGCACACATTCTCTTGGGATAATTACACATGACATTGTAAACACCCAGCTGCTTGAGGGATATTCTTCCATTTTCTGGGTCTGTACTCCATCTCCACCAAAAACTAAGCTAAATTCTGCTACAATCAGAGTGACAAATGCCACTTCGGTCATCTCGCACTGTGAAGAATATATTTCGTTTGTTTGTTTTCATCCACTACTCTGTGGAGAAATATGTAAAGCCAGAAAAAACCCTCAACATTAGCATTTGCATTTGAATAAAATACTTTTGCTTCCTTTGTGTATTGAAACCTGCTTTTCAGACTAAGTAAAACAATTGTCTTTCTTCCTAAATATCCTGAATTTATTGCAATAGTTCTTAATTTAAACTGTAATTGCTCTTCCTCGTCCTTTTTTAAGAGAAGGAATCCTGAGTAGGATTCAAGAGAAGGAATTCTGAGTAGCTTTGTGGCAGTGAAGTAATTTCTAAAGCATGAGAAACTAGCAACTGGTGTAATAATGTCTGTGCTCACAAGACTTTGTTAATCTCTTTAACATTGCATTAGCATTCTGTTGTACATATTTGGGTGGTTTTCACTGTGTGACAGCTTTCACTTGACAGTTACTGAAAGGACTTTGTCAGAGTAAAACCAAACTAAAGAAGGGAGACATAAAGCTCTGTCAGCTTCACCTGCACTTATTAAGAAGCTTCTAAAACTTCTTGCATGGCACAAAATTAAAACATAAGGATAGGGTGATATCTAAGCATGTCAAACAGCAAAATGCAGGGAATTTGAGTTCTTCATTCATTTTTTTCAAAGCATTTTGATGAAATTCTGTGGCAGGCTGTGTCTAATCCCATCTCTCTGCTAATACTCTTGCCATTATAGCATCAAGCTGAAGACCTGAGCAGTCTTGCAGGAGCTCATCAGGGAGAGCCAGTCAGGAGCTGCATTTCTCAGCCTCTCTCAAGCCTACCTTCAATAGGCAGCAAAGACTGAGGCCTCATTTAGTGCACATTGTCACTGACCTAAACTGCTGTTTTAGTATTGATTTCAGTGGAGCAAAACAAGGCCCTTGCAGCTCTAACTGCAGCTATAATATATGGAAACTGGATAGTTACAGCTGAGGGCAAAATTAACTCCAGTATTTGGAGAGAGGGAGAAAGTTGTACATTTGCAATTATGAGGAACCAAAAATATTTTGAATTAGTCACAGGACATTCAATGTCTTAATAGCACAATTTAAGATTCTAGCATAAATAAATTCTGTTCAGAAATTTGTATGCAAGACAGCAGCAAATAGGCTGAGCTAACAGTCCTCTAGAAATATTAGCATTCTCACTGGTCTCAAAGGGTAGGTCATGTACAATTATGTGTTTGTGATAAACCACTATTGAAAGCTGAATTGGAAAAATAAGGTAGAAGATTATTTCATTGCTAACACAGGACTAATTTTATATCCAAAGCTGAACATCTATTTTCTGTAAGTGCCTCGGGTATCACTGGTTCAGTTAGAAAGGCAGAGAAGCTGGACATTTTGAGCAAACCCTTAGTGGTATTCCATGACTGATTTCTGCTTTTGTCATACATTTTCAAACACAAGGTGTAAGAAATACTTCTGAATTCAAACCTACCCTTATCAGAAGAGAGCACTGTTTGTTCTATTCATCACTCAATTCATGTGTAAGGAGAAAACTCCTACTACGGTTTTGCAGAGTTCCAAACACAACAATCTGAAAAAACTATTCCCAATGTCATGACCTTTTGCACAGAACTGATGTTTATTTATTTACTTTTATAAATTTGTATATGTTCAAGTTTTCTGCAATCTTGAAATAGCTCCAAGCTATTTCTCCAATTTTTCAATCACAGTCTCTACATTTAGGCACCAGTGCTTAATTGAGCATCTTGTGTTGGTACTTGAGCAATTTAAATGATGGCACACAGATTGTCACCATGCTGCAACTGCTTTGAAATTCACTTCCCACAAACATTTTTGTTACTAAATAGAGTTCTTGGTCTTGCATCAGTACTCAAAGGGCATCCAATCTCCCTGTAGCCTGTGAGATAGAACTCCAGCTGAATAGTCACAGAATGATTTAAAAATAATTATTTAAGCAGTCCATTGTATGATGGAGCACAAAGTAGGATCAGATCAAGAACTGAATGTGCAGTTCCCCAGTGTCCTGAAAGCCCTTACTAACAGCAATTAGAAACTCTGGCAGCAGCAAATGGCAAATGTGATTAAACTTAAATGGAAACAATTTTATTAAACTGAAGATCTGATTAGCAACTGAACCGCACAATGCAGATTTTCCAGCAGGAGTTACAATACTACCACAGTCTATAATTTAATGCTGAAATGAGTTAATTCATTTCCCCCTGTGAATGATGTGGCAAAGAATTTTTTTTTTTTAAACCAGAGGTGTCCATCTTCAAAATAATTCCTAGTGGATTTATTGTTGCTATTCACTAGGCTGTGTTGGAAATGACATAGATTATTAGGAAAGAAGGCAGATGGCAGCTCATTCACACCGATGGCTTCTCTTGTTTAAGGAACTCCTGGGGTAGGTATAGCAATAGGTATTGCTGCCCTTCCATTCTCTGTGATGATATTACAAAATGTCCACAGTTTACTTCCAGTATTTTTCCTTCCAAATTGTCCAGCAGAATTAAAGGACAGTCCCTGTTTGAAAGCTGTAAGAAATTGAGAGAACACATGCAAAATTATTCCATAAATTCCTTGCTTGTTTGTTTTTAAGCTGTTTGCGTGTTCTGAACTATCCAGCCAAGGTGTGACAAACAGAGACAGAATATCTTAGCCAATGTCTAGTACAGTCACTGCTTTTCTCAGCTCAGTCTGCACATCAGGCTCCCCCAGAGAATGTGATATGCGTTCAACTCATGACACACCTGGAATCAAACTATTATGTAAGAAACCCCATGGATCTAAACCCACCATGCTCAGTTTTATGGAAGCAGTGAATGTAGGCACGGCTCATGGACATGGGAAGACCTTGGTCTATGTATAAAAACCATTAAGACAAGATAATTCCTTCATTTGTAATTTCTAGGGATGTTATTGCTCAACTGCTCTTTCCAGGGCCATGTTTTATATAGTTGAGGGAGAGCTCTACAAAGAAAAGATTTTACCACGAAAGTGGGAGTTCAGCTAACACAGCACACCAATCTCTATGGATGTCTGTGGGTGGGTGGAAACAAAGTCCTGTTCACCATTTTCTATAGGAAGTGAAATGCTTCTGCAATCCATCAACAACATAAAAGGTATATGCCTTTTGATGCTTCAAGGCTTGTTATCACAGTGCAGTGATGTAGACTTTGACATACTCTGCACTCTTCTTGTAGGGAATCCCATTTTTGGTTTGGGTTTGGGTGACAGTTGTTCGTTAGAATGGAATTTGAGAGGAAAGAATGGAGTATTGTGTGTGTGGTGTGGGGATGTCTGATCCTCACTCTGGGTTTGTGTCATTATAACTGACTCTTTTGTGAGGGAAACAATGTTCCTCTTCCACTGCCTTCCCAATTCCCCGGCCAGTGATGCAGTGCATGCAGTCCTTCTGCCACTGCTGCCTTGTGTCTGCTGCCTCTCCACTTCCCAGCATTTTCTATGGGAAAAGAATCTCGTTCCTCACTCGGAAAGCTGGGAACAAAGCTCATTAGGATCTTGGCAGCATGAATGAAGCTTGTCATTTAACATCAGATTTCACTACAGCCGAACAGAGGATACAAATTGTCAGATAGGGAACCAAACTAGTGCATTCTATATTTAGTCATCTTTTTTTCCCCCAATTTTAGCATATTTTTTGCATGTAAAGTAGAAGAGTTTAAAGCTCTCACTGAAGTGTTTTTGAAAGTAATTCCGTTTCTTCTGGATCTCCAACTTTACTGTGCTGCCCTCTTTCTGCCAGACAATCCAAAGGTGCTTAAGGAAGTTAAGTGCTAGGGATAAGATGCAAGAGTTGATAAATGGCAACTCCCTTAACAAGGGAAATAACTTATATTTATATATTTCAGTTATTACAAGGAACGAGATGTTTATGTTTGTTCAGCTTGGGGTTTTTTTTGAGCATTTAGAATACAAGAAGTTATATGGACACCTATAGCTTAGAATAAATAGAATTTTGCAATTATTCAAATCACACTGAAATTAATCTTTTAAGAGTCTGAAGCAGCTTTTAATATTTAATTGTGAGTATCTGTAATAGTTGAGCTGCAATGAGACAATCTGCAGTAATGAGATTGATATCCTTGAAGTGATTTTCACTGATTTAACTAGATTGGATATGACTCATTTTATTTCAACTGCAGTTTAAACTCTGTATTTTTCTTGTGTGAGCAAGGCCTCAGAATTTAAAGTACACCAGAATGCAGTCTCACTCAGTTCAGCACATTCAACATCACTTGTTTTCAAATTGCATCTTTTTTTCTTGTGGGGTGGGGAGGTGTTAAATAAGTGCCAAGTCACAACACAAAACCCGTGGTTGTCATCTCTACAGTCTGGTAGGAATGAACCTGGCAGTGTGATTCTCGTGGGAGAATCAATGCAAAAGTCCTCTCTCTTCCTTTGTTTCTTGACAGACACACAGATTTTTCTCTGGAGTTTCCTAGGAGTGAAGCAGACTGTGCTCTGAGCTTAAGGCCTGGGTGTGCTCTCTTTAGGGTACTTTGCACCTGTGTTTTGTTGGAGCACAGGCTTCAAGTCCTTTCCAAACATACCAGTTTCACTGATGCAGTAAGTTCCAACTGCAAATAGTAGAACTGCTGTAGGAAAGCACAGCTTCGGTCCCTTATTAAACAAAACGTGTAAGTACAAAGTGTGTTAAATCATCAACTACAAAGCTGAGCACTTGCTAAAGAATGCTTGAGTTAAGCCTGTCTTTGGGCACCTCTTTTGTGCAATTTGGGGGACTGTATTAACAGTTCAGATGCCTTAGATGCCTGAAATGGAGTGGGATGAATAGAGGTCTAAAGCAGTTTCAGCTGATTACCTGCTTGGCTGCGGCTCCTGCAGCCAACAGTGCAGAAAAAGAACTGTAGCAAAGGCAGCCTGACCAATAAGCCAACGTTTGAGGCTTATGCCAAAAGAAGGGTCACTGCAATTTTCCCTGCACGCTGGATCATTGCCTGAGGTCCGAGAGCTGGTGCTGTGTGGGCACTGCAGCAGGCTCTGCACTGTCAGGGCTGATCTCTGTGGAAGGAGAACAGAACAGTTGGTTCTGACTGAACAGGTACTTGAGCTGACTGAGAAGGGGAAGCAGAGATGTGCCATTCCCATTAGATTTTTGTTAGCAAATAAGTACAAGTACTTTATACAAGTGTCTGTACTTACATCAGAACTTTATACAATGGTGATTGTTGTGTGGATGAGGAATGACATCAGAAAGGCTTAAGCCCAGATTATGAAAAGCTTGAAAAATTTCTGTAATGTAAAAAAATACACTCAGCCCATAATGCAACCTTGTGATTTTCTCACATGCCATGCTGCCTCACTATTTTGGGTGGAAAATGCTTTCAGGTCATAACTAAGGAGTGTACTTATACAAATAACTTGATTTTTTTTAATAATTCCTGTAGGGCTTAAATTGATTTAGCTCATCTGTGGTCTGGGCTGTAGTGCTATCATCTGCTTTTGCTAGGGCATCACTGAAAAGGCCATGCTATTAATTTCCTACAGTCACCAAGCATTTAGAGTGGATAGCTTATTTGAAAAGATTATTTTAGCTATTTAGGCTTGGATACTGGAAGTGCAGCTCGTCCTTTTGCCTTCAGATGTTTTGTTGGACTGTTTCATGGAGTATTATTATTCTCTAACTCCTATGGTTAGAAACTGCATATGAGAGCTTTCATTTTATGATTAAACATGTGGAAAGGGTAAAGTATTTCCCTATATACAAGATCTTTGCAATTGTTTTGTTAAATTGAAAAGGCATTGTGGTTCACTGGAATTTCTAAGTCTAAAGAGGCTTTTAATACATAAAGCCTAGTTTTCATGTTATTGAAGGGTTTTAAATGTTATATAAAACATTGCTAAGCAATTATGTCCTAGATACAAACTCAGCTTCCATGAACTACAAAGCTCAGTGTGTGTCTGGGTGCTGCTGGCTGCAAGGCATTATCTGGGCATGTTTGATGGGGAATTACATGCCCTAGAAAGAAAATTAATAAAGACATCTTCTTTCAACCCTAAATTTTCTCCCTAGTTCGCTCTGTGATTAAAAAGCACATTAATATATGCAATCCTAACACCTAAAATCACACAGCCCATTTTTTTTTTTGTCGTGTCCAGGCCTTCAATAAATCAAGCAACTCAGGGGAGAGTTGTGGGAACCTCTGTATTATCTCTTCTTTTCCTGATGAGCTGGACCACAGTAAATAGGCTGTGTAGAGCTCTGAAAACCCAGCCTGTTTCAAAGGACCCTTTCAGCTGCAAGCCATTATGTCATCCCTTCTCAAGAGCTGCCCAGGCCTGCAGCTCTGTAAAAGCTCAGAGTGTTTGTCCTGGGTGGTTGGACAGAGTCCAGGACTTGGCCATGGCTTGGGATGCAGGGTGAGTGGAACATGCACAGAGCAGCTGCAGGTGAGAACCAGGGGGGTGTGTTGGACTTACAAAAGAATTCCTCTTGGGAGGACTTGTCAGTAACACTGGAAAAGTGAGAGGGTGCTATGAAAAAAAGTATTTATATCACATCCTTTAAGAATCTAGGAAGATGTTTTTATGCACCCATTCTCTGTGAAATTATGAGCAAATTGTCACAGGATGTTGCGTTCTCATCTCCTGACTCGGAGCATGTCTCCTGCAGTCCTTTGAGGGATCACCAGTGGAATGTAAAGCTTGCCTATAATAAGATCTGTGATGAAAAGTTGCTTCCCCCACTTTGTTCACTGTGGCATGGCTTTGATAAACATCCATCTGTGTGTGATACACAAATTCTTTTCTAAATTGCAAAATCTGTGGAGGCAAAGTTAAGTATTTTTGACCCTTAAGTTTCTTTACCCCTTTCTTATCTCTCCTTGAGTAAAACTTGCTTTTTTTTGATGAACATAGTTTATCATCTTCATTTAACTGGTGAATTCTCTTTTATCTGCTATTGTTACTTAGTGTCATCCATAATGATTTTAGGGTTCAAAATACTGGCAAAAATTTCTTTTTTCTTTGGGACAAAAGGCGTAGCTTATAAGAATGTGTATTTTTAGTATCCCTTTACAATAAAGTTTCTCCGAATTGCTGTATCTGTGGATGCAGTGTCCAGATTACCCTGTGGAATTTCCAAAGGGAAAGAAGGAGGAGGAAGGTTTTGTACACGGTTTCAGGAGAATGTCAGTGAAAGTTGAATAAACTGAGACTGAATGTCATTGGTAAATGACTGAATTGCTACCTGTGTAAATCCACTTGTGACTATGTTATACCCCACTTCAAACTGTTTATTTTGTATCTACTGGAGATTAATCACTGAGTTAATGTTCAGTTACACGTTGATCAAGGGGAAAGCAAGACTACAAATTAGCACCGAGATCAGCCGTGGTCAAATGGCATTTTGAATTATTGAGAGGCAGCTGCAACCACTTTCATTGCCTAGGAGGGTAACATTCTGCACTATTGGTGATCTGGAATGCCTTCCTGGTTCACTTTTTATTATTATTACTATTATTATAAATATTATTTCATGGTCTTAAAGCAGGTCTCAAACTTTGATGTATTTAGTGTTGCTTTGAGAGAGGATTGAGGAGCTGTCAGAGTAATTACCGTGCAGGAGCTGCACAGTAATTTTCTGCAAATAGGTTCTTTAACTCACAACCTGTGAAAATCCTGTTGACAGCAGGGATCCTTGAAAGTATAAATTCCCTTCTGAACACATATTTAACGGTTTGAAGAAACAACAGCACCTTGTGGAGCTTCAGGAAGGCCCTGCCTAATGGAAATAAATGAGTGGTGCTGGGAGATGAAGCAGAACAAGGTTGTAGGGCCAGAGTTTGTCCCTCCCCTGGCTCCCATGGCTCTCCCACAGCACACCCTGCAGCCAGCCAGGGTTGTATCCTGTGGGATAGAGCTCAGGAAGAGCTCCTGTGGTTCCAGAGATGGGATGGCATGGGAACACAAGGTGGAGGAGGAAAGATGACTGAAGGATCCACAGCTAGGGTGGGAATAATATCTCATGGATGATGGAAACAACAAAGTGGAATTAAGTTCAACTTTTATTGCCATGCCTCAATTATTAGTAGATGTCATAGACTAGTGTCTAATTAATAAAGGAGCTAAAGGGAAAGAGGGTGATGGTGGTTCTGCCATCCTGATGCAGATGGAAGGAAGAAAAATAGAACTGAGTTCACATATAGGGAATAGTTTGTATCTTCTGGAAGTATTCTATTTCTAGAAGTTTAAAAATTAAAAAAAAATAAAAAGGAGCACAAGTGATTTGGAAGATAAAACTGTTTTGTAACAAGCTAGTAGATGTGAGCAGCTACAAATTACTCTTGCTGCTGGGGAAAAAAACATCCTTGGAAATTATGTAGAAATTGATTTTAAAAGTAAAATGTGCAGTAAAGTAATAGTTGTAGGAATCCAATGAAATACTGCCTGTCCTAATAAATCTTTGCTGTCTATAGTTAGTATTTTGTTTGTCTTTTCTTTTGGAAGTTACATTTCAAATGCAAAAATAATTCTTCAAGTTGATGTTTTAAAATGCAGTTTTACCTTTTCTTGATGCTTTTTTTTAATTGTTTTTTGTGAGCCTGAAAAGCCTAAATCGTGAGTAAAGGAATCTCATTTTTCACATAAGCAGAAGCATTAGTTCTAAGAAAACTCTTTGCTAGAAAGTGGAACTGTGCTTAAAACAGGGCAAGGAGCTGTCAAGGAGCTGTGTGACCTGCATGCAGCACTGCCATTATTTGGCAGCACTGCCATTATTTGGCAATTTATACAGAATAAAATAGGTAAGAGAATCTGCAGCTGTGTACGTCCATAATCATTAGTAGTGATTTTTCTTCAACAGGCACAGGAAATATGTTTAAATTATATTACTTAATAAATACATCTAATATAGCAGACTGAAGATGGGTTTTTTTATTTTTTGTTTGTTTGTTTGTTTTTTGTGTGTGTGTGTGTGTGGTTTTTCTGTTTTTGTTTTTTTTTTTTTTTTCTTTTGGGGAAGAAGGTATATATAAAAACGCTCAGTTACCTTTCCCCCCCACTCTGCAGGAGCACCTGTCCTGTTTGCAATTTTTGCACAGAGTTAACAATATTTCCTGCTGCACAGACAAGGCCTGGACACACCAGCTCCTCTGAGCTGTGTGACCTTTCAGCCAGAGGAGCAAACCCTCACAGACTCTGTATGGCAGTCAGGGACACTGCATGTGTACTGGCACACAGGTTCCAAACTAATGAGAGGACAGGGGAGCCAGCATTCCAGCCTCTGGAGTTGAGCAGAGTTTGCTTTTCATTGCAGAACAAGCAGCAGCAGCTTCCCAACTGTTGAGCTTTCTGGCAGCAACGTGGTCTCTTGGCTTTTGCACAGGCACAGCTCTTTCTGCTATTCCTCCTGTGGTCACCCCAGTAACTAAACCCTGAGCACCAGCATGTTGCAGCAGGAACGTGCTCTGACACATGCCATGGAAGATAACTGGTGCACAGCCTGAGTAACAGCTGAGAAGAAATGAGCAAACACCTCAAAAGGTATCTCCGAGCCTCTGCTTAACAGACGGCAGCAGTCCTGTTTCCCAGGAACCCAGAGGGAATAGAGAGGGACAGGAAAGCAGCAGGGTGCTATTTACTTCATACAATTCTCAACCAGAATGTGATAACATGTATCTTAACATCCTTTGTACAGCCTCCCTTTCCCTGGGATATAAGCAAATGACTTCCTACCCCTCCGGTTCCCTTGTAGAGAAGACAGACAAATATTGTGAGAAGAGACCACAGATACCTCGCTGACTTCAGTAGTGGGGATTTGAAGGGGTGCAAAGTGTATCTTTACCATTTCTAGTACAGATATTTAAGTATCTCTTATCTGCTTCTCCAACTGCATGCAAGTTGCTATGGGCAATTCTTCTAAACCGAGGAAAATCCTGCCGTGGATTGCACTGCCACATTCTCCTGAAGTCTGAAGCTACCTGGATGTCTCCCAGGAGGTTCATTCATGCAGGGCAGCAGGCCCAGGGAGGCCCCAGGGAGATCCTGCCATGGGGAGCCTCATGCAGTGCCCAACTTTAGCAGCATGGTAAAGGTCAGGAGGTACACTGGTGCTCGTGGAAATACAGCTCTGACAGATAAGAAAAGCATAGAGGTTCCCCTCTCCCTCAAGTAGCACATTTCCTCATGCTTTCTCCAGGATCTTTCACCTGCTTCTCTTAGTGCTGCTCTTGTACTTCTGTTGTGAGCTTCAGCAATTTTCTGGGGGTTTAGCTCCCAGCAGCACCCTGGCCTTTCACTTAAAAGGACATCTAATGCTGTGTTGCAAATAAATGCATGGAAAAAGACCTAAAAGCTGATGCTCAAGTCCTTAAGTGTGCGGTGCTGCAGCTCTATCTTTTTGCACTATCATATTTCTCAGATCTGAATTTTATCTAATTCAAGGGGTAAAAGATGGTGTTATGATTTCTAGTTGTTACCTGGGAAGCCTATTTACATTATCCTGAAAACTCAGAGCAGCTTTAAGTAGTATATCCTGCAGCTTCCAAGGAGTCAGTTTGCTTTTGCACAGCTGCTGAAAAAGCAGAATTCCAATTGCAGTGTTGTCAGCTACAGTCCTGACAGGGCTGTTATCACCCATCCAGCTTTCCCTGGATAATTGGGAATTCAATGCAGCTCTTGCTGAAGAAAGAGTTTTTTGAGTTGCACTGAGATTTCATGAATGCTTCAGAAAACCACAGCTAAAAGCATCCAGTGTGCTTGTACTGAAGCAAAGACAAGCAGGTTTCGTTCTTTCTTTTCAGGTCAGTGATCCCCAGAATAATAATGTATGGTTGAACACACAGCCTCAATTCCAGAAGGATGATACTGCAGTTTAAATGTTTAACACTACAGCATTACAAATTCTAGCCTCCACATAGGGCTGTTGTTACCCAATTAAAAAAGCCCAGCAGCAGCAAGTTAACACAGCAGTGTTTATTAATAAGTAAATTCAGTCCCTCCTACGAAAACAAAACTGATCAGTGCTTCCAAAAAAAAAGAGAAATGTTTGAATCTATGTAATATTTCATATCTGCATCCATTGTCTACCCATAGTGAGGGGGGGAAGTAAATGATGCCCGGTGAGTAGATTCTTCATGATCTGTGCCAGCTGTCTCCTGCTCTACAACATCGCTCCCTTCTGGCACACTAATCCTGCAAAACTCTGAATGTGGTGGAACTCAGCTTGGTGGGCAACTCCAAATCTGCCGCAACCTTATTAGCCTGAATTTGGGAAATTGGTAAAAGTCTTTGGAGGAAATTTATACCTGTTATTAAATCAGGGAAATTGGATACTTTTTTCCCCTGTGATTTTTAAACTGCGACTTGCAGCATTGCAAGCTGACTGCTCCCTCTGATGGTTTCAATATGCTGTCAGGACTTCTGAAGTCAAAACCTGATGGGGAGAGGAAAGTAGTATTTCATAATATCTATCCTTTTTTTCTTCTATTCTTGACCCAGAATACAATAGCTGACCGGCAGAGGGGTGTTGCACCACCAGCTGCAGTTGTATGTTTTTTCCTGGAACACTGGAATCAGCCCATCCCTTTGAGCATTTCTAGAATGCTGAGTCTGGAACCTCCTGAACTCTGTGGCTTTCAGGAATGTCTGTAATTGAGCTGTATGTGTACAAAGTGTTTGGAGATTCTTTATGATAATTCCCAAAGAATGAATCCTGTGCAATTTCTGAAATAATAATTCCAAATATACTGAATTCTTGCAGTCAGGTTATCAAATTAGAAAAAAACCTCAAAAGCCTGAACCTGTGGCAACAATAAGACTTGGCAGACTTGCTAGGTAGACACAGATCTCTGATCTCAGTCTGATGTAGGCCTCTTTCTTCAGGGAGTGCACAAAGTAAAGTGGTAAGGAAACACAATTCCCACTGATTTAGTTTAAAAGACACTTCATTAATTTTCATTTTTCTCCACAATAACTAATTGACTCACATTAAATGGGACTTTTCCCATTACCTCCAAGAACAACAAACAATTCAGTCTGTAAAAAAAGCTGACCTAAACCCACACTTTTATATAGCACTGCAAAAGATGTCCTGTGGGAACAGGCTTGAACCGGAATAAATACAGTATTTGCTCTATGCCTTGCATGCAGAGTCTGCAAGTTGATTCATTACTATAATAAAAAGATATGCTGTCATTTCTTAGAATGCTCATGGTAGGGCACTCAGGATAAAAATTAAATGTGCCAGCAGGAGTTTAACCAATTTGTCCATTTTAATTCATTTTCTTAGGTATATTTCACATTCATAACCGATTTGAAAAATATTGACAGGCTGACAGTGAATTAAAAAGTATGTTGCACTGCCATTATTCCTTTACATGGGGCAATTAGATGCTGATTTCACACTGATTTAACATTGCTCTTCTAGGCTGCTCTCATAACTGACAGTTCTGCCTTTCCTCTGGTATCCAAACCCAGCGTCTGAACTAATCAGGGATGGCTGCACATTGGACAGTTTGGGCATTCTGGAACAAAGTAGGCATATTCCAACTCAGAACTAAACAAAAAGGGAATGTGTTAACAGCATCACATGGAGTTATAGGTCCACACATACTGATTTATAGAAGATAAAATAAAATGCCTGGTTTTCTAGACCAACTTTTCATCTAATATTTCAAGTTCTCAGTATAGGCAGCATATTGATACTGTTGCCAACAGTTACCAGTAACTTCATGGAGCAATATAACTTCAAATAAGATGGAATACCAAAAGGAATTTTGTGTGCCTGAGTAAAAGATTTTTCTGATGGGCATTTCCATTGCACACTATGGAAATCTGTGCTTGAAATGGAGACATTGCATGGATGTGTAGCTCCCACTTCAGTGCTGGAATAATTAATGCAGATTATATTTTTTATATATGCCTGTGTGTTATATAAGGTGTTTGGGAGGGTTGGAGGGAGGGTGAGTTTTGGGGGTTTTATTATTTTTAATGAACAATTTGTATAACTTCTACCTCTGCACCTGGGTGATTTTTAAATTGGTCTTTTTACCTTCTGTTTTTTTTAAATGAAACACTAATAAATAATGGACTGTCCCGTTCCATCTGCTCAGAACACAATCCCATAGTAATCATCTGCAACAGAAGAAATTCCATATTCTCTTCTTATTGATTCATCTCCTCTTGCAGCTGTGGACTTGGCTTTCCCAGGTAGTTTGCTGGAGGTCACCTTTGTGGGCTCTGAGTAAGGGCAATTAATCTTAGTCAGTGGAATTACTTGCTCTGTTACAGAGCAATTCAGTAAAGGAATAGGAATCTAAGCTTGGATATTCTGACTGCCAATGTTTAATTCTACCAGCTGTCCCCTCATATAGCTTTCTTATTTTCAAGTACTTGGGTGGTTTCAGCTATTTTCTCCAAGTCTGTAAGAAGCCCCGATCTATGCCTAAGAGAAATTACTACTGGAATAAAGCCCAGGGGTGCAAAGTAGAAGTTGGGGGAGTGATGGTTGTAAGCAATGTTATTGCTTCGCTCTCACAAAGAGCCCTAACCTTGTGTAAAATGAAATTTAGCCCGAATTTTCCACAGTCTCTTTAGTTTAAATGCCAAAAAGAGTGCCTTTAGCGTATATCTGTTTCTCTGTAGCACTGCTGAGCACTTTCTCAAGTTCTGTAGAGCTGTTAACCTTAAAATAATTTTCTTCTAAGCATCATTTCCTCTTCACACCCGCTACGAGCCGGTTCACAGCTCAGAGCACTGCCTGTTCACTGGTCCACTGGAGCTCACTGTGCTCAGGTGAGAGATGCCCTCGTTGGCATTACTTGGAAACTCTTCCTTTCACTCTCAGCAGCCTCATCACCCAGCTCATTTCTTCTCAAAGCTTCAGCTGCAGCAGGCGGAGGAAGCAGCACTGACACGGAGCAACCCTCGCCCTGCAGCACACGGGCCATTCTTGGCTCTCCTCTGTGAAAGGGTCAAGAGTGAACAGAACTGTGATGTCAGCACTAGAAAGGGCCCTTGTCTTGTGGGAGCAGTGCTGTGTATATCCCACCTGCTGTATTTGCCACACTTAAAATTCTGTGGGGTTTAGCCACTTCACATTCACGTTGCTGTGAGTATCTCATGAGAGACACCTTTAACCCCTGGCTGGCCTCTGACATTTCTATTAGGGTTGCCCGTTGTAGCAGGAATTCCTCAATCCCTTGGAAGTTTGTCTATAGCACAGAAACCAAATACATTTCATTTTTCTGAAGAGCCATCAATGATACTTAATTAGGGCAGCTTTTGCTGGGAAGCAGATGGGCCTGAAAACCTGTCCAATGGTCTTGGTTTAGGCTAATTCCAGTTTGCAGCGACAAAAATGTCAATCTCAAGGGGAAGGGAAAAATGAGCATCATGAGACTTTATTTTTAATCTGAACAGACTTGTAAAGGCTCTAAGAATTGGATGCTTTTTTGGTTATCAGGTATGTAAGGATAAATTCTTGTATACCCTTAAAAATTTCACCTTCCTATGAAGCACTGCCATCTTCATTCTGAGTTTTTCTTTGCTTGGTCAGTCCTTTCAGAATTCTCAGCTCTTTCCCTTCCCACTGTCTGCTTCTTCCAGGCAGTAATCTAGAGACTGGTAAAAACCAGATGTCTGGTAAGGTTATAATCTTTCTCCCTGCAGTGCCTGTGCCTCTTGTGTATGACTTAACTTGGTTGCAGCCACCTGAAATCTCAAAGAGAAAAACTAGTTCCCCTGGATGACAGACATTATCTGTTTTCCATGTGAACTGAAGTCTTTGCTCATCTCTGAGACAAGCAGATTTTTAGATCAAGAAAGTAATTACAGACAGGTTTTCTTCTGTGCTTGCCTAGAAGGATAAGGAAGTTAAGAAGGACAATTCCAAGGAAGGGTTTTTTTGTCCCACAGAGGTTACTTTGCTGTCAGCCCCTTTTGGGTACAGTGCATGCCATCTTGTGGACAAATCACATTATGTCTGAGTCGTTGAGACAAATATTTAAAGACCATGATATTTTTCTGTGTTAGTTATTTGCACCTCAATGCAAACAATGTTTCTTCTTGGGTGCTTGTTTTTCAGTTGAAGTTACCTGAGTTTGCTTGGTTATGAATCACTTGTTACCAGCTGTAAAACAAAAAAATTGTAAAATTCTTTGCACTTTTCTTCTTAATTAAGTTTAAATCAATGTTCTTCTGGGAACAAATCAATCCTGAGAAACATCTGTCACTGCAGCATAATGCTACATGCCAACAATGAGAGGAAAATAATTTTAGAAATTCTCCTGCTTCAAGAATGAAAGCAAAAATATTCTTCTTATTACAGACATCAGCAACTGGTACAAATAGTTTTTAAGACATCTATACTCTTTATTGACCTATACTAGTTTTATTCTTTCTTGGTAGAATGCAAGTGACAACTCTTTAGACACTCTTTAGTGACTGAAAAGTCCTTTACAAATGCAATAAGGATTCACTTTACAAGGGAGGCTCTAAAATCCCAAATGTTTGTCAAAATATTATGCTTGCTGAATGAGATAATTTCCCTTTTGTAAAAGTCCTTTAGAGATAGCCCAATGCCTGTTCTTCTAAAATTTAAAATAAAGCAATCTTATGGTAAATGTTTCCAAGAATAAGGACGTAAAAAGTAAAACAAATGGTGAAGTTTTTGCTTGAAAATACAACTCTAACATGAAAAAGTTTCAAATAAGCTGATCTGACTTAAAACCTAATTTGAACTCGATTTTCTGTTAAAAAAGAGGTTAATTTAATTTTTTTTAATTAATAAAAATTAATAAACAAATAAAGTATTGTCACTTACATGCTGATTAAAGGAACATTAGGGTTCACTGTGCCTATAGCTCTGTCTGTCCTACAGCTTTGGAGTAGATGTTCCTAATTGCTCACGTGGAGATACTGGAAATGTGACTGATTATCCAGCTTTCCCACCATCCAGGTACAACACATTTAGTACCACAGGCATGGAAACAGCAACAGATTTGTCAGGCAACTCTGACGACCTGAAAGCTCTCAAGGCAATGGCAAAGCAGCTGGGTCAGATACACAAATGTGGGTAACAAAAGCTGGTAGGAGAACTCATGACCTACTAAACAAACATCTGGGGCCAGACCCACGTGTTGCAATATGTGAAGATACTAAAATAGCCAACTCTAATGACAATTAGTGAGGTTGTGCACAGTGTGATAATCACAAGGAACGGTGTTTGCTGACCAATGCTGAAAAGCTATTTACAAGCTGGACTAAACTGAGCCATGAATTTGCAGAGAAGCAGTTTATTTTTAGTTACTGTAGACTGTTGTGGTTGTGTCACAGAACACGTGATTTTGCTGCAGGGCAAATTCAGGAGGAGCTGTGCATACAATCAAGATTTACAGAATCTGTGCATACAGCAGATAAGCCAGCTCTCACAATCCCACCTGAGAGTTTCTGGTTCTCTTGTCTTTATTACTGATCTTTGTAAGCATATTCATTAGTTTATTGCTTGCTTTGCTTATCACAAAGGATTAGTCTGAAAAGACAACGGTTTCATTTCAACTAAGGAAGGCCCTAAACATTTGGCATCCAGTTTAACAAGCCACTCAAGGCTGCAAGCAGCTTTGGAGAAGTGCTTTCTTAACGTGTAGCAATGGATGACGATATTGCATTTCACCATGATTAGTCATCCTTTTGGTAAATGGGTATTAATCCTCACATTGCTGTTGCTGTTTTAGATCTGTAGCTATGACACTAGTGCTGATCTGGTCCCCAGATGATAAGCTTCCTGGCTGACTGCTTCCTTCAGACAACCAGTATCAAGTGACAAGATATGGTATGTAATGTCTGAGTTTCTGGAACAGGAACTGGCCCCTTCTGAGCCGAAACTGTTGGTGTTTAATTTGTATGTGGACTTGAGAGATTCACTGGAATGTCTTCAATGAAGGCAGTCCTGCCAGAGATGGGGAAGTGAAATGCTAAACACCGTGGCAAAGCTATTCTTAAATCATGATCTAAGTTAAAAAAACTACAGATTATAAAGCAATACAGAATTCAGTATCAATAACTTTGCAATTACCATAACTACTGCAAGCGTTACTACTGCTAAGTTCAAATGTTTGTTGCATAAAGTGAGAGGAGCACAAGACAATAAATGCTTATTGGCATCCAGCTTTGCATATAATGTGTGTCAGTGATGCTAGAAACAGGCTTTCAGAGAAGTGGATATTTGAGGCCCTAAGGAAAGCCTCATCAGATAACTATGAATTTTTAGTAATATGGTCTTAATCTCTATACATATTTCTTATTTCTTGCCTATATCCCAATTAGATTGCAATAATTCTGGTGCCCAGATGACAGCTGTGTGAAAATTGTATCAGAATTATGCACAAGAAACTACTGCATTATTGCTTACTCGTTTTAGATCCACAGAATTGGATCAAAGCAGTTAATTAAAACATGTCTTGTGCTGCCTTAAGCAAAACAGCAGGAAGTTTCAACTTCAGATTTAGATCAGTGATTTCAGTGGTCAGATACAAGAAGAGCTGGCAAGGCTGATTTACAGCCAAGACTATACCACAGCTTGGCCAAGCAGCAGATCTGGCATTATTCAGCAGAAAGGGCAACAAGATGGGATTGTTGCACCTCTTCATTCAGCAATGGCACCAGAGCAGTGGAAATCATGCTTCAGTTCTGTCTACAGGAAAAATAATCTGGCAGCTTTATTTTTAAAATCACATCCTTCCTGTACCCTGTCAAGGGAGTAGGAAGATGAATTCTAAGGGTAAATGGTTGGAGAATCATAATTTTTCCTCTCTGTTTTCTCATGTCATTAATAGATAATCCATCAAATAATGGATGACTTAATCAGGACAGATCTGCTGTTTTTAAATGTGAAGCTTTTCTATCATTTCTTTCTGGTTGTTCATGCTAGGAGAACCATTACTGGCAGTGAATGGTTACTCTCCTTGTAATTCTTTACATGAAGTGCCAAATATTTGGGGAAAAAGAAATCTATCATTACCTCTTTTGACACCACGTTGCTGTCTCACTCTCTAGGGGAGATGATATGATTTACATGCTTAAATATTTTGCTGTAGTGTGAAACAGTGCTTTGCAGTCTGGCAGCTGTTACTAGCTGTTATGATGATCAAATAACACTATGGGAGCTGGTAATTAAGGAAGTAATACTATGAGGACAGTAAAGCACTAATATTTAGGTTTGGATTAATTTAGCAATTCTGTCAACCAATTGCAACCCTGGGGGATCATTTGCAGTTTTAGACTAGATATGCTACTTCTGTTTCACATGGTAAATCCATTAATACTCCTGTCTTCCACAAGCATATTACCCCACATACAACCAACCTGCACATGAAAAAAAGAGGTCTCTTTTTCCTCAGTGATCATGCTAAGCAGGGCTTGTACAGTGAGGAGGGTGCACACTTGGGGTGGGAGATGTTTAGTATCAAAGAGCTGGCCTGCCTGGGAAGGGGACAGTCTGTGACCCTGCTCTGTGGAGGCAGGGAAGGACACCTTGTTTGTCTGGCTGGCACATGGACAGCCTCTAGGGGAAGGAGTTCAGGTAAGTAAATGGGCAGCTGCAGCTCAACAGAGAGAACAGCAGCAGCCAGGAAACCTCAGCCCCACCAGAGAGCACAAGTGGCTGAGTGGCTGGTGGGGTGAAGACACTGGAAGAAAATGGGAACTGAGAAAGAAGAGGATTTTATGCAAGATAACGTGTGAGAGGGCTGACTTGAAGTCATCATTTCTCTATTGTGAGGGGGTTTTTTTGTTGGGGGTTTTTTCCCTACCAGTTCCATATTGGTGTGGAGCAATAGTGTAAGCCATGATGCTGTCAATCACGGGGCATTTATCTTCACAAAGTAGTTTCTGAAAGGGAGGGTGTATTTGTAGTCTCTCTAACCTCTTTCTCTTTTTTTCCCCCCCGTCCCCTCTGTCACACACAGAATTTATTTGGGGATAATTTCAGTTGAAGATATTAGCTCCCAAATGAACATTGCAAAGCCTCTATCACAATTTGTTTGTTTTTTTTTTAAGCCAAGTGTTTGGAACCAGGGTTCAAGGTAACCCACTTCCTGGTAGTTTCGACCCCAGGCTCTGCTCTTGTTCACACAATCAAACTGCACCATACTTTCTCATGAATTTGGCACCTCTTGACATCAGACTGTTTGACAACTGCATGTCGGTATATTTGTTTATATTGAACAGAGCTAGTGCTCACCCAAGCAGAAACAATACAGCAGTGTTACCTAGGCCTGCCTCTGCAAGCTGTTAATGATTGGGTTATTAGCTCTGAAGCATTTTGTGATCAGGAGTTTTGCAGTAATAGTACATGAGAGGAAGTGTATTATGGCTGTGTTTATTTTTAATTATTGTAGATGCTTTTATGTGCACTCACTTAAAAGTAGCCTAGAGAACAAAACTGTACTGTCTGACAGTACAACCAAAGTGCTGAAGCTACTATAGAGTGGGTCTGGAAGAAAAATAAGGTGACATTAAGGTTTACTTATTTTACACACTAAGGCCATATTGCAGTATGTAAAATATGACTAACAGGCTGTCAAATGTACATCAACTTCTGAACTTCATTTAGCTTCTTTGGTGGAAAGTTGCTGCTTTAGGAACAAAAGCGAATAAATCCAGCATTCATTTTTGGGGCTAAACTGACATCTGCTGGTGTTCTGTAATACAATATGTGCAATTAGCGTGATGACCAAACATACACTGTATTCTGTGTACTTTTCCCTTTCCATGGTGCTGTTGGCAGCCCTGGTGATGACTCAGGAGAGCTCAGAGAGGTGTAACAGTGGATGGAACAGGTGGGGCTGCCCGGCACATCCTGCCACGGGACTGGTGATGCAGCAGAGCTGCTCGTGGTTACCTCGTACTGCGCTCACACTTTAAGCTTATGAAATTGCCACGTGGCCTATTTTTTCTTATAATTTTTTAAAAATAAGTAATTTTTGTAATCTTCAGGTACACAGCTCATGGGGGCAGGGGGAGAGGTAAAAAAGATGTAGCAATTTCTAGCCAGGCTTCCTCATTCACGCCTTGAGCTGGCGCCAGCCGTGTCCCCACCCAGTCACCTGCTCTGCTGCAGGAAGAGAACTGCCGTGGGTTCCTACACGGGCAGCAGCTTTGGGGGAGCTGTGCTGCTTTGCTGGGGGAGCATCTTGCCTACCCTAGCCAGGCTGGCAGGCTGCAGCTCTGTTCCATCAGAGTCTGAAATCTGGCAGAAAATAACCTCCTCTGCATTGGAGATCAGAGGGGCTGGAGGCAGCTGGGCTTAATTTCTGATTATTATCAATTTGGCGTTGTAAGTCTGGTTGTGTTTAATAAGAATATTCACAATCATGGATTCACAAACAGAGCTGTTTTACTGAAGAAGCAGCCCCACCCTTCACCCCAGACACCATGCAGTTTTTAAGCCTCACTCAAGGGAGGTGTAAGATAGGCAAGCGGCTCGACTCAGCCCCATGGATTTCTCCATAGCAAACCTGCCATTTTTCCACAAACTTGCCACTGAAAATTGGGATTAAAACTCCTTAACACCGATGTGGTATTAAGAAGCAGGCATTACTTTATTACAGCTGTCAATACACGGAGGGAAACTCTGCCTTACATGCATGGTTGGCTCAAGATAGCACACGTACTTATTAGCCAGGATATAAATATTCATCAGAAAAGTGTTACAATTTGTTACTTTGGGCGGCCACAGAGCCCCTAAAGTGGATTGGGCTGACTTGACTTGTTACTAAACTGTCACAGTTCCACTGACCATTACATAAGGTTCTGTTAACTGTGATGTCTGTGCTGTTTGCAGCAAGCTCCCAGATCCTGTGGTGACCTGGCCAACCACTGACTGACTTTTAAAAGTGATTCTTCTTTTGCCCAGTGCCATCCAGCAAAATGCCTGGAAAGGCAGGAACTGGAGAATGGTGAGCTGAGTGGGAAGGAGGGCGGTTAGTGAGAGGAAATACACTCCTGTAGTGGTACGTGGATGCTGACTGCCTGCTGTACTGGGACACTGGATGGAAACAGTGGTCAGGCAAAAAGGAGAAATGTTGCTGGGGTCCCCAAGGAGGAGCATGAGCCAGCCTCTGATTAGATGCAAGAAAAAACACGGGAGAGAGCATGGCAATTGGAGTAAGAAGGCTTCCAGTTGAAGGTCATGCCTTATTTTGTTCTGGGAGATGTGTTCAGTCATGGTATCCCTCTCCTCTGGCTTCTAAGCTGCTCATAGCCACCTTGAGAAGGGGATTTAGTTACTAAGAGAAAAATTATTCCATTTTAATCCAGGGCACCAAAGCCAAAATTACTCATGTTCTGCTCCTGAGAAAAATAATATATAATGTGATTTCTTGAAAATGATGTAAATTTATTCACCTCTATGTCTAGTTCTAATCCCACTGAATGCTGCTGAATCACAGTTTATACCTTCTCCCTGTTCCCCCTGAGTCAGGGAATGGGAGTATTCATGCCCTCAATACTCCAACATCGATGACATCCCCAAGCACCAGTAGCTGCAGGTGATTCAGTAATTAATGTGACCGCAGAGCTTGATGTTGGGCTCACTGTCACTGGGATAAGAGTCCCTTTTGTCCTATAAAACCTGACTCCTTGCTCCAGGATGGGTTTGAATTGAAGCTTTGTGCATGTTACTTAGGGAGAGGTCCAATAAAGGTTTTAAATACAAAAATAGGACTTTAACCGATTTTAGATGCTTTCAGCCAAAAGGCCTAATGCACAATCCCTGCTGAGCCCACAGGGGTCATTGACTCCCTTCAGTCTGAGGTAGATTTACCCAAACTACAGCATATGAAGCCATCCCTGTTGAATCCCTTTCAGGGATTTGGCCAGTAATTCACTTTTTGTGTTATCTTGAAGCTGGATAGAGAAAGGAGTGACATACTCCATGTTTTCCAAAGACTGAATCCAACTTAATTGCTTGTAAAGGCACTAACTAAAATCACTGAATCTGTTGAAGGTTTTGTTGATCATTTTATGTGCTCTTGCACGTTGTCTGAAATAACCGATTTGGTAACCTACGGAACATCGTAGAATTAGGGGAGGGTTTTTTTCCTCAAGTGTTACAGAACATGGAGCCTGGAAAGCTGAAGACCACTGGTTTGTCAATCTGTGAGCGAACTCTTGGCAAGAGCCGCGGAGTTCCCGGTCCCGGGGACTGCCAAGTGCGTCAGGAGTGATTGTCCTTCCACCCAGTTTTCCCGTTCCCGTTCCCCGCCGCCCGCGCCCAGACGCGCCTCTCCCGCTGCCGGTGGGTCCGCGGGAGCGCTCGGGCGAGGCGGCTCCTCCGACAGCCGCGGGAAGGGGAGGAGGAACCGCGGGTGGGGACGGGACGGGACAAGCCCTGCTGACGGGGGTGCACCCGGCGAGCGGAGCGGAGCGGAGCGGCGAGCAGAGCGAGGAGGGTCGGCGGGCACGGCCCAGAGCGGTAAGGGCTGTGCCCGGAGCCGGGCGCGGGCAGAGCAGAGCAGAGCAAAGCAGAGCAGAGCAAAGCAGAGCAGAGCAAAGCAGAGCGGGGGGCTTTGCTCCCGGCCCCGAGCGCTGCCCTTCCCGGGCCGCTCCCGGCGCTCCGTCCGGGCCGGGGGAGCCCCCGGGGCACCGCGGGCTGGTTGGGGCTTGGGCACAGCGGAGACCCGGGCGGGCGGCCCCGGGACGGTCCGGACAGCGCAGGGAGCCCGCGGGCGGTGGCTCCTGCCCGGGGGGAGCGGGCTCGGGGCCGGCCAGGCAGGAGTTTCGTTTTCCCGAGTGTTTTGGGCGGCAGCCGGAACAGCCCCTTGGCTCAGGGAATGCGCTCGGGAACGGCTCATTTGGGACGGGCCCTGCCCTGCCCCGGGGAGGGGGTGTCCGGCCCCAGCAGCACCCGGGGTGAAGCCGCTCGCGGGGTTATTCCGAGGCTGTTGATTACTTGGTTTATTTCGGGGAGAACTCAGCGTGTGGTGCTATTTCTACTTTACCGGTATAAAATTCTGTGCGACCTCAGTGCCATTGTTTGTCTTACTAAAATAATAGTATGTCAAAGTTGTTCGTTGTTTTTTTTTTTTTTTTTTTTTTTTTTGTAATTATTACTGAATTTTATTCTCTCAGAAACGCCTGAGAAGTTTAAACGACTTTAAGATAATATTTCTCAGCAAGTTGGCCAACTAGGAAGTTGTTGTCCAGAATTCAGATAACCAGGGTGGTGGCCCAAGTGAGTGCTGTGTTAGGGCTTGCTGCCGTGAACTGGAAAAGTCCCCAGTACTCCAATAAACCTGTATATCCTGCTGGATTTTTAACAAAAATTCGCTTCAACCTGTGTTTCATTCCAGGTACTGATCGGTAGCTGTCTTAAACTCTGCTGTGCAGGGAGCCCCTCTAATTACACGTGGTGTTGGAGGGCAGCTTGGCATTTCTAGTGAAGAGAACTGTATAGAAATTGTTTAATTTAAGGATTAAATTGTGTTAATTCTTAGCAAGAGATTATGGGAAGGGCAACAACAGATTTGTTTGGCTAAACTGGGTTAGGAAAGCTGTATTTGTAAGCAGTTCTTTACTGTGTGGGTTGTTGGTTGGTTGGTTGATTGGTTTGTTTTTTGCATACCAAGCAGAGAGGTGAGTTATTACCTTCTTTTTCCCTTGTCCCCTGCGTAATATCCAAGTAGTGACCCCGATTGAGACACATGCTTGCACTGACTGTATGAAGTGATAGTTCAGTCTCTCAGTTCACATTTAAAGCAGAAGGGACATTAGAAAAATGAAGTTGAAAAGCTGAAGTTGTGGTTACCTCCACAATACTCAGTATTTTGAAGAGGTTTTTTGTAGTCCTGATGTCCTCTTGATCTTTATTAGGAGTTTTTGTTTTGATAGATAACTTACAGGGACTCATGTGCTTTTAGTTTTATACTATTCACTGTAGTACTTTGTAAATGTTATATGTATTACAGTTTTGAAACTTTAACTTTAAAAAAAGGCAGGCATAGGAGAGGTGGTTGCCACAAAGTGCTGTGAAGACCTGAGACCTGTTTGCATCTGTCTTCAGTAAAGGGGGAAAAAAAAAAAAGGAAAGTGCAGAAAAAGCACAGCAACCATTGTTAAATAGAAACAGTTGTTCAAAAGCAAGCAGTGGTAAGAAGTGAACATACAACATAATTTAAAAATTAGTATTGAAAGTTAAATATCGAGGCTAGAAGTGTTCATGTTGGAAGTTATGATCATGATCATTTTGAAGTCTGTGAAAGGGTGTTGATTTCTTAGGACTCACCCTTCGGTGACGGTGACGCAGAGCTGAGGATGGTCTTTGAGCAGAAGTAGCTGTGTTGTGGTTTAACCCCCTCCTGGCACCAGCAGCTGCTCGCTCACTGCTCCCTCAGCAGGACCGGCTGAAGAGAACTGCAAGGGGTAAAGTGAGAAACCTCATGGGTTGAGATAAGAACTGTTTCATAATTCAAGTAAAATAATAATAATAATAATAAAAGTTGTAATGAAAAGGAAAATTACAGAGAGAAATAAAACCCAGCAAGTGATGCAAATGAGAACAATTACTCACCACCAGCAAACTGACGCCCGGCCTGAGCAGCATTTCCCTCCCAGCCACCCTCTTCCTAGATTTATTGCTGAGTGTGATGCTGTATGGTCTGGAATATCCCAGCTGGGGTCAGCTGTCTCAGCAGCATCCCTTCCCAGTTCCTAGTGCACCCCCAGCCAAAACCAGCCACTGTGACTGGGGGCGATAGATCCTGATTCAGCTCTGTAGTTTAGTCACAAGGGGAAAACTTTTCTAAAGAAAACAGAAGGTCAGTGGTTTTTAAAAGTATAGCTGTGGGATACTTGATAATACAAAAACTGTCACTAAAACTTACTCAGTTTAGACGTCTTTGGCTGCTGTCTTGTTCCCTTGTCAGTCTGCCAAAGCTGCAGTGTGAGTGTGAGAATGGTGGGAAGGAGCAGTGCCTGTCCCCAGGGTTACCAAATTACTGTCCCTGCCTACACACTGTGCATGTAGCCACGTCTGTCCTTCCGCACAAGCTTCTGGTTACTTAGTTTGTCTGAGCTACTGTAAATCCCACACTTGACTGAGTACACAGTTCCCTTTCTAACAAACCTTTTCGTTTCCGCTTAGTCTGCTGGGAAGACTGTTGGACTACTGAAATGTATAAACATTGGTGTTTGCTGATGTATCACCACGCCTCCAGTGCAGCAGATTAGCCCTGTGTAACCTGGAAGGGTGAACAAACTTGTGACAAGGTCTCTGCAGAAGTGTTTACGTCACTGAAATCCTGATGAAAGCTGTGCTGCATAAGGAAGGCAATCGCCGATATTCCAGAGACTTTTTCCATGCTCCAAGCATGGAAAGCAGAAAGGCGTGTGCCATTTTTGGGAACCCCGGATGGAGTGACTCCAGCCCTAATTGGATACTTAAGACTGAAATTCTTTTTCTTTGCACATTGACTTTTGTCCCTGCAAAGTTCTCTGTAGGCTGAAAGGGCTTTTTGACTTGAGAAGCTTAGTCAGCTAAAGTGTAAAATTAAGAGGTGCTCCCTGGAGCCTGTTTTGAGAACTTTGAAGAATGACCATGGAAATGTGTACAGGAATGGGCTTGGTTGGAGAAGAGCAGACATGGATTGCAAGTGGATTTGGTTTTGTTGCTTAGAAATAACACTTGCTTTGTTTTTGAGGTTTGCAGTCTGGAGATGTGTGTCCACAGAGCCTTATCCCTGTAGTTGAGGGTTTAAGGGGGAGATTTTTGGATGCTGAGTGAGGAAAAGCTGAATAAATAGCTACCAGAAGAGGAACCACCAAGAATTTTAGATTACTTTTTTTTTCTTTTTGATATGTGGACAGGTGGCACATACGATAAGAGGGATAAGGACTGGCTGCTGACTCGGCAGAGGAATTGGCTCACAGGGCTGATGAGGCACTGAGGGTGACTGGCTGCATAGCTGAGCTTTGCTTGTGCTTGCCTGGTGTGGTCAGAGTTGATTATTCCCAGGTGGAATGTGGAAGGAAAAGACAGCTGATCCTGGAGGGCAGCAGTGTCCACATGGACAGGTAGAGATGTGAGTGGTGAGGAGGCAGCATGGACATTGTCAGACCAGCAGAGGGGATGAGTTAAGGTTAAAACTTACTACAAAGTTTGGAGCCATGATAGATGGGAGTTTCTAGAGCATCTCACAAAAATACAAGAAAATCGAACTTGTCTTATAATGGTCAGAAATTCATATGTTCTCAAATAGATGTATTTACATTATGTCTTGTGAAGTAAGGGGGAAAATAGTCACGAGCACTAATAAAACCCAGCTTCCTTTTGGTATCAAGATACCGATCCAGAGTCTGCATTGCACTAGGTGTACACCAGTATTTGGGGCAGTGGGAGTACTGAATAGTCATACAGTTCCTGTTGTTGCTGCCAGTCTGTACTTGAGATGAATTAGTGCTTCTGTGACCTGAACCAAGCTGGCAGCAGTGGAGGCAGTTCAGCAAGTGGCAGTTTTCTGGAGGATTGTCCTCAGTGAAGAATTCATTAAAGCAAATGAACTTGTTGGATTTCCATCATGAGTGGTATCTTCTGCATCAGTTTTGTCATAACTTAGTATTTAGTCTTTAGTGCTTGGATACAATCAGAACTAGACCTTTGTAACCTTTTTCTAGAAGAATAAACTAACTTCTGTTTCCTGAATTGTTACAGAGTAATTTAGGTTGGACAGGTGTTGTTTGGATCAGCCACCTGCTTAGGACCTACTTAGGTGACGTTCTTCAAGGCCCTTGGACTTTGTATGCACCTTTACTTTCACTGTTACATCTTTTCATTCCAAAGTGTGTTTCCTACTTTTGTTCTTGTTGTGGAATTATTTAGAGCCAGATAAGGTCCTGATGAGGAAATTCTGCACTATTATCTGGCTTGTTTACTACTGGTAAAAACTCCCTGGTTGTAGTTTCTGTTTCCTTCCAGCCAATCTGTTCTGTGCCCTTGTGTGTTTTGCCTACAGATTCTGCTGGTATTCCTAAGGGGTGTCTTCTCAGACCTAAAGATTAGGTACCAGAGTCATCTGTGGGCAGCACCTTTGTGCTGTGTGTAACGAAAGTGCAACAATCCAAGTAAATTTTCTTACTGCCTGAACTTTTTTCCCCCTTATTTCTCTCCCTGCCAAGTACAGGCTGTGCTGTGCTCTGTACCACCTTGAGGCCTGCTAAGGTAAAGTCAAATTGAGGGCTATAGCTTCTTGGAATAAGCTTGGGCAGTTGGGAGTATGTGAAGGATGCCATATCCAGGAGAAGGTGGTTGGGCTGGGAATAGGGCAGCAGGAGTACAGAGCCTGGCAGGAGTTTCTGAGACAAGCTGTGAGCTCTTAGGTTTGGATGGCAGTGGCAGAGAGACAGTGGCTTGTCTCTTGTGCTCCTGGCAGCCACATGGATCTTCTGGTTTTGTTCTCAGTGGTGTCTGCTCCCTTGCTCAGCTGAAGTCCCTCGCATGCTGTGCTGGGGACAGCCAGGAAGCTGTCCTCAGGAAGAAACAGCCTTCCTCTGGCCCCGTTTCTCCTGCCAGCTCCTCTGCTGTGCCCCCAGCAGGAGTTGTCAGCACTGCCTTCATCCTGGGCAGAAGCCAGGATGGCCCTGCTTGAGATCTGCTCTCTTGTACACAAACATGAATAACCAAATTTACATATGTCTTGTTTCTTTTCATCCCCCAAACACACTATTCAATAAAAGTCCCTGAGATAATGAAGGCTGCTAAGAAATCTAAGAAAATAACCAGTTGTTATGCCCTTATAAAAAGCATGCTTTGTTGGTGATATTGCCACCTCGTTCATCACTTGGGTAGCCAGATACAGACTTGCTTTATTTTCTTGTCCTTGCTTTATGTTGTGGTTTAACCCCATCCAGCAGCTCAATACCACAAAACTGCTCACCACTCTCCTGGTGGGGAGGAGAATCAGAAGAAAGCAGGATCTGTTGCTTGTTGGTCTCTGCAGCCAGCATAAGTAACTAATCTGCTTTCACTTCAGTAGAATGGTTTCTGAATGCTGTACCTTTTCCCCCCCTTTAGGCCAGCTTGGTTCTGTATGCAGAGCAGTAGAACTGCAGAAAGGCATGGACTGGAGGGGTGCTTTGTCCCAGTGTTCTTCCAGTGTGTGCATATGTTCCAAATACAGATTGCCCTTCCCAGATAGTACTGAGTGAAAAGATTTGCATGAACACAAAGTGATTGTGCAACAACAGAATGGAATGTGGCTCTTGGAGAGCTGTCTGATGGTCCTTAAGAGGAGGAGAAAAAGGGAGACGATGAAGTCAGCACTGATGTTCCACAGAAAATGGTGGGCAGAGTATAGGAAGTGTGTAGGTAGGAAGGAGGAGAGGAAGTCTGCACTGAAACCACAGTTGTTTCTTTCCATTTTGGGAAAAAGCCATGGTCAGCATTCTTATACTCTGGAATTTAATTAAGAATTGGTGGAGGAGAGTTGCATTACAAACTCATTAAAACTTTGTTAAGTGGCAAAAATGGCAACCTTAGATATCTTTGAGGGTCATAAAAGCTTTGAGTTGAGTTGGATATACTTAATTGTTTGGGTTTCTTTTTCCTTCAATGTAAATATTTTTTATTTCAAGTCACAGCAGAGATAAATACTGTTTTTTAAATATTTGAGCTTCATTTCAAACACTCAGGCTCATGTTAGCTAGCAACTACCACGTGGCCTATTGTACTGTTTGATTTTTCAGGTGAACAAGAGGGATCAGAAATACTGTTCTTGGAGAATTAGGAGACTGCCAGATAGATTAGTGTACTAGTAAACATGCCCCTCATCCCTGTTTTAGCATTTTTAACTTAGAAAGGGAGAACTGGTATTTACTGCCCTGTGAGAAGGAAGTGGGAAGTAGGCAACAACAACAATGAAATCAAGATCAACCTTTAATTCTGTCAGAAACAAGTACCAGTCAATAGACTTTATGCTGGTAAAAGTCCATTTTAATCCAGTTATATTCTTGCTTCTGAATTGAACCTAATTATTTACTACTTACCCTTAATAAATAATGTCTTTTGTTACAATTTTCTCTCTATTATGTTTTAGATACCATGTCTGCTCCAAGTGTCAACCCCGTCCCATCTGCACCACCTTCTTATGAGGAAACTGTAGGAATCAATATGAACTACCCTCACCCTTATCCTGTTCCTGGCCCTGGAGTGAAGCCAGATATGAAGGGAATGAACCCTCCCCCATACATGGGACAGCCTCCACCAGCAAATAACCCCAGTAAGCCTCAAAAACTCTTCTGTACCTCAGGCTGAGGAGGTGTCAGGTGGCTGTGGGACAGGTGCTGTCAGAAGATGAAAGATCTGGTTCACAGGTGTTCACCACCTTCCAAAAAATACTTTTGAAGGGAATAACGTGAACCAATTCTCATGAATCCTTCAGGGTACACTAACATCAATAACATCATTTGGCTTTCTGCAGTTTTTAGTGCACCCTTATTCTTAAGACAATGTATTTTGCATTAGCAAATGCCATGGTGGTTTCTCTTTGTCATTGTGCATTTCATTGCTCTGAGTCCCTAATGTTTCAAAGTTATAGCTGGTTCTGGCTCAGGGGAAATTGCTTACTGTTCTTTTTTCCTTATTTGCTCACTGATTAAACAGCGTATTTCTCTGCCCAGTTAGAGTTCAGACGGTGTATGTGCAGCAACCAGTGGTGTTTTATGACCGCCCAGTTCAGATGTGCTGCCCCTCCTGTAACCAGATGATAGTGACACGTCTCTCCTACGAGGCAGGAGCTCTGACTTGGCTGTCCTGTGGTGGCCTCTGCCTGCTGGGGTAGGTCAAGACCAGTTTCCCCTCTTTTTACTTCTTACCTGACCTTTTATATTTCTAAAGAGTAACAGAGCTCTCAGCTTTGCTTTGTCTTTCTGTCTGAGGCCTGAGCCTTTGTGATTCAAACAGCCTACATCTGCATTTATGTCCTGTAGGACCTTAAAGCAGGTCTGGAACACTATAGACTCCAGAGCCATGTGTGTTCTTCCTAAAGCTTCACAGCACCAGTTTTACTGATGGATTTCACAGGAAATATATTTTAACTTTTTGTGTATGGAACAAGTGGCAAACCAGTGTTTTTTTCTTTTTTTTTTTTCCTTTGCAGGTGTATAGGAGGCTGCTGCTTGTTTCCATTCTGCATTAATGCTCTCAAGGACGTGGATCACACCTGTCCGAACTGCAATACTCTTCTTGGTGCTTACAAACGTTTCTAGGCAGTGTTAAAACATTGGTTGATGAAGTTGGTTAGCACCTCTACAAGCCCTCTCTGAAGTTTCATGGAGACTGCTCGTTTCTGTGCATCTTGTCACTGGAAACCAATAAAAAGTAATGTTTCTTACTAGGTTGTTTGAATACAAGTTTGCCTGAGGGGATTTTCACTTAGGTCTGTAAAAAGTCTACATAATCTGTATGGGCCACTCAGTCCAGCAGCAGCTGAGAGCAAGGGAACATTTCCCTTTTTGCTTTATGCAAAACAGGTTGGTGATGTTCTGCAGGTAATCTTATCTCAATCATGTTGCACGTTGTTCTTGCTGCAGTCTCAGCACAGACCGAGAGGAGGATGCCTATGGAGAACTCTTTAGGCTTGTGCTTGGTGTCAATGCTTTGGCAACAGCACTGTTTACACACTGGCAGGGAATTGCCTCAGAGACAGGTGCCCTTCTTTGACAAAAGAAATTATTTGCTGGCATCTTTTCATGAGCACTAGAATTCACTTTAAAACTTGGAAGAGAACCAAACCTAAAGGCTTCTTCCTTCTTGGAGGTTGCTTTACCAAATGGACAACTCAGGTTATTGTGCATCAGTGGTGATTGAATCCAGTATCTGAATTTTCTTACCAGTTTCAAGTCTCTAATCTGCAGTAAAGGTGTTCACAGAGGAATTTTTAAGAGATACTTGTCCAGTGTTTGGCTGGAGTTTTTTTTACCATTGACTGCAAGTCTGTGAAGTGTTCTCTTCATCCCAGAGAGCCTTGGTTATAGCATTGGAAAACTTCTTTGTACATTTATATAAGTCAACTGATAGATCATGCATAAACCTCACCCTTTTCTTAAGGCTTGAATTCTGCCTGAAAAACATTAGATAAAGGACCTGGGCTTCTAGCTGTTGATCTGCTCGTTCATTACTATTTCTTCATTAAGAAGGCTAAATGTTTGTTAAGGAGTTTCTCTGACTTGTACTATGATTTTTTTTTAAATGAAATAAAAGATAAATTTTGTTTTCAGATATACTTATTTAAGACAATAATCATAAAAAACTAGGGAATGAGGCTCTGAAGGTTGAAGTAATTTCCATGTCATAAGCAGCAGATTTGATGCATTTGAATGATACCTGTCCAGAAAAGGCAGACAGGTGTTTAAACAAGGCTATGATGGTAACACTGTGTTAACCTCTGTAAAAGCAAAAAACTAAAATAAATACAAATAAAAAATACTGCATTTACTGTTCTTGCCAAATGTGCCTTCTGTAAATACCTGCTATAAGTTAGTTTTTCAAAAGTCTTTCAACACTTCAGGTTTGAAATCCAGTAATTCTGTAGATCACATACAACCTCTAGGCCTCCTGTTAATTAGTTTCTGTAAACTGCTGCTGCTTGTGAGTCAGTCTGCAAGTGGTTTAAGAGCTTCCTTGTGCATTTGTAAAAGGTTTCTGGTCTCCCCATACCATAAGAATTTACATCAGTAGCTACTAACTGTCAGAAGAATGAAGGAGATAAAAAGGTGGTAGTTTTGTAGCTTTCCACGTTGATGTTGCAGTACCAGCATGTGCTTTTGTCTGCTGGTGCTCCACCACAGTGCTCTCCATGTTCTTGAGGGGCCTGGGTGATGCTGCATTGAATTTTCTGTTCCGGTGGCATAAGCAAGACAAAAGTGTGTAACTGGAAAGCAGCACAACCCCACTGGGTGTCACAGAAAATGTGCTGCTTGTCAGTTTATCACCAGAGCAAGGCAGGAGGAAGCAATGAAGATTGCAGAGTTCCCAAACTTGGTATTTGCTTGCACGGTGGGGAGGATTTTTAGTTCTGTTAGTACCTCTGTTAGTCAATCTGGTCTGGGTAATCCTCCCATGCATTCATTTGGTAAGTTTTCTAGTTGTTATTCTCTGAGCTCCCTTTTTCTCTCCAGAGTGATGGTTGGAAAATCTGAGATGGTGGCACCAGAATATAGAACACTGACCAAAACAAAAGTGTTTTTCTTTCTTTTATGTGCACAGTCCATTGCTTCTCTTTGAGTTCCCTGTATGGATTGAGAGTGGGACATAAAATGTTGGCAGCTCTTCAGTCTAGTTCAGCATTCTGCAAAACTTTCTGCTGCCCCCTCTATACTTAAATTTCCTTAAATGCAAAGCCTGCGTTTGTTCTCTTGCGTATGGAATTATCTACAGAATGCACCACTTTGTGAAACTTATCTTGGAAAAACAAATGCAGGATATAACTTGCCTTGTGTGAAAGCACTTTGTGTTTATTATCTTGAAATTGTTGTTTGGGTTTTCTTTTAAAACTGACTCCTTTTAAAATAAAAACTTTGTCTTTCCTATCTAGTGGTTGTAATTGGAAAATTGTAACACTTGGACTGTTTCCAAACATACGGAGAGCTGAAATGTTAAGAAATGTTATTACAGGAAGAAATTTTTCAGTGTCACTTGGGCCAAGTCTCTGATAAATGGCATTCTCTGCCCTGCAGACCAACTGTCACACACGGAGCCACATGGAAAATGTGTTGTTTTCCTGCAACTCAGGCACAATAAGTTTTTCAGTTAAAACACTTCTGGGTAAAACTTTCACCTGCAATACAACTAAACAAACACACATAAATATGGCTCCACACTCACATACCAGTAACCAGTGGAGAGAAAATAGAAGCCAAATATCACTGTATTTAGTTGGAAAGAATCCCTGTTAATCAGGTAAGAATACTCTGGGGTTTTTTTAATGTCTGAAGCACTTTTTTTTTTATGAGGTGCAGAAAATACAGGAAGGTGATGTTAATACCTCAAACAATTTTGTTCTAATGCATTGGGATTTATTTTATTTAGTAATTTTATGGTTATTTTGGTAGTAAGCAAGTGGTGAACAAATGGTTTTTCTTCTGTTGCCACATACAGAGGTGACATGCTGACTTTGTGGGCTCATCCTATTTTCACAGATAAGTAAGGAAGGGACATAGGCTGTCTGAAATCCTCCGGCCTTCCATGACAAATTCAAGTGAAGCCTTCCCCTGCTCCCACCTGCATTAGTTTTCCAGGATGACATTGCTTTCTGTTAGACTTTGATTTCTATTTTTCATAGACAGAATCTTACACAATGTTAAAATTCTGATGAGGCTTGAGCCAGAAGGAAATACAATTTGATTTGTCATCCAAAATAAAAGCTGTTAAAACCAGCAAAAAGCAGCTGATAGCCTTACCAGAGGGAGTTGTTAGCAAGTTCAGTGTGGTTTCCAAAAGTTGCTATTTATTGCAGTGTTTGCGAAAATACTTCTGTCAGTCTAACCACAAGTTCTTTTCTGAAGAAATGAATTGTGATTTGTCTACTCAAACCCAGTTAAACATTCTTCATAACTGAGCAGCAAGAGGTGAGTATTGTCATTCTGGAAGTAAAAACTAAGAAGTGAAAGTCCTGTGACGGTGTGAATTGTATTTTATACAATTTAGGATGACTTTTAATCTATTTTTGTGAGAGGAATACCCTCCTGTATGATATGCTGGGTGTGAATCCAGTATAGAAATAAATTTGCCAATGAGCATCTTATTACTTTTTCAAAGCAGGACATCAAAAGGTGCGTGTGAAACCTACTGATTTCAAAGGAAGTGCTTCTTGTTATCACTTGTAATTGATTTTAACAGTCTGAAAATCTAATGTCTGTTTGAACAGGTGGCTGTGTGTGGTCTGGAATTGCTAAAAGTAGTTGTGCCTGTGTCGAGAACGAACTCAGAATGAGTAGGCGGGTTCTTAAAGTCCTTTTGTGGTTGTCTACTTGATCGTTGTAACAAAAAAATCCCCAAAAAAGCAGCTTCAGCGACCTCCAGAGGACTGTTGCATTAACGGGTGTGTGGCAGGCACTGCTCTGGGACCTAAAGCCGTGGTGCATTTGGGTGCGGCTGCAGGGCGGTCACAAAAACATTAGGGGGGAAAAAAAGACAACCCCCAAGCAATTTCCACCTCTTGCTCCACACAGCCTCTGAAGCGCCTTCTCCTGGCCGGTGGGCTGTCTTGACAACTAGTTGTACTAAAGTTACCTCAGGCTCATGCCTCGTAAAATGCTTTTGTTGTTCACAAAGTAGCGCTGAAGATTTTTCTCTCTCTAGGATAATAGAATCACAGAGTCATAAAGGTTGGAAAAGACCTCTGAGATCCTCGAGCCCAACTATTACCCTAACGCTGCCAGGTCCAACGCTCAGCCGTGTCCCCAAGCACCACATCCACATGTTTTTTTTTTAATGCTTCCAGGGACGGCGATTCCACCCTTCCCTTCCCTTCCCTTCCAATGCTTGACCACCCTGTCAGGGAGTTGGAGAGAGAGAGGTCGCCCCTGAAGCCTCTTTTCTAAACACCTGGGCTGAACCCCCCAGCTGCTCCTCATCAAGAGCGATGAGGAGCTCCTCTGCTTTCCTCTGGACACGCTGCAGCAGCTCCATGTCCTTGGAGCGAGAGGCACAGACCTGGACACAGGGCTGGAGGTGCGGACACACCACCCCGTTTCCCCGCAGCCCTCGTTGGCCCTTTTCGGCCGCGGGTTCGCCGGCGCTTGGGGCCGGGGCTCCGGGGAGCGGCCACAGCCCTGGGGCTTTCAGGTGACCCTTCCATGGCTTGATTTCCTCTGGGAAAGCGGGCTGGGAAGTGCCGGTGCCTCCCGGCCCCTCGCGGTGTCGGGGCGCTTTCCCCGGAGATGCGGCGCTCCCGGAGCGCTGGGCAGGGCTCGGTGCCCTGAGGGGCTCCGGGGGTCGCTCCAGGCCCATTTTGGGTCCGGAACCAGCCAAAGCTCCCCGACACCCTATTCCGTAGGCACAGGGAGGTGAGTGCGCTGGAGTCGAGTTTGGAGCTGTCTCCGAGGGCGCTTCCCTCCTGCTTTGGGCTTAAACATCAGTGTTACAATAAGACTGCGTTTAAAATATCTGTGGGGCCTTTAACAAAACAGACTTTCCCAGTTTGTTAAAGGTCGGATTTTCTTGGCAATACTGGTGCACCGTTTTCAGGTGTCCCCGGACAGGCTTACCCTGTTGTGTGCCAGATGGTGATTTTTATTAAATTCGTTTTCCGAACTTAAGTACAGTATCCATGAAAATGGAGGAATACTTTTCAGAGCCTTACAGCCAGCGTGGGTCTCCTGTGTGTCATTAAAGTGTGTCTGTAGCACACGCGCCAGTATTTTCTTCAGTACTTTAAGGTTACCTAGGACAGCAACATGGGGAAAATTTCTCTTCAGGAGGTTCTTTGTCAGCCTCTTTTGGGGGAGTTGTTCTGATCGTTTTTTTTAGAAAAATCTCATTTGGGGGAGGTAGAAAAAAATGCTTAAAAAATGTTAAATTTGAGTCTTGGGCTGCATCCTGCACTTTCCAACCATCACATGAGGGAAGTCAGTCCAGTGCCCAGGACACTGATGCCATCCATGTTTTATCTTAGAGGTTTGGCTCCAGAATGCATTTAAGAGTCAACTGCAATTCAGGCATTTAATTCCTAGTTTAGAAGTTTCAATACGAAGGGCCCCAAATCTCCGCTATACTGAAAGCAGCTGAAATATTTTTAGCAAAAAAGCCCTGGAATTTCATTTGCAAATTTCTTTGGTTTTGGGTCTTTGAAACTCAAGATTCAAGCAAGCTCAGATTTATAAATTCTGGAGTGTGCTCATATACCTACAGTAAAATATTTTTCTTTTTTTTGTTTAAATTAATGTAGTTTCTTCCCTAAGAAATGGGAAGCTGCAAATCTAAAACTTGAAATTCAAATACAAATTTGATTATTTTAGAAAGGTGTGATTTGCATCTCTGACTGAAAAATCAGAGTAAGACAATTTGAACAAAATAGAAAATTAGATGCAGTTACCAGGTGACACTGCACTCTATTTTCTTTCTCCAAGCCAAAGCCCAGATCCTGAAGCTGCTCTGTTCCAGCAGTGTTTTCCATATAACATACCTCAGGGTCCCAGCCTGAATCTGAGTTTGAACATGAGGCAGATCTCTGAGTCTCTCAGTAAGCTGACGTGGAACCCATTCTGTAATTCAATGAAAAGCTAGAATGAATACCAGACTGAGTAACTCAGCAGATTAAAAATTGTAAACTCAACAAGTCACAAGATTTCCACATCCAAATCTCTGAAGCAGTTTTCAAATTTAGAGTAGTCTGAAAAATCACCATGAAGGAAGAAGAAAGATTTCTCAGTTACTGTTTTGGGTCAATTGTGGGAAATTTGAGCCACTGCATGAAACCTGTAAGATTATTTTTTTTTAATTCAGTTTCAGACCTGAGCTGACTCTGAGTTTGGCATTTGGTAGATCAGGGATTTTGACAGAGGAGCCCAGCTTTCATCATGGAATATTTTATTAACTCTTTAGACTGGGATTGCTCTCTCACACCATCTTTAGTTATTGATGTTTGCAAAGCACATGCGAGAAGTTGCTTTCCCTTTAATATTTGTAAGTGTTTTGTGAGCAAATGTTACCTTTTGGAGCAAGTAAATTCGGGAGAGAGGCTGTAACAGTGCAGGCTTAGCAGAGGGGAGTAGTATGGGATTATCATATGTTATCTATGATTTCTACTTGTGAATCTGGCTTGAAGTAAACAGTAGCTCAGGGTGAACTGGAGAGCAGAGCATTTGCTCAGCTGTGATGCCATATACTTAATCTCTTTCCCTTGCAGTTTTGTGGAATTTCTAATACGTTAACTTCTCTCTCTCTTTTTTTGCAAAAGGGTTGGAATGCTGTTGGGGATGGGATCATTGTTTGTGTGTGTCTGTCTCTCCCCCTTGCTATACATGTGCCCCTTCCCCTCTGCCAGAGCCCCTCCTCTGGCTGCAAGAGGGGAGTTGAAATAGTGAGATCCTGCTTTGTGAAGGAAATTTTCTTTCACTGCCTTGCTCAGAGGTGCCTTTGAGAGGAGAACTGATGTGTTTTTGTTAACTTCTGGCCAGAGGAGGTGCTTTCGATGGCCATGGGGTTGCACGCCATCATTTTACTCTGTGCTGTTGTGGCAGGAGCTTCAGGGAGTAAGTAGAAGAAGCTTTTTCCTCTGCTCTCAATGCAGAATACTTCTGCTAAGGAATGATCTCGCTAGCGAAACTCTTGAGATGTTGTAAATTATGTTACAGCTTGTAGGTTTGTGGTAATTCTTGTAGCAGCTTTGTCTTGATTTTCAGCGTGGTGTAGCAGTTTGCTTTACTGAGCTCTCTGGGTGGTACCGGGCAAGTGGGAGAGCTCTACCTGGAAAGGGGTGCATCTTCCTTCAGCATTTTAGGGAAAGCAGCAGAAACACTGGGGTTCTGCCAGTCATTTTATTATCCTTGTCTGAAAATAGTATGTTAGTATAGTGTTCTAAAATTGTGCTCACTTTGGTATTCGGCAGATGAAGGGTTCTGAGAAGTGTGAATAGATCACGAACTGTCAGTAGTTTGTTACTCTTATCAGTTGAGGGAAGATAAGTGTGGGCTGTTTCCAGAACCAAAATAATGTTATTCATACTTTTGGAAGGTAAAACCTGAAGTTCTGTACAGTGAATTAATTCTGCAAAACGAAAAGGAGGATTTGATGGGAAGAAATATAAGTGTGGGATAAGATCTTTTCAAGAAAAATGTAATTCTACTCTCTAGAAACTTTAATTTTAATTTGGGAATAAAAATGTATGTAAGATTGAGGGGGCGTGAAGAAACAAACCCTTTCTTGTTTTTGTCCTAAATCCAGTGAATTCCCTTCTTTCCTCCCGCCAATAGTTTTGACATTTAACAAAAGGGATTAAGAGAAGGGAAAATTAGTTTGAAATAAATAATATTAATGTGGATTTTTAAATGTTGTAGTTTGACAAGGGTGTTTCCTTTGGGCATATGTAAAACACCCAAGAGCCAGAACCAGAATAAAGAGGTTCTTTTACCTTCTGTCTCCGGTGGGAGACAAAGCTGAGCAGCACAGGGGTGTTAGTTACTGCTTCACAGGGAGGCTCATTAGCTTTTCATGGCATAGGGGTTGGGATGATTGTACTTATTATTGAATTGCTTGGGACATTTTCTTTCACTGTGGCACATACAAGTGCAGCAGGACTATGTATCTGATTTTGGCTGTTCCTATTAGCCCAGCCCTTTTGAGTTCCCAGTCATGCCTGCAGGGGCAATCACAGTGATGCAGAGGAAATGGATACCCTAAAAATTTCATTCACCCTCAAAAACTCCTCTGTGAAAAGAGACTTTTTCTTCCAGTTCATTGTGGATGTTTTGCTGTCTAGCAGTGCTTTCAATAACTGCTGCATGTAATTCTGCCAGGCTCATTTTAGGTCGTTCAGCATCAGAGCATTGGAATGAAAGTCCTGCTAGCTCAGTGTGCAGAGATGTGTGCACAGAATGAGGAGGAGTGGAAGGTCTGTACCAGCATCCCCAGCTGTTTCCCCTGTTAGTGCCAACGTGAATCTACAGCAGTTCCATCTGTGTGGTGTCTTCTACATCCCCTTGAACTCGCTGCCCTCCCAGTCAAAGTCTGAGTGAAAGTCATGCTGGAGAACAGGCTCTCCAGTGTTAAAGGACATCTGAACCAACTGCCACGCTCAAGTTGTGATGTTTGTGTTCCTTAGTGTGCTGCTGCAGCAAAAGTTTTTCTTAGGCAGTAAAGTTTGCTCTTGTTCTCAGTGATGCTTAGGATTTCTTGAATGACCATGTGCAGTAAAAGTCATAGCTATGTAGAAATTTTCCTGAACTGCAATAAAGGTAAAAGACCATGGATATGAAGAAGTGTGGTGGATAATATGTATATCTTTCTTGGATTAAGAAACTCTTTTTTAAATTTACTTGGTAGCCACTGTATTGTTGCATTTCCATGCTTACCTCAATAAATACACTAAGGCAGGTCATTCCTTTATGTATGTGCTTGTGAGTAAGACGTGTGGAATGGGGTGAGGGCAAAGTCTTGTCCCTGTGTACTCGGTAGAAAAACTGTCATGGATTTATTTATTTGTTTTTAGGACCATGCTTTGATTTCAGTTATTTCATTGAAATTTAAAAACAGTGGGTTTATACTGAGCTGCACACACATTTTCAGTGCTTTTCTGTTCTCTTCCCTGTCATTGCAGGATCCTCAGAGAGTTTAAGTTATGGAGCTTCTTGTTTTGCAGAGTGTGTAGGTGAGTAAAACAAGACTGTACTCAGGCCTTCTATGTGGTAAGGGAGGAGGGATTTTTCCTTCCCTTTCGTAGGATGTTGTGTTCTGAGAAGAATGATACCTATGTCTGAGGAATCAGTATTCATGGAGGTAGAGGAGAAGTTCCACTAAGCTTTACCAGGCCCACACTTGCTTAAAGTTCTCATTCTGTGCACTCAGAAAGCTCCCAGACTTTAAAGCTGAGCAAGGACTAAACGAGTGCAGGACTAAACCCAGCCATGGGCATTAAGAGCACTGTGAATGCATCAGCAGATCTACTTCATCTGGCTCTTGCTGCTCTCTGAAAGGTGTCAGAAGAACATCATGCTGTGAATGTACTGCATCCCTTTTCTGCCCTTGGAAATTGTCTTCCTGCCTCGAAGGAGTTGGTGAGGTTCTGTGCATAGGAGAGAGGGGAAGGATTTTCACCTTCTGTGCAGGAGCTATGGCCAATGTGCAGGGTGCTTTGGGAAACCCATTTCTTTCTGGATTTTTAAAAAGATTAAAAGGTAGAAAAAAAATAGGGGAAGGGGAAAGCCTAATAAACTGAAAAAACTACCCCATTTTTTTGTTTGTTTCCCAGGACACAGTGCATGGTACTTCCCCAAAAGAGCTAGATACAGCTACAGGTATTCAGCAGTCACCAGCACATTCCTGCAGGGAAGTATTCACAAAAGAAGTGGCATCTCTCTGGAGAGCACAGTGATCATCGAGGTATTGGGGAATTGCCAGATGGTTTTGAAAGTAAGTATTGTCATAACAATCTGAGAGATTGGGAGGAGCTGACATGTAACCTTACCTTTCTTTGGGATTATTGCTACACTTGAGCCCCTTGTTTTTCTTGTAATTAAAAGATGAGATCCAGTTCAATTCTGGATCTCATAATTAGAATTGCAGCATTGCTTTGATGTGGCACAACTTCCTTTTGACAATGAAATACATTGCCTATATCTTTGCTCCTAGGTGCAAGATGTACAGATTAAGAAAAGTTTTGCATCCAGAGAGGAGCCTCTGAAGGAAATAGACAGTCTAAGGTAGAAAACTTAATCTGGTGTAGTTTTGGGGTTTTTTTGAAGCTATATGGCTTAGCAGCTACTTGACTGGACATCGTTCACTGTGTTTCATACTATGTTTAGGTTTAGAGTTTCTTTTGATTTTTTTATTTTATTTTTTTTTTTAAAAAGCAAGGATCAAGATGTGCACACCACCAGCAAAATGAGAAGTATTTGGTCCAAACAGGTTTTTTTTTTAAACCTAATTTTCATCCCTTTGTATGTAAAAACAATTGGAGAGCAGACTACTAAAATTATTCTGGGCACAAATTATCAGGCCTCTGGCTGGTTAGCAGCCTGTATGGATCACAGATCTCTAGGCTGTAGTTGTTACTTGTACAGACTCTTGAGTTTTGAAGCACATTTCAGAAGTTATTGGTTTGGAAGAGTCTCACAATGCAAAACATTGGGGGGTTTTTTTCCTTCCCGTATATTTAAACTGCATTTATTTATCTAATTTGATTTTCTTCCTTTTATGTTCTTGGTTTTAGTAGCTCATTCATAACATATGTCAGTGTGTTTCTCGTTGACTTGCCAAGGTATAGTCTCCAGTGTAGATGCCTATACAAAAAGATCTCTTCAAACTGTGGAGGTCTGGCATTTTCCCAGCGAGCTGACGCTTCTTGTGTTGTGAAAAGAAAAGCAGTTCTGTTGTCTGATTAAGCTCAGCCTTGTAATCTTCCTCTTTGTCCTGCCACTTGGATTCTCAGCCTTTAAACAACACTGAAAACTGAGGTAATTGACTCAATTCAAAGGGTCAAAAAGAGCAAGCTTGGAGTAAATGCATTGCTTTTTATATTAATCAGGAAGAACTCTGTGTTCCCCAGTGTGGGCAGTGGTATCAGAGTTCAAACGAGAGTACAGGCACATCTTCTGTGAAGTTCTTTGCAGGACTTTCATAGCTGTAAGAGCAGTTGTGCCTCATTCTTTGCAGAGAAGCCCAAAAATAGAGATAGCAAAGAAAGCATTCAGTGAAGCTTGGCTATTGAAAATAATTATTCACATGAGTAAACCTTATTAGCATTTGCCTCAGCCTATTGTGAACATACAGTAGTCTGGCTTGTCCTCTGAACACGCATGTAATTTCCACAGATAGTAGCAAAAGCAGCCACAGTTGCCTAGGAGTTCAGAACCCCTTATCCCATGGGCCCAGTCTCTTCCTCTGGAAAGACTTTATCCAGATGTTGGTGTGTTTAAAGTTTACCTCTTACTCTGTGACCCGGCTGATGAGATGAACGATTAGTTCCACAGTTAATGGGCAGGTGAACTGTCTGTCTCCCTGTATGGGAGCTGAACACTGGGCTACTGCAGAATTCTTCCTTTGGATGGCTTGTTTTTCCCCACTTAGAGGGGAATTATATGGTTAAAGTACATTATATAAGGAGTGAAAATCAATGTTAAAAAGTGACCTCTTGCAAATGTAGAAAATGCTGTGTACTCTGGGATAGGAAAAGCAGTTAGGGAGTGTACTGATAGCAGAGGTGGGGGAACAAATTTGGGATAAAGCCCAGATATAAAGACCTAGCAGAGCAGGAAGGTATGGGTTCATTGGAAAGCAGTTGTTCTTGTGTATGACACCTGAAGAGACATAATGTTACTTTGCAGTTCAGACAGGCCTTCCAATGCCAAAGGTACCCTGAATTATAAAATGGAATTTCTTTCTTACATTGAACAAGAACATTAAGTGCATTCACTTGTAACATCTAATAAAAGCAGCTCCAGGTGAATTCTTTACAATTATGTCAAGGATGCTGTGATTATCTCGAGAGGATTTATTTTTAGGGTTTTATGAGGGGTATTTTAAGGACTCCTAGGGTCAGGGTGGATTTATGAAGAATAGAGGCGTGCTACGAAGAGTGGAGATACAGAATGAGACAGATCCATTGTGGAGGAACAGCTCTGTTGAGGAATCTGAGCCTGTCATAGACCGACTTGCACTATTCAAAGCAAGAAACAATAAACTGTTTTATTACAGGGGAATACTAGAACAGCATCCTCTTCATTTTTCTTTCCATGATGGGAAAGTTCTGAAGCTCTGCCCTGTGAGGAGTGAGCAGCCCTGGGCACTGAACATAAAACGAGGCATTCTCAGTGTCCTGCAGACAGCGCAAGCACCCGCTGCCGGTGCCGTTGTTGAGGAGGTGAGACCATCACTACAGTCATGCTCTGAGCTCACTGAGGCCCTTGGACATGCTAAGTCTATGCCTTTTGTGAATAAATAAAATTTTTTTCCACTTGGTTCAGCAGACAGTGGCAGTCACCTAATTGTTTTTTGTAGTGGATGTTATAAGTTCTCATTCTTGTTGAATCCACTGCTTCGTTACCAGGGTTGTAACACCAGGGCTTTACCTGTTCTCTGGGGAAAATATTATATTCATTATTCATGGTTACTTCTCCTTTCTTTTTTTCATTAATTTCAGGAGGCTTTACGATCTGGCTTCTTGGAGTTCTTTGCAATTATTTTAATGCTTAAGCTCAAGTTCTGCTGGGTTAGACTGAAACAATAGGCCAGCCTACCCTGCTGTCACCTGTGTGTTTACACGAGTGCAGCTGAGACACCTCAAGGGCTCTGGTTCTGTTGTGAAGAGCTGTCTCTAGACTGACCTTCAGCATGATGTGCACTACCTCATTCTCCTGCCATTGCTGCATGTCAGTGCTTAAAGGGATTTTCTGCTATAAGGCTTGAGACATCCATATGTAATTAAATTTATGCTGATTAGTAACATTCTTCTGAATTAATGCTTCCCTGTACACCCACAAAACCTCAACTGAAAAAGCATACAACTGTAAATGATCTGATTCAGAATAACACAGAGAGGTTAAACAGATCAACAGGCCCTGGCTACTATAAAGTTTGACCAAGGTCTTTAAAATTATTTGCCTTTTCACAGCTTTTGTGGCAAAACCAGTGTTCTGCCAGGGAGAATTTAGGTCTCTGTTGTTACTACAGAAAAGTAATTATTAAAATTAATTGTAATAACCCACAATACCTCCTTGTATTGCATGTGTGATTCAGCAGTGTATGTTTGTTACTAGGTGGATGTTCTGGGAATATGCCCAACCAAGTACCAGCGAAAGGGTCCTGTTCTTGTAAAGACAAGGGACTTAAACCTCTGCTCTCATCGACATTCTGGTTTTACTTCTGTGCAGTCTGTTGTTCTTCCTCATGTGTCGGTGAGTTTCGGGGGAATGACACTGATTATTCCACGGGACCTTTTAGCTTATTTGAAGAGTGTGTGTCTGCCCAAACTTGAGTCCTTAGCAAAGAAATTATGAATATAATTCTGCCTGAAATGCCTGTTATTTACAGAATTTGTTTTCATGCCAATTTGCACTGTAATTGATGAATGTTACAGTATAAAGGCAAGAGGTTCTTAGGGACCTGGATTAAACTCTCATTAAAACATGTTATAGTGATAAACTGAAAGTGGAGCATGGAAAAGGGGAATAGAGATATGTGAACAAGAAAAAAACACATTATGAAAAGAAAGTTATTCTTTTGAGAAAACTTTGGAAAGATAGGAGCTTTTCTAAGAGCCAGACTTGCAGCTTTCCACTGTTGACAGCAAATACAGTCAATGTTTGTATCTTATGCCATTTTATTAGGTGGATATTACTTGTTTCTTGTATACTAGCTAGTTGTAGTTTACCAGCCTTTTGCTTTTTTCAGCTCTACTGACCAAAAAGAGCTGCTTAACACTGAGGCTTTGTGAACTGAAATGAATTGAGACCATTTGATGTTGAAAGTTAGCAGCAGTTGCTTTTCAGTGATGAAAAGCTAGACTGAAAATAAAGAGCACGTTAACCTCCCCAGGCTGGGCACTGTCAGAGGTCTAGACAAGGGACTGCAGCTATCCCAGAGCTGGAATCCTCTGCGAGGCTGGGAGAGGAAGGATTGGGAGGATTAAACAGGTCATCAATAACTTTACCTGAAGTATCTGTTCTTCCCAGTCTGAGCAGCAGGTCCTGTCTTCCAAACTGGAATGTGTTCAGAGCATTAAGGATGGAGTCCTGGCAGAGGCCAGATGCACCGAGTCCGACCGTGTGACGCTGTTCCCTCAGAAGGGTGGTGGGACAGACACACAGACACAGTCCTCGCTGCAGCTCCTTCAGGTGGAAGCAGACACACTGCACAAAAAAGGTTTCTGCTAAAATAAAATAAATATATTTCCTAGAAAAGTCTTGGGACTGTGAGAACTCTTTGCCCATGGTATTTCCTCCAATGTATTAAATGATTTGGAAGTTGGTGTTTTTACAGGCTGGGCTGAGCTGTCCCTTCTTCAAGAGCTGGAGCCTGCCATAACAAAGCAGGGTGGGTCTCCAAAAATGACTTTCTGTAATGGCCAACTCCTTTTTACCTACTTTACATACCTAGTGCCTTGTACACAGAGCATCAGCCTTCCTGTGCCTGTGGACAATTCATAATTATTATGCAAATGGGTCCTAATTAATTGTAAGTCCTAATGGAACTGACACACCACGTCTGAGAACTGTTTTGACTTTTTCTCTTTCTTTGCTCTGCGTGCTTCTCCTTAGGAGAATGATTTTACAACAAGCAACTTGCCTGAGGAAAGATTTTAAAGTTGGGCTCTAAATGTTGAGAAACATTTTGTATTATTTTTGTCTGCTTCTAAATAGTTGGATTTTTTCTTTAAAAGGAAACCCCAAATTTCCAGGATGCCTTTTGTTTATAGTTATGCCAACATAAGATGACAAGATTCTTCCCCAGGAAGAGATTAAGAGCCAAGCCATTTATTTTTCTTGGCACCCAGATCTCCTGTTGATTTTTTGGGAGGTTGAAGTGTGGGATGAGTGATTAGATGACATTGAATGTAATGTAGCAGGGCCATTCTAAGAGGCATATTGATGGAAAGTAGGACTTTTTTCATGTGTATCTTTGTCTTGTTTCTCTGACTCACACAGGTCACAGTTATCTTTAGATTTTATTCTCTTGTGTTCTTAAATTCAAGCTGGCTGCAGGCATTTATATTATATTTACTGGGACTAGAGGGACTCTTAGAGGTAGAAATAAAGACTCAGAGAGAAATTTCCCCCCAGCATAGAGGATTAACCACAGCAAATGGCCAGCAACTAGCAGATCTCTGATTTTTCCTTATATCTTTCCAGTGGACTATGAGGATCTGTACGTTACCAGCATTCTCTATGAAAGGGAAGAAATGGAGAGGGAGGTCAAAGGAAGGGAAGTGACTGAACTGGTGTGGAAGCTTTGCTTAGCACACAGTGCGAGTTATGAGGTGAGCTTTTATACACAGCCTCTGTTTCCCTTGAGTCTCTTTGTGGTCTGGGAATTCTCTTACACAGATAAGAGGTGACCAGGAGAGCAGCAATTTTGAAATACTGAAGCAATTCATAGTTTTGGACGTTTTTTAAATGTAAAAGTAGAGAAAGATAAAATGCTTTGAAGTGTTGTTTTCCTATATAAACAGTAAATCAAACCAAGGTGTCAAAACATCATATCTCTTGCAAATGCTCATAGGCACAAGGGATGTTAACTGAAAGCTTCAGGCCTAGCACAGAGGGCACTTCACCTTCCTTTATCTAGAGCAAGTCCCAGGTCAAGGAACAGAAGCTCTGCCTGTCTCTTTGCTGGGGTGGGACACAGAAGCTGGGAGATGGAGTAAGGACTCTATGGGACTGGAGAAGAGTTCACTGCTGGATTACAGCTCTGCAGTAATACACTGTGTGTATTCACCTCTCTCTTGTCTTTAGCTGTGATTAACAAGCACAAATAGGCATTTAATGTGTGATGTGAGACTTAAGGGGAAGGCACAAGGCCCCGGGCTCAGGGGAAAGCAGCAGGTGGCCTTCCTGGGAGGTGGAGTATGGGATAGGTTTCTGTTTCTGAGTTACAAGCAAGTCTGCTCTGTCTTTTAGCTGCATGCTGTGGAGATTGGGGCTATGGAGAGCTAACAGAGCCATATATATGTTGGTTCTTGCTAAGGTAGAATGGAAGCAGCCTCTTTTGGTACTGTAATGCTTAATTCTAGGTGTCTGCCAGTGTGACAGCAGTATATAATGGTGTTTAGGCACAGACTAGAGGGCTACACACTGGCTGGAAAATGCTGAAAGAAGAAATTACTGCAGTGGATCTGAGAAACTTTCTCTAAATTCACCCATAATTCGTTGTCTTTGAAAGAATGGTAGACGATTTTTCCCAGTAACAGTGGGATGTCACTTCTGCCTCCAAAGAGGCCTACTGGCTCCATGTGTGGGAAATTTGTTTAGTAAATCACTAGGATTAGCACAAGTGGCTGCTGTCTGTGCCACTGCCTAAAAGAGAGGTGAATTATTCATCATATGCCTGCCCCAGCACAGGGTTCGATTGGTTGCGAACCATTTCCACTGTTTCAGGGTGTTCCTTCTGTGTGACAGGACGTTTCAAAGAGAATCTTTATTATCCCTCATTTCAACCAATAAAACGTCCTTTGGGCCAGGAAAGAAGTTATGGGAATGGCCACAGGTTGCTTGGGAGACAGCTGCGTTGTTCTGCGTGTACAGCTTGTTTGTCCCCTTATTGTTTGACTCTGAATGAGGTGAGATTATGCATTTCTTTCAGGACACAAAGCCAAGAATAAGTGGAAGGGAAAAATCCCCAACTCCAGGGAAAACAGTGAAGGGATGAGAAAATGGAGGTGGAGACTGTCATTTCCAAGGAAGCAAAGTCGTTGTTTAATTTTTTAATGCTATTATGGAACAAGATTGAATTTCAATGTGGATGTAGATTAGCTAATGGACCATTAAGTGAACAAGCTACATACTGACAAAGAATGGAAAAAGGGATGGGGAGAAGGGATTCTCACTTGAGAGAGGCTTGAGGATCACATCACTTCTGCTGGAGGCTGAATTTCCATTTGACTGTCTGGGTTTTGATGCTTGGTCTGTAACTCCAGTGAATGCACTGTGTGTGCATTAAGCAGGGTGGGCAAGAGTATGTCAGATTTGCTCTGCCTCACCCCAGTCTGACCCAAAAAAGGGCATGATAAGGTTTTTTCTTTCTTTTTTTTTTCCTACTGAGGTATTATAGTTACTAGCTACTTCTTGATTGAGTGTAAAGAATATCATGTTTATGCTTTCAGAGGAATTTTTAAATTTTTTTTTCAAGTAGAACTATAACAATTCTGCAGATAGAAGGAAAAACAAGCTTCTAAGTGTTGTCCAAACCTCAGCTAAATGATCTTTCATGCAAACCTAAGACTAATATAAAGTTAGGTTGACCATTGTTTCATTCAGTGTTAAAGCTATGTCAGCAGTTCTGGCCATAAATCAGGATCTTGCTGTGCAAACTCAGCGAAGATTATGATCTTCTCTTCTGGGTTGTAACCACAGTGTTCCATTTGGGTTTATTATTCATTTGTATGCCAGTGGTGTGCATGGTGGTCACTGAGGGACTGACTGATATCCAAAGTAAAAGCCCTCTCCCTGTATGTTTGCAGTCTGGACAGAAAAGCAAGTGAGGGAAGGAATGTAGGAACAAAGGGAAGAACAGGGGGTTTGCTCTCAGGTTAAATTGTAAATCAGTGGCAATGCTGGTGTCAGCTTGTTGTGCTCTGTTCTCTGAAGCTGGTTTCTGCACAGCAGAAATATTACACCTGGTTCTGTGCACTTGCAGACTGCAGGCCTTTTCATGACCCTCGTGTTTGAGCTCCGACATCTCTCTCTTGAGGCCTTAAGAGCACTATGGCAAAGATCTTCATTTAAGTGCAGAGACAACTGGTAAGGTTCCTTCAGTAATTGCATTCAAAAATTACGTAGTCACAAAAGGTTTCTTTCCTATCTAAAATAGTTCAGTGTTTTAAATCTATGCCCTGATGTTGGATTTATATTTGGAGCATTTCAAAGGAAGCATTTGTCTAGCAGATCTTGTTTCTGTAACAGAGGGATGATATTCTCTCCTCACTGAATGACTGTTGTGTACAAAATAGACTTTCCTGTCCCATGCCTATTCCCACAGACAGACTTCCCGTTTCAGAAGCAAGGGGAACAGGAAACCTGAGTCATGGCTCAGAGGGAAATCAGTGCTGCTGGTTTTAAGCAAATTTGATTCTTGAGTATTTTGTACATTTTTAGATTTGCTGTACTTTTTTCTTGTGTTACAGGCAACCATTAATAGATGCTCTCCCATCTTGTGCTACAGAGGCATGTGTTGTCCTAATGAAAGAACTTGTGGCTTCTGGAGAAGTCGAGGAAGACAAAGTAGAACATTTCTTCTGGTCATTTGCATTCATTCCTAAGCCCACCTCGGGCATGATTGAATCTCTCGCTGTGAGTGGATGTTGCTTTTTCTTTTTTAATTTGTCATTGATCTCATAATCATGGTGGTCCATAATTTTTGTGTTTTACAGTAATAGTCTTTTTCATAGATATATACAAAACTCTGTCCAGGTAATTTTGGTGGTGAAAATACTGGCTATTTTTACCTGGTTTCCAAATGAGAAAGCAGCTTGATTTGCATCTGTAGCCCAGATATTTTAAAAAAATTTGGGGTTCACAAGCACTGGTTGAAGTGGTGGGATTTTCAACAGTAACAGGCTTTCTTCACACAGAAATTAAGAATTAGCAGGTTTATGGGAGAGAAAAACTAATTTTCATCTAAAAATGGGTAAACTACCCAGGATTTACTGAGCTATCAGTGGTTTTCATTAAGTATAGAGGTGGAACTTAGAGAAATTGTGTACTGGTGAGGGTCTTACTGTTTGGAGGGTCCAGAAAAATAGTTTAGATTTGTTTTTACACTCCTTCCTAAGCACACAGGGTATGATTTCTTGTGAAAAGAACCGAGGTCTGTACCATGTAGACACTAATTTAGCCCATATGTGCAAGAATTTTCTAGTATATCTCTGCAAGGTTGTCCTCTTCTTGTTGTTTGCTTATGTACTTCCTTTACAGACTGTTTGAAAATACCATTGTTGAGATTGTGTTTTAGTATGTAAATATTTTGATACATTTCTTTTCTGTGGTATGTTACCATAGCCACTCTCATGACTTCTCTGAAGCGCCCTGTTCTTTTTGTGCTCCTTTACAGCCTTTGCTGGAGTCACCCAGAGCAAGCCAGAGCTGCTTCTTGGGAGTAACTGCTCTCCTACACAGGTTTTGTTTAGCTCACAGCTCCTGTGATGATGTACCTGCTGTGCAGGGTGTGCTGAGGATTCTTGGGAAATTTTTGGGAGGAAACTGCACTGTGCAAGATTCAGAACATCTCAGTGAGGTATTGGCCATACAGAGGCATATGATATAGTGCTTTACTCTTCTGTACCCTTTCTGATCTAGAACTTGTTTGATGAAAATGGCATTCATTGGGTTTCCAGAAAGCCATGAATACAAGCTTTGTAAATTGATATTCTTTGCAAGGATGGGCTGATAAAGTTTTGTAATCCAACAAGTACAACCTATCAGCATGGGTGTTCTCGTTGTGGAAATAATACCCAAACTTCATACCGTTGATCAGTATAAAGAACACTCATCTGTTGACAAATTATTATTATTTTAATTTGCTTATTGTGCCCAAAACTCCAAGACAAATCACTAAAAGTTCAAAATATCTGTGATCAGAAGGGACAAAATATCAAAGTACTTGAAGAACTTTTACAGGACATCAAATGTGTGACTTCTGCTTTTCCATTGCAACACAGCCTTTTAATAATGTTTTTGTATTCCACCAGGTCTAAGCCAAATTCTACTTACAAGTGCTAAATGGCATTAGAATAGAACAGTGCTCCATATGTGTCTTGTCTTCCCAGTGAAGCCACAGTATAGCTGGTACAACAGGGGCTGCAGTAAACTCCCCAAATGAACAGTAATCATTTTAAACACAGTTTTGCACAGAAAATGTTGCAATGAAATTTAATGTAGAGCTGACAACACATGAGAAACCTTTTATTCCACCTTGCTCTGTATTTACAGATGCAGCTGGTGTTAAAAGCCGTCGGAAACGCAGGACTGGCAGCGGCTTCGCTGGCTCCTGTTCTGAGCTCCTGTGCTTCCCTGAGCAGTAATCCCATGGAAATCCGCCTAGCTGCTATCCAGGCCTTCAGGCGCATTCCCTGCTCTGTCAGGGTAAGTGATTTATTGCCAGCAGGTGACTTCCTGGCACTGCTCCAGAGTTTTGACTTTTTGGAATAGCTACGAAACACACAAAGAGATAAGGAACAAGTGCAGACGTGTTCTAGCAGAGCCCCTCTGCTGCTGGAGAAGTGGGCAGGACCCCCGGATGAACAGACCTCTGATGTGCTTTGCTGTAGCTGAGGTAACATATCCAGTGACTGAAGCAGTGTTTGTGACTTCTTAAATAGTTACTTCAGTTGGGTGGGTTATGGCTGAGAACCCACAGTACTTGATTCTTCCCACAGTCTATTCCACTGTATCATTCCCTGAAGTATAAAGTATTAAGGTGAGAAGCTTGCTGTGATTTGCAATACGCTGTCATAGTTAGAACATTTTGTTAAATGATTTAATGGAGGAAAACACAAAATTTGTTTATATCAAATAACTTGATGCTAAAAGGAATGGCAAAGCCAGGAGTGCTGGCCTGGGCAAAGCTGGCAGCCCTGCTCCAGAAGAACAAGACTTCACATGGACTTGCACTTGGAGAAGTATTTTTCTGTGGTCTTTTAAAATTTAATTGCAGCATGGATTGGCATAATTCATTTGTTCTGTAGTTATGAAGCTTGGTGTTGATCCTTAGACCTGTTCAAAGTATGAAGTCTATATGTTGTCATACACCCCATCAAATGAACTGCTAAACTGACACCCTGTGGGTGAGCCGGGGGGTGTTAAATACTAATAAAAATGTTACTAGTATCAGTCACCAGTGTCTTAATTTGTGGCAGTTCACCTAAAAATTCATATTTGTTGATACTGGAGAAATATTGAATAGAACAAATTTGCAGTCCTGCTTTTTGATTGAGACCAGAACTAATGATCTCAATAGCCTGTGAACAAAAATGTGTCCATCGCTGTCTATGTCTGAGCTGTGGCATGTGAGAGAAATATAACAGCCAGGTCTACCCTTCGGTGAAATAAAAACACCTTCGACAGTTGTGCTGGCAGGTGAGGCTCTGTGTTGCAGAGTCCTGTATAAATTACTCTGTGCAGGATTCAGAATTCAGGTCATAATGACAGTTTATTCAGGAAATTTGTGGATAAGGTAGTACAGAGAATATGTACAAACATCTGTATACATATTGCACAAAGTGACTTTGTCAGATGCAAAGCAATAGCTGTCTCAAAAATCCACCTGGACCTGGAAGTGCATACATGAGGTGTTCTAAGGGAGTAAGTTGTAATTGTCTTTATTTTTTCATCTTTTTCTCTTAGAATGATATTTTAGTTCAGTTATATCAAGCAACCAGCGAAGATGTGGAAATAAGAATTGCTGCTTATTATATGGCAATGAAATGTCCACATGAAGAGTTATTTAAACAAGTACAAAAGACTTTGCTGAAAGAAACATCCAGCCAAGGTTAGCCAAGCAGCTACTAGAGTCTGACATGTTCTTAAATGATACTTTCAAAACATTTGTTTTACAGGTGTAATGGCACCAATATGTAGAAAATTTTGTTTTATCTTAGTGCTTTGAAGATCGTTTTTAAAAGATCGTTTGTATGATTGCAACAGTTTATATTGAAATTGTGATATTGTTAGTTTAGCAATAGTCAGTAAAGACTGACTTTTCATAGGATTAATTCCCCCTACTGGCAACATTTCATTAGCTGAAGGCTCTTGAGGAAGATAGGTGGAACATCTTTGTTGCTCAGTGCATTAGAAATACAAAGGGATAACTGCAAATTGCATTTTATCGAGAAAGAAGTGGCAGAAATAATACTGCAATATTCTAAAATGGCTTCACCATGTTTAACAAAGAATACCTCTAGACTAATCCTTTGCATTTAAATCTGTCAAGAAGAAGCAAGCACGAGAAGGGTCTCTGTGAGGTTGTTTGCAGGCTGATGAAAGCAGGCTCTGTCTGCACTCAGGTGTGGCTGGGTCCTGGCTGGCTCCACATTTGAAGCTGTGTATCCATTTTACCAGGATGTGATATCCTGCAGCAGTTAGGAGTTCAGGCTCAGCATTATGTTCACCTGATGATGTGGTTTGTGGTTTGGAGGGCACTTGTTCCCCTCTGTTCAGAGTTCAAGCAGAGAGAAATTGCATCCACCTGCAAAACCCTGTCGAGGTGCACCCTCAGTGACTCTCCTCCCTGTGGCTCCATGCAGAAAATTTAATCTGTCTGATTTATGAAGGAGCTCTACCAGTCCATCCAAAATGCTGTGTGTTTTAAACAATTTAATGCAGTACTCATGAATTTTTGCCGTTTTCCTTCCTTTGTCTTTTGTTGATGTGACACCTAAATAATTTATACGCTGAACTTTTGAATAACAGGTACTTTTGAGGGCATAGAGCACATGTTAGTTTTTAGTTGCCACCTTCAGAAAAAGAAATTTGAAAAAAAGTTGTGTTGTGCAAAATGCAGTTATATCAGTATTCAGTGTCTGGAGCATGTCTTTTATCTTCAGGAGACAAAAAAGCCTCTGTTTAAGAGCCAGACTCCAGAACACATGGGATATATTTGCCTCCCACAACACAGCACATATGTGGCCAAACCATGAATCCACACAGTGTCACACAGAAATACTAATTCTCAGTCACAATTGTTTAACTGTATGTGACTTTTTTTTTAATTGAAAGACTTTTGGACCTCTTGTACATTGCACAGAATAGAAAGACTCTTCATCTTGGAATGGTTTCTTTGTTGTATGACAGTTTTCTCTTATAAATCCAGCAATGTTGTTGCCAATGTTCGTGCATTAATCGATTAATAGATCTCCTGGTATTTGAAGTTGCTTAATGCTTGCCTTTAAAAGGCCATTTTTATTCCTGCTTGTAGTTTTTAATGGTTACTTTAAGATTTGCATGTGCTTGCTGTCTATCCCACACTTAAATTTTATTTTTAATGTTTCAGTACACTGGGTCAGTGATTTTTCAAGAACAAAATGAAGGATGTTGCCAAAGTTAAAAACCATCTCTAATTCTGTTGCATTCCTTTAAATTTAGTGTACCAGATCCTCTGCAAACAGTAAATAAATAGGTTATTCTTACACCCTTGCCCGCCTAGGGTAGCTGAGAGGCACAAATGAAATTAGGGAGTGAATGGTCCCTCACATACCATATTGGAAAGAACAAGACAGTATTTCGATAAGTTGACTGTGATAAAGATGGGTGCATCAGACTGATTTTAATTGTGCTGAAAATGAATGAATTCAGTTGTGGTCAGAGGGGTGGCTTAGAATTAATGCTGGTGTACATAAATTAAAATATTGTCTGTATCTGTTTCTAAAACTGCTTTAATTTTTCTCTAATCTCCAAATGCTTTCCTTTGGTTTTTTAAACAAAATTTAAGTGGGCTCCTTTGTTTGGAGTCACCTCTCTCAGATCCTGGAGACAGATGATCCACTGAAGGAGCACCTTCGAGATTCTATTCCTGATGAAATCCTTAGCAGAGATTTTGAAAGGGAGGCATGGAAATACTCCTCATATTCTGATGTCACGTTCCACTCAGGTATGTGGAGTTTTAGAACTTAGTGCTTTGTAGCTTATGGATTATTAAAATCCCACATGGCTTTTCTGGCCCTTTACGTGTTGCTCCATGTTTAATTTTTATGACTTACACTTGCATATCTGGGTGCTATTAAGCTGATTCTGCTCTGACCTTAATTGGAGTATATGAAATGTAATTCCAGCAAACCAGACACCTTGAATCTTTGCCTTTTGTGAGAGGAGACTAAGAATCAATAAACTTTAAAGATTATTTTTGTGAACCCCAACTTTTGATTCCTTCCTTAGTGAGCTTCCTTTGCAGCAACAGGGGATTGGGATGTATTTTTTCCTCCTGATTCATGTGCTTGCTTCCCTTTGTATAAGAAAATATTCAAACTATTTCCTTCCTATTTTACTATCTGTTCATCATTTGTTTTCAGTGCAAACACTAGATGATACTTTTTAAAGTAACATTTCGATTTGCTGTCCATTTCTTCCAGTGCATTTGTGTATGTTATGCATTGTAAATGCTCTTCTTTTGATGTTAGTGAGATAAAATCCAGTGATATCCAGTAAATATGGAATTCCAGTAAATGGAAATTACTTACAGTAATGTCTTTGCTGTACTAAAAAATTGAATAGTTCCCTCTACTGACAATGTTTTATTCAGCATCATCTTAATGAGCAGAGTTACAGTTTCCCAAAGAACTATGAGTCTTGCACAGTATATGAGAACAGCTGATCTCCAACTGACAGACATCTGGTGTTTTCCATTGCAGCTGGTGCGGGTGCAAATGTGGAAGCATCAGTGGTGTTTTCTCCTGCATCTTTTCTACCACGCTCAGTCATGACAAATCTGACCGTTCACCTTATGGGACAGGCTGCAAATCTACTGGAGGCAAGTTTATGGGGTTTTTTAACTGTGGTTTTTTTATCCCCCTCTTCAAGGGACACTTGATGTATTGAAGTAAAAATAAGTGTTTTCTGTTTTCCCATTGTGGTTGCTTTAGCAAGGTGTGCTTTTCACTGCTACAGCACAGTTGCCCCAGACTGGTGACACTCCTTTGTATAAGAGATTTAGTCATAATAAGAACACTGTCACTCTACTGGTACCATGAACTACCCAAGAGAGTTATAACTGAGCTCTTGTTTAATACAGCTCAAACTGTCCCATCATGTGTAAATGAACCAGTACCCGAATGGAAAAGGATTTTTATTTTGGACTGAGTTTTGCATAATCAACCAATTAATTTTTGTGGAAAGACTTAATACTGAAATATCCAGTACTGGATGCTGCATGAGGTAGAATGCTAAACTTTATAGGCTGCTGGGATCTTGTTTGGCAAATCCTTCGCTGTTGGTTGCATCTGTTTGTATTTTTTAATTTCTGCTTATAGAACTCGACATGGCTTATGCAGGTCATTGCCAGGCTTTTCAAGGCTGTAATTGCTTTTCCCTAGGTTGGCATACGATTGGAGAATGCTGAAAGTCTGGTACAGAAGGTTTTGGGGCAGAAATCTGCTTCTTTCAGTGACTATTTTTTTGGAACCACTAATGAAAGAAACCACAAATCAGAAAACCCAGTGGAAACAGCAGAGAAGGTCAAGCAGAGGAAGCTGAATTTGAAGCGATACAGCCCCGCTGATCACCTCATGACCAAGAGTGGGAGGCCAAAGTTGAGAAAAACAAGCCAGAATTGTCTTGGTAGAAAGTACAGTAAAATGAGTGAGTTAGTCAAAAAGGTAACTGACTCTGTAGATCTTGGAAAAATTAATGACATTCCCCAGTTAAGCTGAGGGCCTCATCTTGCACTGGACTCTGTTACTGTGACCCCTTTGCATAAAGCACATGTGTCCTGTTCTGCTCACTTGCAGGAACTCAACAGCTGCCTAAAATACAAAGCAGCAAAGAGCCAGATCTTCAGGTTTTCAGGGTGCTCTATTGTCTCAAAACAATGATTCTCAGCCATGGGAGTATGTTGCCTGTGTTTTGGGCTTCCTCTCATTATTTTGAGCTCTGATCCCATTTATACTGATGTCCTGTTGTCTATTGACTGCTTTGGCACTGTAAACAGCTGCTTGATGTTAAGTTCCTGTTGTTTGTGATCTGACTTCCCAGTTTGATGTTGGATGTTACATTGACCCTTTGTGAATTTACCCATATTTGAAAAGAGCTATGTTCTATGTACATAACAGGAAAGCTCTGAGAACTGACTTCAGTTGTTGATATGTTAGCTGGAAAACTTGGGGACCATGGTTTATACAGTTTGTCTTAGATCATCTCTCTTCTTGGGGCTCATCTTATTCAGGTGTAAGCTCATGAGCATGTGTGTTGCTGTTGTACTGATGCATAAGGGGAAAAAACGCAAAATCATTACTTCTTAGCAGTTTATTTAGCAATCATGGCATCCCTAAAGTTGTATTGAGATTACATTTTTCAAAGCTTCACCTCTTTGTGGGTATGGATTGCAATACTTCTCCTTTGCCAGTCATCCTGTGACTGGACATGACCTGTGTTCATAGTGGCAGTCAACTTGTGTGGTGTGGAGCTGAATTTTAGCTGGAAAGAACAGGTACTAACCCAGGGCCTTAAGTGGTCTTGAAGTATTTGTAAAAGGGAGCCTAAAGGGAGTCTCTTTACTAAGTGCCTGCACTGAGGAATTGTCTATTATGAGTTTGAAAGGAAATTATAACATCATTCTCTTTGATTTCTGTCTTTATCACATGTCAGTTCACTGAGAGAACGGTGAGAAAGGAGACATTGAAATGTGAGCTAAGCATGAAGATCTTTGGAAATGAACTTACCTTCTTAGATTGTGAAGATTTAAGAAAACAAATGAAGCATTATTCCTTAAATCTGGCTGAGTTGGCTGTCAAACTTCTGAAGGTAAAAGGAACCTTTTTTCTATTTGAAATTAAATATCTTGAGAAACTACTTTCTGACAGATATGCAAAAGATACAAAATATTACTTATTGTTTCTCTAAATTGAACTCTAAAAAGTCACCAGTGTATATTTGGTTTAAATATTCATTAGTATATTTACATTCAGTACATTAGGCAATGACTTGTTGTGTCATCTAATGGCTCTTATCTCTTGCTTCTCTCATTCAAATACATCCATGCTTAAATGAAAAATAATTCTTTCTTTAGCTGGGGTAGGACTAGTGTCTAACTCATGCCATGGCCAGATGCAGGCTTTGGGCTGCTTTCTTCCCAATGTCCCAAATCAGCTCACTTAAAAGCATTTTGGCAGCAGACAGATGCAGTCAATAGTTATAACTGGAAAAATTGCTGAATGCTGACTTTATTGTGCAAAATAAAATTCTGGGGTTTGTTTGTTTGTTTTCACCACAGGGTCAGGAGGTCCAGTTTAATAAAAGGATGAGTTTGGCCACTGAAGAATTGCAGTTTCCAGCAATTTCAGGCTTTCCTGTTCAGCTGGCAGTCAATGCCTCGGCAGCAGTCAACATAAAAATCAAAGGGAATGCGGATTTCAAACAACACTCAAACTTCTTTCTGAACGGGTATATCAAGCCAAGGTAATAATTGCTGCCTTGTGTCACTTCCACATATTCCTGATGTCAAGTAGCAATTCCTGATGTGGAAGTTTTCTGTGAGTGTCCCTTGTAATCAATTAGGAGATTCCTGAAGAACAAAAGCAGTCATCAGCCTGAATGGTGGCCATGGTGTGAGGGCAGCAGTGTTTTCCTGTCCTGCCTGTCTGATTTTGAACTCTACTACTGTATTTCATGCTCAAGTCTTGGTTTAAATCCCTTACTTAGGATATATAGTAAAACTATACTTCAATTCATATTAGAACATGTATGTCTGTACATACAAATTTTTCAGTTATTTCTGAAACAAAATAACTCATTATTTTAGTCAGAGAATATATTGTGTTACAGCAGTAAATGCTTATTGAAGAGGTTTAAATTAAGTGCTTTAAAAAGAAAATGCTTTTCATAGAAGGATATGTCTCTGAATCTTTCAACAGTGCATTTGTTCAGCTTTCTGTGCACATGGGAACTGTGGGGACTGTGGGACAAGCTGGCCTAGGCTGGCTAACAGGAATGAGGACATCTACTAGTCTTGATGGGGGAATCCAGGTGAAAAAAGGGCAAGAGCTCAAAGTTTTCTTGAACACTCCAGAAGAATCTATGGAGATAATTAATTTCAGGTAAGATTAAGCAAAGGCACCACCAAAAATAGTAATCACATTAACTTTCTGGAATCAGAACTGAGCTGACAGGCTCATTAATAGGGAAGAAATATATTTTGTCAGAAAACAAACTGTTTCGGTCTGACTCATAATCCAGATCTGTCATTCAGTAAAAAAAGAAGGGGAAATTATTTGGTGCATTTTACATTATTTTACCATAAAAACGCACATTCAAATCAAAGCTTTATGATAAAAGATGTAAAATATTTTTTTTCATACTCCTCTGTTTCTTCCCTCTGAATGCCAGTGCTGTCTCTGGAACTTTAGTGTCCGAAGAATCTAGTTCAAGGTACTAAAATGGTGGAGGAAAAGCTTAGCATTGCTTCTGCAGATGGCATTTAGCAATACCAGGTACAGAATGCCATTTAGGGAGAAATTTGGAGTACGGTAGTAACAAGGGGTGCTCAAACCCTTCTGGTGAGTTTTTAGTGAAGTTTTGAGGTTCTGAAAGAACTTCAAGACTGAAACAAAACTGGTGTCCATACATAGCCTAAGGGAAAACAAAGTCTCTAGAAGCCAGGAAGTGAGTGGAGTTCAATAAGCTGACCACAGCAAATTGCTCAGAACAGAGAAATCTAATACTGACTGTGAAGAACTGCAGATGAATTCTCAAGACAGTGACAGGTCACACATGGAAACTGTGGATAAAAATCAGTGCTAATGAGTAGAAATCTAGACTGACCTTAGCAGAACTGCCTATTTCTTGTTTTTCACATCTGGGAGAAGGTGGCATATAACTGAGAGTTTTGTTTAAATGTTGTTGTAACTTCAACATAATTGTTTTTAAGTGACTGTTCACAATTCTTGGTTGTAGCTCTAAACTCTACTTCAGAGGGGTGGATGAGACAGAAGAGAGAGATGTTTTCCAAGACCACACAGACACCCGATCTTGCACCAGGGAGGAAGGTGAGCCCAGCTAATATATTTGTCTCAGAAAACCTGATCATTCTGAAAGATCCAAATCAGATCATTTTATTCAGTAGAGTTCATTTTTTATATACTAGTTCTAAAAGGTCTTCAGTGCAATGTTCCCTTGCATGTTTTCTTTGTTTGTTGTTCTAACTGGACATTCAACTGTTGTCTTCCACCAGTGTCAGAGATTCTTGGCTGGCAGCTCTGTTCTGAAATGTCATACCCTGCCCTAGCCAGTGGTTTGGTTTTCCCCCTCACTGGACCTTCGAGAGTGGCTGTCATATTAACAAAGAAAGACAGAGGCCTGCAGCAGTACGTTGTGGAAGCTGCATATAACTATATCCCTCAGGTACCTGTGGTGTGTTGTACTCTGGCTTTAGTTTGAGTTTATCACTCTGGTGACAGAGTGGTATATCTCAGTACTGCATATTCAACCAGCTGGATTTCATGGTTTACATTATCGTTAATTCATTCCCATTTTAGTGGGAAAATACGTCAAAAAACAAATTACTGATGCTGATAGTAGGTACATATTATTTTTGTATACAAAGCAGCCCACACAAACAGTCTGTTGTCTCAGTGTCATAGACTGTTTTGTCATTGCCTTGCCAGTGACTAATGTGGTTGTCCTTTCTTTCTTCCAGGAGAATTCATGGATCCCAAATGAAGCTGTCTTTCGCTTCTTCATTGGGACTCCAAAGTCAGACTTGAAAAGGGATGTTGGTGTTGATCTCAGTTTTAGTGTCCCACAGAAGAAACTCAGAATCCAGTTTATACAACCTAAGAGAAAAATCGAGATTGATGGTAAGTAGGTTTTTCAACTAAGAAAGTGATCATCAATTAATATCAGTTAGGAGAACTTAATTAGAATTAGCTGAGAAATATTAATATATTTCAGTCAATAATCTAGTGCTGAAGCTGCATTTTTGTGTGTTAGGCATTCAATTTACTGCTTTAGGTAACACCCATTCCCAGGGGATTTTGCATCTTGGTTAACACTGTGTTGCACAGTCAGAGGTTCAGTACCTGGTTCATAAACCCATGTTAGACAAGAAAGCTGCTACCAGAGTTGATGAAATTAAGGCTAAGGAATGTGGTTGCCTTGTCCTGTAATCTTGTACATATGCTGAACTGGCCTTACTATTTTGATTTGCTGTATTCTGTTAGTTATGATATGAAACTACTTGTTGCCAAATCAATGAAGTAGTGACTATGATATTGTTGTGCATTCTAATAAAAAGTAACATTTCAATCACGGTGTAACATAGAACACAAAATGAACCAACATGTTGATAAAATATAAACTGATAAATACATGGTAGGAATATAGGCAAGATATTTCAGCTTCTTTGACATACTGGTCAGGTGATGTTTTGTGTTGATGTATTCTACCAGATCACTTATTTAGAATTCACCCCTTCATTTATTTTTGTTTTTTGATCCTGGTTATTTTCAAACGGATTACAAGGAAGATTTACCTACACTGTGCAAAGCTTTGTGTACACACTGTTCTGAGCTCCTGAAATGTCTCCACAGCACAACTTATAAGTTTTAGCACAGACCTAAAGGAAGTGTGTAAATCAGTTCCAGAATTAACTTGGATTTTTGGAGAAAGCTTTGTTGCCTCTTCTCAATTAATAACCTCAGAATGTCCTTTCGAAATGACAAGTGTATTCTGAGAACACTTTGAAAAATGCCTGTGCAAACTCTGGTCCTAAATTTTTTCCTTTGAGCTGATATTTATTATGTTTTTACTCTGTATATATATTGTTCGTAACAATAGCAACTGTCATCTTGGGTACAGTTTTATGAAGCACCATTGAACACTGTGTGCCCAAAAAAAGTAAACAGTTTTATTTTTCTCCAAGGGAGGATTGAGTTTTCTAAAAATTCACGAATTGGACACCTGGAGCTGATAGTGGATGACCGAGACGTGTATTACATTAAGGTATGTTTTTAGTTCATGAGCAATCCATCACAGAAATTACCAATTCTCTTTTTTACATATTTTTGAGATAGACTCAGTGCTAAATGACTGCGTTTTAACAGCTTTTAAAGCATGGCTTTTAAAGTAATTTTTTCACATTCAGATGTATTCAAAACCTTGAGGTTCCTTGCAGCATAAATTCAGTAGAGAAATTCACACACACTCCTGTGGCCTTTGGTCACAAAATTTTTCAGACCTGTATTCTGACCATGCATGACTAGTTCTGAGTAAGCCCAGGCTAATTTCCTCACTTCTGTGGACTCTGTAGATGTAAGAATCTCTAAGGCATTGTTATTTATTACAGAAATTGTGTGGGGGCAGAATAAGCAAGAGAATGCCAATATTTGAATGCTGAAATGAAAAAGCAAATTAAAATGCAGGTGGAAGTTTATCACTGAAACTCTGCTGACATTTTTGTTTAAGTTCCAGGATATGAACAGTTTTTTTCATTATGCAGTTGATGCCCACAGCAGGATGCCATGTCTTACGTGAGCCTCCAAAGCCAGTTGGTTTCAAACACTCTGTATTTTCCTACAGTGAGCATGTTATTTACCAGATTTTTTTTTCTAGAGTAATATTTCAACAAAGACTTTCTGAATGTTTCTCATGAAACCAAACACTAATTAGCATTGCAGACTGTTGCATTTGCATCTATTTCAGCCTAAATCTCTGTGAGACTGCCAGTATTTTCAGTAACACCATATTATTTTTTGGCCCAGTGTTGCAACATTCTTAGTGGTTTCAGTCACTACTAAAACCAGCAGGAGCTGAAGGAAATAGCATCTCACAGCACTGTGATTTTTGTGTAACTGGAAAAACAAATCCATCCTTCCTCCTCATTATTTACTAATGGCAAGTTTGATGGTTTGAGGGGAGGTGGAAGGTCATTTGTTGGGTGTATAGAAAAAAAACCACCTTTTCTTTCTCTTCATGTCTCATTTCTGAAATGCCCAAGTCTCTACTATTGCTCTCTCAAAGCCTGATCAATTTGTGTTGTTGAGTGGCTTGGCGTTTGATTTTGTTTGTTTGTTTGTTTGTTTTTTTATTCTAGGGAATGACAGATTTGCAGGTGCTGAGTGGAGAGCAGAGATACATGACCCAGCTGGAGGTAAAGCTGATAAAGCAAAGCAGTCCTGTCATTCTGTCAGGAAACATCACTAAACAGCTTGGCAAGAAGATAGCTTTCTCAGTATCCCTGAATAATTTATTGAAGGATGCTGCATTTCTTTCAGGTTAGAGGACAGTAAGTATTTGACATATAAATGCAAGTTCTGGAGCCCTTATATGTTAGAGTTGCCTGGTTATCGACACCTATTCCTAAAATTCCTTTCAAATCAGTAAAGACTGCTTTTTACAATTATTACCCTTGATCATAGAATAATAGGAATTACAAAATACATTTTTAAGTCTGCTTTGAATTAATGTTGAAGAGGGTGGAGGAAATAAGATATAAGGAATCGCTTAACAAAAACATGCCAAACAATATCAGCTATTAGGACATTTCCTGTTTTCACTTTTGTTAGTATGGAACAGTGCAGAGATGTGCATTTGTAACTAAATGTTTTTTAAGATCTGTAGTTCTAAAAATGTTGAAACTTTTTTTTTCTCACTAGCACACTAAAAGGAAAATATAAGAGAAAGGTATCAGAAAGGGCTTTACTATTTGTATAACATCAGTTCATTAAGAAGTAAATTAATACAGTGGAATAAATCAGTAATTTAAATCTAAGGCTCTCGTTTTTTCCTTGGTATTCCTTACTGTAACCTCCATGTGTCAAAGACATTAAAATGTCATAGGATTATGCAGTATTTTCAAATAAAACTAACTTTTACACAATGCAAAATGCCAGTTTGATTTTTGGGAGATGATCTCTTGGTGAAATCCTTGTCCTGTTGCGTGGATTGCCGGTGACTGCATCAAAACCAGTTCTGGTCCGAGTTCAGACTCTTGTCCCTGAGAACTGGGCTGCACCAGTAATGCTACTGCAAAGCCACAACCTTGCTCTGACTCTGTACAGAGTTCAATATCCCCATGTTCACATGTTAGGTCTTGGTTAATTAAAAGATCAGTCTGTTAGAAGCAGTATGTGAGAAGTGTGTGGTGCAGGCTCTCTGTGTAGTGGAGAGAGATTGAACATCCAGCTCTGCCTCTTTTTTCACCTGCTCACTGCACGAGGAGTTTGTCGTGGTGGGGGATACGGAATGAATGCAGTTGTGGTTTTCCCCGTTGTAGCATTCCTTTTACTAACTAAACTAACTTCAAGTCCTACCACTGCATAATCACTTCTACTCTTTTTGTAGCACTTCTGGAGAAAAAGGTGGATGATAAGCTGAGACAATACTCTTTGGAAGGGGAGACCTGCCTTCCAGGCGTTCTTGGAGCTCACGTCATCGCTCTTCTCCAGCAACATGAGGGCCTGTGGTCTCACAGTTTGAGGATAAAGTATGGGATCCTAGGTACACTGGAAAAGAAATGTGTGCTTTCCTTTGGATTTGTAGGATAAATCAGCAATAGCTGTAAAAGTAGACAAATCTCACTCAAATGTTTTTGAAAAATGGAAGCCTTGAAGCCAGTACCAGACTTATAGTTTTGAAACTTTACTTCTGATTTATTTGAATTGGTAACTTTGTGGTTTAACTTGAACAGGAGAGGCAAAAAATCCTCGTCATGAATGCAGTATGAGGCAAAATATTAAAGTGGAGACAGGTGCACATGGAGTGTACAAAGTGGATATTGGGCACGAATTTCACTGTGTGCAGACTCCAACCTACAATCACAAGGTAAATACTGGCCCAAGCACTTGTGTGCTGAGTGTCCTTGTGTCACTTATGTACTGAGGGGCTCAGCACATGTAAGAGAAAGCAAAATTCACAGGAAAAATGCGGTTTTCCGTTCTTTAGGTTCACCTGAAGCATGAAGCGGGTGCATCTTGGCTTTCTTCCCAAATGGAAGTGAATTATGGGAAACACTGGGATGAAAAAAACAACAAGAAGAAACTGCTGATCAGCCAAGCATTTAAGAACAGTTCCAGTCCATCTGTAGTCAGCTATTTCATGGAGGTAATCATGATTGTTGAAGAGTAAGACCTTCACTTCAAATATCCAACAGACAAAATAAGAAAAACAAATTTAAATTAATTTATTTATTAAGACCTTTTTTGGTAAATATGGTATGTATTAATAATACAAGTCAAGTACCCAGAGCAGAGGCAGAAGCTGTGACCTTCCTGCTACTCTGTGTATATGTGTGTTAAATTAGACAGTTCTGAAGGTGGGATCCTGTTTTTATTTAAATTTGCTTCACTTGTTTTCCAGTTTGCCCTGCAAGTCCTGGAAAAGCAGGTGAATTACAGAACCCAGCTGCAGCACTTGCACACCTCTAAGGTGTATTTGCAGAGCAGCACCAACTTTGAGGTGCAGTACAATGACCACATGCCATTTGTGGCTGGGCTGCAGTGGAAGGACGCATCCAGAAATGGCCTGAAGAAGTGGGAAGGTGAAGTACCACCAACCATTTCCAGCCTGGGATTAGAAAAGCAGGCATTGGAAGGTGCTGCTGGGCTTTTCTGAGGTAGTTTTGCATGGGTGTAACAGAATGAGAGAGATGTTGGTTGGAAGGGAGAAACCATGAGGTTATCCAGCCCAGCCTCCTGCTCAAGTCGGGACTGGTTTTGTGGCTTTGTCTAGCTGAAGTTTTTGAAATCTCCAACTTCCCACAGCCTAGCTGGCTGGCCTCTTCCAGCAATTCCATTTATTAGCAAACCTGCCTATGTGTTACAGTGATGTTACAGTAGTGAAGGACATTAATTTCATTATATACCATCCAGAGATTTTAGTAACTGGAAGAGAATAGGTTGGTAGTAGCATTTTAGCTTCATTCCAAAACCCCAGCATCTTGTCAGCCTGGTTGCTGAGTTGGAGTCCAGGTAGCTTGAAACCTCATGTTTCTGTCAGCTCTAATATATGTTCTTTCCAGGTGGGTTAAATCTAGACATCCCATGGCTGTATCTGTATGCAGCTCACAAACTACATCAGCCTCAGAATTCTGCTTATTTACTGACCACCGAGCTGACAACTGGAAAAGCTCTCTCCATTAAGAATCTCGTAGTGGAACTGTTCTATAAAGATCAAGGCAATGAAAAGGAAGGCAAAGTTCACATTTACACACCAGCTACCACATACCTGCAGGTTGGTAACACGGTGCTTCATCTAGTGCGTGGCTTTGATGAGAGGGCTCTGTGACAGCTCTGGCACTGTCAGCTCACTGCAGGAGCACTTGCTCAGGGTGCTCTGTGAGCTGCTTTTTTTGAGAAACTCATGCACTGTGTCCCAGCTTATCAAAGGGGATCTCAAGATGCCTGTGTTCTTCTGTTCTCTATGCTTGAATGATAAGCTGTTCTTCTCCAGAGCAGTCAAATCAGCACAGCCGGGGCGCTGTATCAGCTTTGAACAAATGTTAGGACCATCAGCTCTGCCCCTCTTTGGAATGGGTATCCATTGCTCCCTGGCAAAGCCCAAAACACGATGGCAGAATTCTGCCTAGGAGTGTACACATAGTCATTACTGTTTTGAAGTTCTTACCTCCATCCCTTCCACGAGCTAACAGTTTCAGGAAGCTGGAAAATTGGATCATCATTGAAAGAAATGTTTAAAGTTTGTCCTTACTGATACGAAACAGCTGAGAGTGTCTTTCCTTTAAAAAGTAGGAACGATAGCCAAACTGCTAAATTAAGAGCCCAGTGATTACCTAAATTCACTAATTTTGAGGCACTGGATTTAAAGGCCTGAGGAGAATGTAACTCTCCTCTTCCTGGAGAGCTTTTTCTCTCTCCTTTGCTTAGAGAGGGTAAAATAAACTTGGAGATCTTTGTGACAGTTCAGAATATTTTCATAATGGAAAAGCTGACCCACATTTCTAATAGTTCTTGCAAAGATCACTCTTTCACCTCTATGCTGCTGGCACAATGGAATGCTGTCTGTCCTAGCTAAGCCAGACTAATGTCTTTGTTTTTCAGGCATCCACATTTAATCGTCTCGGGAGGAATGTTCTGCATAGCTATGGTGAAATGATCTCTCTGTGGAATCAGCTCGTGAAGAATGAGATTCATTTGGAGAATAATGAACGAGCCAAACTTCTCTGCTTTAAGATAACAAGTACAAAACAGGAATTTAACTTCACAGCCAGCTATCAGAATCTGCCAACGGTAAGAAAGAAAAACAAATGCAAATTTTTTTTACTCGGCACTGTGTTTTTTTTAGTTCTCCCACCTTCCTGAAAGATGTTATTGTTAGTGTTGAAATTTAAACACTTCTAGTGCTGCATCTATTTCTGTCTGTTTTGAAAGGCTGCGGTGTAAAACTAGGTTCAAAAAGAAAACAAACAAAAGCTTGTGTAGTGTAATTTGGAGTACTTCTCACCTATTTGGGAGGCCAACTGCAGACAGAAAGTCAGAGAGGAGGGACAAAGAGGGACTATATGACTAGAAAAAGAGCTGTAGATGTGATTACTTACCATTTGATGCAGAGGTATGACAGGTGTGGAAGATTCTACTGTCTTGGAGAATCGGAATCTCTTGCCTGCTAAGTGAGCATGGTAAGCTTGGGTTTATGTGCTATTTTTGGCTCTACATCCCTTCCAATCTTAAAATAATTTTTGTTTTGCTTGATGTCTGTGGCACAGGAAAGGTAACCAGCAGTTTCTCCTTGAAAGGGATACTTCGATGAGTTACTTTGGTCCATTTGTTCCTTGCAGGAAGTCTTAAATCCACAAGTGTTTTTCTAGACATACCATTGAAAATCCAATTAGTTTTTGTTTGACAGTGTACCAGAGCTCGCTCATATTGCAAATAGGTGCCACTTAAGTGATACATTATGGGGCATTTTTCTTCTGCTGAAGTCAGTTTTCTAACTAATGTCACTTTTAATCCAATGTAAATGGAGGTCTGGATTTAACTGCAGCACAAAGGGGCTGATCTGTGAAATGACTGCCTTGCTGCAGCCTGTGGGGCAGTATGGTTTCTATATTGATGTTCCTGAATACGAATGCAATAAATCTGATGCAATTGTCCTTTATTCTTCTGGTCTTGTGATTTGAGTGCAGCCAAAGAAGACAAACCTTTCTGTGAAGATTGTATGGAGAGATTATAAAAGTCTGCCTGTCATACTGCAGTTGGAAGGTCAGATAGAGGAGCTGAAGAAGGAGAAGATGCTCTATCAGAAACGTGGAATCCTCCATTTCAGGTTCAGTTGTCTTATTATTTCTGTCTGTGAAGAATGTTTTGGCCTAAGTTTAACGTGCATTTTGATGCTCTTGGGGAATGTTCTGGGCTTTACAAGGTGAAAGTGCCACATGCACAAAGCCTGTGCTTTGTCACATCTGGGTCTCTGGACTTGCTCAAGCACAGCAGCTTCATGGGGTGGTAATTTGTACTATTAGCTTTTGCCCTCTTTATTGAAATGACAGTGAACAAAGCTGTCAGAGGCAACAGGCCATGTGTACTGTGACATGTTTGTTGGCAACTCCATCAGGTTTATAGCCTCCTTCCAGGAAAACAGCAGGATTTATGGTGTGTCCAAACTTGGAAGTCATGAGAAGTTCCAAAATCCAGATCTGATCCCCTGTGCCATCCAGATGCCTTTTTCCTAGTCCTTGGGAATAATAAAGCCATTCTAAAGCCAAAGATATCCTCTTAAAACATGTGACAAATGGTCTTGTTTGGATTTTGGAATGTTTCCATTTTCTGATGAGAATGAGTGCACTGCTTCCAGATATTGGCTGTCCCTGAAATTACCCATTATCAAAACACAGCTTGAAGGCCTTGGGAAAAATGTATGCTCAGATTTGAGGCATCTGGATCACCTCCAGGGACACCTCAGCTTTCTTAAAGCACAGCAGGACCAACAGGAGTGCACAGACTGCCTTAGGAGCCCCTGTGCAGCTTGGAGGTAGCTAAAAAACTGTGAGGCATCCTTTAAGTAAAAAACTACATAAATGAAGAATGAAGAGCTGTACCAGATATCCTGGCATGTATAAAGGCAGTCCAACATCTGCTTATAAAAGTTTGTGCATGTTTCCAAGATATCTGACTAAGTAAATGTGCAGAAATATTTACTGAAGTCCATAAACATTACACTGAAGTAGTAAACTACTCCAAGAGCTATGTAGTGGCTGAACATCTGTTGCACAGGATTCTTGGCATGCAGATACTGTTTCTACAGAAAGCATAAAATGTGGATAGTGAGATTTTCAAACTTGCCATAGGCTTTTGGACACTGTCCCCGTTTGAAATGAAGTCTTGGCCCTGCAGGTATATGAAGTGTATGTGCTGGTTGTGCATGTCAGAATTTTAGAGCATCACCCTTTCCAAGCCTTTTCCAAATCCAGGGTGGAAACTCTTTAAACACACCAGAATTTCTGATAGTTTGTGTGAGGTTGTAATTATGCTCTTTAATTTCTTAAAGGTCCTGGGTTTATGTGTTTTGCTTCTGTACCTGACACCCTGCTGTATCTGCAACTGAAAATTTTGGAGTTCAAGTTGAATTGATTTCTTTTTGTAGTTGTCTATTAACATCTTTTTTTATACTTTGTTTATTCCTTGGTTTTTTTTTTTTTCCAGGCATCCTTTTAAAGTGCCCTTTCTGCAGAGCTTCCTTCTACAGGAGACTTTTACTGTTGACAAAAAGCAAAAGCACTATTTCATGGAGACAAAGGTTTTGATAAATGGGGTTGAGGAAACAGTTCAAACTCTTATACTTGGTTACCAACCTGAAAACCCCTATGTGAGTTTTCCAAGAATTTCCTTTAATTTGACATACCAAAAAATTCAGCAAATTAGTGATTTACTGCAGGTATCTTATGTTCCTGCATTTCCTCTCAAACTTTTTTTTAGATTTGTGCTGGCCTAACTCATCCTTATAACCACAAGTTGTTCCCCAAAGATGTTGAAATATGCATTTTAACTCTAAGTCATCAAAATGTGAGTAAATTTCCCATTAAATTCAGTAGAAGGAGAGATTCATTATCAGTTTATTTGCACTTTATTGTCTTTTCAGGCCTAACTTGCTATAGGTCTTTAGTTCCTCACCATGTAACTGTTGCATCAAAAATGTTCAGAGGGTGATTATGTGCTTGGTACCTCCTTAATTTTGTATAATAAAATGTTGCATAGTAATATATGGTAAGAATACTTAATATATTATTTTTAGAATATTGTTATACATGGGTGTTGTTAATAATAACAAGTGCTGGGATAGAATGGATTCAGGGTTCTCACCCTTATCTAGCTGTATCTATTAATCTTTTTCACCAAATACAGTTTTTTTTCCTGCTTTTCTCATTTCATTCTGAGCCACAGTGTAATACCTCACAACTCTGATTTTTCATGATGTGGAGGGATGATTCTCTTTCATAATATACAGGCTTAATACTCAATGCAGTTCCCTTATTCCTATTCTTAACATGTAGGTGAAGAATGAATTTGAGACTATCTTGAAGGTGAATAAGGAAGATGTCCTCAGCTTTCTAGGGAGGTATCAGAACAAATCCAGTGAGGCTGATTTTAGACATCTTTTGCACATGGATATGACACAGTCATTCCAGGTATTTGTGGTTTTCACTTTTGGCATTTTATTTTTTATGTCTTGGTGACTGTTTTACTGTATTGTCTTTAATATCATAATTGTTTGATGCTGGTAAATGTCCTAGTCCAATCAAGTCCTGGCCCTGCCAAAGACCCTAAGTATCTCAGCAGATTAAATCATAATCTGTATCAATAATATCTCATAAGAAACACACAGACCTTTTGCTTTCATACTTTTTAAACTGCATTTGATTTGTTTTTCAGTACCTTTGGATAAAATTGGTAAACTTTTATACACACATTTGCTTATGTGCATGTTCCACCTAATGCTGGAAGTTCAGACACTAATTCCCATGAAGCAGTTGTTGGGAATGCACTGTTCTGTTCTGACGTTTTACTTTGTCAAATAGCTTGAGTTTCCACAGGCAATGGGCCTCAGTGGGGAGCTGTTTTCTAGGCAGAACAAACTGGAACACTTTGACTGTGGTGTGAGTGTAAAAGCCATCATCAACAAGAACGTGTCTTCACAGGTCAGTGCCCTGGTTTTACAGCCTTGTTGCTTGGACCTTGTAGCTTTTGCAGTCCATACACTCAGAGCTGTGCTGAGTCTCTGCTCACATGCATTAGGAATACATGGAATACAGCCTGGGAGCTGTTAAACTTCTTGCTATGAACTGCTTTGCAGCTGCTTTTCAAGCATGGGAGCACAAACCTATGTGTATACTACGTAGTTGGTCAACTCATGGAACTCAATGAGTACAGTGGAGAGGTATGAATTATTAGGGAAATGGTTAACTTTTGTGGTTAGAGGTTTTTCTGGCTACCTGTGGTTGGAATAGGTGGCTTGTGTTTTGGCTGAAATTCAGAAAACTCTCAAAGTTAAATTAAATTGTACTTAAAATTCAATGTAGTTCACAATTTTTTTGTTGACAACTCTAGCATGGTGACAGGGTTGAGATAAGGACAGGGAGATCATGTACCCATTACCTTCACAGACAAAATGAACTCAACTTGGGCAATATTAATTTAGTTTATTGACAAATAAAATTAGAGTTAAATGGTGAGACACAGAGATGAAAACTAAAAACTCCTTTTCCCCTCTGCTCCCTTCCCTGTTTTTGCCCAGTCCCAACTTGCTGCCTGCAGTCTCGTTGCTCAAACTGATGTTTCAGTATTCTGTGCTGTAATCTGAGGTCCTTAATGTCCTGCTCTTCTTTTTCTCTGTGTGCAGGCCCAGGCAGCCCTGAGGAGTTATGGTGAGAGCAACTTCAATGGCTCTCTTCACCTTCACTCCAGTGGAAGGGACATGCTGATGCTGGAGCTCGATGTGAACAATGAAAACAGGAAGAATGGCAGAGCTGTTGCACTGAGGGCTTTTCTCCATCAGACAATCCTGACAAACCCAGAATCAATACAGCTGCAGCTCATTGGCAAAATGTTTCCATCAAGGTAGAGGAATCAGAATCTTGGTCAACTGAGAACTGAAAAGTGTTTACTCTGGAACAAGTGCTCATGAAGTCTGTGGAGTCTCCATACTTGGAGATAACCCCAAACCTGGCCACACACACTCCTGAGCACCCTGCTCTCATTGACCCTGCTTTGAGTGAGAGGAGGAGTGCCTTGACCATCACGAATTAAGCACAATAATATCTTACTAGCAATTTTTATCTCTGTCTTTTTAGACTTCTGTTATCTTCTGAGTTGAAGCTTAATGAAAATAGGCTTCATGTGGATTTCATGGGAGCCAGGGAACAGAAAGCTGGTTTGGTTTTGTCCCTAAATGGAAGAGTCCAACATACATTTACTGGATTAAAGGCCATACCTCACCTTCTTTCTCTGAATGGATTACTGAAGTGCAAAAACAACATTCATGATGGTACTCTCTTACTTTGTGTTTTGTTGCTGTTCTGCAGCTATCTAAGGAAGCTTCTTAATTTTAATGTATTCCTTACTTAACTGCATAAGGCATCCAGCTCTTGGGCAAAATAGTGGGTGGCTTCTTTCCTCTGCAGGTCTTCTGAAATGGGGGGGGCCTGACTTGAGGCTCTTACTCCTCTGAATGGCTCCATGGGTGGAGTAGGTCACTGCAGAGCTCTAGCCTGGAGTTACACAAGCAGTGGGTCACAGTCCCTCTGTAAATTTACCTTCAGAAGGCAGTGCAGTGTAGCTCATGGCCTAAGGGCACAAGCAACTAGGTCAATAAAGTGAAACAGCTGCCAGAAATAGTATTATGTAATTTGTTTTAAACACAAACACTTCTACTGGTAGAGAAACTCTCAACAATAAAATGATTCACTCTCTAGATTAGGTGAAATTATTTGTTACAATAAATGGATTTCCATCTCCTTCCTCCTGGTATTAAATTAATGGTTATTTTTTATGTTGCTTCTAGAACTGTGGTTATTTCTGTCCCAAAGGACTCTCTCCACAGTAATAACTTCTGCCTGTTACAGGTAATATCAATGTGATGGTCAACAAAACACTGTATGGACTCCATCTCAGGAACAGGAATGTGTTTGGGAATGTCACTGTACACAACATCACTGTTGCCATGTTTCAGAATGGCAGTCTGGCAATCCCAGTGGGGGCAAGACTGAAAGGGCACCTGGAGCTGAGTAAAGAGATGAAGAGGGGGCTAGCCAGCTTCCAGGTGGATGAGAAGGCTCTTTCCGTGGATTTTTTCAATATCACGAGTCATGGGCACAGCAGAGTCAGTGGGACTTTCACACATAACATCGACTTCTTAAAAAATGCAGGTAAACTCTGACTTGATTGTGTGGTATGACAAGGTGTCAAGGTGAATTTATTTACATGACTGCAGACCAGTGGAAATAGATGAGTTGCTTTTGCTCACACCAGAAAGAACAAAATGTGATCCAGGCTTGGCAACATTCTTTTTAATATTGTTGAGAAAATACAATAAAATGGACACAGAACTAGTTCAAACAGTTTTAAAGTACTTCAGAGTAAATTATTTCTCTCTTGTATATCTGTATTCCTGCAAGCTGATTAGCTCCTTCAAATGTAGTTTTATGCCAAGTGTTGCTTCCTAAGCAAAGCCATGGGTTTTGTTGCCATAGAGTTTTTGATTTTTTTAATTTTTATAGGCTTTAGAAGTAGTTATGTAGTGAATGTAAATTTTAAAGTAGCTGTGTTATCCCTCACCCTTTAGCACAGTAGTTTATACATTTTCCAACACTGTTCCCCTTCCCATATCGATTCTATTAATTCCATTAGCTTGTTTAGACTTCCCTCAAGGTAGGCCTTCATCCTGTTTAAGAACATCTGCCCCCTGGCCTGGACAACCAGATATCACACAGGCACAGCATCTTATCTTATCTTATACCCTAATTTGGCCCAGAGTCTCTTTTTCATCGATCTCTTAAAGCAACAGTTTTCATGAGCTGGAGTTATCAGTAATTTTGAATGTGTAAATTGCCTTTGTCCCTTTTGAAACTTTGTCCATTCTGAAACTTTTTAACAGCTGACCACTGGAGTTAGACACAATAACCCTTGATAAATATCCCTTATTAAGAAAAGAAAAATCCTTGACTTCCAAAATGCATGCCACATTTTAATTTAGCAACCCCTTCTCAATGATTCTCACATGGTAGGTAATGTCCTTCTGTAAATACCAGTAAATGCATAAAGGTGTGTCTTATGAAAAATTATAGAAAGCTTCTTTTGATCTATAATACATCTTCTCTGTATTTTATAATGACAACCCAGAAGTGCTGTGTTGATTTTGCTTCCTTCCCTGTCAATAGGATTGCCATGGGATGGCATTCTTACTGCCAGGTGTGAGCGTGGCACAGGGAATCACACTGTTGCTGTAGCCCTGCAGAGTGGCAGGGAAGGGATTACTGTTGAGTTTGGAGGGCACAGACTGGCCACAGAACCTCCTAAATCCCAGCTCTCTGTGAGCTTAAAGCACAACATCTCAAAGATAAAGGAACAAGGGATCCCTTTTATTGTAGAGGCTGCTGGCTATTATGAGGTAAGAGTTCTGCCTGTGATTATTTAATTTTTTGGCAGAACAATTTCTAATAACTGCAGGCTTTGCCTTGGCACTATATATATTTATTTTAAAAACTGCTGCATTTTTGAGGTACTGAATTACTGTGTGAAAGAAAGGTGTTTTCTGGCTTCTTGTCATATTGTGTACTTGCCATCTGAAATCTTGGAGCTGAATCTAGAATAAATGAGATGCTGCATTCAGTTTTCATTTAAGTGAAGTGCTTTGTTACATATGAACAGATGTCCTGGTACAGGATTGCTTGACCACTGTTCTCTCTATCTGCATTTCTGCTATAGACTAAGAGACTGCCTTTGCCAGTTGTTGCTGGGATGTTGTTGTTTGTTTCTTTCCATAATTTGGTTTCTTTTGTGCATAGAATTTCACCACAAAGATTGCTGCAGGGATAACAACCACAGTGGAGAAGGAACAGCTCAAAATTGAAATAGAGAAGGAAATCACTGACAGTGCTGTGGAAATTTCTCTCTCACTTCACCATGATGTGGGAGGACTGATGGACATTGTTCCACGTGTACTAGAGGTTTGCAGAAATCCCACCATATATTATAGTGTATTTGATGTAGTGTATTTGAATGCTTCACATCTCAGCCGTTCAGATGTACCCTGGAGAGCAAGCTGGCAAGTCAGAGGCAAGAGAGATTTTTGTCAAACAAGGCCAGTAGCCAGTACAGAAAACCTAAAAATTGTTTGCTTAGCAATAAAGAGCAGGTTTTTCAAGAAGTGGTGGGTAAGAAAACATTTATGTCATGAAACTGGAGTAGGTGTTTGCCCAGGCACAATAACTTGCAATCTCAGCTTTTCCATCCTACTACTTACTTTCTATCCTAATATTTGAAGATATTGTTCTGTCTTTACCTACACTGATAATATTTGAGCATAATAAGGCACAATTAGAGACATGATATACCCTCAGATCTACTAAACTGTTTTTCTTTTCGAAACTGAACTCTAACATTTAATCTCAAAGCTATGTTTTGGTATCTTCATCTGTTTTATCCTTTAGCCTTGTAGCTCTCTTCTTTGAATTTTAGTCCTCTTTCCTTTTCTTCATGCTCTGAACGTGCTTTGTTTGTAATGCCAACAGGTTTCTTGCAGTGGAGAATCTGCTAACAAACAACTTTCTGGCCTTTGCAATGGTGCAATTGCATTTCATCATTTTGAGGTACTGGCTTAATTTATAAACTCTGCTGTCAACAACATACTGTCTTAACTACCACTAAGGGACCCTAAGTACTCAAAGGGTCACACATGTAGAAATGGGTTTGAGCTGGCTGGAAGTTTTGCATGCACTTTCAGATATTTTCACTACTGTAATGTTTAGATTCAAACAAGCTACTTCTCCTTCAAAAACTGTTTTAGCTCAAGTCTCCAAACTTTATTTTCTGCCAGTCAGAACTGAACTGGGTATCAATGGCCCTGTCCTGTTACTGAGCAACCAACCTGACAGAGGAACTGGGCAAGGGAGCATGGGGGGCACAAGCTGAGAATTTCAGTTTATTCCTTACTCTATTTTCTGCTCTTTCTAGCTAACCATTTGTTTGTGAAAGCCCCTGTGGCTCTTCAACTGTTTGACAAAGATACATCTTATAAGGGGATGTATTCTTAAGAATGTGTTAAAAATGTCTTCTGTGAGTGACATCACAGATTGCATTTGTCTCCATAAAGACAGTAATCACAGAGACTCTGATTCCTGTGTGTGTGATTTATCTGGTATTAGTAATTGTTTTAGCAGAGTTACTGATTTGGTTTTTTTTCCCTATTATTTCTATTATGGAACTTTAAAGATTTTAAGCCATCTCTCCATTTGTTTAGGCATTTATAAACATGTAGGATGAACACAAAATGGTGTAGGGAAATAATTCTCTTCTCTAGTAACATGAACATTTAAAAGCAGTATGTGGCCTGACAGGAAAGCAAACTTGACAACAGTTTTCTGTAATTTTTCAGACTCCAGCAAGAGTTTCACTGAATGGGTCAATGTTTACCAGCAACTTTACTGTCATCTTCTTGGGACATGTTTCCTTTCATGACACGTTTGCCTGCCTGCAGCTCCACGCCACTGCCAACATCCAGCCTCATCTGGAAATCCATTTCCAGCATTCTTTGCCTTCACTTCATTCTCTGGGGATTGCCAGAGAGAACCAAGTGAAGGTGTCAGCCCTGAGAAGTGACAAGTATAAGGGCATCCTTGGTGTTGTCCTTGGGCCTTGCAGTCTGAAAGCTGATGGAGAAGTGAACCTGGCAAGCAATCAAACACAGTGGGTACTTACTGTCAGGAACAAGTGTGTCAGTCTGGAGGTAAGTCCAGATTGTTTTCTGCATGGTCTGTAGTCTGTGATTTCAGATCACAAGTCACAGAGAACTGTCTCCTGACATTGGTATTTATGGACAGGACAATTTTGGTTATTAAAGTTGTTTTGGCAGAGAAATGAGTCAGAGCATTCATGAGGGAAAGTGTATTTGAAGATGTGAATTTGGAGTAATACAATGGTAGATGTTACAGCTGTTGCCATAAAATAGTTGTTTAATAGTTTTTTAATTAAAATAAACTTATGTCCTAGTCTAGTGAAAAGCATGTCCTTTCTGTTTGAAACTGTGGAGGTATTTCAGGAGTTAAGTTTCTTTTTCTTCTACATTACTTATGAGAAGATTGTTGTAGGATTTATTCTTTCCCCCCAATTTATTTTGTTTCTGTTGTTTCACTGACGAACTTCTGATTTCTCTGTGAAACAAGCTGTCTTGTATGGTACTTTCCAAAAGCAAATTGTTTCAGAAAGAAGAAATGCTTTCTCATGAATCAGGAACAAATTAGGAAGACAATTGCTTTACCTTGTGTTTTTTAAATAGTACACTCTTTTCTGTTGTAGGAGGTGGGATTGCCTCGTGCAGTGGTCTTTGGGGGCTCATTTCAACAGAACATCTGCAACGTGGGCTTGTTAATGAACCTCCAGTGTGATGGCAGAACAGTTGATGTGCAGATAGACACTTCCTGCCAACACGAATACACACTCCAAGGGATGCTCAGGCACTCACTTCCCTGGCTCAGTCAGCTTGGGCTCCCTTTGGAAAACTCTGTCTTGTTCTCTGCAGCCACAGACTCTGCCACAGAGAGCATTTTGTTGCTGCAGGCTGGCAGATGCAGACTTAAGGCTAGAGGAGATCTCTGTATTCAGGATAAAGCTGAATGGACACTGGAAACAGAATCAGAATGTCAACTTCTGCAGGTAGGTCTTGGAGGCTTTTACAGAGAATTTTGGGATCAAATGCAGGCCATATAAGGTTTTAGCTAAAATAACAGTGTTTGAGTGTTGGAAAGGCACTCTAAAAGAACACCTGTCTTACAGCATGAGGCCAGGAACGTGTCTCACAGATCCTGTTCACAGATGTTCTCTCTAGACTGAGATCAGTCTTTGCTGTTTGTTGCCTTCACAGACCGAGACTGCCCTCTAAGGCTCAACAGCAGCATTGGTTTGAACTCTGTCAAAAATATATTCCCTGGTCTGTCTGTTTATACCAAAGTAAAAGTTGTGACATTTCCTTGGTTTTTCCATGTAGTCTCACTGACTTCATTGGAAAGAATGACTCTTGCAAAATCGGGGGGGGGGGGGGTTTCTAGATGTTCACAGACATATGTTTTGCTTTCAAATCCCCACATTGAGTAACTTCCTCAACTACAAAATAGCAACATAACAACAAAAGTGACGGGAGCCTGAGTATCATCCATAGGGAAGAGGGAATGAAAACCTCTTAAAGTATTAAAAATAGTAGAATTTTCTGTGGTTTTGCAAATCCTTTGCAAGAATGAGCAGAAACACTTCATTGGGGATGCTGCACAAGACAAGTTTGAAGTTTTAGTATTAAAAAAAAAATTGTTCTACCACCAGATGCAAGAATGTCTGTTAGGTCTATTATTTTTTGTGGGTTAGTTTGAAAATTGAGATTTGCCTGGTCTGAATGAAGCAGTGAATGTTCAGTAAACTTTTCCAGTCTGAAGAAACAGACATTTTGTATTTTTGTAAATGGAAAACTTCATAAAGATACAGAAGTTGTAAATTCTGCAGGGCAGCCCTAAAATCTTCCCTCAGGCCTTATTCAGGCAAAATCCCAATCTTTCTTGTTGAGAGGGAGAAAAATGGCAGCATGGAGATTGTAGGTTTTGTCTCTGATACTGTAACATAAAATCTCCATTTTTGTATGCTGAGGGAGAAGAAAAAAGCCTTAATACACACCTGTATTAAAGTGTATGCATATTCCAAAGGAATTCTCGTTTTTAAATCTCAATAGGATCTCAGTTTCCCAACTCAGTCACGGCTCACAGGATCCATTCAGAAAGACAAGTGCCAAGCAGAGCTTCTCTCAGTCCTGGAAACAGAAGGCAAAACTGCCCATCTTGAAGTGAGAGCAGAGTGCAAGCCAAAGATTACACTGGAAATTCAGTTCAGGCATGACCTCCCCCAGCTGAAGGAAATCCCAAGGGAAAATGAGCTGTCCATCACTGCACGGAAACAGCTGAAATATTTCCTTGGAATAGGAATGAAAGTGGGTGCTTGTGAGCTTCAAATGAATGGGGACTTTGACCCTGAAAAGAAGCTTCAGTGGAAAATGCTTATAGAAAATAAATGCCAAACAATTCAGGTATTGAAAAGAATTTATTGCTTTACTACTGCATTTGTGCATCTAAAGCAGGATCTTTGTACCTACCAAAGTTAAAAGACAATAGTCTAAGGGTTTCAGTGGTAGCAGAGAAAAGTAAAACATTATCTTCTTTTAGTGTTACATCTTACCTTTAGAGCCAGTTATTCACTCTATTTTCATATGGTGCAAGCCAGATTTCCTATTAATCAGTACCTACAGTTAATGGACTTGCTTGTACTAACTCTGATGTGGTTTTTTTTAAGCATGGTTTTAAAGCAGGGCTTTAATCTTCAGAAATAAAAAGTATTCAAAGTTCTCTTGGGCTTTATCAGCAGTAACAGTTTCTCAGCAGTTTGACAACCAAACTCTGAAATAGTTTGAAAATATATGCCATAATAAACCTTTGTATACTCTTTGGTTTCACTGGAATTATGGATGCTTTGGGCCACTGGAGCAATTCTAAGCATAGAAAACTGAGTTTTCAGTTAGGCAGGAAGAGCTGCCATGTTGTCCTGTGTTCTATTTTTTCTGGCTCATTTATCAAAAATCATCAGACATATTAAAATTAAAAGAGACAAACTGTAAAAAATATAACAAAAAGCTGTCAGGATTCCTGAGGCATCCTATGGCTATGCTGCCTGATATACCTCATTTTACAGCTAGGTACAATTAAAACTACTATTAGGAACTAAAAGTTTCAGGGGTTAGGTGTTTATGTGGGTGAGTGTAAAAGTGGTGAATTTTAAATTTGTTTTTTCTTTTACAGGACCTTGGAGCACCAATGAAAATTGATGGGTCAGGCTACATTTTGACGGATAAAATGAACCTGGATTCACAGACATTGATCACTGTTGATGAAAGTAAATTCCAAGGACTCCTGATACTCAAAGTCACTGATGTAAGCATCCTGCAGGCTGTCAGACTGCATGTACAAATTACTGAGTAATGTACTCTAGACTATTTTATTGGGAACAAATAGTCAGCTTTTAGTAAAAAGTGCCAGAATAAAAATAAAAAATAAAATCTTTGGAAATCTGGCACCTGTAATGTGCAGTAACAAATATACTGGATAATAGGATACAGGCTCTGGCACTTCCTGAATCACTTCCTAGTTATTCTCTTTGTAAATTTTGTTGTTTGCATTGTATTATTTGATGTTCCTTGTGTCACTGTGACTTACATTGCAAAATAATAGGCAGGGATTAATTGAGACACTGCTGTTTATTTAAGTAAGACAGTACACAAGATAGGCTGTGAATCTCTTGCTTTCCTGTTGACAGTTAAACTGTTGACGGTTTAGCTTTTCTTGTCATCAGTGCAGGAGAGCAGAGAACACACACAAGTGTCTTATTCTTTGTGATCATTCACTTTCTTGTCATAACTGGTAATTTCTGCATGTTTCTGCCACAGAGAAACAAGATAGCTAGTGGGAGTTCTTTGCCACCACAGAGAAACATTTACACCTTTTCTCCTCTCAGCTGAAATATATATGTTTTTTTTTTATCCTACCTAGGCTTGATGTTTCTTTTCTCTTTCCCTAAGTGTAATTTCCCTAAGTTCAATGCAATTTATTTTAATTAGTATTAAATGTAGGACAGAGAGATTTGCTAAATTTCTTGTTTGAGCTCTGTGTTGCAGCAAGCTTTGGGTTTTACACGTGCTTTGCTATCTATGCTGTGAAATACTAACAGGAAAGGCAAGAGCTGGATGCAGTGCTAACCCACAACATTCCAGGAGCTGCTGACATTGGCATTCCTATGAAGATGTTAATTGATGTGATATCAGAAAAAAACAGTGACTTCTATAAAAGATTTATTCATTTCTGTGTGAACAGCAAGCAAGTAAGTGTCTCTTCCATGTTAGTGAGATGTGAAATAGAGGTCAAAGTGAGCTAACTGATTTGGTAAATATTGTTTCTCCATTTGAGATAGCTGTGCATGAAGCCCCTTTAGGAATACCCTGCAGGGGCTGGTTTAATTTTAAAGACCTTAATTAAATAAAGGCAGTACCTTCCAACCATTCTTTCTGTGCAGTCACTCCTACAAACAAATATGACAGCAGCAATGATCCATGATTCCCACTGGCAAATTGTATCAAACCTTTCTTATCCATTATCTTCACTTGGTGCAGCTCAGTCCCTTTTACAGTACAATTCTTCACTGTAAAGTTTTCCTCATTTTCATAGTTTTACTCTAATGTGTTCAATAATTATAATTAATCAGAGAAGTCTCAATATCAGAGATGTGCCACAGTTAACTTTTGTCATATTTACTTGGACTGAACAGATTACAGAAGAACTGAACTTCGTCCAGAAGTTGGATGTTGTGTCTCTTAACTACAAACTCACTCATAACTTAGAGGTGCTGAAGACTTTGCAAATAAAAGACAGGATTGAGCTGCAGGTAAGTTACCAGGCAATGGCAAGGGAGACACAAATCCAGCCTGGAATGATGCCCTGATGGAAGCAGCAGCTGTAAAAGCGAGATGGCAAAGGACAGCAGGTGCAGATGGGATTTTACATGTTTGCTCTTTAGGTGAAGAGGGAAGTCTGGCTGCTCATTTTGTTTGTTCTTGAGGAGAGTCCAGAAGCTCAGCTTGCTCCTGAGGGGTTGGGATAATGCCTTGCTAGACCAGAACTTTCCATGAGACTGAGAGACTGGAGGTTGGCTCCCATGTGTGAGCAGCCCAAGCCCGGCTGGGCTGGCAGCCTGCCTTGCCTGAGGAGGGCAGTGCAGTTCAGCTCCTGTGCCTCCTCTGTCCCTTCTACAGACTGGGCAGAGGTGAGTTCTGGTGGGATTGCACTGTTTACATTCCAAATGGTATTTTCTTCCCAGGCTCTGATTACCTGGCATGTTTCTTTATCTGAGAAACACAAGCCTGCAACACAACACTTACTCTTTATTAATCATGTAACTGCTTGAATAGCATTAAGGCATGGCCATACTGGAGAATACATGTTAAAATGCTGAATTTAAAAATAAAAGGGACATCTGTAACTATGTTGTGTTATAAAATTAGACAAGATGAATTTTTTGACACGTTTGAGATGACACTGCCTCAGCTAAAGAAAGAACCCTGACCAACAGGAGCTTTAACTTTTACTAAACTCTCTTTTCACAATTTACCTTTGTTGCACACAGGCTATCTTGAACCTGGAAGTCACCAAGAGCTTTAGTATGAAAGTGCTTTATGGTACTCACCTAACAGTGCTTGAAGGACAAATCCAGGAGTTTGAAACAAGTACCAACATAACAGGGAATTTCCATCACACTTTGCCATGGCTGCTACAAGCCAGAGTCCCACCATCTTTACAGGTAGTTTTGGTTTGGCTTTTTTTTTTTTTTACAATTATTATCCTTTATTATGATGTAGTAGCCCATGGTTTGAATGAAAACTACCATTTTGTGAGGTACAGGATGGAAGCTGAGATTTTCTGATATTTAAAAACTATGGACAGCTAAAACCTGACCTACTGAAAAAGCAAATTTCTTACTGATTGCTTTCTGAACCAGAGTACTTCATTCTGATCAGTGTCAGTACAGAGGGTATTGTTGATACTGTAACTCTACAGGAGACTAGTTTCATTACCTTGCACAGGGGACTGGAATATTGCTCCTATGCTCTTTAAAGGGAATTTTATACTTAAAGAAGAGCTTCTTTGGGTGTTACTTTCAGGGAAGTATTGGAGCACCTATTATCTAGTAAATATTGTCAGTAGGCATGGATCAAGTATCCTTTATATAAAGGGAGTCATGAGTTTGTGGGATAAAAGAGATCCTAATGAGAATTTGACACGGATCAATGAGGCTGACGTGCCTTGAAATTCATTCAGTCGAATGGCCTTTGTACTGGAAAGTCACAGATGAGTAATGAAAGGCTAAGATATGTTTTGTTAGTGGATAGATTTTTAACATAAGTATAGACTAGAGAGAATTCCCTTTCACTTCCATTAGTCTCCTGTTTTAAAATTAAATAGTATTTAAATGTTGTTTGGAGAACTTATGTCTACGTGTCATTTTTTAGGTAGATGTGGTTTTTCAAGGGAGAAACACTACTCAAGAAAGATATGTACATATTGCAGCTGGAGAAACATCAATCACATACATAATAAACTCCTATTATGTTGGTCACCAAGTGGATATCTTCTGCCAAAGTGTACACAGCAGTGAGGTACTCCAGGCAGCTGGTTATCCTAAGGCAATCAACTTGATTCTCAACTTACAGGAATCAGGTAGGTACCTGCCATCCCTGGCAGGTTTTTTGTTCTATAATAGCTCTCTGAGGATGTTTCAACTGTTCCTTCAACAGGTGCAAACTGACTAAGACCTAAAAAGAGGTTTTCTCTTCTTTGTAAGTGAAATTGTCATTCTGAAACTGCATCTGTGATTAGTTACATTACATGTTTTTTTAGCTCCAGGGAAGATCTCATGTGGTACAACACCTGGTAAAACAGGTTATCCCTGAGATATTTACCTCCATAAAATAAGATCCAATATCACACAAAAAAAACTTGTTATACTGTGCAAAAAAATGTGAATTCCACTGTAGTTTAAAGTAGTCTTTGAAATAGTTCTAAGTGGCTTTTGTTGTCTGAACTGTGGAGGGGAGACACACCCACTCTGATGAAGCCAGTCTCCTCTGAAAACTTGGCTTGGCATTAATCCTCTCTGCATATCACTCAATGCAGATTTACATTGTGGTCTGTGTGATTTTGTCTTCTCCATGAAGGGTTTGGGGGTTTCACATCTCTCATCTCACTTTTATCTTGCAGGAGTCTGTATTTGTCTTTTTCGAAAATGAAAAGCTTGTAGGAAAGTGGGGAAAGGGCCTTCAGGTCATGCTGTTTGAGCAGTGTTGGGTTGCTGTAGCTGGAACCAGAGGAGTCACTAGAGGTCAGAACAGTTTAGAGCTCTTCTCTGGGAGTGGCTGCTACTTGCCACAGGCTGCAGTTGGCTGTGGGAACTAGTCAGCTCTCCTGCAAAAAAACATGACTGATGGGAACTGACCTGACACTTTACCTTATCCTGGGTACACAAGCTCTGTCACCTCAAGACTTTGTAAGGTCAAGGCTCAAGGACATCCAAAAAAACTCTACACTCCTCCAATCACAGGCCAAAGCTCTTGTAATCCCAAATGATGACCCAAATGCTGGCTGGATTGATTTTATCCAGGCAGAACTGAAATTCCTCAAAAACATGCCACTCAAATTGGCACTGTCCTGTTCTTTCTATATAGAAAACAAAGCCAAGACTGTCTGTGAAATCCAATATGATGAGAAAGATATAACTGTGACTGTGGATGTTGGCACAGACTTTCAACTCTTCGGTGTATTTGTGTTCATGGCAGAGGTGAAGCATTCCATATCACTTCTCCATCATCTGGGACTTCCCTTCTTTCTTAAGGTAATCCACCGTAGATCTTTTGCTGTGCTTTGATTAGAGCTGTCATTTGAGTTACACTTACATGAATCCAGAGCACCTCCAGGAGCCTCAGTGAAATTACTCCAGGTTTATACAAGTGCAGATGAGAAGTGACTAGCCCAGTTTATCTGAATCCTCCTTTAACTTAAGTACACAGCTAGTGGTCTGTCTCCAAGGAAACTGGTCAGGTACCTGAAATTCCCAGTTTCAGGGTTCATCATTTCAGGAAGGCATGCATTTACTGTCACCTCCTAGCTGATTAGCTAACCTCCACTTCAAATAGCAAGATACATAGTTAGGATACAAGATTAAAGGTTGTCTTTCCTGAACATAAATATTAGACCAATATTAAACCTTCATACTAAGTGCCAGTGTTTCAAGTGAATATTTAATGCCAACATTTTATTGAAAAGTATTAGATATATCCCCTGCTTCTTCCCCCTTAATATTTAGTGAAGTGTCTTTTATCTTCCAAATGTTTCAGTGAAGAAAAGAAGAGCAGAGATAGCAATTCTTGAGGTGCTTTATTCACGTATGAGGTATGACTGTAATCATGGGACTTCAGAAATTATTGTTCCCACAGGCTTTGGCAAACGTATTGATATTTAAGAGTCCCGATTTTCCCCAGAGGGATTCCATAGCATTTTCAGGATAAAGCTGTAGATGATCCAGGAGCTGTGAGAGGAAGAAAATACCCTGGAGTAAAAGACTTATGGAGCCCAATCTGTTTCTTAAAAAAAAAAAATAATTCTTTACAGTATATGAAAAAGGAGACTGGGGGAGATATGAACAAGAAACAGTGGCTTTAGACTTAAATCAGGTAAGGGTACATAGAAAGTAAGGCTAATATTTATCAGTAATGCAAATTAGTAGCTATGGAAACACACAGAAGAAATGGAAAACATCTCTTGAGGTTTTTGGTTTACATCCAGAAAGCATCTAGAAGGCCTGTCTGGAAGATAAACTTCAGTCAAGATGATGATTTTAAGTGAGTTAAGAAGTCGTGCTCAGTTGACGTGAAATGTTGGGGTAGAGGTTATGGCATGTGATTTGTTTATTTTCCCCCTCCACAGGTGACAATTCAGGAAGTCCTGACTGAAAATGAAACTGCAGGAGCTCTGAGGCTGACCTATGAACAAAACACGAACTTCTCCTTTGCCATCAGTAGGAAAACAGACCAGCAAGGGTAAAAGAGTCATTCTGAGCACTGTAAAAATATCACTAGGCCACTGTGATTCCATGGAAAAAAGTTACTGTTTGAATCACCAAGTCACTGTTGAAATGGATAACAAATCTTGCATAAAGTGAGTAGTCACATCAAACAGTCTGTTCACCTCAGGAAGTTTATGAAGGGCTGCAGATTCCTCACAGCTTGGGGTATGCCTCTCTCTTTGCCTGCCCCCACAGCATCGAGGTAGCAGACAGTGAAATAATCCATAAAACTCTAGATTTGAGCCAGACAAGTACTTAAAAATATACCTTAAGTCGACATAACTCTTTAAATCTTATTAAATCATTTTGGCACCATTGAAACTTGTAAAATTACAGAGACTTGGTTTTCTAAGTTGGAATCAGTATGGCTGTATCTGCACAAAACTGTAGGATTTTGAGGATGTTTAAGAGGTGTGATATTTTCAGCCTTGGGGTATTTCAGATATTTCTTAATTTTCTAGCAAAAGACCTTTGCATTGAAAAGTCTTTTAAGTTCTTTTAAATTCTGTAATAGTTCTAAGTTTGTAAACTATGACAGTGCTTGCAAAGTCAGATTCCAAAGTACCTATACAATTTTTAAAAAGCTGATGTATTTTCTACGGCAAAGTAATTTCTGTTTCAGTGGGCTACATTCTGCCCCTGGGATGCACACAGATTTTTCACTGAGGTCAAAGGTGCTCTTTGGTCTCCTCTACCTTTGTGTGAATGCATCAAAAACTGGGAGCTGGGTGAGTGTTCAGTGGAAGGTACTGCCATTTGTAACTCTGAAACCTGTGGCGGACTTGGAGTAACTCAGATGAACTTGTGCTGCCAGTGAGAGTGTACTTCCTGAAATATTGTTGAACAAAAGTACATTTCTTCCCTTTAGTGAAGAGTTGAATATAAAAGCACTCCAGACTCATCCCTTCTTTCTACAGTACTTCCCCAGTGCAGCAGAAGTGTCTTCTAAGGTAACTATCTGCAAGTTATCTATCACATACATCACTGCAAATTAGACTTGTCTAATATTTTGGGAGTCAAGCTGCATTATGTCTAGTACTAGTAACTCTGACATCTTTGTTGTTGTCCAGGATGTTCACGTTTTCAGAGATTCTAACAATCTTTCTTCTTTCTTTTTCCTTTTTTTTTTTTTTTAAATTTAATGGGAACTTGAAAAGGTAAATTATGATATGAGTGAAGCAAAAGGCAAACTCTGCCTCAGGATGGAAAAAAGGGATTTTAATGTTTCAGCGAAGCTCACTTTGACTGGAACCAGCTACACCAATGCCCTTGAAATAGTACAGACCATGTCCCAGGTTGGTATCATTGACTCTGAGGGCAAACCCAGGCTGTGACTGCCCCGTTTTAGAGGGGGGTGCTCAGGATGTGGTTGCCAAACACTGAGGGTCAAATACAGCTCCTGCTGTGTGATGTGTTTTGCCCTTGATTTCTCCAGCAGATTGAGCAAACATTTGACTGCAGATTAGTTGTGAGTCCAATGGTATAAACCACTGCTTGATTTTATATTTGTTTGCTCCTATAGATGGAGCACATATATAGGATTTGTAGGAAATCAGAAGAATAATATATTACAAACTGACCAATTGCCAATTTTTATTATGCAGATAGCACACATTTCTTTTTCTAAATTAGGAAGAAAAGATGTCACAAATAGATATTGTTGTTTGTATTATCTTCTGGATTTATTCTGTAAGAGTGGAACTCTGGATGTTGTAAGAATTATACTGTGAGAGGAAAGAGAAAATGAAATTGTATATTAAGCAAAGACTATTGTAAAGGGGACACTCAGTTGTTCCATTGTGTGAAAAGATGACTTACTGTAGAAGTGAAGACAAGTAGAAATGAATAGCTGCTTATACAAGAGCAATGGGCTTAGAGTATCATTGTACTTTTAAAAACACATTCCTAAAACTAGATCCTACAGGACTTTATAGTACCAAAATCACACTTAGATTTTTAACTTCTCAGAGAAATTGGGATTTAATGTTTCCTCTCTTTCATTTGTAGTTAAAAATGGTTCCAAGGCAGCTTGTGTTTATGACTGTTTACCAAAAGGGCAACAGGACACGTATGTTGAGGCACATTGCTCTGTGGGATGGCAAAGAGACAAAGGTAACAGGCACTTACACTGGACTCTTCCCAAAGTTGCCTGGAGGTCACAACATTCAGGGTAGGTTTCTTAAGTCTTTTGCCAGTGTTGATAGCAAACTATAAAATAAAACAAACTACATAAATCTGATTTCAAAATGCATATTCAAAATGCATGTCCAAATGGTTTCAATCCTGGTTCCAATATAGGCCTTCTAGGATCTTATATGCTTTAAATTCATTGTAATCTGGCTGTTAGAAACATCCACTTCAGAATACTATTTCTGCTTTGTGGATGTGGAACATAAAACTTATATAAACTTTTTAAAACTGTAGTAGATTCTGGTACTCTCCTGCACTGGGTACTGAAGGGAACACTGATCACACTGGCCACTGCTTTGTTATCTGAAAATGAAGAAAAAAACTGCATTTACTTATTTGAGATGTTCCTCTTCCACTGTAAGGCATTCTCAGCTTCAAACAGGTTATTTTCCTGGCTGTTCTTGCTGCTTTGGGTGTAACTATCAATCTTTTGATTATTGCAGGTAACTGCTGTTTAGCTGGTAGATAGAGGGCTCCTGTTTTCACTTGCATTTCCTCACATTGAGCAGAAATCAGCACACTGCAGTCATTTGGGCTGTTGGGAAGGTGATGTGTGTGTATAAGCAAAGACATTGCTTCTCTGGGAACCAAATGCTGCCCTGCTGTCAGTGAGAGAATATGTCCTAATGCCTTTTTCTTTATCAGAAAATGAAGACTCATGATTTGTGCTGAGGAAATCTTACTTGTTTGCTTTTTTTCCTTGTAGTGGAACTTTTCCATCCTCTCTCCATCCCTTTCCCACGGCATGCCAGGGTCAACTTATATGTGAAACATTCGGCACGTCATCACCGGGATGATCTTACTGTCATTTGGAATGAGGAGGACCAGGTACAGCAGCCCAGAGCAAATAAATAGCAGGAATATCAAATGGTTCTTCTTTTCTTTTTTTCTGTTTTTCTTTTTTTTTTTTTTCCTTTTTTTTAAACTTATTAAACAAGCCAGGGAATTCAAGTAGGAGGCAAAAAGGCTCCAGCTATGGAAGATGAGCAGCTGATATTCTTGTTGGAAACATTTTCAGGCCATGCTAATTTTTTTATTTGCAGTAAACCCACAACTTACTCCTTAACCCAAGGCAGTGAGATGGATGTGCTTCAAAGCAGTGGGTAAAGGCCTTTGAGAGTGAGTGGAAAGAATAGTACAAACATCATGTTTAAAGCAGTGTAGGGGAAAAAAAATAGAATTTAAGACAAATGAGTAAGAGTGAGCATTACTGTGAGGCTGAAAAGGATGGACAACCTGTTGCATGGGTATAATATTGTGTTTGCCCACACAGAAGTGTGACACATACCTGTACTTGGTGTTTTCAGCTTTACTGATGTAGTCAAAGCTTTTCTGTATTTCACTCCTCTAAGTAGTGAGAATGACAAATATGGCACAGTTGAAACCAGTCTTTGTCTTCTTAAATTAAGTCAGCATTATTTTTAAAAAATATAAATAGTAAAAATGACAGAATGAGGAGAACTTTGGGTAGGTTGATTGCCAGGTGTGGTTAAATGGGGACACTTACTGACTTGCTGCTAACTGTGCTATCTGTGTATGTGTGTCTGAAATGCAGCACCTTGGCTGAGTACTACATTGTTTTCTGAAAATGGAAAGGTAAAAGGCAATATGTAAGACACATTAACATATAGGATGTTTTTTCTTGTGCTTTGATGTGCTTTGACTGTGCAAGCTCTTTCTAAGCACTCTGTGGCAGTGCAGCCTGCAGTGCCTAAAGATAAGACAAAAATTAAGCCTCAACAAACTTAAGCATTGTTCATGGTTTTAGTAAAACACAGAGAATAGTTTTCCTTTCACCTGTGCCATGTAATTCAAGTAGCAGGAATGTCCTCATTTGAACATTAATTTGCCTCGCTACTTCAAAAAGGACTTTATTAGGCACATAATTCATCTGAGGAAAAGGTACAGGGAAATCTTACTTGGGTGTGTGTTTGAGGTCAGTATGTGAGAGCTGTTTTATTTCACAAGTTCCTTTTCCATCTGTTGCTATGGATCAGATATCAGTGTCATCTTCTCTGAAGTTTGGAAGACACCGGACAAACTACAGAGCCACTGTTGCCCACCCATTTAATTACACCCTGAAGCAACTGGAGATCCATTCCCTGTCAGAAAGAAGGGGCAGAAAGTACAACCAGCAGGTGAGAGCATGAGAAAGGGCTGCAAAATACACACCTGTCATGCTGTATTTACTGTTAGTGTGCCTTTCATCTCTGAGAATGGCAGAACCAGATGTCACCCTGAAAAATGTAAACAGAACCAAGGGCTATTTTGTCCTTGTGTCCAAACCACCAGCATTGTTTCCTTTTCTAAGCATAACTGCTTTTGACTGACAGTCTTGCACTTTTAGCATTGACCCATTTTGGATGGTAGGAAGCCAGAAGTGCACAGGGGGCAGCCTAGCAGTGAAAATCAGACAAATTTTCTCCACAAAGAAATGAACAAATTTCTAGTGCACATACTCCAAAACCTTCAAACAAACAACCTCCCCCCCCAAAAAAACCCCAGAACACAACCTAACCAGAAACCTTTGATACCCCTGTGGAGCAAACATAAATTTTTGGACTGTATGGAAAATTGCCACACAAGTGTGAAAAAATACGCAAGACTAGAAAGGCTTTAAAATACAATTATGAGTGCACTTGCAAAGCATATGTAGGGAAAAAGAGGAGGAGGAACTCCACAAATCATCCTTCAAGATTAGAGACTGTAGTTGTGTTTTCTGTCTGAAAATGCACTTCATGAATCAGGACACTCCAGTTGCTGAGGCTGAAGATTTTCTGCTCAATAATGAGCTGTGCCAACTGTGCAGTGTTGTTTGTTCATCTGGAACCCTTTGGTGCTCTTGGTTTGCACTTAGTACTCAGTACCTCTCAAGAATCTTATTCAGAGGAATAAATTCTCTTGTAGGGTCATTATTCCAGTTGTGTCATTATTTGCTGTACATGACAGACGCCAGGCAGCTTCCAGAGAAGGCAACAAAATACTTGCACTGCCTCGGTTGTAGCAGTACAGTTTCCCCGTGCTCGTCTCCAGGCCACAAAGCCTGTTGCAGTTTTCATTGTGGTTCTGTTTCTCTCCACTGGATGGGGATCATTCTGCTGGATCACCCTGCAGCTCTTCTGCTGGTTCAAGTCTTGCTGCTGGACAAATCCTTCTCTTTGGTTTCAGCTGCAGCTGGCAGGGAATGCTGGGCAGCCTGCTGACATCCGACTGACCCTGGAAGATAAATCCAAGGTGGACATCACCGCCTGGGCGGGCTGTGTGACACTCTCTGCAGGCCAGGTAGACTCTCAGAAGGGGGAGGGGTTTGGTTTTTTTCTTCTGCACTTGTTACCATGTGAAAGCCTTTTACTTGAAACCAATCTTTTCGTGTCTCAGAGGGAGAAAAATGAACCCTCTGAAGAATTTAGTTTCAAGTTGCCAGATGTGGTTTTACTGGGGCTGCAGCTTTCCCTCAGGACAGAATTGTCAACCCCTCAGGTTTCCTGGCAGAGGTTGAAGCAGTGTTTTATGGATATAGACCATTCAGGGGTCCTCACAGGGGTGTATTTTTGCCCAGGAAATGTACTGCCCTAGGATATACTGAACATATTTATTTTTTAATTAATTACGTGTGTCAATTTTTTCCTCTCTTCCAGCTTCAGAGAATATTAAGTATGGAACACCTGCATGCATGTGGGTCTCTAGAGCAAAAATCAATACTGTTTAATGAATATCTAGATCTGAACTGGGATGACAAGAAAATCAAACACAATTTAACATATGAGGTAAGAGAAGGCAGTTGTATCTGTTAACTCACCATTTTTATGAAAGCTGTTCTTAATAGATGAGAAATTATTTCGGTTTTAGGCATAATGTTGCATGGATTTTAAGAAAACTTCTGTAGAGTCTAATTTTCTGTGAAATATCAATATTTGACTCTATCTTTTACATATTTCTCTACATAGGAAGATAAAGGTAGCATATTAAAGAAAGAAAGAGTTTTTACCAACTAGAAGCCTCACTTGCGCTCTAAATTTGCAAAACTTTAGAGTTAATTCTGAAGGACAGGAACCAGAAACAAGGCTGATGATCTAAAACACTGTCAAGTGGAAATGTTATGTTTCAAAAATGTTACATTAAAACCCTGAAGCTACTAGAATAACAAAAGCCAGCACAGGGACAGGGTGAGTGGGCACCCAGGAGTGTCTAAGATCCTGTTGTCGTATTTTAACTTTGTTTTCCTGGTTCATTGCAGAGAAATCAATTCTTGTATCGTGATAAATTCCAGTTAGAAGCTGTCCTAGAAAATATTTTCCTGACCCCATGCACCAAACAGAAGATTCTGGGTAAAATAGAAACAAACTACTGCTCTTCCCTGGATCATTACACAAGCTTTGAGCTCTGTGACCTTCGAAATGTAAGTCTCAGATAAACATACTGAACCTACTTCACTTTAAATGTAATTACTGTTTTGGAGACTCAGTTTTCCTCAGCTGCAACTCTTCATGAGAATTGCCATACTTCTGTGACCTAAATAAATAAACAGTGTCTTTTGATGGGCTGAGGCAGAAAGTTTCTGTTTGCCACTGTAGTATATTCTATAGGCTCTGCTGTGGGTGTAAAGATTCCCACTTCCTCCATGTTCTTTCTCTCCTATTCCTCTTTCAAAGGTCTTTTAATTTCATGTTTCTGGAGAATATCAAAACAGGCTCATAAGGAAACTAGAGAGCAATAAAAGTGCTTTCCTTCCCCTGTGGGTAAATGTTTACTGGTTTTTATGATTGCTTTGCTGGTAGTGATGGATTTTTGAACTTTAATGTAACCTTTATTTCTATTAAACACATAAAATGAAGACCGATCCATGATCTTCCTTAGGTGCACACTGGACCTCTGAGTTGCCTATAGATACTCACAGCAAACACAAAAACTGGAACTTGCAGAAAATGTCTTCATTTACATACATGTTTTCAGTTCCCAGTGGCTAAAACACGTCCCAGTTTCCAGTAGGTCATGTTCTGTTAGCAATGGGAAACAGAAGCCAAATTTTGATGCCTGTGAAAACTTCTTCCAAGACTAAGGTGTGATAGAGCCTGTTTATAATGCAAAGAATGTATATGTATGTCACTTCAAAATCAGATGCCTCTGTATTCTTTTAGATCCTTTTTTTTCAAAGGCATCATGCTAGAAATTAAGCACCAAGCAGCTGCTCTCTCAACCCCTCTCTCTCCCCCCACCAGCCCCGTAGAATGGGGAGGAGAATCAAAGTAAAACTTGTAGGTTGAGATAAAAACAGTTTAATAATTGAAAACAAAGTAAAATACAATAATAATGGTAAATAATAATAATGATAATAAAAAGGGAAAGGAAAAAAAAACCCAACCCGGTGATGCACAGTGCAGTTGCTCACCACCTGCTTGCTGATGCCAGACCCCCCTTCCTAAACCCAGATCAGCCCCTTCCAGGTAACTCCCACAGTTTATATACTGGGCATGATATTCTGTGGTGTGGAATATCCCTTTGGTCATTTCAGGTCACCTCTCCCAGCTGTGCCCTCTCCCAGTTTCTTTTGTGCACTTCCTCACTTGCAGACCAAGAAAAAAAAAAAAGAAAAAAAAGAAGTCCTTGACTTAGGATAAACAGGACTTAACATACTGATGTTTTGGGTTTTGCTATTGATATTATTCTCATTCTGAATCCAAAACACAGCACTGCACCAGCTACTGAGGAGAAATTAACTCTATCCCAGTCAAACCCAGGACAAATATTCACCTCGCCTCCCACACACCCCCAACTTTATCAAAATGCCTAGCCAGAGTTGCTGAGAAGCACAGGAGCAAAAAAAGTGGATGTTTTAACAAAATATAGTTTCTAACTGTTCCTGTGGTCTTAGGCTGCAATCACTGAATGTATTTTTTTATACAACAGAAACTGAAGATGTAACAAAGTGAGACAGTGTGAGGAGGAAGATGTGCTGGTTTCTGAAACTACAAGTTTTGTTCATCTCTTCATTGTGTAAATTCCAGGAGAATGCTACCATTGTACAACTTCCTACTACTCTATGCAGAGCCCATCTTTGGAAGAATTAAGCTTTAACACCCTTTTTTTTGTGCATACTTAGGTAATTGTTTTATCTGGAAAACACCAGCTCAACAAAGATAACATCATTTTGCAGTCAGAGGGCAGATTCCACCTTGGCGATCACAGGACAGATGGGGGGTTGATTGGAGTATCCATAAAGAACCAGAGCACTGCTGATGTGAAGAACTATTCTATGGAAATTGATGTGAGTTTTTATTTTATTTTAGTGGCACTGGGTTTTGGTTTTTAAAGGCCTGCTGCCATCTATCTCCCAAACAGATCAGGTGCAGCCAGTGACTGTAAAACAGCAGGCAGCTTAAAATATTCCTGGTTTCTCTAGTTCTGTTTATAAAGGAGCAGTTACATCATGTCCATGTGGTGTGATCGAGGGAGGAAGGCACCAACATTAGTTATCTGCAGAGCTCAAGCCCAAATATAATAAGTATGTATCAAGGGAGTATATCAGTTTTAAGAAGCTGTGGGGTTTTACAGCTCACCTTCAGCATGACTGATGTGTTTGGTGAGGCTTGTTTTTTTCACCTTATCAAAAAAAAAAAAAAAAAGAGGGAAACAAAATACAATGCTTACAAAAAGCATCATTTACCAGAAAAAAGAACTGGCTTTAAAAAGGCACAGAAAGGCTCATATGATGCTCATCTGAGGCAAATCTCTTCCTTTTACCCTCTGTTTCACATTTGCTTTTAATTTCCTGTGAAATAAAGAGGGTGGAGAAAGCTGGTGGTGGCAACGGAGTGAGGTAGAAAAGTAACGTGTTCAGCACCAACCAAACTCTTCAGTAGCAGGAATGTGGGTACTCAGGCTTTCATTGCTACCAGTAAAATTTTGTCCAGGAGCCTTGTGCTATCCAGTCATTCAGCTCCTGAGCCAGTCACTGATGCTTGTGCCTCTCTTAGTGTAACTCCTACACAGTGCACAAACATCGGGAAACACTTCCCTCACCACTTACTGTTCTGTGGGAAGCACTGATATTCGAGCATCATCTCTTAACAATCATTTAATTCTGTGTTGTGGCTTTGAATAAACGTTTTTCCTTTATGGCTGCAGTTAAGAGCCTTTGAAGATATTTGGCTAGGCCTGGCAGGAACTGCTACTTCCTCATCTGTCCAGAGCCAAATCCTGGTGGAGGGGAATATTGATCAGAAAGAGAAAGTAAAAGTGGCAGCTTCAAAGGGAAAGGAGTGCATTCAGTACTACCTGGGGTATCTGAAAGGTATGTACCTTCACTGACAATGCTTGTAGCCACATGATTTAGTTTTAGGTAATCCTACAAGGAGCAGGGAGCTGCACTTGGTGATCCTTATGGGTCCCTTCCAACTGGAGCTATTCTATGATTCCCAGCTGTCATTGCTGTGAAGAAGCTGGATGAAAGGCTGTGTCTCTAGTGCCAAGCTGGGTCAGTTCATGGTGATTCAAGGTCTTTCAGATTAAAAAAAAGCTGAAACTTAAAACTTGTTACACAAAGGTCAGTTTGGGAGACGTTTTGGTTTCAGTTATGGATTTACCTTTCCACACTTCTGCAGAGGAATTTTTCACAGGTTCATGGCCTCACTTGTAAGTGCTGTGATGTATTTGAGATTAGGATCATTAGTTTGTGAATCACTGAAGTCAGAAGTTTGTAACAGTGGTTCAACTCAACTCCCTCCACCCAGACTCTCCGTGCCTTTGCCAATCGTTTCTGTTTATGCTCATCAGTGCTTGGGTAGAAGCGCCTTCGGTGTGTGATGGGTGGTCCTGCCAGGCTGAGCAGTTTTGAAGCATCAAGACAGTGAAGGCTAAAGTAGAAAAGAAGCTTGTAAATCACTGTGACTGAGAGAACTATTTAGATTTATGTCAATCCAGTGCTTCATTTGCCGTATGTAGTTGTAAGTCGTTCACAAGCCACACAGAAGAGAAAGATCAAACACTGATCTAATTGTCTCCTGTTTATCTCTTTTTTTTTTTTCCCCCCACAAACACCTAACACACTCAGACATTGATTGATCACCTACTACGTAGTAATTAAAAGCTGGCTTTGAAACAATGTCTGTCAGTGTTGTTCCTGTAAATGAAGCACTGTCTTTTTGTTCCCTAAGGGGATTTGGAAGAAGGAATGGAAGTCAGTGCTTGTTCTGATGGGCAGGAGATGGCTGCCATTAACACCTATCTCAGCATCAATGGAGAAAGGCAGGAAAACACGGGACAAGTGACTCTAGCAGCTGCTAATGGAAGCTTGAGTTTTCTGGCTCATGGATGCGGGGATCCAGTTCTTAAGGCTGAGGTGAGACCCTTGAGTGGCTGTTAACTGCGGTGTGGTTTTCCCGGAATATTGTTTAATTTCGTTAATTTACTGGAACATCTTCCTCGTAGGATTCAGGTGTGAGTTTTGGTGAGTAGCCAGGGAAAATTATATAATTTTATAAACTCATAATAACGTTAATTTCACATTGATGTGAAAAGTTACCATGGTGAGAATTAAAAAGTTCAGCCATACCCAGAGACAGAAAATACGGGACCCTCTCCTGAAGGGTGAGTCCTCTGAGGAGAGTAAGTAAATAAAGTGAGAGCAGCAGTAACTGCTCAGTCTGTTGGTTACAAAACTAAGATTAGTATTCCTGACTGTGCTTTTACTTCTAATAGGGTTTCACATAGTTCTGCTTGGAGGAGGCTTTTTGAATTTTCATCCTTAGACCTTCTGTTCCCATGTCTATCCATTGAATAAGGCAGAAGTAATTCCCCCTGAGAAATGGGAGGCCACTGTGGAAATTTGCTGGCATTTAAACTAGTACAAACTTTGAGTGATTTGGACCCAGCACAAGCGGGTTTAAGTCATAAATTCAAGGTTTTTATTAATCTTCTCACAGTACAAGCTTAATGAAATTGGGAGTCTTTTGAAAGCCAAACTGATGGAAAAGATAAAGAAGTTTGATGGATACATGCGGAGATTCAGGAGATCAGTAAGTATCTGTACATATCTGTGAAAACATCATGAGGTGTTCAGGCAGTGTTAATTAAAATCATTACATTGCCTGCAGTTGTTTTGTTTTGCTCAAACATTTAAATGATTACTCCTGTGCTGACAGCTAACTCAGACAAAGAGCATGTTTCATGTAGAGATCTTGTATCTCTGCACCCACACCGAGGAGTCAGAATTGCCTCACCATGGAGTCAAAGCTTTGCACGAGATCAGTGTGTATTTTGATATTGCTTGTTATTTGGGAACCACTGTAGGTGCAGCAAGTTGGTTTCCTGTCTGAAGCAGCTGGCTGGCCTTCCACAGCCTTGCAGAAGGCAGCAGGATTCCTGCTCAGCGGGGGCAGAGCTGTCGCCCAGGCGTGGAAGCAAAGCGGAATCGGGCAGATCCTGAGGAGCAAGGTCCCGCTTTACCTGGATAAAGTTCAAGGCATTGTCCAGCAAATGCAGAATGAATTACAAAGTAAGCAAAACTGAGCAAAGCAAGGAGAATAAGGACAATGTCAGTGCAGGGCAAAACAAACTTGACTACAAACTATAAAATATGCTGACAGCATAAAGGTTTCTATTTTGATCCAGCAAAAAGTGCTGACCTTGGCTCTTAGTGTACAGAGTGGGAGTCTTGATGCAATAAGCCCGAAGTAAGCTCTCTGTGAGCACCTTTCTAATGAAATCAGTGATGAGACATTCTCTGCGTCACAGGAGGCCGAGTTCAGATGAGAACAGAGCCCTAATTCCTAAGCTGAAGTATTTCTGCTAACAACTCCCTGGCAAGCCTTTCCTCCCAAAGGGCTGTTCATATCCATCCTTGAGTTTTGAATGCTTGTACTAATCGGATTTCACTTGATCCGTTTGTTCCAAGCCTGTCCAGTAGTCTCTAATTCACTGTTCAGCTGGACTGTGGCCCATCCTGAAACCTTTGAGTTTTAGTTCTGAGTTCTCAGAAGAGTAAAACCTCACTTTGGGCCACTTACCTCTAAGCTCTTCCCACGCAAAAGTTGGATTTAGTTGACATACCATGTTTGAAATCAGTTCTGACCAAACTGTCCTGTTAGTAAGCAGATGTAGTTTGTGCAGTACACTCTGATGGTGGCATATTGCAAAGCACTCCTCACATCTTTTGGACAGCAGCAGTGTATTTATAAGGGGCTCAAGGTTAGAGCTAAATGCCTCTTTCAGTTTTCCCTAACACTGTGTCCACACACAGAGCTGTGCAAGGTGCCCAAACTCCCACAAAAACAAAGCTGCCTCTTCTGTTTTGTGTGTCTCCCCTTCCCTTACGGTGGAAGTTGTGAGGAAACAAGCAAACAAACAAGCAAACAGCCACTTTGCACCACACCAACTAAGGTTTGTTTCATTAATGTGTTTGCTTCAGAGCCACTAGCAACTTTGAAGGATGCCTACTATGACGTAACCTTGAAGCCACTGGATGAGGTCTGGAAAGAGAAGACAGAAGACTACATGAAGAAAATCCAGGCTTTTTTACCCAATATTGTAAAGGATGCATGGCTCATGGAACCAATCCAGCTGGCATTAAAGGTTGTGAAAGCAGCCTTGGATACGGTTGGTATAACTCAGTTCTCCATTTTTAGTGGTTTGTAAGGCAAGGCCTACAAATTTAAGTCTCAGCTTTGAACTATGGATACACAAAAATGATTAACTATTTTGTTTATGGAAATAGTGCAGTTATCTTTACACATAACAAACTTGTGCACAGCTAACTTACTGTTCTTGCAGTATGTGTCCTGCCTTGAAAGCAGTACTTTTCCAGCTAGAGGAGAGGTTGTTTCACTAGTTCTGGTTGAAAGCACAGCAGCAGTCATCTGTCATTCACATAGATTTTACTTTTCTTCCATAGAGGATGAACTGTGATTCCAGCAAACAATGTACAGATTTGGGATCTTCTAGTTGAAATGAGGAGCATAAAATATATCATGCCAATTTATATTAACAAAGATACCAATCCTTTGCAAGCTACTGAAGTGCATTAACTCAGTGAAGTATTGGTATACTTTAAGTAATGTTATTTAGGAAGAACATATTTCTGTCCATCATTTGTAGCTGTTGTGAGTAGAGCCTGCCCTCTGGATATTAACCTTTAAATGACAGGCAAGTGACAAATGCAAGAGAGACTTAAGTGCTATTTCACTGACTGTCCATTTAAAACTGACTGTCGATTTAGCAAGTACTGGCCCTGCCCTGAAGCCATCCTGAAGTCGGTTTTGTAATCTCCTCTTCTGATTCTCCAACAGACCACACAGCAGATGTTCAGGTGGGCAGAGGCCACATTTTCCAGAGCTGTGAGGAAGATCCGGAAGCCCTTGCTCAACCTGTACAGTTTTTCAGCCAGGTAACTGGTGTTCCTGCAAGATCCCTGCTGCTGGGTGCTGTTCTAAATGGATATGTGCATAGTTAGTCTTCCTATCAGTTTGCAGGCTGAGGGTTCTGGACAGACACCCAACTCCTCCTGCTTTGGGCATAAGACACCCTAATGTTCATTTCTGTTGGCTGTCAGACCCAACTGCCTTTCAACAGGAGCTACTGGGCGGCAAAAGAATAGTAATAACTGATAACTGGCCTTTTATGGCCTTGGGCAGTGCAGCTGTTGGCCAGTGTGGGGCTGTTCTAACCAGACTACAGTTCTTATGAATATTTCACTTCCACATTTCTTATAATAAACCAACAGCATGTCCTCAGTTGAGCAGATAAAGGCTCCTGCCCATTTTGTTTGCATTCCACAGGAACTGTTCCGTGGCAATAAAACTGCCAGTACTGCCCAAAGGAGACCACTCCCTACAGCTGGCAAATGTTCCTACTTATCTCGTTGGAGAGAAAATAATGAGGCCTCTGCAAGACCTCTACAAAATCAACATCCTTGCGGAGTATTATAGATTCAAACGGAGGATGGTGGAGAGTCCCTTTGAATGTAAGCCCTTTCAACGTGCTGCTTTGTTTTGTAACTGGGTCCACTTGGTGCTATATTTGAAAAATCATATTTGGAATAGTACTTTACTATGGATGGTTGCTAATTAATAATTTTCCATCAACTTTATATAGTCTTTCCTGTAAGACAGTAGTGGTATGTAAAAGAGCAACACTCTGGGCAAAGCTGGCATAAAGTGACACTCCTCTGCTTCATATTCATGCAAATCTTCCAACTCTTCACACTTCATACTCTTGAAACTAGAAATCAGCAGGTGCTATTTATCTGTCTTATCCACATGCCCTTGTGAGTTGATACTGTGGTTCAATGCCAGTCATACCCACGGCTGTGTCCTGGCATGGAGGCGTTGAAACTGGTCATCTCACCTCTGTTGACTCTGGGATGGAAAAGCTCAGCCCTACCAAAACTTCAGAGACAGTATTGCCTGTAAAAGCATTGCTAAATGCTAAAAAACTGCATTAACAATCCCAACTGTCCCTTAGAGAGAATGGTTTTTCCAGAAAGAGCCATTTTTAATGGTTTCCTCCCACTGGACTGACAGGCACCAAGAGGGCTGTGAAAGTCGGTCCTAGTGACCAAATAATCTAAGTGATATATCAGCAGGGACTGCAGCTCTGTTTGCTGCTCTGGTTTGGAAGGGCAGTTTCTGGAGAGAGTTAATATTCTTGCTGTTTTCTGCATAAGAATGTATGGAATGTAGGGTATATGTGTGTGCTTACAAAAAGCAAGTTTACAAGTAGCAGGACAATAAACCAAAATGAGCTCTGAATCCCAATTCATGTTTCTCAAAGTTTCAGGACACCCAGGCAAATCTATAATGAAAAATAAATCATTAAATTGCTTTGTTTCTGGTAAAATTTTTGTTGCAGAATAACTACAGTGTAACTAACTAAAATGTAAATGTAGTAATGTCAATGTAATAATAACTTGAGAAATTATTTTAAGAGCATGCCAGCCAGAAGCTGTGTGTTGCAGTATGCACAGCACTCATTGCTCTTTGGGAAACTCACTAATGTTTCTTCTGAAATCTCTAGATCATGCTCTGTTAGTGGGGACCAAGCATCTTGTGACTTTTGATGGAAAAATTTATGATTTGGCATCAAAGTGCAGTGTACTCCTTGCCAAGGATTTTGTCCACAATGCTTTCACTATAATACTAAGTGAGGAAACCAGTAACTCAAGATCACTGTATGTGGAGATGAACCAGACTGTGATCAGTATCCACCCAAGACTGAAGGTAGGAGGAACAAGTCAAACATTCTTTGTTTTCACAGCAGAAATTATCTTAAACCAACAACAACAACAAAAGCTTTCAAAATATTAATGCTTAAAACACAGAACAGAATAGCTCTCAGACAAGTGCTTTAAAGTAACCACTTCTTAATCAGAAAATACCTCTCCAAAACAAAGCCAGTTTAATGCAAGGGCTGCCTCTTTGCTCCCTGCACACTAAAGGAAATTTTCAGCATTTCTCTTAGATAATGTCAGAGGATGGTACTGTTAGAGAGGTCTGGAGATCAAACTGGGCCTGTAGCCTTGGAGGCTTTGTGCTGTCTGCTCTTCTGGAAGTTTAACACAACTCCCTTCTTATCCCCTGATTCTGGGCTAAGTTGGTCCCATCTGAGCTTGCCTGTTATTGAACTTTAACAGTGACAGATTTGAAACTGCATTTTCATTTTAAAACAGATCTCCAAGATGTTCTCCTTTACAGAAGAGAACTGCCAAGTACTGGATAAATCACTTGAAAAGAACACCACTAATTCAAGGAGAGAAACCAACAAAATAGAAATATCTAATCAGAAAGGAGTTTCTCTATCCTGTGACTTTCAGTATGATCTCTGTACTGTCACTCTGGCTGGGTGGCACCACGGTGAGTACCAATTATACAGCCTTTGTCAGCTGTTAGTCATTTTTTTATCTCTCTAAATTATTATCAACTGTAGTACCACCATCTGGGTCATCTTTTACTTGTTTTTCCCCTCTTCATTTATGCACACTGGAAATGGCTCTAGGCATTCCCAGTAATTGCCAAATCATTCCAGTGGTTAGTAAGTGATTATGGATTACTGATGATTCAATGTAATAAAGCAGACAGATGTAATGCAGTCAGCCCAGCCCCAAACCCTTGTTGAGAATCACTGCTTTAGAGCTGGCTTAGCTTGTCAGACCTGCAAGACAACTAGAGAGGGAGGCCTAAAACCTTACAGGGTTTTTGGTATACTTGGAATGCATTCCTATTCATGTGCCCCACACTATTCTAAAACTCACACTCCCAAGATTAGCAGAGGATGGATCTGATGCCCTGATGTGGTCAGGAGAAACACATGACCAGCTAAGACAAGAGATGGCAATGCAGGCTGGGACAAACCCAGAATGGCTTTCTGGACATACCTTCTCTTTTTCATGTTGGAGCTGAGCACTCCTGTAAAAATAACTGGAGCTCAGAGACAGCTTCTGTAACTTTCCTGCATCTACTCCTGACAACTACTATTTTACCCCATTTCAATTCCATCCCAGGTATCTCAGCTGGGCTTTTTGGTACCAATGATAATGAAGCTGGAAATGAATGGATGCTTCCTAATGGTTCCTTCACTGACAACGTGCAAGAGTTCACACAGAGCTGGCAGGTAAGGAGCTCAAGGGCTTCTCTGTGCAGGGCACCAGGGGTGCTGAGCACAAAGGGCAGTGTGTACTCAGTAGTGGACTCAGCTGTGCTGGTCAAATGGAGCTTGAAAAAATCCTTCCTGACCAAAAGTTTTAGCTCGACTCTATGTAATATAGAAAGTGAAAGCACAGTCAGATTAAATCTGGCCAGGTATTGAAGCCTGAGATAAAAGCACTGGTCACTGCACTGCTGGAGTCACCTCGCCCTGAACCGTGAGTTCTGGCTGGCAACTCTCTCCCAGGAGACTGACCTTCCTTCCAGCAAAGTTCCAGTGCCACAAGGCCAGGGCTGCACAACAGCAGGAGGCAAAGGAGGAGCCTGCAAGGTCTGGCTCCTGCAGGATGAGGGTTATCACAGATTAAACTGCCTGTTCATTTTTCTTAATAACTAAAAATCACTAGAATTTACACTCACTTAAAGAACTATTTGGTTGGTTTGAGTTTTTTTTTGTTTGTTTGTTTTCGTTTTTTGTTTGTTTGGGGCTTTTTGTTTGATTTGGATTTTTTTTTAAAGACTTCTTTATCTATGAATAACCCAGTAAGGATAGCAAGATTTTTTTTTTCTGCATTAAAAAGATCTAGTAAAAGCACATCTTTGACCTGTCAGATCTACATAACAAGAGAACTAGCCAACTGCCTGCTGTGTCAGTGAATAACAGAATCAAGAGAAAAAGGAAACAATGTCTAATCTGTAAGATTAGTTACATCTCAATATTATTGAACAATAAATATTAGAGCAGTGTACTGAGCTGCCCATATCTTTAAACCAGCTCACACTGGAAATCTGAAGAATTCATCCTAACTCGATGTATTAAAAAACAAAGTCCCCCAACTTCAGTAATTCTGCTTTCCCAGGTGAACAAGTGCAGTCTTGTACCGAAGAAAGAGAAGTCATGTCCAATTACAGGCAAGCAAAACATCTGCAAAGTGTTTTTTGAAGAACCACATTCACTTCTTAGGAACTGCTTCAAAGTTGTAAGTAGAACTTCAGCCGTGAAGGACTGTCTGAATCACCCAAGTGTCATTCTTCAAAGGAGGACACATAACCCCTGCAAGGATGTAGAAGTTTAGTCACGGATTACTTTAGAATAATCAGAACAGCAAACCAGACAGAAAAAAAAAGCTGTTATTATCACCATACATATAAATTGAGGTCCTTGACATCCACAGAGTAGAGGCATGAGTGCACCACTCTTTAGAATACAGGTCTAGAATCTGGAAATAGAAATAACCCCCTCAATGTTAGGAAGAGAATAAAGGTTTATGAATGGCCGCAATGAGGCGGGGGGAGGGAGACCCACATCAAACCTTTGGGTCCACGTGCAGGTGCCCCCTGCTCCCCTAAACAATCCCTTTGTGTTAAGGTGGACCCCGAGCCCTTCTACACCATGTGTACACAGGACACCTGTGAGTCCCCGGCCCTGGGGGCTGCCTGCAGCTCAGCAGCAGCTTTTGTTCATCTGTGCAACCGGAATTTTGTCCCTGTGGAAATCCCTCCACAGTGGTGAGTTTCATTTCTTTTCCCTCCTGAATATTCTGACTGCATTGCTCTAGTACTTACATGTCTGTAATTCAAGAATGCATGAGAAAATAAAACTAATGAATCTGACTGTGGGAAAAAAGAGTGTTCCTGGAAACAGTTGTCTTGCTCCTTGGCTATCTCCCCTTCCTGCTGTTCCCTCACCAGCACACCACAGCCCACCCACTTCACACTCTTATACAAACTTCTACACATGAATATGAAATACAGAGACAAATTTTGTTAAATCTAAGTCTGAATATCCAGTTGAAAACAGAGTTTTAGAATGGCTTGGTAGTTGAATGATTGAAGTCAGCTAGTGCTGCTGGTTTATATTATCCCATCTGAAGAAAGGGATTGGAATGAAGGTGGATCACAAGCTCAGTTATCAATAACATGCTATTAAAGCATGCTCTTAAACAAGCAAAGTACACTGGGGATGTATACAAGAATAAACATATTTAAGGCAAGAAATAATTCTTCTCTATTCATCTTTTGTATCCAGTTTTGGACACCAGGTTTTACTTAAACTGTGAACCAATTGAGAACAGTCATGGGTAAAAAATTGAAGGGCTGAGACTTAACATGAGTAAAGTCTCTAAATATGTAAACACACTAAAGAGAAGGAAGTGTAACAGACCAAACTACAGTAAGGGAGAGTTGGGTTTGACACAGTGAAAGAGTCTGTTGTGGCCAGTCCAGTCACGCACAGTAACCGACAGCCAGCCATGGTCAAAGAACCAAACAGAAAGTGTCTGTCTGGAGTAACCACCTCTGCACCGCTTCCTAGAAATTCACTCTTGTCAAGGATCTTCCACTGAACAGCTGAACTAGCCAGAGCCCATAAACTTCAGACATAATGCTGCTCTTTCCCTCCTAAACATGAATTTATCAAACGTGAAAGAATCCTACATCTTTCTTTCAGTTTAGCGTATCCAAGATAAAACTGTATCTAAAACGCTGGAGTACTTTTCCCACAGCTTGTTGATGTCATAAATGTATTTGATGCTATTTTTCCCTTCATAGATTCTTGTAATTCAGCGTAATAACAGGTTGCATTACATGTCACTTGTACTTACTAACCACTTACCTGGATTTCATCTCTTCTTCATTTCAGCTTGAGCCTGTTCTGAATGGCACATACCAGCCCTGGAGATGGAAGAACCCTTTCAGCACCCTAAAATAGAAGTTATTTTAGGTAGACAAGCTAGAGGCAGGAGCAGAACAGTAGCAGTGCAAATGCATTAGTGTTAGACAATGAATATAATGAAGCACATATAGTATAAAAGAAAAGCTTTCCACCAGAACCCCTGAGGGCAAGAGGAATTATTTCAGTATACTGACAAGAAACTATAATCAACCAAAGGAAATTGAACATAATAGTATCAATTACTTTAAAAGAATTCTCCCATTCAGTGGCAAAATTGTGTCTCCACAAGCCTTGAACCATAGCATAAATACATTTAAAAGCTGACAAAAGGTCTCTTCCAGCTCAGATTAGTACAAGTAGAATACTTTGTGAAAGCAGCATTATCAGCTTTGAGTCAGCAGAGATGCTGACTTCTTTTTTCTCCAGAAATGAAACTCTGCTGTTCAGCGGTTCTGGACAAAGTTATCTTTTTTTTTTTTTTTTTCCAAGGGAAGTGCTCCAACACACGAGAGCTACAGTACAAATAAGATGGTTAAATAATTGAAAGCACTTGATAATTTTCTCATTTTTTATGCTGGCTGATTTTTCACTTACTAACGTATACACTGTTAAATGAGAAACACCCTTCTTGGTATCTGTGTACCAGTTTCACGTTCTCCCTTTGTGCCTTTAGAAGCCCTTTCTCAGAAATCAGCTGATGTGTTTGGAAAGGGTGATTGATATCTATCCAACCCATAAAGTAGCCTTAAGGTGCTATAGCTGTTGTTGTGTGAAAACGTCTTATCTGTTAAATCCTTTTCTATATTTTAAGTCTATTGATTAAAGAAATTCATTACCTTTCTCCACCTGTACCTGGAAGGCAGCTATTCCTCAGCAAAAGGTTAACACTGCAAAATCCTTCCCATGTCTTTACATAACATGCAAACGTTGAAATAATGGTGTTCTGAACTAGGAGATAATGCTAATAAACATTTGACTTCCTTATTATTATGCTGGAGTACATTTTTATTGATTATTCATAAGAATATAAACCTGTACTGATCTACAGAGCTGGAATTGGCGGGGTTTGAATGGCTCACAGACAAACCCAGCACGGGCCTCTGTTACCTCGTGGATGCTGCTTTCAGCCACATTCTCTTCCTGAACACGAAACTCCCTAGCGTGACACATTCTAACTAAAACATATCCCCACACTAGTCAGGAAAAAATCCCTGCACTTGTTAGGATTTCCACACACATCAGATGCTGCTGTATAAAACACAATAGAAATCAAGTCTTCCTCTGTTGTAATTTTATAACTGCACCCTTATAGAGGTGGTTTGTAATGAAGCCAAAATTGTATGAAATATTTCTGAAAGTTAAAGAGTATTTATATCAGTTAGTGATTCAAAAAAACGCATCATCTTCTCCCCAGTCACTGAATGTCATTTCACTCCCCAGCTAAGCACACCGAGCACCTTTGTTCTTGCAGCTGTCACCTCAGGATTTTTTTCAAAGTAAAATGTAAGCAGGTAGAGGAAAAGATTCAGAAAAGCTCAGTCAGCAATAAACAGAAGTTTAACTAAATGTTAACTGCAAACAGCAGCACTGAGCTGGATGCAGACACCAGGTCTCCTGAAAGCTGCATGTAACTTATCACCGGTGATAAAGACACCATTTCCCCCAATAAACATTTTAAACTACAGCCACTGCCCTCAGATGTTGTTGGTTACCTCTGAGCTGTTCCCAGGTTATGCCTTTCACGTCCAGATCCGATCCAGCCCTACCTAAATACAATCTAATCCTACATCAATACAACTTTTCAAATGCATTCAGTAAATACGAATCACTGCCAGATGGCAAGCCACGTTTAATTCTGTAAATTCACAGACACTAGCAAGGGTGCAGCAGTTTTAACTGTTCATTTTCAGGGTTTTTGCTGTTTATTTCCAGGGTTTTACTGCCTGGTTAGAAAGCATGGCAAAGTGAACATATTTGGAACAAGCTTCAGGTTCCTTGCATAAGAAGCATTCAGATGGAAAACTATCATCAGCAAGAGCAGCTGCCAGTCAACATGCTGACCACATGGATCATTTCTAAAAGGCTACAGCATTCCACAAGTGGATTTTTTTCCCCCAGGATTTAAAACAGTAAATAAACCCAGACTATCAAAACTTTGTATCTCTGTCTATTTTGGTATTACGTGAGCAGGGTCTCAGAGCACAGGACTTCCATTATCCTACTGTCTCTGATGTGGTCTCATTTGGAATATCAAACTCAAGGCTGGGAATTGCACTCTGAAATCCAGTCCTTCATCTGCAAAGATCTGAAATCTTTAAAGGAGACTATTTAATTTCCACATGCTTTGAAAACATAACCTCACAATTGAAAACATAACCTCATAATTAAAAAATGTAGTTACCATCACTTGGTTCTCCAGTTGTACTGTTCAATCAGAAATCACCTTCCCTTCTGACATGTATTCCCAATTAACACAGCTATATTCCTGGACAACACAGTCCCAAAACACAAAGCTATTCCACACAGATAATGCAATATAGTCTTCAGGATTCAAGCTCTCTTTAGGTAAAAGGGAAAATAAATAGTAACATTTCTTCTTTTTAAAGGTGTTTTGATGTCATACTTTTGTGTTCTCCCACACAAGGAAGAAAGAAAGATTAAAAATAAAATATATTTTAGAATGATTTAAACAGCTAAAAATAGCATACATTGGAACAAGAAACCTTCAAAGAGAAAAATACACTTAGGGGCAGAAAACTTGTTTCATAAGGTGGTAAAAGTATTTGCATCTTGAAGAACCTATTCCAGGGAACCCTGCATAATGACTTTTCAGTTTATTTCACTTCACTGGAACACAGGGGTCATTACTGTACCACTTTCAATAGTTCAGAATTCAGAGAGGTTTTTAAGTACAAGATTCTGCTTTATGGTTACCAAGAGACATCTGTCTTACAAGCGGAGTTTACTGACGTGGTCATTACTGAAAGAGAAAATACAGGCAAAGATGTTATTTCCAACCACAATCTAAACACATTTTGCCTTCGTTCCAGGTATTGAGTTCACCCTGGCAACATGAGTTCTGTGCAGCCCTTGCTGCCAAGAACACCTGCCCTGCTGCAGGAATGACTTCCTCAACACATGCTCCCAGGAACAGCAACTAACACAGAAACATGGAGCATTCCTAACAGCATGGACACCTTACTCAAAACATCCAACAGGTGTTTCTCAAATCTGTTGGTGTAAAAAGAGACGGTGGAAGACATGAACATTGCAGTTATTATCAGATAAGCACTGATCCCTACACTTGACTCTGAGTCCGACTTCTCACTTTGGTTTACTCCAAGAGTAACTGGTGGTTGGTTGAAACCACAAACACACAGAATAGTCTGACACCAAGAAAGTACATTTCCAGTTATTTTAGGCAGAAAAACAGTATCTAGGGGATGATTCTCTGCAACTCCTCCACTTCAAGGCTCCACATATCCTTATGCACGGGGTTTTCAGAGAGATCTGTCATCTTTATTGCTCGAAGAACAGGCTCAGGACTGCAGGACCGCACCACACCCATCACCATTACATATTTCCCTAAAAAACCAAGCAAGAGTGAAATTAAATTAACCTCTGTACATTCATTTTAATTCATAATGCAAATTATTTAAAGCCAATTAAACACTGTGAATTGAAGCTGCTGATACTTGCAAGAAAACTCAAGCATGAAGACTGTCTAGAACTGAATTTCAGGGAAAAAAGGCTTCGTTACCTGTACAGCCACTTTTACAGCAGATTTGACTAGATTTTCACGTACAACAAGAGCCAAACAAGCACACAATTTGTCCCTCTAGTGCGTAAGTGGGCGGAGGGCAACTGAGAAGACCGAAAATTTAGGCCAAGTGCCTGTTTTGTGCCACAACTCCTGCAGCGCCGCAGTCCAACACTTCTCCAGTGCATCTGACGCTACTCGTGAGGGGCAGAAGAAGGAAAAATAGGGGGGGAAAAAAAATTCCTATCCCTGTTCCTGGGTTCCCGCGTGGGGAGCGACACCTCCCAGGGGCCGGGATGTGCCGAGCTCCGCCGGAACAGGCCCGGGCAGGGAAAGGCCGCTCCGCGGGGTCCCGCCGCCCCCGGTACCTGCGCTGAGGCACGGCCGGCCCTGCGGCACCTGCTCCACGCCCAGCACGGTGAAGGCGCCGCTGGGGTCCCGCAGCCGGGCCGAGCCGCCGCGGGCGCCGCGCTGCACCTCCAGCACCGTGCCCTGCATCCACACGGCCCGCAGCGCCAGCGGCGCCCGGCCCGCCCGGCCCAGCAGCCACGTCCCGCCCGCGCCCCGCTCCGCCCGCCGCAGCTGGGCCGACAGCACCTTCACCGGCGGGCCCGCCGCCTCCCCGGCCATGCTGCGGCGGCGGCCGAGGGCGGGAAGGCCGGGAAGGGCGGGCAGAGCGCAGGGCCCGCCCCGGCGGCGCCTCAGGGGCGGCCGGAGCGCTGCGCTGACGAGGCTGCGGGGCTGCAGCTGTGGGAGCCGTGCTGTCAGTACACACTGCAGCTGTGGGAGCCGTGCTGTCAGTACAGACTGCAGCTGTGGGAGCCGTGCTGTCAGTACACACTGCAGCTGTGGGAGCCGTGCTGTCAGTACGCACCGCGCTGTGCCGGGCCTGGGGCTCATCGCGTGTCCCCAGGTGGTTCTCATTGACCGCAGCGGCTGCACCGAGCCGGCACCCCCACACCGGGATGGGGCACCCGGCGCCTGGCTGGTCCTCGCTTTGCCTGAGTTCGGCTCAGGATCGGCTCCTTAACGTGCAAAAAACTAACGTAAAAGTCTGATTGAGCGGTGTGATACCGTTCGCTGTGACTCGGCCCCGCCCTGCAGACCCCGCTCTGCTCTTTGTCCCCAGCCGGTGTGAGCCCTCCCGAGCCGTCCCGGGGGGTTTGTCGCCGCTCGATGTTTCCTGCAGAGCTGATGGAGCTCCTCCGGTTTCATGAGAAAACAGGAAAATGCCCGTCCTGATTTTCCCGGGGATGCTCTCGGGATAATTATTATTGTATACTTATTCCACCTATGTGGAAATCTGGAGTGTAATGTACTGAAAGTATGGGGGGGTTTAAGATGGGAGACTTTAATTCCAAGGCCTTCAAGAATTTATTTGCTGTCTGTTTATATTACAGACAGGCTAATTCGCTTTGCCGCAGCCCGAAATCCTTGAAATGTTATGGTTTCTCTTGGGTGGGTGGGTGGGTTGACATTTTCTTTAGAAAATAAGCCAAGAAATAAGCTAATGCAAAAGCAGGAGGATGGAACAGAGAAAAGAATTGGGAAAACCAAGGGGATGGATTAATCAATGTCACAAGTCCTGTTACCAACAAAAGTGCAGAACGGGTAAAAATGCACGGAGAACTGATCCCCCTGCAATCATTCTTCTTTAAAAGAGCTTTTGTTCTCCACTAAAATAGCCAGTCTAAAAAATCTGGTTTTATTTTGAGTAGCAAAATACATCAAACCCCTTTTTTTTCTACTCACCCATGATGTTGTGAATTATTTATTCGTATATCTTTTTTCCAGAGATATTTTCTGTTTAGAGATATTCTGTAAATGGGACTTTATTCTTTTTATAGTGTAAGGAAGCAGTTAACTTTTTGTTACCACTTACAGTAAGGATAAAAGATAATATTGGTAATAACAATAAAAACACTGACATCTAAGCACAATACAGAACCATGTAATCTGGCAATCAAATCATATGGCTTACAGGAATAGAAAGACATTAGATGGTTACTGTATATGAATGCAAAATTTGAGCAAGGCTCATAGGAAAAGAATATTTGTAATTTATGTCCCTGAGCTGCAGTCACTTGACAGCATCAATATTTAGTTTCACATAAAAAAAAATTAATTGTGCCAAATATTGATAAAAGTATTGTATTCCTATTTGTTACTGCATAACAGGAGGGTCTAATGCTTATTAAGCCATTAAATCTACAGATGAAGGCAAGACCCCTACAAGAGTGTAATCTTCAGGAGAGACTAAAAGGTCCCTTTTAAAGGATTTGCCTTCTAGAAACTGTGTTATAAGAAGGGCAGGAGTGCTGGCAATCTGCATCAAGAAATGGATTTGTTTTCCCAAACCAGAAAATCCTTGTCTTTCAGTAAAATGCAAAGTTGCATTGAATTATCTGCAAAGCTCTTACCAAAGAACTGTCTCAGCCAAGCACAGAGACACATTCCAAAGCTGCAAGGAAAGTCTGATGCCTCAACAGGCTGGTTTCTGGAGGTGACCCCACAGTGATAATCCTCTGATTTAAGGGGAGCAGAGGAAGCTCAACACACAGTTGGAAAAGGCAATGAGTTGGTGCCTGACAGGCTGTAAATTACAGTGGGTTAAACATGAGCGGATTTCCTGAGAGCACCCTGGGTGAGACAGAGTTTTGGTTTGCACAGATTAAAAGAAAGGAATCAATCTTCTTCTGCCTGCTACTACAATGGGTGCCTCTCTTCAAAGCAATCTTCAAGGACATTATTCCTCACACTGACGTGCATGTGAGATGGTCACAGTATGGGTAAAACACAAAGGTCAAACTACACCTGGATAACAGCCCAGAGCATAGCAGGAGCCAGGGCTCCCTCAATTACACTGGCACTGTTTTGTTGGTATGGTGCCAAGAGACCTTAGAAAAGAATTTGACCCCAGATCTCCGTGAAAAGCGATTTTCAAAGAAGCTGCAATTAGAAATTTTCTGTCCAGCTCAGACCTTTCCGTGCTCTTACTGACAGTACTACTTAAAATGGAAGAAATTCTCTGCTCCCCTCTCTAATTTTGGTAAAAGGCTGGTATTACACAAGCACAAAAATCCTCCTTTCCCTTGGCCAGAAGTTCTGATCTATTACAGCCTTTCATCCTACCCAAAGGAGTTTTAAAAAATATCTCCACCCCAGTCCAAGGGTCAAAGTGTACAGAAAAGGTTCTTCAATTTTATTTCTATTTCACTTTCCTAGCACTGAGAAGTCACTAACTGTGTTTCAAACAAAGTTTTAGGTTTTTGGGGTTGTTTTTAAGGTTTGTACTTTGTACTAATGCATTACTCTGTAATGGAGGAGTCTGAGACTGACTGTCTTCCTTTCCTTGGTATTTCTAAGAAAATTCACTGAAGGGCAACTTTTAGCACAGACAAGTATCAGGTTTCAGCTTTAGAAGATACATACTAGTTTAGATTTATTTTCTTATACTGCACACAGAACTATATGAAACAAACACAAGAATATAAAGTTCAGTTGTTCCTGGTGTTTGTTTTGTACTGCATAAAAGATGCAATGTGGACATGCTGACTGAAGTCTGGAAAACCATCTTAATCCTTCAAGGGTTTTTTTTTCAGACTACCTATCACATCATCACAGAATTTAATTAATTATTTGAAATTAACAGATCAATGAGTTGGAATAAATGGGTTGGAAGTCAGTCATATTTACATCCCTAACCTGAGCTTCTGCTGCTTGTAATTTATGCTTGGGACTGATCAGTCTGGCAGTAAATTGTGTTTGTCCAGGAATTTCAAAAGACCTGGAGCCAACAAAGTCATCTGCTGAAACAGGAAAACTCCAGATTCAAGCTGCCAAAGTTAGCAGGGAGCTCTGAATAAGTGGCATTTTAGAAGTGACTTGAAAAAAGGCAGGTGAATGTGAGCAGCAGACATCCTAATCCCACTACTTACAACAACAAGAAGAGTCTGGCCTCTCCCATAGAGTCATCCAGCCCAAACTGCAGGCGAGTCACGCTAAGATAAGATGAATTAACATAACTTTCATGGCAAATCCTACTTGAGAACCTAATACAGATGCTATACGTTGCATGTTAGCTTATGTTTAGTGGAATCTGCAGAGGATTACGGCAAGAGCCTTCCTGCAGCTGCCAGGAGCTGACAGCTGCACCCAGTGTGTGGCAGAGAAAAACATCATCTCCTCAGAGAGGGTGGAAACCTCAGCTTGTACAGCCAGCCTTAGCATGAGAAATTATTTCATTGCTCTCACCATCACGCAAACTTAACCAGTTCCTGTCACTCACCACAGGCCCCTGCTGAGGGGAGCCTGCAGGCTATGAACACAGAGCAATGCTCCCCCACTTCGCTGACTCATTTCACTTACAAAGAATACTCAGAGGAAATGCTTAGAGAGCTCCAGTGGTGTTCTGCAGAAGTGGGTGTCACCTGTTTGCTTCTTTCCATGGTATAAATATGCTGGTATGGAACCAAAATAAATTAGTGTTCTATGGAATAGGACTATGACATGATTAAAGAAAAAAAAATTAATTGTAGTCTTTACTTTACCAGTGGTGCTTGCTGCTCTGGGAGTAGTCTGCAAAGCTGGCTTCCAGATGGGCTTACTCAGACTCCTGCTCAAGAAAAAAACCCCTCTCTTTAAACAGGAAACATGAATGGCATCCAAAGTGTTAGATCTTCATCCCGACTGAAGCGAAGCCAGTAGTCAGAAGATTTCATTTGTTCAGCCTTTCTGCTTCATTTCACTTCATAAAAGAATTAGAGAGTCCCTATAAGCAGTGTTGGGGAATACAGATCACAGTGTCTTCCCTTGACAGCTGCTGCCTCTGCATAAATACACCCCAATTAGCATTGTTAACATCCAGTTCATCCAGTGATGTGGGAGCAGAACAATTTTCCCAAAGAGAAGTAACCAGAAGAGGAGCCTTTTACTTTCAAAGTCTTAAAATCTGAGGTGTCAACTATTAGAAATATACAGAGAAGCCAGTAAAGCTGAGAAGTTACAGCCACTCCAGAGCATACATTGCCAGGATTCTGCAATGTTCAACGCCTCTTCAAAGATTCATGAAACAAATTTCTGGTGCTTAGTAGGGAGAGGCATTTACTAATAGTCAAATTTTCAAGCAGGCAAAATCCTTCTGAGGTCCAGTCAAAGACACCATCTCTCCCTACAAAGCTGATCTTGTTTAAACTGAAAGCATCACAGCTACACCACCACCACCAATCAAGGTAATTTCAAATTAATAAAATGTTAGAACAGGATTAAAAGGCGTTCAGAGTTTAAATATAAGACTCAGGAATTTTAAGCCAATCTCACATTACGCACACAGAAAAACTTCAGGAATTTTGAGATTAATATCAAGCTATTTGAATATGAAAGTTTGAGGTGAGCCTCCAAGAGTTACAGGGAGCCAGAGAGGAGAAAGCCCTCCCCTCTGCTGCTGTGTGAGGTACTATTTTGCAGAGTCTTCAGGATATGGATATTTAATAGCAGGTTTGGTAGTGGCTGCAGGTTACATGACCAAGGAGACCATCAGCTCTTTTACAGTCACTGACAATTTGTGTGAAAAGTGAATTGCCCTCACTATTCTCTATGCTTTAGCCAGTTCTGTTACTTGTATTCCCATGAGTATCACCTAGGACACATATGTGGTGCTGTCCTTGACTAATAAAATTTTGCTCTGAGATCAGAGAATCTCCATGTAAAATGGCTGCATTTATTTTCCATGAGGCTGTGACTAAAGCTTTGTCCAGGGGTGCAGATAAAAAGGATCCTGGACTAGACACAGGTCACTAACAGCACTGGCATCCTCTTCAGAAACTGGATAGAGCAATGGTCCTCTGACCCACCTGGTGCTGGCAGAAACATCAGAGGAAGAGCAGAAATGGCCTTGAAAGGAGGAACTGCCAAGGGCTGAGCAGGAAGGCTCTGGTATTGGTACTTCAGAAAGCAAAAGCAAAAATCCCAGCTGAAGGCACAGCTGGCCTCGTGCTGCTCTGCAGGGGGGACCCTGGGTGTGAATTCAGGACACACAGCTGAATGACTGAAAAAGCAAAAACAATATAAAGAGGAAATCAACAGCAGTGAAACTTTTGTTTAAAGCTGCTCAGTAACAGCACTTACATGTTTTTATGTACTTAGGTGGACTGGGACCTAAAGAAGCTTGAGTTTTCAATTTCTTACATTGTGGTGTTCATTCTGTAAAGCAAGGTTCAAAACCAGAAGTAGTTACAGGCCTGGATTTACTGCCATACCCTACAAATAGCAGCCTGCTCCCCCACTACTGGCATGAATGAATGAATGAATGAACGAACGAATGTTGGAAAGTTAATTTTGGATTAAAGTCATATCAGTGTACAGGCTATACAAGGCCTATTTTCATAAGTCTAAGAGAAGATATAAAATGTCAAATAAAATCAGAGAGTTCTTCCTAAACCAGAACACTCGGTGTATAATTGCTGAAGCATGTTTTCACATTCTCAGGCTTCTTTAATTTCTTAAAATAATCAAAAGACACGAGATTGCATGAACCAATGGGGAGGCATATCATCAGTTCATCTTAGAAAAACCTCTGTGACCCATATGGAAATGCCACATTTTAAAATATAATTTGACATTAAAATGTCACAAACTGCCTCCACCTCTTGATTTAAGTCATTTTAATCACAGGTTCTAGTTTACAGTCTGTACAGCACCTTATATTAAGCACTGTATTGAAGCTCTCTATTTAAGACCCATCTCTCTCCACTCAACCCAGAATATGCTGGGTCAAATATCAATTTGATGGAATGAAGGTCAGACTTTTATTGTTGGCATTCAATGTCTTGAACAGCCATCACTGACAATTGATCTATGAGCCTGAATACCTGATGGTATTCAGTTTTTGTTAAGTTAAATAAATCTACTGGTGCTCCAAGATTTTAATCACCTCATTCCATGAGACTTTAGACCTTGTGCTATGAACTAAACAGCAAAACAACATGAACCAGAGGAACATACAAAGAAATTGTGAAAAGGACCTACTTCCAGGAAAAATATTAAAATAACTTTTTATGTTGAATAACCTGACCTTTCTACTGAACTAGTGGTTGTGTGAAGACTGCAGTGAGGCAACTATATAACCACTTATGTACCTGAATATATTTAAACACTTATCAGTGAATTAAAAATATATGACTTTTTGTAGATGGCTAAAAGGTACATAGCTGTGCAACACAACGATTGTTTCTAAATGTAGCTCTATATAGGGCAGCCTCCAAACTAAACAACAAAACTGAGACTTGAAATTCAAATACAACCAAAAAGTGACTCTTTGGGGATTAAAAAATATTGAAGCCAAAAATGCACAAGCTTTCAGCTTGTCATGAAAAGCAGCAATGAATGATAAATGCAAACCCAGTACACCCTATTTTCAAAACCTGACAAGCCCACAAAACCAGACCCGCAGTAGTGCACTCTATTGCAAAAGCCATCAGTGCTTGTTTGTTCAAAATAGAAACTGTCAATACTTTAAGAGCCAAGTAGGAGACATCAGTTCAGTGCAGATGGTGCCTAACATCCATGCAAACGTCACAGCACGGAGTGGCTGTGCAGAGCTGGCAGGACAGTGTGTGCACATTTTTGGTTGCACCTTTGGAGTTCGGACGTTCCAAACATCGAGCACTTACATTCAAGTCACTTCAAATTTTGCACAGGAGCATTTGAAGAGCTGTAGCTCTGCTGCAATTTGAACCAATACGAATTTCAGACAATAGACACTTTAGAACAGAAAAGGGCAGTGCACGACCTCAGATTTGCAAGGCAAAGCTCATCAGAGTCCTTGGGCTCCGTTGCCGGTTACAGCTTCATTTATGAGAAATCATACAGGGTGAAAGTGAAAGGCACATATTGGTTTCTTTTTCTTATCTACAGATATCTCTGATTTGCCTATACATTATCTAGACTGTTATAAAGATAATACTGTGATTACTAATAACCCTAACAGGTGTGGGTTAGGTATTTTAATTTTTGTTGTTTTCATAGATTTTAAGGCAGAGGGAGAACTGAGCAGTTGACCCCACTGTTTGACACAGGCCACTGATTTATTTGCATTCTGGTGCCTCTGGCTCTTCCTTTGCTGGGAACTCAGTGGTGTGTCAGTCCACTCCAGACCACAAGAGCTTCCAGCACTCATCAGTGCAGATAAGGAGGCTGAAGCACAGTCAGTATTGCATTCATGCTGTCATTTAATGCAATCTGTTTTACACTCATTTCTGTGAAATCAAATACTTGGGTATTTGCAATAGCAAAAGTATTCTCCAGGCCCCTTTTTTTATCTCCATCCAGGTTGGTCAGCAACAGTTAACCAAATTAATGGAGGAATTAATAGCTTAGTGCAGACATTTTTCAAATGCAACTGGGCTGGCCCCAGTCACTCTCCAGTTCCACTGCTCCTCCCTTCTCAGTAAAATTAAGCATTCTGGTATCTAGGTTAGATTCAGCAGCATAATGTGGATAGAGTTCACAAAATACTTTGGCTGGCCCATAATAGTATATGCTGCTTATAAAACCAGCACTGCTCTGAATCAATCCCTGATTCTTCTGACTGAAGGGTGTATTTCCTTTTATGAAGGGTCCACAGTGTCTTCTGAAAAATGCTACACAATTTGGGGCTCCTCTGGTATCAGCCCAAGTACTGGTAACTAGTGACTTGCAAAAGCAAGGCTGGGAGGAACAGTCCTTATTAAGAAAATCTCTGAAGTTCAGTGTCACAGGAGCATTCATTTAAATAGTGCCACATTTTACTCAAAGCTGGCAGTGTTTGGTGAACATCCCTTTTGCTTGTGTCTACTTTCCCTTCTGTTTCTTATAAATGTCATTGTACTACCCTGGATTCTGGCTGGACACCTAATTGTCTGGGGAAAACAGAAATTCCAGCCAAAGAAAACAGAACCGAAAGTAATTAGAAAATCTTTTTCATTCATCTTTTGATCTGTACAATAGATAGATGCATTTCCTTCTAAAGGCTGCATTTCCCAGATGTGAAACAGTAAAGCTCCCCCCACCAGTACTTCTGCAATCTTCGTCACACAGCTGTGGAGTGTTACAAACTGATAACAAAGAGTACATGTAAGTCATAAAAGGAGCAGTGCCATGAAATTCTTACTCACGAACTGTGGGGAAAACTTCTGTCCTTGAATTCCAAATAGTTTGCATGTTTTCCAATGTCCCCAATGTCTGTAGTCTTGCGTTAAGCTCAGTTAAAGTCCTGGTACCTGAGTATAAAAGAGTGTACTGTTGTTAGTTTTTTCATCAGCACAGTTACAGACAGATGCTTTAGGAGCAATGCTTTTATCTTTCCTAGTAGCTGTATCTCATGCAGGTTCATACTGAAGAACAAGTTTCCATTACCATGTTCAATTCACTGGTTTTCATTCACACTTTTATATTACCTGTAGATGTCTGAACATGTAATGCTTCAACTTAATAGCTCTAAAGTTGTGTCTTTGTGTTGCAGCTCGGTATAAATGGGAAAACTGGGCATTTCAGATGGTGAGAAATGAGCAGGCTCTGCACAAAAAGGCCTCTGCAAAGTGGCAGGTTGTATCCTGGGTCAGCCCCAGTCCTCTGTCCCATGAGGCAGGAGGGAGCTTCTGCTTCCTTTTCCAGCTTTTATTAAGTGCTACAGCTTGGTTGGCCACAGTTTGGCCTCTGGAAGTAGACTAGCTCTGATCATAGGAGCACAAGAGCCCTGTGAAGGTGCAATGAGATGTCTAGACTGCAGAGCTAGAAACTCTTGAGGTTTATCTAAGCATGTCCAAATGCCTCCTCCTGTTGCAGAGCTGTCTCATCACCCACTGCTTGGGGCTGAAGTACTTCCTGCTACCTTTTTTCTCCCCTTCCTCTCTTCTTCCTTCACTGTGCACAGACCCTGCAATAAACTTCTAATTCAAAAGGAAAGGGAACTCCTAATTGCACTGCAATTACAAAGCAACAGATGACTTATACCTGGGAGGTGATGCAGCTGCATTTCATCAGCCAGGAGTTGTAGCATAGTCACAAAATGTTGCATACACAAGAACTGACACAACTTTTATTTAACCCTCTCCCCTGTGAGCAAAGAGGTTGGGCATCAATTTCCAAACATGGGTTGGGTTCTCTAAATTCCCTAGAACTCAGGGCTATTTAAACTTCTTTCTACTCCAAACCTGTTGTTAAATTTAACATTTATTGTCTACTGCAGCTAGGACTGAATACTCATTTAACCCCACCAGGATACATGCTGTAACTACAGTATATTCTAGGAAACTTTAATTAGTTCATGTTTTCATGTGAAATACAATTATATTTTTTAAAGCTATTTTTAAACATAAAACACCAATTCAGCATGGTTTTCCTTTCCTCAGTGTTGCTACAGTTTGATTTTCATGGAACAACTGTCAGTATTTTATCAAACTGAATGAAATAATAGGGGTTTGAAATAGTTCTCATCCCTTCAGAGAGTTCATTAGAAACACTTTCTTTAAAGGGGTACCATCATCTTTTAAACCTCATCAATTTTATGCAACAGTTTGCCAGTGAGATCTTTTTGTGGGAATGTGGGTACTTTGGGCTTAAATTTGGGAAATTCAGGCTCAAACCCCTTTCTGGCACAGAGGGACTCAAGGACATGCTTGTCAAGCTCATTTTGAAATTATGACCTCACACCGTTAGCCTGTAGAAGGAAACACTCCCTGGTCTTCCTGTGAACTTTCTTTAGTTCACAGAAAGGCCTTCAAGAGCCATTGACCTGCAGAAAGAATGGGACTTGCCCTTAAACATGAAGACTGGGGCATTGAATTGAGAGAGGTGAGCCACTGAATTCTGTCTCAGCCTCAAATACCACTTGTGTAGCTTATCTAAGAACTGTTTAATGTACTGTATGTACCAGCACTTAGAGCAGTCACCAGAAACCACTGTTTCCCACTCATAGGTGAGTGCTCTAGCTGTTAAGCTCCAAGTCTCTCTTGGCTAACAAATACTCCTCATTCCCTCTCAATGAGAAGAGACTGCTACTTAGTAGCTGAGACAACTTTCAGAAAGGGAGAAAGTCAAGTTTGACTGCCCTTTTGCCAAGCAGGGACACAAATCTCACTTTTCCACACACCGAAGAATCTTCTAAGTACTAATCAGCTGCTCCAACAATGCTCTCCTGGCTTGCTCCCTTTTTAAAGGACTGCCAATCTTCAAAGATCAACTTTTGAACAAGCTCAACAGAGGGAAAAGCTTCAGACACATATCTATAGGCAGTAGTTCTTACTGGCTGCTTGCATGGAATACTGGCTGCTTTGGATCTCCTTTCAAAGAAACTCAAAGTGCACCACAGAGGACCTTAAACAGGTCCAACACTTTATCTCAGGAAGTTCCAGTTTTGTTGGACAATGCTCAATGTCATGACACATTTCTTTTTTGGCTTTTAACCTAATCAAATAGTGCAAGGTCACCAGGCAATCTGTTCCAGAGCAGGACTGAAATCCATGCTGGGCCTATTTCCTGATCTGTAAATATAAAGCTGGTCCTTGCAAAAGGCTGTGTCACAAATGATGAATGTGGTTTAACCAGCACATAGTATTGTTGTTCATCCAGCAAGCTTCTCTTGTCACATTTGAGAGATAAGCAAAGCAGGTCTTTGCAGTTTGAATTGCCTTGGAAAAGCATGTGTGCTTCTCGGAGTCAGATTTTCACTGTTTCCTGCATAGACATATTATACAAGTTCACTCTAATTGTGTACAATGGTTGCTGACAAAAGATGTAAATAATACATAAGAGACGTGGGGGGTGTGAAGAGGGTGGACACTACTGAAAATAACTTTGATGATAAAATAATCAATTGAGAAGATGAATTTTCAACACACTGACTGTGTGGAGGAATTAGAACACATTTGCAGAGATCATCCTGACTTCTCTAAAGCTCAGCTCATGACAGATAATGATAGATAATTACAGAAAGATAGTAAAGATCTTGTGAACCCTGAGTCTGCAATTACTTGCACAGTAAAAGGCTGGAATTCTTTCACTAGATGTCTTCAGCATGCAGGGATGAAAACATAGTCTTCCCTCCAGCAGAGGGGGCTTGGCAGTAAGTTTTCTAAACAAAAAACCAAATGATTTCTTTGGAAATTGAGTAATACTAAAATTAAACTGACTTTTGTATGAACTTGCATAGTGTTAAAGGTAAAAACAGAACTTCCTCCAAACAAGGCATTCAAATATAAACAGACACAATTCAAATTGTGTTGCTCTGGCTATCTTTGTTTCTCTTGTTTTTCAGTGTGGTTTTTCTATTATAGCAGAAAGCCCTTGTAGTTGTATCTAACAGGCACATTGTGCAAGTAAACCAGTTTTTTCTCCTAATTCCTTTGAAAAGCTGAGTCCAAGTTCCTATTAAATCTGTCCCTGTAAACTGCTTCAATAAGTGTACAACAAAAACCCCAGAGAAGACACTGAGGTAAAGTGCTGGTGGAAAGTTTTCCAAGCCTCAACAAATCTGTGTATATGAAGGCAGGACATGTCCTGTGAGTAGTCCAGGAATTTACAGCATAGTTTTCTAATTATTTGAGGCCACTGTAGTTTTAAATAATTGACACAAATCTGGATGGCCAAAAGAGACACTGGCAGCCTCACAGTATGGGTGAGGCCAAAACCATGGATGTGATCCAAGGCAGTGGCGTACAAAAGCACATTTAAAGCTAACACTTAGCATTATGTTGCACATAGTGTTACATACAGACAAAAGAGTGACACAAATTTCTCTGTAAATTAAAACAGGCTGGCTAATCTTCTGGTAAATTCCTCTTTTTCACAGTTAATTGGATTTGTCCCCCAAGGACTGTTTCCTTGTTTGATTTCAACTCACACAGAGGAAAAGTACAGGCAGGTGTACTTGAATACCCGGCAATTATATTATCTTTATTACTTCTGATGAATAATTTTACTCCCCATGTGACCACTTGAATAGTACTGTTCAGTGCTGTTCACAACCAGATTGTTTTGTTTCTAATGAGAACTAGCTGCCAATTTCAATGACAGATTCTGGTAAATGTAATTATTTTCACCTCTGTGGCTCCAGCTTCTGGTGAAGGAACTATTGAAAATAATGATGCACTAGAGTAACTCAGAACGAAATTCATGCCAGATGTAGCAGAAGGTGCAAATGACTCACTATGACCAGTAAGGGTGCAGCACTTTCCCTCCCTGATGTGGGCACAGGCTGTCCTGGTAGAGCCACAGTCAGCAATCCCCTTGCAGGATGCTGAAGTGCATCACTGCAGCAGCCTGGGCTCTGCCCACTCACTGCCCTCACTGGTCACTCTGGTGAGTTCTTCTCAGAAGGCAGGATCTCAGCACCCACCCTATGTTTGTGGAGTACAAGTGTCACCACCCACATAGCCCCATAATTTTCCTTAAGTACTAATATACTGAAAGAAAAAGAGTATGTGGGGGGGGGGAGGAGGAGGAGGTGGAGGAGGAGAGTTCTGGTCACACTAAATCATTATTTAGTGTGGATATCAGATTGTTAAACCTTCTATTTGGAAGTGGATGTACTATGTACTGACATACTATTTCTGGTATTTCTGGTAGATGAGAAAGGGGTTTACAGCAGCTCATTGGGAGGAAGGGGGATGTGGCAGGTCACTGTGTGTCCTCAATCCCCAAACCAGGATCCCATTTAATGGCACCCATGGTGAGCCCCAGGCCCTCCTGCCTTTGAGTCCCCTCATTAATACCACATCTTCAACACTTCCACCCATTGATATCAGTTCTCCCAGTCTTTGGACCTGGTGTCCTCCACAGCCCTTACCCCACTTCTCCAAACCCATTCCTAAACCTCTTTCTTCTCTATAGAGCTGTCTTTCTTCTCACGAAATTAAAATATCCTCACCAGAGCATCCCCTCCCTGCCAGAACAACCCTGGTCTACAATCCCTCTTGGATTCCTGCCTGCTTGGAGTCACTGCAGAGCTGCCCTCTCATAAGCCTCGGGCACTCTGAGCACTGCCCCTGCCTTTTGGCTCCCCAGTGCCACCTACCCCTCAGTTCCCTCTGGGCTCCACAACAATCTGAGCTCCTTCCTGGCATCAGCTCCTTGGATATCCCCTCCTTGGGTGCACTTTGTGAAAACCCTGACTCTTGCTTTTCAGATGGGAGGATTTCAAAACACACCAAGTCCTCCCCCATTCACCTCTGTAAGAGCAGCAGAAAGGGGAAAAGCAACTGGGTGTCTTTCAGAAAGCAGTGCCCTGCTGTGGGGGGCACTGGAGGGGATTGAGGAAGAGAAGAGAGAAGAAAGGTGGGCAGTTATGGGAATTTGCAAGAAAAAAAGAATCGGCTTCGATTAATGACTTGAGTCAGAATACAGGGAGGCTGAACTTCCCAGAAAGGAAGTTCACGAACAAGGAACCACTGATAACTTTCAGACACTAAACTGAAAACTCTGGAGAAAGTAGACTTAATTCTCAGAAAAAAAAACAAAAACAAAACCTGTCCGAAGTATATATACTTAATACAACAGACAGAAAGAAAGCAAAAGACAAGAGCATCTTGAAACTAAAAGAGATATTAAACAGAAATTAAAGGGGCAATTATAAAACATTGGGCTGGAAAGCAGAAAAAACCTAGAGTGGAGTAAATTTGAAACCTAGGACATTGGGATTTGTTCACACAGAGGAAGGTCAGATGGGGATAAACTTCCAGCAGTATTATGGAAGAAGCCAATAAGGAGTTAGCTGGGACTAGCATAGAGGGAGTGCAATAAATTTAAAAAAAACAGAGAAAAGGACTGTGAACTGGAAGAGAGGAGACAGGCTAGAAATGAAAGAGAAAAGAAAGAAGCAGCAGAATAAATATTGTATGGGATAAGAGAGAAAAAGAAAGAACAGCCTGTTCTAAGTCAGCTCATGGAAACCTGCAGATCTCCCAAATCTGTTTTATTAATTGCCAATGCCAAGTTTAAAACTGTGTATGTTCTGAACTTTTCATGTGGAAAGGCAACTGTCTGTGCAAATTCAAAATGGACCAGGAAGAGCATTATCACAATGGCAAAGGATGTTCTAAAACTCTGAGCCCAGAGGACTAAAATGACATCTGACAGCTTCAGACATAAAATATACTAGGGGAAGTAAGACTCTGGATGCTACTGACCTAAAAGCTACTAGGCATTGCTACTGCTGTTATTTTAACAAGGGCATAGCTTCTTCCAGCTCAGTTCATCTTTCCAAAGGTGCTAATTCTTTAAAGGAACAGTAAAGGAACAGTAAGTACATTGGAAAATGTATCATATGCAAATATGTAATTGTCTCCTGTTCAGCATATTAACACACATACCCTTCAAAATAAATAATAAAAAAAAAGTTATTCCTGAGTATTATAATTGTAAACACCTGTAATGGTGGATTACAGAATCACATTCTTGCACATGAAAGATCCAAGCAGACAGATAATTTTGCAGGTCATTGATAATCAGACAAGAAGTCTGAACAGTCTTGTTGGGTCTAGTGTAAGATCATTACCTTAAGACAACAAAAAATTATGGGTCATATTGTCCATCCAGGGATGAATGGAGCCCCTCTTGGTATGGTGCAAAAGGAGAAGTAAAACTACCCAACTAGTAAAGGGTGTCTGCCCTGAGTTCCCAGTGACTGCAAGGGCTGAGTCACAGTGGGTTCTTGGACATGCAGGGGAGTTTTAGCAGGAAACCGCCTACCACTTTTATTTACAGCTCTACTTCAACTATGCCATTCGACTCAGCTCAGGAGGTGATTTTATCACTCTAGATGTTGTGGATGCATCTGTACAGAGACACTTTCCAAAAGGCCACGTATGTTTAGCGTTGTTTTCATGAGGTTTCTTTATCTATTCACTTCAGATGGAAGAAATACTGCCCCTTCTACTCTTCTACCTCCCTCTCTCCATCCACTTGAATTTGAGTCATACCTGACCTGCACACAGGCTTTGCAGCTCGTCTGTTTAGAAACCAGCGTGAGCACAGGCAGCTACAGCAGCACAAAAGCACTTCAAAATTTGAACAATTCTGGTGTCTCATCATTAGTTTTAAGTAAGGCAGGAGCTCAAAGATCCAGAAAAGCGGGGGGACCACAGTTCTGCCAGCCTATCCTGCCCCAACTCAGTGATCTCCACATTCAGCACCTAGGAGAGTCCTGTTCTCCCACATTCAACACATTATCTTCCTGGCAATTAACTTAATTAAAACAACTGTAAGTTTGTATAAAAAAAAACATTCTGGAATCCTGGTAAAGTTTCTTCTTTGTAAAATACAGAATTCTCTATAGGAATCTATGGTAAAAAAAATGTAATTGTTTGCAAATTTCAGCCCTTAAAATTGAGACAGGACCTTCCTTGCCTTTCTGCCAATTGTGTCCTAGTTTTGTGAGAGTTAAGATCACACATTTCCCCAGCACCCCTGTGTCACTTGGTGCACAAATGTGTGAGTGGGCAGATTTCAGGTTGCATATGCAAATGTAAATCTGATATTGCCCAGTTTTTTAGTTCTTGGCTTTGTAACCACATGAAATCGGTGCAGTGTGTGCACCAGTGTACAGGATGGGAGGAAGGCTGTGGTCTCTGCTGCACTGAAGTGCAGACTGCTAATTAGGAGAAGAGGAAATGGGGTAATGTTTCTCTGGAAGAGTGATGGGGTCTCATGACTGCACCAGAATCCCATTTTCAGAGCGGAATGGCTGCTAAATTCCTGCTGATGAGGACTTGTCTCCAGTCATGGAGTGCTCATTGGGGCAGTAAACCCAGTGGAAAACCATGACCCAGACTCTCCCAAATCTCCTGCCTGTACAGGCATCTGTCATATTTCCCCAGCCCTGAAAAAGAGGCTGGAAGGAGATAAGGGAAGAAACATAAAACCAAGAAAATATTTCTGTTGGACCCATTTCTGTCTGCATATAGCAGTAGGCAGAAAAGTTTATGCAAATTAGAATCAGCCACAGGACTTCTGGGAAGTTGGCAGTGATGCTCTCAGTGTCTCAGAGCTAAGGTATGAGTGAAATTAAGAGAGGAAAGCCTCCTAATAACCAGTACAAACATGCAGTTCATCCAGTAAAAAATTGCTTTGACAGTCTATGTTGGCAGCTACAGACACTTGGGATCAGTTTTTCTTTTCTATGCTGCACAAAACTCTCTTGCTGGTCGTTCTTTAAATCCAGATTTGGCTTTAGCCCTGCCTTTCAAGTACACATTTGAAGTACACATCTCAAGTACACATCTCACCATGTGCAGAGCAGAGAAAGGACGCTGCATGAATCATGGGAGATGATCTATTTGCCAGAGCTTTGTAGGCTGTGCCATTCTTGGTATTTTCTGCAGCGAGTCTGTCACATGAAGGGGATTCATTTGTGACCTGAAACAACTCAGTGAGTGTGACTCTGTAACACCCAATGGGTTACGTCCCCAGTCTGAGTCTGGTGTTTCCCTCTCTCCCCAGATCACACCCCTCCTACTTCTACCACCATCACAACCATGTGCTGGCACAAAATTAACAGAAAATAGCCACACTCAGATCTGCCTGCCACCCGCTAGCGGAAACTGGGAATTCACTGGAATTCATGGAACTGGAGGCAGGTCACACACATGATACCACAATTTATCTGCACAGTTGATATTTTACAGTTTCATGTGTGTTGTTCAGTTTCCCTGAAATTAACCTTTGAAAAAAAAAAAAGAAAAGAAAAGAAAAAAAGAAGAAAAACCCGCAGCCTTTCAGGGGGATCAGAAACCCATTTCAGGAAACGTTACCAACTTTGATGGTAAATGCAGCCACTGAGAGTAAATGTATTCCTTTGTGTGTGTGTGTGTGCATTGGACTAAGTTTTTTATTGAATTTCATAGAATCAGAGAGAAACAGAGGAGGAAAAGTGGGGAATGCTATTCAGCTTACTGCTGGAATAACACATTATATATTGCACACTTATCAGTGGTGAGCTATTTTTAGTGTGATCCACGAGCAAGCAAGAAGTCAGGACTTTTATCCAGTGCTTGAATCAGGCAAGCTACTTTTTCCAGCCTGGACACCTGGAACCCTCCAGTGCAGGGATCTCTAGGCATTGCTCCCCTGGCACAGGGCACAACCCTGCCCTGGGCTCCCCTGGTCTGTGACCCAGTGGTCAATGACTGTCGGGGGAAAAATGGGACACTAGGAAAGTAAGGATAAAATATACAAGGAATAAAAAGCCAGAATGAAATTGGAGGTGTTAGGCAGTATCCTTTCAGCTAGCTCAAAATTTGTAACATAAATGTATCTAGAAGGGAGCTTTGAATGTCTTTGTCTTCCAAACCAGGCTATTTTTAGCAGTGAAGTTAAGGTCTGGACCCCACTGCTCCATTCTGGGTGCAGTCCTGCTTTTCCATTTTACTAAAAATATCTACTTGGAGATCTTTGCCCAACTGCCTTTTGCAGCATTTCGGATGCAGAAGTCAAGGCTAACATGAAGTCACATTTGCACCCTGCTATAGCCACAGTATATCTATCACATTCCTAATTAAGCACCAGCACAGACCACAGAACAAAATGTTCACCTGCACAACAAAGGAAAAAAAAAAAAATCCTGAGAACCTTCCTAAGAACACAGACACTGTACTGTTGTACCTGTGTTTATTTGCTACTGTAACAGGAAATCTTCACAAGGGCTCTGATGAAACTCCTGCCAAGTCTTTAGCCAAGAAATCTAAACTCACTAACGATTTCCTCCTGACCACAGCATAGTCTGTAAGTATGGACTTGGGAAGATACTGGAGCATTTTTAATGTACCCAGGAATTCTGGGTGCCTGGGGGGGCTCTGGAGCTCAGCAAACCTCAGGATGTGCAGGGCCTTGTGTGTAGCTGCTCCACCTTCACCACGGGTAAGGCACAGCACCGTATGAGCATTACAAAGGGGCTGACTAACTGCAAAATCCACACTCCCTGTTAGTATTTTAACCTTTCCTTATAGACTCAGGGAGAGAGGGTATAGACCTGTTTATATGGGAAATGATGAGAGAGAGCTCAGTGTTTAAATTCACATTCATCAGTGTATTGGTATTTCTTGCTAGAGGTGCTTAATTTCATCTGTTTGCCTATGAAAGTTCTTGAGGGAAAAAGCCCCAACACTTGGCATATGAAGAATTATATCTGCTTTTTCTTGACAACACCCAGCTAATCTGAATTTTTAAACTGATGATTAGAGAAATCTAATTATGGAACTTCAGCTTAGATATATAGTAAATCAGCAATCACCTGAAGGCTGCAGTAACTTATATTGGTTGAGGCTGTAATGCCAGGAACATACAGATCATTTTGTTTAGAGGTAAACCCAGAAAACCATGGACAGAGTTTTGGTACTGCTACAAAAACTGAGAGGTTACTCAGTCTATACTCCAATAGTATAAGACAGAGCCAGAACAGGACAGGTGGAGTAAAGAACTAAAGAGAAGTACAAATTTAAACTGCTCACCTCTAATAGCTTCACTCACCTTCCCAAAAGGTTCTTCTGTGAGTAAGTTGTATTAGAATTACTTGTGGTTTGAGGTCATCACATGTCACTCCTCATACGTCCAAGAAGTTTTTGAAGGTCACCTTGGCAAGCTCAATTCAATTTATGTAACCAAGTCTAAGGCTTCCTTTAGACTCATCAGACAGTCGCCAGCATTTTATTTTGACGTTATTATGAACTGAAATAAACCTGCAATTGAAAAACAGCATCAGCACTCCAGCCTAAGATAAGTGAATATAAGACTTCTCACACTGTCAGAGGACAAAGTGGCCCTTAGAAGGTGAGTCACCACAGACAGCAAAACCTCCCTGCAAGAGCAACTCAGTGAGATCTCCAGAACTCCTGAAGCAAATCCTCCAGGCTGGGCACTCTTCCCACTTTCATATTCTTAATTACCTAATTTACTGTTAGGAGACATCAAGGCCTGCATGCAAAGCTACACTAATTTTACATAATGTAATATTTCTTCTTAATTAATCCAAAAGCATGTGTGGTGAGGTCTGTATGTAACTGATATAGATGTTTCTAAAATTAGAGAATGCTTCATTAATACCGTTAGATGATGTTTGTAATTTACCATTTTAACAACAGATGCCAAAAATTCTACATTTAAAGGACTTTTTATCTCGTGTCAGAAATTGTCAGCTTATTCTCCTGATTCCTAGAAATTTTCCTGGAGCTGGAGCATGGTGAAGTTAATCTATTCTGAACACAGCTTATTGAGTTCACATGTAAAACTGGCTGAGGTTTGCAATAAAAAAATCCAATTCTTTCTCCACAAGAGCAATTATAGTGAGTTTTTTTTCCTTTTCTTTTCTGGGTAAATGAGGAATTAATATTTGTACTCTGAAGAAAACTGCTGACCCACGTATCAGGACCTCTTTTCTCCAGGGACAGAGGAGAAACAGAAATCTGGATAATTTCTCAGTACTTTGAAAACTGAGACATTAAAATTCACATTAGCTATTTCTTGCCTATATATTTGTAGACGTGTTACATAACTAGCCAAGACCATAAGACAATAATAAACTCTATATAGCATCTATCTGTACAGTAGAATATAAGGTGCACATTCAGTAGTTTCTATTTGTTGGGTATAGGAGTTATTAGATTCTGCAGGACCTAATATATTCCATCATCCTAAGAGTTTGGTGGTGTATGATTCGAGATGAAACTGCAGCTGTAAAAAAGATCTGTCAATTAAGATAGGTTAGAATCACAGCAGAAATACAGAGGCCAGCAAATCATGCCCATGAAAGATATTTTCTCAAGGCTGAGTATTAATAGTGATTTATTCAGGTTTAGTCATCCAGGCTTGATGGCTTCAAGTATTAAAAGTCCAACTAAGTAATCTGGAAGGGTCTCAGTGAGTTGTGACAGAAATAAGATTGTCCACCCGGATCTGGATGAGAAGCTGCAAGAGACTGCTATGCCACCACCTTCTGATTTCTCAACTTCCTCTGTGCTAGTTGTGTCTCCTATAGCAGCACTTTTTTCACTTCAAGAAGAAGACCACTTTTTTCCTTTTAATTTGGGCTACAGAATCTCCCTACATTCAAGGAAGTAGAACTGAGATTTGCATCCATTTGACCATATTAAGAATGAATTTTAATCAGTTTCTGTGAAAACCAAAGGTGAGGGAATACTTGAGTCATTTCCTCCACCTCACCCCAACCATGAAAATCTCCTCCTGTGTTGATTATGCCCATGTATAAAATGCATTAGAAACTGATTCCACAGCCCTTGACTTACTTCAGTAGAAGCACAGCATTTGCCTGTGGTTTGAGTAGATGGACTCAGGGGAGAACCAGAAGGAGCATCAAACACTGTCCACCTGCAGCAGCAAATGAAAATTTGTAGTCATGTAAATCATTCAGGAGAAGCTAAATAGGCACTGTAAAGGAAAAGAAGTGGTGGAAAATGCCTGTAAGAATGGGAAATTATAAAAGCAGAGAGTAAAGATACCATTAAACTAGTAATAAAGATACACTGGAGACCTTTTGGCATTATTAATTGATTTTTTTTTGGTATCCTCAATGTTCCCACTCAAAAATAAATTTTGCCCAAAGCTTACCACCTCTCCTGTTGCACTCTTTACCATCAGAATTCCCTTCCCATATTTCATGGATCCATAAATGCCTGAGGACCCTAACTGCATGTACAAACAGTAACCTGGTCTCTAAAACCCACAGCACAGTTCAGCATCAATTCTGTGCCACGTTACTCTCCTTTCATGGGCTTGGGATCCAAAAAGACATGAGAGCAGGGAGAAACACAGAGTGTGGCTTCAAGCAAGGGAGAGAGGGCAGCAAGGGAGGCAATGGAAAGGGAGCAGAGGTCTGTACTGGCTCAGTTTGGAAAGGATCACTGAGGTGCTTTATTTCAGCCAGACTGGAATAAAATTAGCAACAGGCTCTGAAATTCAGTGCCTGTGTTCCTCCAGCCAGCATTGAAACCTCTGTAGTCCAGTAAGTGTATCTGGAAGCCAAACTTTATATGCTCCTACTTTAACATATCCAGTTCAGTATTTAAAGCTGCAGTTCCCCTGAACAACACCCTGCTATCTCTGGAATCAGCACCAACATTATTTTTAGGGATCCACAGTTCCTTCATTAGTTGTGGAGTATGCACATACAGACTCTCTCACACACACACAAAATCCAGCAACACAGAATTGTCATTCAGATGAAAAAGCAACCAGAAAGCAGGCTGCCCTTTCACAATACTTTTGCCAACAATTTGAAACTTTCCTTTTTTTCCCCCCACTCAACTAATTACCAAGAAAGATGTCTAAACTATTGAGATGTAGAAAGCCCAAACCACATTTTTGTGTGGTTAACTGCTCAGCATTTGAATTCATAAGGCTAAATCGAATCTTGATTTGACTTGGTTAATGTCTACAAAGAGCTTCCACTGAAACATCAAACAAGATCCATTTAGTCTGGGCTCAGGGAAACCAGCATTAACTACCCCTGAAAAAGTAGCTAGCATAATTTAAAATAAACAATTCCAGAATAGCCAGCTTAGAAAGAAACTTCCCTCATAGCCTTAGACAGTTTATTGCTTATTTGAAACATGGCATTTATCTCTTCCAGTTTATCTCTTACAGTGAAATATTTCAGACAACATGGACTATTCCAGGGAGCTGACGAGAGGGAGAGGTTCAGCTGTTACTCAGTTTTAGTACACAATTAAGATAAATTTGCTTAACTTCCAAAACACAGTGTTTTTCATTTTAGCCATTGGAACTTCCTAACAACTAATAGAGTGATCCTTTTAGGAAGACAAACCTGATTCCTATTGTCCATCCCAACTGGATGGCATCTGACTTGTATATTTCCTGCAGAACAGCACAAATTCCAGTTCAGACAGAATTTATTACCTCTTTACCAACTGGTTAACCCTTGTCTAGGTAGACGCTTATCAAGGCTTGATAATAGCAGATTGGTGAATTCCTCAAAATGTATTTTGTTCTTGGCATAATGACGTGTCTGCTGTGACTGACAACTGTGCCAGACACGCATTGTTCTTCAGTGGTATCAGTGTAAAGTGAGTCATCTTTGTAGCCATTTTACCTGGAAAAACTGACTAAAAGGATAAGAGGATGAGCTGTATTCCTCAGGTCCACTTTATTACTTCTTAACTTAGAAAATTGTTGAATGGATAGTATGGAATTGGGAGGTGTGTGAGGAAATGACTGGTCACAGTAGTTACACCTTTTGGACACGTCCCATTTAAATGCATCAAACTCTGACCCTAAAACCTAATCAAAGTGGGTGACAGAGGTTCACACTTCACTCAGTGCTGCTGGTTTCACTGCATCTGAAAGCAGACTCGGAGACAGTGTGGTGTCTAATTTACTTGCAAAATCAAAGAATTCCGATTTCAAGGGTTTCGTTTAAATGAAAATTCAGATTCTGGAGAAGAAAACAAAACCCACTAAAACAGGAAGGATGGTATTGTGGTTAAGTTTCTAGTATGGGGCTCTGAAGACCTGAATTATGTTCCATTCCTAGCCCTACTGCAGACTATCTCTCTCTGTGACTTCAAGCAAATCACTGAATCTCTTGGTGCTTCAGTTTCCCTTTTTTAAAGACGATGTTGGTGATTTGATCAGTTTAGATAACGAACACATTCACATAAGAGCTACCATTTACAGTATAAGCACAAGAGAGCCTCTAACCTCAAAACACTATTGAAAAATATGTGACCCTGTTTACTGAACTGTTCTTCCAAGAAAATAGCAATTCCATATTAAATTCCCACACTGATCACCCACTTACTAAACAAAACTCTAAACAACATGCTATTCCACAGATGCATTGGCCTGCCAATTAATCCAGATTCATAAGAGAATCAGAGGCTAAAATAGGGAGTGCTTGCTGATTTTCTAAGCCTTTCAGTTTTTTTGTTTGTTTGTTTTAGGTTTTTTGTTTTGTTTTGTTTTGTTTTGTTTTTTCCCAGAGGACTGTCCCTGCAGTGGGGATGAATTCAGCAGGGTGTGGAGTGCCCCATAATGGAATTTATACTGGGGAATACCATACCTGGTACCACACCCTCTCTCTCTTGGTGGTTTCACAGGGTGAGGAAAGGCTTGGAGCATAACTAAAGGAAGCTCTGTCTGCATTACACTGCTGCTAGTAGGGATAAAAGTGTGGGGTTTGGAAAGCAAACTAACCAACAGGAAAATGTCTTGTGTACCCCAAAAGATACTGTACTCTCCTACCTTCAAAACCACTTTCAGACCCATGTTTTTTCCCTTGCTGCCACCGGGCAGACCTTGCCTGGCATCCCTAGTGCTTTCTTAACAGATTCCCTCTCCCCTTTGCCCTGTTTCTAGCCCTGCTCCTGCTGTACAAATGCCCAGCAATTCCTCTGAATTTTCTGTCATCTTCCAAACCAGTACTTACAAAATAGGGGTAAGGGCTTCTATTTTTAACAAAAGCTGAGTTTGTTCTTTGTTCTAGCTTTTGGAGATTTACTGATAGAAACCTTCAGATCGAAAGCATTTACTTTGCTGCCCCAGGAAACAAGGGAGAAAGAAAGATGGGATAATGTCTTTGGATAATTTTCTTTCTTCTGAGACTTTGCTTTGCTTTTCTGAGACCATTAGCAGGGAAGAAAGGGAACACAATTTGTTTCTCCACGTGAAAAGGTACTTTGTGAAGAAGACAAAAGTAGGTGTTTCACACAGAAAGCTTTACTTACCAAACAGACCCTAAGTCTAATTCACCTTGCAAAAAGCAACTGCTTTTTGAGTGACAGAGCACAGATCAGAATAATCTGAACTGGCAGCTTTGCTTTCAGCTTCAGTCCTTTCTAGAGATCTTTCTCCATGGGCTCTGTCCAGCAGCTCTGCACCGGTTCCAAATTTCTGCACTGCCCTCTACTGGGTACAGTAACTATCCAATCCTGCCGGCGTGGAGCTCTTCCCAAGGCCCACATTGTAGGGTTTGAAGCTGAGGGAGTGGATGTAAGAAAGGAAGAGGACGGGAATGATATAAGAAAGGAAAGAGGACGGGAATGGGGGATTGCAAAAATGAAACATGAGTGGGTAGAATTGAAGATATCCCAAGAAAGCTCAGTCTGTGGGACACCTAAAACCCCAGCTCTTCTTGTCACAAAAACTACACTCACTGTGCAAGTGTCCTTCACATATTACAGCTGATGGCCACTTCTCCTGGGCAAGCCTTTTCAAGGCACTTTATGGAGCCCCCCAGACCACTCTACTGTGATTCACATAGAGATGGTGTCAAACTCTGTAAGCAGCAGCCTGACACACTTGGCTTTTGGTGTCCGAGCTGGCAGGCTCACTCCATCACTCTCCTCAGCAACTGGGAGTTAACATGCCCATTCGAGCCTTGCCAAGTTCTGAAGCTTTGCAACTGAGTATTATTACCACATTCTTGCTCAATGAAGACGATTTTTTGGACAGACACTTCATCAGCTGCACTACTGAGTGCATGGCAGACAGACTGCATGTGCACCTGCAGGATCTTTCTTTCCCCTGTGATCTTACAAAATTACGAATTACATGAGAGTGAAACAGCTTTCCTGGCACATCTACAGCAGCCTTCAGCCAACTCCATCTCATCTGAGAAACATGCACAGCACTGTGGCAGCCCTGCCGTGCTCCCACTTACAGCCACAGTGGTGGCAGGAGCCAAGGGTGCAGCAGCAGGGAGGGAGCCTGGCTGGGTGCCTGGGGGCTAGGGAGGAGTTAGAGGATCTCAGCTGTACTTTTGGCTCTGATATACTTTATCTTGACAGAATTAAGGACTTCAAAACCCTTTCCTTTGAAGGGTGGAGGGGAGGAAGGGGACTTTGTTTTGCCTAAGTAGCTGTTAAGGGCAAAGCCTGGTTGTATTACCTGTCTGAACATGAACATCAAACCAGCCATTGAATCTGCTCGCAGCATGGAGTGCACTACGCCAAAGCAAATAGTGGCAAAACACTTCTCACTATTGCATGTTCAAATTCTAAAGTAAGTTTCAGTTCCACCATTGCTTCATTCTTTTGTTTTACACAGAAAAGCAGATGATCTTCCCCCAGCTGCTTATGCCAAACATTGACTAAAGCTCTGTTGCTCAAAAATTGTTTGATAGAGTATTCTGAGCACAAAGTGAATCTCTTTGCAAGGTCTTAAAATTCATGGCAAGCTCTGTTTCTCCACATTCATGACAACTATGCATGACAGAACTAAGCAGTTCAATCTTGGTGGCTAAACCATCATCAGAAATTTCCAGGTTCACCTCTTGTACACTGGCTGCACATCAGTGTAGGATGCTATATTGCCATTGGGTTAAGTCAGTCTGTGACCACACTAGATTCTGAACTAGATTCTGAAAAGAACATTCAGCGTCAAAGCAGGACATACATTCCCTCAACTTCATCCCAAAGGACAACTCACAAGGCCTTTCCAGCCCCTTTCCCCTTAATCATTTGACAGAGACATTTCCTCTTCATTGTCACAAAACATGTTGATTGCGGGGAAACTTCCTGGACTTTTAAACATGTTGGTTATTACTTTAAGAAAAAAGCTCTTTGGAAAAAGCATACTTTACTGGGCCTGCTTAAGGGAGCACGTAAGACACTGGTTTGGTACTTGAGGTTTAAAATCTCCCTCTGGGCAAGCAGAACAGCATCCCAAGTCTCTTGCACTGGCTGCTGGCAAGGTTATAAATACAGCTGGGATTTGAACTTTTAACTCTGACTACCCTGTAGAAAACCCCAGGGAAATTCTGCTTTGAGAACTCAAACCCCAGTGTAACGTCTTTACAGTCCTCTCAATAGAAGGATTATAGGCGTCTCTGAATGTTTTTCTCGCTTTATTATTGCTCTATTTTTTTTGCCCTTTCTTGAACATTCAAGTTATACACTGAGCCCTCTCACCTGTTCTGTCCACGCTGACCTGTTAGCTCTGAGGAGAGCAGCACGTTAAAACTTCCCATATCGATTGCTTACTTGCTTTCCTTGCCATTCCCCTCCTCCCGCGTTTTGAGCTGACTGCCAGTCAGAGCCTCATCCATCACCTACCTCCAGTGTCCCCTCTCCTCCCCGGGGCCTCAGAGCGCTCTGGTGCTCGGGACTACCCGGCAGCACCTCCCGCCAGTCCCTCCTGACCGAAAAAAACCGAAAAAAAAAAAGAGTAAACCCAGACGTAGTTTGGAGAAGCGGGGTCACCTGGCGAGCGGGACCAGCTCCATCGGAGGGGCGGGGCGGGGAGCCCGGGGTGTTCTCCGCAGCGCTGCCACCGCTGGCTCGGGGCCACCGGGAGAGACTCTGGGAAAGCGAAAGTGAAGCGGGACCACGTGTTTTCCGAGAAGGCGAGGGGAGGAGCCGTGCGAGCCCATCGCCTCCCGTTAAATAGAAAGCAGCGGCGATGCGCGGGCCCAGAGCGCTGGAGCAGCCGCTGCCCGCCCGCCCCGCGGCAGCCCCGGCTCGCCGCGGCGCCAGGCAGGGCCCCCCGCGGAGGATGCTCGGCCGGCCGCCGGGGCCAGGACCAGGACTAGGAGTAGGACTAGCACCAGGACTAGCAGCGTGTGCTGCGCTCCGGGGACGGCCCCCACCCACGGCGCCCCGAGGTAATGGGGGGTCTCTTTGCCGGGGGGTCCTCGCCAACCGCGCCGTGCACCGAGAGGGTCCTGCGCCGCAGCCAGGAGAGGGGACATTTCGGAGAGTCCTGCCAGTTGTGCAGGAGCGCGGTGGCTTCAGGGGTCTTTGCCCTTTTTTTTTTTTTTTGGTTTGTCTGGTTTGGTTGTTTCTGGATTTTTTTTCCTTGCCCTTTTGGCTGTGTCCGTGTTCAGACGGAGCTCTCGTGCCTGGTGTAAAACAGTGGGACAAGCAATAAAGCGAAAGCGCAGCGGGTATTGCGCGGCACCGCTCTTGCCCAGGGACCCTCACTAGCGGGGAGAGCCGGGGCAGCCCCGGGACGGAGCGCACGAACTGACCGCACGGAGTGACCGCACGGCCGCCGGGGCCTCGTCCCAGCCCGCTGCCCGGGCTTTCGGGCTCTGAAATCTGGCGCGTCCCCTGTTTGCTCCGTGCCCTTCGGAAAGGCACCCCAAACTCTCTGTTGGCTCTCTACGGCTTCTGCTAGGGAGCCCTTTGATTTTTAGATCTCTGGCTTAGTGATTATTTCTCCCCAGGTTGTCCTGAAATTAAATTTTTTAACTTTAAACACTGAGCGATAATCCTGGCCCAGAAACTGGAAAAACTGGCATCAGTTTCCTTCTGCTACGCAAAGCAAGCCCAATGCTACTTTCAGCATGTTAAGTTGTTTGCCAGCATAAGGATTTTATAACCCTCTTAGCTGCTTGATGTTTGGTTTCATTTAGGTCATATTACCTCCTCAAGTTGTTAAATTAGCACAGACAGGAATCCAGCTGCGTACTTTCTTTGAAATCCTCATTAGCATGTTACCCTGAACTGTAAGATGGCTGAGGGATTCATTTCTGAGAATACTTCAAGGTTTCTCACAAGCTGCTGCTGCAGATCTATATCTGACTATAGGGATAAATCCTAAAATCTATGCTTGCCAGTAAGGTCAAGGCAGCCAGCGGAGATGTATTGAACCACACTGTCAGAGGCAGACATTTCAGGCCAAACTCATTCCTGGTGCAGCACTGCTAATTCCTTTGAAGTAACACGAGGGATGAATTTAGTCCCTCATGCTGAAAGATATATCAATAGGAAGCAATTTAGATTGGGCCACTTAAAGTGCATGTAATACAGAAAAGAGAGAGACTGCGGAGTAATGCTTTAAGGGTTCACAGAGGTTGACTTGTATACGCTAGTGAGGTTGTAGCACTGCTGTCCCAAGGGAAAGTTGGGGAATGGGAAATTGCCTTTTATAGCTGAGCCTCAGGTTAACAGGGGAGAGGAAAATAGTTTTAGGATTGCTGTGTAACTTGGCCGTGTTACAGCCTGCCCCTCCAAGTTACACTTAGTCGCACCTTCTTCCCCAATTATCCGGAAACATACCCTTCACTCACTTTCTCTTTTTCACACAATGCAACAAATAACGACATTGTCTGAGTTCTGACACTGGGGAAGGGAAAGAGGGAGGGGCAGAGAAACTGGTAATTCAGTTGTAAAACTTTGTTGCTTTGTTCTCTGAAAACTTGAGAATCGGATGGGGCGTACACAAGATAACTTCTCATTGAGAAGTCATTTGACTCAGTAGGCCCTGGTACCCTTCTGTGGGCTCATAGCAGGGAAACTGCATCATCCTCTGTAGCTGTTAATGATCCTTGCTAAATATTTTTGGAGCTTTGGGCTTTGCCATAGTGATAGACTGTTAATCTTGTCAGAAAGCGAGCAGTTGTTTGCCCAGTGTAAATTGGAAAACGAATATTTTATTATTTTATAACGGGTGGGAGGCATATCAATGGAAGACTTGGGTCATTCAGCGATTGCAGCCGCTTCCCTCTGGGGATCTCACATGGTGTCTCTCTTTGGCATTTCAGAATAGCTGCTGGAAAGCTGCCCCGCCGTAGCCGCTGACGCTATGGAAGACCGCATCCGCTGCTCTCGGCTGTAGGATGGTAGCGCACAGCAAGGTGTCAGCAGATAATGCAGTTGGAGCAGACCCAAGACGGCTACTTGACCCTCCGGCACGGGATCGTTCTCAGGCGCGAGGTTTGCACGGCCCCGGCACTGTGCAGGCACAGGGCAACACGCACTTCCGAACCTTCCGCTCCCAGGCGGATTTCAGCAGCATCACCCGAGCCAACAGCCTGCTGGATGCCTGTGGCTTCTACTGGGGACCCCTGTCTGTCAGCGCGGCCCACGAGAAGCTTAAGTCTGAGCCCGAGGGCACCTTCCTCATCAGGGACAGCACACAAAAGAATTGCTTCTTTGCCATCAGTGTTAAGACTGCGTCTGGGCCCACCAGCATCCGGATTAACTTCCAGACCGGTCGTTTCAGCCTGGATGGCAGCAAAGAGACTTTTGACTGCCTTTTTAAGCTGCTGGAACATTACCTGAGTTCCCCGAGGAAGGTACTGGTTACCCCCCTGCGCAAGGTCCGGGTGCAGCCGCTGCAGGAGCTCTGCCGGAAGAGCATCGTGAAGACTTTTGGAGGAGAGAACTTAAACCAGATCCCACTCAATCCCGTTTTAAAGGACTATCTGAAATCCTTTCCGTTTCAGATATAAGTACAGCATTAACTGCATAGGGACACGTGAGAAATGTGTAACAAAATCCAGCGTCCTGGGTTTTTAAGTATGTTTGACAGTGAGCAAACTTATTTTTGTAGCAATTTACTGTATTTTGGGATGGAACCTGAACACTTGACTTCTTATGTTTACAAAAACTGTTTGCACAAACCTGGGGTTTTAAAACCCTGGCGTAATTTTTCTGCCAAGCAGAAGGTTTTATTATTTTATAATATTTTTAATGATATTAACATAATAAACTTTATTGTGACAGTTTTTAAAAAAAAAATAGCATCTCTGTTTTCAGTTTTAAAGGCTCTCATACCTATCCTGCTGACAAAGTTTAACTGCTTACCTCTGTAACTGCAGACAGGTCTCCACGTGGTCCTGCTCTTTGCCCTACTGAAGTAGTCTGTCTTAGTCCAGCAGGCAGAGGATTCCTGCCCTCAAAAGCCTACAATAGAAAGATGCAAGCAAGTAGAAAATGCACTCAGGATGAATCTGCCCTGGAATCTTAACTGTCTTCTAAATTCATGGGAGCAGGAACAATGTGTTAAGACTATAGTGATGCATAGTTTTTGATAGAGTGAATCAAACCCTTGGCTGAGCAAATTGCACCAACTCTGCTTTGCCTTGTTTCTGTTAAAAGGTACAAGGCCCTGAGCAAGAAGAGGTTGCTGCCTGATGTAACCAAACCCCATGAATCTCGGAGGGGAAAAATGAAACTGTCCAGAAATGCTGTTCACACACTTTAAAAGTCTGTGAACACTTCATCATTATGGTGCACTGGGGAAAGGATAGCTTAGTTCTCTTTGAAAATTAACATACACAAAATTACAAGGGTGCAGACATTCCCTAGACCTAAAAAAGATTTTTCCTGTCTTAAACTCCTGGTGATCTACAGTGCACAGGTTTGATACTTAAAAAGAACCTATGGCTTGGGTCCATGACAGGATCCAGAGACCATAAGCCTATACATTTGCAGCTATCATTTCTAGTGGCTAAACTGCATTCAGAGAAAGTTAAAACTTAGTTTTGTTTTTCTCTGCTCATAAAATGCAAAAAGAGTGCCCCACAGAGCTGCAACTGAATAATTTGAGATGCCTGATTTGGTAAAATGTCACCTGCATTATGAGAAAGTGATTCTCCCCTCCCCCAAGCATTTCCTGAAATCCATGAAAAGCTGACTTAGAAAACCAGCTGAACCAAATCACTTCAAAGAAGGCACAGAGTCTTTCACAGAAACTATCAGCACAGATCTACAGGGCTTACAGGAACTGTAAGCAGTAAATGAAGTAATCTTCAGAGTTTGGGAGATAAAAGGTCTCTCCCCCTACTGTAATTCACATTCCTTTTAAAGATAAAGCCACTTTTAGGAAACATTGAGTATATATTCTCTGGTGATCCTTACTGAATCATTTGTTTACTCTTTACCCAATCGGCTCTTAAGTGGTTGATGTTTCTTTGGAATGAATAGGTTTCCTCCTAAATATGACTAAGGATCACTCTGCATTAGACATTGTGAAAAAAGGGAAAAAGAGAGAACACACAGGCAGCATCATGTGACTTGCAGCATTTCTGCTTAATTCTGAAGCTGGAATTAGTTACCAAATGATTTTCCCACAGGAGCTGCAAGGATATAAATTCAGGAAGAAGTGAATGCTGTGCTATGAAGCAGAGAGGAGAGCAGAGCAAAGCCACTGCCTGAGTGTGAATAGCATTAAGAAGTTAAATTGGAAAAAAAGCCTCTGTAGGGTGAAGGCTGCCAAACTGGTTTGCTATCAGCAGAGATTGTTATCCCTTTCCCATATTCTTCTCCCAGCTCCACACTTTTAACCTCTTAACCCTTCAGGCCCCAAACTGCCTTGCTATATAAATGAGCATCCACAAGACAGTGGTAGAACAAGCACAATGTAGCTTAGTAGGTTTTCTGCTACCTCTGGTAAAACCAAAAAAACTAGACCAAGATATACAGTAAGGGACTTCCCACTGAGAGGCATGGAATGAAAAGCATATTAAGGATTGAGATCATTTAATTTTCTTCCTGGCAGAACCAAACCCATTTTCTTTTTCTCTCCCTTTTATTGCTTTAGAGTAAGTTTAGGAAAAATGATCCATATCCTCCCACATATGGTGCCTAAATACCTTCATTTTGTCTTTAATAAGAAATGTGAATATGGGATAATTCAGAAAAAAATACAATCAAAACTATAAATAAGGACAAGAAGGTCAGATTTGTCTGAAATGTCTCTTAAGTGGAGACAAAGCTGACTTGAATTTTTAGATTACTTTATCTTTTTGTCTGCCTTATTTTTCTTCCCCTTCCTTTCCTTCTCTCTTTCTCTCTCCTCAGCATACAATACAGTGGCCAGGCAGGTCCTCTTTCTAGTAGGCAAATGTAGATTGCTCCAAAGCAAACACACCACAGTGTGTGTGTTAACTTTGTCACTGTGACCTGCCCTCCGTAAGAGCAAATGAAGGGCTCTCTAAAATGTCTGCTTACCTGTGTACACTGATTGAAGGGCAGTGCCACATCTAAGGGGCACAGCAGTAATCTGAAGATATCTGTAGTAATGTCAGCTGTTAAATCTCATCCTCAGTTTTAATAGAGTGCCAGCAAGGTCAAGTAGGGAATTTGCAGTACTCTGCACCTAAAGCAATGGAAACACATAACAGTGCAGTCATTTGAATCCTTTCTGCTAAATAGTACCTTAAGAGTGGTTATTCCAGTCCCTCTCCCTCTTGTCCAGCTCTTTCCTCTGACCTTTTGACTGTGGCTGAAAAGTGAAGTAAACAGTCAATCTGTTAAATGACTGTGGAAGAATTTGAGCCAGGAGCACAGCAAAGCCACGTTTTTGAAGAGACTGCAACATTTATAGTTAGTGGGGAAGGGACAGCTTTGAAATGATCCCATTTGCAGCATGACTCTGTCATCTGTCCCACAGAGCATCGGGGTGGGCACTGAGCAGGAGGGTCCTGCTGGGACATCCCCACCCTGATCCAGTGGGACTCAACAGGCAGCCAGGCTGAGGCTTCCTCGCGTTTTAGACTGAAATACACGTTTACTTCCAGAGTAGGTTCATTAACACAGTGCAGCAGCTGCAAAACACTTGCAAACGAGCAGAGCCAGTTAGTAGAACTGCAAATTTTCAAAGAAGCTGGTTATTTAAGCCCTGAAGAGTTACTGAATGCTCAGTAGGAGGAGCTTCTCGAACGACGAGTGCAGCCGTCCCCGCTGTGAAGCTGTGGTCACACTAATTCTGTTATGATTGAAGTCATTTACAAGAAGTGAGGCTTCAGCTGCAGTCAGCACTGATGCTATTTTCAACAGTCAAGAAAAAAAAGTGTCCCCTAGGGCAACATGCTGCCCGTATCTAGCCATCAATAATACTCTTCACCCAGCTTGTACTTAATCCTCTATTGAACAGCGTATCCACCTTCTGAACCTTCTCCTTCAGATCCAGGATTAGCCCTTTGTGTCCTGCTGGGCTGTCATTCAGTCCCTGGCTCTCCCTCCACCCCTCCATTCACGGTGCCAGCAGCTGTGTAAGCAATGCATTTATTCACTAACTCCACTAATTTGAGACAAAGGCGACTTATCAGGGACTTAATTCAGACTCTGCATTGCTTTCTGTGCAAAGTGTAAGGTAACAACTGTCTTTGCCATAGGTTTTCAGGAAGTTTCTCCCAATTGCCACCAAGTGCCATTCAAGACTTCATTGCCACTGACTTCTTTGTTGTCACACTTCTGCATAATACTCAGATCCTATCCCTGTATCTGAATTTTTCTCCACAGCTGTTTCCCAGTACAGCAGCCAGATCCGTTATACCCGAGTCCAATTTTCTCTTTGTGACCCCATGGAATAATAAAAATATGGGCCAGCAGGAAGTGTAAAGAGAAGCCCAAGTTCTCCCACACATCCCAGCGTGAAACCACTGCTCAAGTAGGGCAAAGCAGCAAAGGCCAAAGAGTCAGAATATCACCTCCTGGCTGACAGATGGGTGAGTTAGCCATGTGCCAGAAGTATTTCCCCTCTGTTGACAGCTCAGTGACACGCTTTGGACATGGCTGTTGGAGACAACACAAATGACAGAGATGATGTTTGTGCATAGCAAAGCAATTACTCTGTAGTCTTCAGCTGTGAGAAGGGCAGATGCACTGGGAGGATGGAATAGCAGCCAAACAGAAGAAAGCAAATAGCTATTTATGCCACAAGCCCCATTTGCTCAGCTTCCTTCATTCTGTTCCTCTTCATAGTATTAGCAAGGTAAAGTAGGATCACCTTTCTGTTGTCATTTTAATCTCAGTTACTCTTATCTCAGTTATTCTTTGTAGCTAGCTGTCAGCCACGTGGAAGAACGATAAATCCAGTCATCACTCTTTAATTAAAGAGTTCTGTCTCCTTCTGTGAATCACTACTGCCTGGCCTGCTTCTGCTTGTGAGCACAAAGGTTCATCTTCACTATCAGAGAGCTTCAGTTTGTTTTTTTGTTTTTGTTCTCTGCTGCTAACTGAAATAAAGCAACTGTCAAGATTTGCTCTTTTTTTTTTTTTCTGAATAAGAGCCACTGGCCCCTGTGTTGTGCTCGTAGGTGTGCATAATCCCTCCAGACATGGCTGTGGAAGTAAAGTTCTGACTGAGTGGTAAAAAAAGAGGAACTTTCTTTATATGGTTATTATGTTTTTAATCAGAGGCTTTTAACATATTTATCTACGGCCAAACACTTATCACTTCTTCCATAGAAATACTCATTAAATGCCTCTTTCTTCCGATGTAATTAATTATTTTAATTCTATTTTTGTTATAGGAAAGGGTTATTTGGTCTAATCTTCATAGTATCTTTTTTACACATGATACTGAATTCCACAGCCTATACTGAATTGAAGGACACAGATACAGAGGATGCTGTGGACTCATTATTTCTCTTGGTAGATCTGCTTTGGTTGTAACATTTACACATATTGTGGGGAAAACAAAATATTAACCATATTCAATTGCAGGTTTATCATACCAGAACATACAAACACGTGTAGTGAAATCTTAGCTCCACTGAAATCAATTTCCAGGGAAGATCAACCTTTTTACAGACAGTGTTATTAAATAACAGTAAATATCTTTTAAAAATTAAAAGTAGGAGCTATGGTTGTATCACAAAGATTTCTTGCTTGATAGAGCCCCAGCTAACTCACAGGTTGAGGGGGTTCAGTTTTGATGCTGAAAATGTGTACACAAGATTGTGTGGAATTTCCTACCCCCGTTCCCTGGAGTTCTGCAGAGTATTTGCAGGTCTCCCCTGTGCCCTTCGAACAGAAACTGGTAACTGTGTTACATTTTCACCCTAACCAAACTTTCCCCAGACCAACTTCCCCACAGCAGAAACTAATTATTACTGGGATTTGAGTCAGATTGAATTTTCAGGCTGAGATTTTAGGTATTCTCTCTGGGATTTTAACAACTTCTGGTTCCCAGACAGAGCACTGAAAACAGAAGTGAACATAAAATAGTGTCCCAAAAATGTTACAACACAGACTCCTCCTGAGGCTTACAGATTTTGTAACACTTAGTGTAATAGTCTCATTTGGTTATATCTTGACTGTGTACCATCACTGTTCAGACAGCCTAGAGAGATCTGGAGATGGAGTTGGTATATCCTGTAGACTCATGGCATCAAAGCAGGATAGGTATGATCTCTAACATTATCATCAGGATGAATTTGGGACATACATATACACTACACAAGCAGTAAGGTTAGTCACTACTTTCTTAGCTCTGCTCAGATGAAAAGCAGTAAACCTCCAGGAAGGTTTATTTCTGGCACATATTCTACATACACAATCTGTTCAGAAACAGCTTTGACAAATGCTTCAAAGGTGATTTTGTTTTCTGTCCCCCTTACACTCCCATTTGCTCTCATCAGGTAAGTTGTTCTCACCAGCTACTTCAAACAGCTGAATGAGCTGCAAATCAAAAGCTTTCAGATAGTTGTGTAACTGCCAGGGGCAATCAGATCTGCCAACTAGGTGCCTAAAAGACATTGTGTGAACCCTTCCCCACATTTTTCCCTGGTTCCCAACAAGGCCAGCCATATGAAGTAAAATGGAGCGAGCCGTGAAAGCTTTGCAAGTATTACATAGCAATTGCTTTTTGTTTAAAAAAAAATGAAACTACAGTTCTGTACCTCAAGCCTCTTTCAGCCAGGAGATAGGATTTTCCCTTTTCAAGTAGAGGATCTTTTTTATCTGATCTCTCACAGTCAGTCGATAAGATGTGATTAATGGTCTGTCAGTGTCCTAAGACTAAATGTACTATGTGTAAGTTACTATCTTAGGCAAAAATAATGTCTTTTTGTCTTGCAAAAGCAGGAAGAATTATGGTTTTGTAAGAAGAGGAGAAAATTCTTGTCAGAGTGTCTGTGTAAAGCTGGCAGCCAACAGAAGCTTTTCCCAGATAAGATGTACTACTGTACTAAGCACAGTAGTCCCAAGCACAAACTACTCTCCTGCGGCCCACAACTCTGCAAGATATCATGTACCTGTAACCTAAATGTGTTCAGCATGCACCATATTTGTATAAATGCATGCAAAGTAGATGGTGCCTTTCTTACATTAAAAATTTCATTCCAGTATTCTCAGGCCAGCACATTTGGCAATGTAATTTCCATTTTCATACAAGAGTTTCTGGCTGCTGTAAATTTTCTCATTCCTGTTGCTGAACAGAAAAAGCTGAGGCTCTGTTAGGCTGAGCTGTGTTAACAGAGCATACCATCAACTGCTGTTCAGCCTAAATTTGCTACAGTTTTCCTCTCTATGGACAGTAATTGCAAAGGCCCAGATGTACAATGACATTTGCAACCAATATTGTTCTTCTAATTTGTCAGTTATGCCAGATTGACAATTAAGGAATGTTCTTAAGGGATTTCTCAACAGGCTGTAGTGTCATTTGTCCTCGGGAATGAAATAAGAGCATCTCACCTAATTCGCATGTTGCAGTTGTAAAGGTCTCAAGCACTGGTAAGACTAAAATGTCTTCAGCTTTCTGCCAGGGACAACACAGTTTTGAGGACTTTCAGCTTAGTACAGAACATATCAGGAACACTTCACATATCAGAATATATTTGATATGTTCTAATATGTGAAATGGAATGAGTAGCCCACATACCACTGTGGCCTTGAATTTTATGAATAGAAGCCATGTGCATACTGATCAGAGGGATTTTCTGCAGAGTCTGAATACAAATAAAGGAGGTCAGCTTTTCTTTTAGGAGCAGAGGGTGAGAAGGAATGTGAAATAGCAAGGCCTACTGAAGCTGTAAAGCACAAAGGATGCTCCAGTTAACCACAGAAGTACTTGGGATAGGAAAAGAAAATGGGAAAGAACAGAAATTCAACCTTTGGCTGAAGTGCTGCTGAAATGAGGCTTAGGACTCCGAACTCCAAAGAAGGAAATTTTCTCTTGCCCTGGGATTCTGGAATCTTGCATTCTATAGTTTGAGTTTCATTGTGGTCTCTGCCAATAAACTATTCTGTACATCATACTACTTGACCTTGTAATCTTCCCACAGCTTTTAACTGTGTGGATAATTTAGACTGATTTTCATAGCACAGAACAGAATGTGTGTCGCCTTTTTTGACCATTAGGCAGCACAGCAAGTCTCTCAGTAACACAGTACTCAGTAAAGAGAGGTTTGCCTTTTCTTTTAGTTCATTAAGGCCTGTTCTCTTTCTATTCCTCTTACAGCTGCCCTGCTGGAACCACAACAAACTTCACATCTTTCTGGCAGTAGGATAAAAGTCTCTTGGTAGAAACTCTGAGACTATAAACCTCCCCATGCCTTCACTCCCTTACCTGTGCACTGGGTATCATGCTCTTGTCCTGGAAAAAAGGAGGGGGGAGAGACATCAATTAAGCACCTTCATAAGACAGCATCTTTTTAAATAACCATGAGCAAAGTATTTATGAAACTCCCCCAGTTCGAGTCATAAAGTCAGATTATGAAAGTAGCTTGGTCTCACTAGTTATAAAACACACAGAAATGTCTGAATTTTCAATAGTTTCTGTTGGATTATGTGATCATTTATATGTTTGTATTAGCATTTATATGTTTGCATGTAGCTCAGGAAGTTACGTAAAATAGCACCTTGCAAATTTGTTCCAGAATCTAGAGGTTTGACCTGCACAGACCATATGTCACCACATCAAAACCAAGTAACAGAAAAGACACTAAATTCAAATAAGAATAGCTACAGTGAGCTACAGCTCACTTTTACTGTAATCTCCTGCAGTCTTCCTGTTACTTAATTGCATAGTGAGAAATACAGATTGTACAAAAAGGCACTGGTGCAACAGGTGCTGGCATCCAAACACAAGAAAAACAAATCCCTTCCTATTAATTCAAGTCCATCCTGCTTCCCATGATTTCCTGCCCTCCAGCACAGCTCAATTCCTAGGAAGAGTTGCACAATACAAATACACTGTTGCCTGTGCTAACAAAATAACTGACTTGCCACGAAAAAGCTGGCATATTATCTCTTCTTGGTAACTCCTAATAGCTGATTTGCATGTGATAATGCTGTTTGCTATTAATGTCGTTTTAAATAAACATAATGTTTACAAATCTAAAGAGAACAAACAGTTTCATGGCCTCTTCCATGCAGAGTGTACATTAAATGACACATTTTAATGCAAAACTACTACATCAGAACCACTGAGGTTAAAGAACATATCTCACAGTCACAGTGCTCTAAATTTGCTGGTCAGATATGATCCTCCAGGAAATTAAAGGCTGAGGAGGGGAAAAGAGTATCAACAAACAATACTTTCTAGTGATATTGGTGGTGGAGGAGGGGAACAACCAGCTTTTCACTGAACTCAGTTTCTGCTTTACCAGTCAATCCATGTTTTCTGCTCAGTATGGTCCAATATGAAGAAGTCTGAGGAGACTGAGCTAGTCAATATTCCAAATCTGGTCCAGTTTAATTAATTTTACTGTAAGCTTAAGTGAAAGAAATATACTTATATAACCAAGTTGGAGTTCAGACTTGCAAACATTAGTCCTGCTTTGGAAATACTCCAGTCTGTGACCTTTGCCTCAGCATTTCCACTTTAGGAAATGGAGCTGATAACCCAGGAGTAAGCCCAGGAAAATAAATTAAGTATCTGGAAACTTAAGTGTGCATAGAAGAAGGAATAAGGATTTAACAGTGAATAGATAAAATCCAGAAATAATTCTGGGCCAATGACTAAATCTCAGGATTTCTCAGGCACAGGGAGTAACTGAAGCAGCAGGTTGCAGACCTCCCCTGCTCTCTTCTGCTCAGCCCAGAGACATGCCCTAGGGATGCCCTGCTGTTTGCACAGCCTTTACAGACCACAATGGCACAGAAACCTGTGTAGTGCAGGACCTTCACCTCTGAGGGAGGCAACAAGAACTTAAACCAAACCCAATCCCAGCACTGAATCTGTTTGGCTGCTGGACTGCTTGGGGGGAAAGGGGTTCTTGGAAATACAACTCTTACTTCAGGACTCTCATGTTTGATTGTGAAATGCTGTGAAAGGGCAAGCCCATCCATATACCTAAGATAAACCATCTCCCAAGATCAAAAGTATGAAAAGGAGAACTTCTCAAGAACTAAACACTTTCTACTGAAGTAGGGGGAGTTTTGCTCCCTTGATTGTAGAGGCACCTAAAGCAGGACTGGATTGCACATGTATCAGGTTGACACAACAGGTGTTCTCTGTCCTAGTCAAGTCTTCATTTCAACAAGAAGATTTACTCACCAAATGACCCATCACATAACACCAGCTGACCTGCACCAGTCAGACCTACCTGTAGTGCCTGTGTGGCTCTGACTGCACAAGACAGAAGAGCTTCTTTGACAATTCTTCTTGCACAAAGTGTAAGACCTAATTCAGGAAAATCAGAGGGCAGATCAGAATATTAGTGTTCTATTTGCCACCTCCCCATTGGTAAACCTGTATTTGGTCACTTTTATACCTCAGCAGCTTGCCAGTGCTCAGATGTTTGGAGGCTTGTTCTGATTTTTAGCACATGATAGAAATAACACTGACATTTGATTTCAGGATTTTACTCTTTTCTTTGTTTTAATTTGACAATCTCAAAGGACATGGCTAAAAGCCATAGTCATATCTGGGTCCAGATTTTCACATCTGATTATTAAATGTCTTTGAAAGATTATTTGCCTAGGAATAGCATTGTTTGAATGTGCTTTTGTTAAGCATTATTGAGGGCTTTTAGTTCCCTTCTTCTGTTCCTCTATTTCACAGAAAGTTCTTACATAATTGTAATCCTTTAATTCTTCAGTTCACATATACCTTTCCCAATGCACAAGGAACTTTGGGCTTAGGTATGGTTATCTGGAATGACTGCTTTGCCATATGACTTAAGAAAAACCTATTAAGCCTCCCATGCTGAGGACAAGGCCCCTTTGAATTTCTTGTTATTTAGTCTTCCACAGAAACACATCATACATTTGTGCTGCTTCACGTAGACTTACTTCTGATGGCTGTGCAATCAAACAATCTGATCTGCTGTGGGTTGTGGATTGTGGGACATGCTCCTAACAGGGAAACAGCTGTTTTTCTCCAGCTGGCACACAGCAGCCTTGTGTCAAGACTCTTCCTCAGTGCCAGAGGTTGGTGTACTGGGAGGACACCTTGTCCCATGAAGGGCACTGCTCTCTCTTGTCAATGCAGGAAGAGGAAATTACATTCCACTAATATCCTATAATTCTAACAGCTGGATTTTTGATCAATACCTAGATACAGTTCCTGTGGAAAGGAACATGTAGTTGCTCTACATGAAAAAAAGGCTTTGCAGAGAACTTTCTACAGAGATAACACAGGGAAATCATGCCACAAACCCATTCTCTCTTCTTCTCCACCATTCACCTTCTCTTCAACTCAATGACACTTAAGGAATTTATCTGCACTCACAGACAATCTGGGGGATGAGAATCCTCTGAAAAAAACTCCCCTGCTGGTTTCAGAAGCCTTGCAGAACTGCTACATTGCAACCAGGCTGCAAGTAAGCAGGGAAGAAATAGGACAAAGTGACAAGGGTGGCTGTCCTGGCTGCCTCACCCTAAAAAAGCTGGAAAATCTGGAGGTGAGGGGGACCATGCCCTCACCTGTAGGTAAGGAGTGGAGGATTTCCCTCCTCTTCCACAGGAGAAATCTATAAGGAAACTGTTGTGGCATTTCCTTGTGTCTCCTCCCGTGTGATTTCCAAAATTGTTGTTACACAAAGTTGTGAAATCTGCCCTGTCCTTTCCAAGTGGGAAAGGGCAAGTACAGGCTTGCTGGAGCTGGGTGACAGCAAAAGACAGGGGTGGGCAGAGTGTCTCACCCTGTGTCTACACTGGCACAAGTAGGAATTTCTGTAATATAGGAGGAGCTGGTTCTGAGCCAACCTACTGAGATTCTCAGCAGGCATTTGTAGCTTTGGCTTGATAATGGTCTAAAAACAACCACTGAGCTACTGGTTGGCAAACTCAAACTCTCTGGCACACACACACTGATAGAAGGAGTCCCATGTACCTCTATCAGCTGAAAGATATGCTGCCAGTGGCTGGGGGAAAGCAAAACAGAGGAGATGGGTGTGGTGTAGATAGGCACGTGTACACACGTGGGCCAATGAATATACTCAGCTAAGGGAGAGCCAAAGCAGAGGTTGCTGGACTGTTTGAAAGTAAGGATGGAAATACTTAGCACTGGGAAAGTGGTGTCCATTCACTCATTATGATGTTGCTATGTGAAATTTCCACAATTTTCCTTGGAATGGTGGTTTGGTAGGCTTTGAAATTCTGACTTGGTAGGGCAAATGCATTTACTCATGGAAAGTGAAAAAGGGTCTCATTTCATCCAAGGAGCTATAAGGTAATTCCTTTAACCATTCATACTTGGCAGATCCTACTCCTCTTTCTGCCTATAGTAGATAATTCTTTCCACTTCCCTCATAAGCACTGCAGTGTCTTCAGTCCATTCCTGCAACTGAGGGGTTGATCCTCCAAACTGAAGCTGATAAAAAAGCAGATAAAAAGAAGCTCTGAAAGAACCCTCTAAAAGCAAGTTCATCCATACTGTTTATGTAGTCCCCACCCTTTACCTTACTTTTACCTTTAGAAGTGTTAAAGGTAACCTGAAGGACTTAGGCCAGCTAGCTAGGACCCTCAACAGCATGGCCAGCACAACCTTTCTTTGAGTTGCTCTGAATCAAGATTAGTCAAGTCTGGTAAGTAAAACAGTCCCAATCCAGATTTTGCATTCCTGAAGGTGAAATTTTTTCTCGATAATTTTGGCTCTTTCCTGTGAGCCAGAAACTAGAAGTCTGCTGGCTGTGCATTTTGTGTGATAGAAACAGTGTAGGCAGAGTGCTTTTTAAACAGCTCAAGAGTGTGGTGGCACAGACAGCTGAGACAATCCAGCAGCTTCCTCCACAACTCGGCCTTTCCCTTTCTCCATCCCTGCTCCCGGGCCCAGGAATCTCATGGTGAATCCTTTATGATCTAGGACTCTTCCAGAGCCAAGACAACTTGCTGTTCTGGGGGGAAAAGAAAAATCCAGTCATGTCACATTAAGCAGCAAAAAAGGCTAAAAAAAAGCATCCAAGAAATGTGAGAGCCAGTGCAAAACAGAAGTAGGAGCATGTGGCTGGGATGTACCAGCTCCTGTTTGCTGACCAAAACTGGCAAATCTGTCATGCAGAGCATCAGTGAAAGACAAACTTCTCAATCTAGACCAGAGTCACTGAGCAGCTACTGCAGGAGCCTGCTGTTGAGTTTGGCAGAACCTTCCTGGAGAGAAAATGCTGAACTGAAAGCATGTACCCAATAGGTGACAGAAATAATCCAGAGTCTACTAATAATGTGGCAAGTAGGATTCAAAAAACATAAAGTGATTGACTTTGCTGCTTCTGTCACAATAAGTGACTGATAGGAAAAGCCTGCTGAAGAAAAAGTTGAACGCAAAACTCTCTCTTAATTCTCCAGGAAGGATAAGTTGACATTTTAAATGGTAAATTCAGATTTCAAAGCAGCAACAACAACAAAAACCAAAACAAAAACCCCAAAAAATCCCCCAAAACCCCAGCCAACAATCTCAAAACCAAAATAGCTGTAATTAAGGCTGAATATTTATGGAGTAAAATGAAAGACTGACCAAGAGAAAAAACATGTCACTGGTGAATTGAAGAACATTTCATATTTACAGTGAACTGCATTAACAGATTTAAGACTTTTTTCCTCCTGACTTTTTTAGGCAAAATTCCCATTGAATTATTCCCATTGAACTTGCTACAGAAAGTTGACAGTGAATTCACATCTGAATTTCGAAGAGATCTCACAAAGATTTGAGTTTTTTACTAAAATATAGGACATTTCTTTCACAGAAAGCAATTGAGGGGCTGGAGAAAACCAGCCTGTTTTATTTGCCTAGTTACATTTTCTGCATCAGGTCAGACTTAATTTGTGATTTCATGGATAAGGCCATCAAATATTAGCTTTCCAGGAACTAAGCTGCAGCTGAATAAGAACCTGAGTGTCTGATCCAAAAGCCATTGGCAATGAAAAGAAAGTTTTCCACAGTGATCTGTGGAAATTTAGACCTTAGAACAGGAAGAAATCATTCTTCTTCAGATTCTTTTCTGAGTGCACAAAGAACCAAAGCCTTCTGGCCAAGAGCAGGCACACGGCGTCCTTGGGGTGACTTGTACATACAGGCCATCAGTGCTTCAAAGCAGGCAAACAAGACAATACTGAGTTCCTGGAAAAATGGGAAGCAGAAGGAAAAAAGGAGGGGAATAAACAATAGCAATTTTTTTTGCTTACTGGAATCCAAGATCATCTTCACCGAAAATGTTGTTGGTTACTATAATTTGGAAAATGACTGTTGTAATCTGCCTGTTGGTAATTCCCTGAAAAGCAAATGCAGGCTTTAAGCCAGCAAGCTTTAATTTTGTTGCACAGGAGTTGTTATAGGCTTTCATCTTCCTGCAGAACACTCTTTTAAAACTGGAGCTTTCTCAGTGGTTGGAACATGCCTGAGGTAAGAGAGCAGCATCTGTGAGAGGAACCCTCAGGGTTCCCACTGGAGGATCCCCAGGTAGGGAAGGAGCAGGGAGGTGTGGGCTGAGGCTGGTGCTGAGTCTACTGTGCTTCAGTTACTCCTAGCTGAAGATGGCATGGATTTAATGAGGTATAAGGGGAGCAAAAAAATCATAAAATAAATAAAAAAATAAATCAACTGCTCTGTCACAATATGGTCTTACCTCAGCTCATTGCAACAGAATCAGCCCTTGATAGGGCTGGGGCAGGACAGAGTAACTTTTTCACTGTTCACTGAGTAGCAATGCACTTCTGTGACACAAAGATCCCTGCCAGGATCATAGATGTGTCTCTGTCTTTCTGCTTGTAGCAGAATTTGGTATCCCTGTGCTTGCTAAAGGTGCTCCAGATGTAGCACACAGAGCACCAAACAACTCAGCCATCCTAGGAAACACTGAAGGAAGAGATGACAGGGATTTATTGGTTCCCATACAGTCACAAAAAATGACAGCTCAATCTGCAATAGGAGCAAGCAGTGACCTGCAAATCTGAAATGAAACAGGATACTATGGTGTACATCAGCAAAATGTTCCCAGGCACAGTTCTGGAGAAATGACTATTTAGCTAGTGAAAGTATTTTAACTAGATCTGCACAGCTGATGTCAGATATGCTGAAATGTGTGTGAAGAGACTCGTGCAATGTGGCACATTGATTTCAGTTCCAGTGACACGTTTGAGTTTTCCTGACAATACTGTAACAGCAAAGGCTGCTAAAATGGTTGTTTTTAAAAGAGGTAAAGAGGTCAGCTCGGTGTGAGGGGTGACTGTGACTTTCAGTAAAGTGCCCCTTAAGTGAACCGAGTCTGGGATACATTGTGCTTTTGTACTTCAAAGGGACCGTCTCTCTGTACATGTTTGGCTTTTAACACCATCCCTCCATGCGATTAAAGAAAGCCACAAGAAAGAGGTTTCTACATTATTATCTCTTCCTGGAAAACAAACCTGCCTGTTTCCCCGAAGTTTGCTGGTACAGAATCATGCAGCTTTAAAGGCAGCCAGACATTTTGGCTGCCCATCCATGCAGCTGTCATTATCTCTGTTTTACTTTACCTGGAACTTAACAATCCCTCACTCTTTTTCCTCCTAGGTTTCAATAACTCTTCGAAATGAAAATCAATAGCTTTCCTTTTACTCCAAGGTACAATCTTTGAGATAATCCTGTCGTATTGTGCAGCAGCTGCTTGGAGCCTGTGCAGCAGAAATAGCCCTTAGATTAAGAGTTTCCAGTAAAGTAGCTGCCTTTTTCTAGGATTGCACTGTTGACTTGTAACACTGGGCTATTATCAAGGGATTCAAGTGATATGTTACTGGCATGACTAAGAAAACTCAGAAAGCTTTTTTTTTTTTAATTGTTTCACCTTGGAGACTTTAAATAAACACAGAATTCTGAGTCAGTGGGTTTCATTCCTGTCAAACGGTCATTGAATTTAAACAAAGTAACCTCAAACCTCCCATTAGCGGCACTGCATCTGTAATTTCAGTTTCTGTTTTGCTTTTAACAGCCTTGTAAATGGGTTATACTAATCCTACTTCTTTTGTAAGAAGATTGTCCTCACCAGAGATACTGAGAGACCTCAGGAAACCACCCCCTCCCTTCCCCCAGAAGTGTCAGGTTTGTGAGTGAGGAAGAGCTGGCATTGCGAAAGTCTGGACGTAATTTAACAAATTTTCTCAGTAGACAGGGTCAGAGCCTCACGCCCTGAAGATTCAGGGCAGTCTCCCTGATGCAACCAGAGCTGTGCAGATGGGTGGCCTGATCCTTCCCTGGAAGGGAACAGCACAAACTCAAAGACCTGAGCACTGGAAGTGAATGTGCTACAGCTGATAGTTCTCATAATCCAAATTATCTGAAATGCCAGATGACCTCAGAGAGAAGCCAGATTTCTATTAGTACTGTAACTATGACTTATGTATTAAACTTCTAAGGAGTTCACAGTAAAAGTGACACATGGAAAAGCTGAAAGTGGCATATTCTGAGAAACACACTGGCAGGGCTGGGGACGTGATTGTGAGCACAGGACTGCAGCAAGGCAAATTGTTGCATTTGGTTTGCCTTGGGTCTTTTTTTAGAAGGAAGTTTAGCTCATCTTTTTGGAATGTTACATATAGATATATAGGTATATGTGCTACAAATAGAGATAGCTTCGTGGTGAATTGTGGTACCACAACATAAATGCAACTAGTTGCCCCTCTGCTCTGTCCATGTAGGATATCCGTGGACATAACTGCTCCCCCAGCCTGTCCAGGAGACAGGAGTCACCTTGTTAAATATGTCTTTTTTTTCCCCCACCCTCAGCAAAGGTGGACTGTCCCCTTCACTTGTACTTGCCTCATCTGTTGTAATCACAGAGTGAACTGTCAAGAGCAGAAACAGCAGCTGAAGACAGGTATTTTAGTCTGAAAAAGATCCAAAACTTTCCTTTAAGGGACTCATGTCTTTTAGTAAAAATAACTGAATTTAACACTGCCACAACACAGTTTATGATTAAGCTATTTTTGGGTAAACTTAAGAGATTTCTAACAGGAGGTTATTGTAACTTGCCTTTCCTTTTCCCTCAGACTCTTCTGTTGTGTGGAGGAAACTTGGGTTTATAAGTAGAGAACTAAAAAAATAAAGAGCAAACCAGTTTATAAGTGTGCAGTTTGGCTAAGAGGCTGCCTTCCATACTGACAGTCACCACAAAACCTTCACCATCATTCCCAAGCTAAAGAACACTCCCATTGAAGAACCTGTACTGCAAAGAGTCCTGAACACAACTTTGTTTACAAGGAGGGTCCCAAACCCCAGTGAAACTTGTCCCTATTGGGACATTTCAGGACTGCACGAACAGATTCACATAATTTCAGTAAGACCAAGGCCTGGTAAGAGCTTGGTTGCAGAGGTAAACACGACTCTCTCTGTCTGTCAGGTCTGTAGAGTTGGTAAGTAAGGGGAAAATACATATTGATCTTGGTCAGAGAAGTGGTGCATGGCTTCCTTTTCCCTGGAGAGCACAGTGGTGTTCTGGAGGAATGGGCCAGCTGAGGGGATGTGAAAGCAGCTGCACAGTGACCTCTTCATAGCCCTCTTTATTGCCCACATGAAGGGACAGTCAGCAGCTGTCAGTCAGCTTGGATTTTAAGATTCCTTCCTCTACACACTCCCAGCTTGGTTTTCCCCTGTTCCAGAGAACTACAACTGGCTTTGTCCCAACTCCTTCCTGCTCACAGCTCCTTCCTGTGCAGGCAGATCCCCTCATCACGATGGCCCTGTCAAACAGCAGCAGCTCTGACTATGCTAAATGGAGTAGAGTTCCTTCCCTCTGCAGCAGACAAAAGCATCCTGGATCTCTGTCTCACTCCTATTATGATGCTGCTTGGCTGCCCATAATACCTGGAATTTTATTGGACTTGCAATATTTTCTATGGGAAGAAATAACAGGGCAGAAGCAAGTGTTCTGCAGGCTAAAGCTGACTCACAAGTGCCTTTGCTATTGCAGTAATATTTCTGTAAGTCTAGAGAAATGAGGCTGAATTCCAGATAGGCTGTCCAGGGACAACTCATTTTTGCCAAGCAGATGGGAGAAGGTTCAGGCAATAGGCTTGGGAACAAGAGAAAGAAACAGCAACAACCTTCTCTTTAGCCCTTGTGTAGGCTGCTTGTGTGATCTGATATCAGAAATACCCAGAAAGCTAGAGATATATGCAGCAATAAGTCACTTAGTTGGGTGTCTGTTCATTCAAACCAGAATTACTCTACAATGCCCACAATCCATTAGAGACAAAAGAGCTTAATTGAAAATAATCTGGTGAGAGAATTATTTATCCCAGAAGTGTGTGGCTGATGAGCAGGAGTTCCAGGTCCCAAAATAGCTCCATTAAATCTCAACAAACTAAGGAAGCGTCTCCCTTAGTGCTGATTTCTGCAAAACACAGGACTCTAAAGCCACCTCATCTGGCAGCTTTCCAGGACTGTGATGAACATTGAGAGCATTGATTCATACTAACAGTGTTCTTCCTCAAAACACAGGGGGATTTTGAAGCATATCCAGACACATGAAACTTTCCTTTAAGCAATAATCTCATTGCAAAGTACTGACATGCTGAGAATTCCCCCTGCCCTCCCCATTCCGAACATAACTGCAACAGAAAGTAACAAAATGCATCCCAGTGTTCTGCAGCCTAGGCTGGGGCAGAGCTGAAATGCTTTTTGATGGAAGTTTTTAAGATACAGATTCTAAGCTGAAGTCTTTAACCAGGAGTTAAACAGCTTTTTCCAGACTCAGCTATTTTCAGCTTACATCCAAAATTCATACCTCACTGAATGATTCCATCCAGTTCTTCAAAGACCAAGCATTTTGAATAAGTGCCACCTTCACATGTGTTAAAAAGTAATTTATTTTTGACTCACATTTTTACTTTCTTCCTATGCTCAAATTCCCTTTTCTAATCACCATTTCCAGTTAACCCTTACCCTTTTCTGGAGATATGTTCACTAGCTGGAGAGAGGAAATGCTGGACCTAAGCACCAGAATTAGTCAGTGATGAAACAAGGGTTTGTTTTATGACCAAAAAAAGATAGACTGGAAAAAACATATCCTCTGTGGTACTGACTCAGTGTGATGAAAAGTGGCAGACAGCAGTACTGTTCTTCTTAGGTCATTCCCTGCCAGGCCCCTTCAGTGCTGCAGTACAAATTACAGGAATTGGCAACAGCCAGAGGCACGATGCACTTCTTAGCAACAATAGCAGGGTTCGAAGGTGGATTACAGATATGTTGATTGAGTATGGGAAGAAGGAAATAACTGATTCATTGTTAGAGGACAGAACATTTGATTCAAGCTCTGCTATCAGGAATATTCAGAACTGTATTGCTGCAATGCCTCAGCGCTGAGCCCATCAGAAATCATGTCACTCACTCATTTTGGAACAGAAAGTTAATTACCTCAGATTATACCTTGTGAACACACGTCCTGTCCTGTCTCTTATGCAAGTTCTTCAGCCAGGTGTGTACTTAAACCCTCCAGCAGCCATTCAGCCACACCAGTCCCCTGGTGAGATGCTTGGTGCCAGTTCTGGGCTGTGGGTTGAAACTCCTCTTGACTGCGAAGGCCTTTCCTCTCCTGAACAAGTACTTCTGGATGTGGTAAATACTAACCAACAGTCAGGATGAATGATCTGGAGGGGAGATTAAAGAGCAGTAGAAGAATAAGCAAAAAAGAATTCAACATCACCAAAGGAAAATATAATTTATTGTCACCGAGCTTAACTAGCTCAGAAAAATGCCTTAGAGGAATAACCCTTATTTGGTAGTTAAAATTACTGGAAAAAGCAGCAGGAAGCATGCTGGAGAGAAGGGGAAATCCTGCTGCTATGCCATAGCCAAGTTGAACAAAATTTCTATTTTCACTCCAGGTTACACTCTGTGCCACTCACTCCTACTGACAAAAAACACACACACCATCAGTTAGTATCGAAATCACATTCAGCAGAAAACCTTCACAAGGTCTAGCTCTGGTAAATCACAAAACAAAAATACTCACATTCTAAATGCTCCAATTCACAGTTTCCTGAGTCTGTTTAATAGAGGTGGATATTTATACTTATATCTGACAGATCTCAATTTTTTAGCTTGCTTATACTTCCTTTGGAAAAAGCTCTATTTATAACATCTTTTTATAGAGCATAGTCAATGAAACTAATGTAGAGTTCTTTTAGTGAACTTATATCTGAAAGGACGCTGCTTTAATATTTTAAGAGCAGGGGAAATGCACATAGGTCCACAGAAGCAAAAAAGAAAGGTTTGAAGAGACTGATAATACAAAAAAGGGAAGATCTGAGTTTGGAGTGTCTGCAGTGAACCCCAGAGCAAAAGGCTAGAGGGGACCAAAAGAGAATATCACCCCTGTAAGGTCAAAACAGGGCTGAGAAGGAAATCAGAAAGAAGGTGCAGAAAAACTTAAAGTCCATGGGTAAGGAAGAAGTGGCTGACAGGAACACACCCATTGCAAAGCTGTTATCCCCAGTTTACTTTGACATCTTTACTAGACACAGTTTGGCCTGAGATGAGAGGGAATCTAATATTCATTTAAAAACACTCAGTAAAATGTCCCATCTATGAACCCTACAAGGATTCCCTTTCTTCTGCGTTTATTTTAGTATAAACATTTTCTTGTTTTATTATTCTAAAATTGTTCTTTATTTGTTTTAGTATAAAAGAAGAATGTATGCTGCAGAGTCCTAGAAGAAGATTAACATAACAGAACATTTCTGTTACTGGGGCCCAGACTTAAAAGGGCACAGGCATTGGAACTGCCCTAAATTGGCCTTGATATTAGGTAAGTGACATTTAAAAGATTCTGGTGGAGAAAATATTATTGAATATCAGAGCGCAGTTAAATGGATTTCTGGAATGCTGTGTTGGGTTGCTGTGAGCTGTATCAGAAGAAATGTATATATACTTCAATAATCACCTGCTCAATCTGCATTGAGTGGAACAGATTGCCTGCAGGTCTTTAGTTGCCATCAGAACCAGCATCAATATGCACTCAGGCAGCAGCTGTTTGTTCAGGGACATGGGGCTTGTGTGCCCATGAGTGGAATCCTACAGGTGACAGCAGCAGCAGATCTTCACAAGTGAAGTGCTAAGGACCAATATTTTAAGTTAAAAGTGATGAGCAAACAATCCACTGCTTAAAAAGCTCATACGCATTTGTTGATATTTGGTATTAAGAGCAGGCATTAGCCCTCCCACAGTGAAAATCAAAGTTGTTATGAAAGGGTTCCTCTATCCCAGGATCTTAAGTCTTACTCAAGCCAAACTTCTTAACAAACTGCTCTTTTAATCACAAGACTGCCAACTAGCAAAGGGCAAGTCAGAGATTTGGCTGTGGATGAAAAGAGAAAGACTTCACAAACTTGTCATTCACCTGGGATACTCCTTTCTCTTCAGCTTACTGCTCTCAGCCTTGTCTCCTGACAGCTTTTTCTCTCTCTTGCCTTTCCCATGGCTTTAACCTGGGCCCAACACAGCAACAGACCAAAATCCACCCTGTGCCTTGGGGGGAAAAATAGCAAAGAAAAATGAAACCATTTTAGTTGTCTCAAAGACAAGAGTATATAAAAAGTCTATCTACATTAAAAATACACTAAATTCTTCTTGTCTTCTAAGTCTTTGACTTTGAGCCTTATGAACCTTACGAAGTGACATTTCAGAAAGACAACTGTGCAGGAACCAGGAGCTGAAGCACAAACTGTTCTATAAGGTCAGCCACTACTAATGAATTACCACACGAACTTTTGGTCTAATCAAGCCTGGTTTTGCACTGCTACAATTACTTGGTCAAAAAATTACACCAGTATATGTCCCAACATGAAGTTCACTCTCCACTCCAGTAGGCATTAACTGTGTTAGCCTGAGGCACCTCGAACTCAGTGCTCTTCTAATCATCTGATGCTGCTGGACTTCATTTTAACTCTACAATCATGAACAAAGACTTCTGCCTTTACATAGACAATGGTCTCTGTATTCTACAACAAGATGCAGAAACCAAAAGGGTACTTTGGTATAAGCTTCATACTTCTCTTATACAAGCACACTTTTGCTTGAGAGCAGCTCTTTCCTTTAAACTTGTGGTACTAATTTTTTTTAAACTACAGAGCAAGGGCTTTATACTTGCAGAATTAAAGATAGATACAATCTTTAGAAAAAACCCCCACAGTTATTTTCCCACATCCTGGGTAGCTGCAAGATCCTTTACATGTTATTAATGACCTTTCTGTGTACTTCAGACTCAACCGTTCTGGGAGAATACCTTACTTTAATTGGTTAGTGTTAACCTGAACCCCACATTTTTCAGTACTTCTAACTCCTGTGTCCCGCTCCTACGGTCATTCAAAGAACATTTTCTTCACTGCCTTCAGGGCTGTGTATCTACATGAGCACGGAACTGATCTTTCTCTGAAAGGCTTATGGTATAAATTCAAAGCTATTTGCACATCTGTTTACAACAGCATTCCGTGTGTCCTCTTTCCAGGTGATGCAGAAAATCCCAGGAACAAAAAAGCACTGGGTTGCCACCAGCTGTCCTAGTGGGATAGATCTTCCAGTCCATCAGAGCCTTTGGTGCAGATGAAGCAGGGTATGACCTACAGGAAACACAGATTGTTCCCAAGTTACACAGAGCTCAGCTGATGCTAACAAGAATCTCAAACGAATGGGTACAGTCTGTGCAGGCAACAGCAGCTCTGGATGTGAGAGCACTCTGCAGAGATAAGGTGAAAGATAGCACAGGCACTGTGTGCTAAATGATCTAGTTAAATGTCTTGCAGGAAATTGTTAATGCATTCTATTCCAGGAATGTTTCCTGGGAAAAACAGCTGGGGATTCAGAATGGAAGGCTTCAAGGCTGCCTCCATATCCAGCTGCAGCTTTGCTAGCAGTGCAGAGTAGGAGTTGACTTATAGTTAGGGTAGCTTTCCACATAATTAAATAGTTATAGAGAAAAGGCATCTATGAGTATGAGCAGAGTAAATTACACAAGCAGGGTTAATTATTAGGGGTTAAAACTGAACCCACAAGCTCAAATGTAGCTTGAGAAAGCACCAACAGACACAGCTGGGATTTTGGTGATACATGAAAAACTCAGATACTTCGCTACCTCAAATTTAGACAGTCCTTGCTGGTCTCAGATTATGTCCTCTTCTCTCATATGTATTCTTTGTGCATGTAACTACCAAAAATCTGAGGATATGGAAAACATCTTTTGCATCAGCTTCTCTTTTAGCTTAGAATGCACCAGCAGGAAGAATGGAACTAGTCAGCTGAGCTGGAACCTGTGCTGGTTTTGACTAAGATAGTTAACTTTCTTGATAGTAGCTGGTATGGGGTTGTGTTTTGGATTTGTGCTGAAAACAGTGTTAATAATTCAGAGATGTTTTTGTTATTGCTGAGCAGGGCTTACACAGACTCAAGGCCTTTTCTGCTCTTCATCCCACTAGTAAGGAGGCTGTGGGTGCACAAGAAGTTAGGAAGGGACAGAGCTGGGACAGCTGACCCAACAGACCCGAGGGATATTCCAGACCATATGACATCATACTCAGTGTATAAAACTGGGAAGAAAAAGAGGGATATTCAGAGTGATGGCATTTATTTTCCCAAGGTGTGATGGAGCCCTGCTTTCCTGGGATGGCTGAACACTTATCTGACCATGGGAAGTGGGGAATGAATTCCTTGTTTTGCTTTGCTTGTGTGTGTGGCTTTTTCATTTGCTATTAAACTATCTTTATGTCAACCCATGGGTTTTCTGACTTTTACTCTTCCAACTCTGTCCCCCATCCACTGTGAGAGGAGTGAGGGAGTGGCTGTGTGATGCTTAGTTGCCAACTGGAGCTAAAGCACAACAGAAGTATAAGCAGCTTCTCTGCTCTACAATTGCTTTTGTGGTCCTTGTTCTGTGCTTGCTTTTTGCTCAGGTGGTGGGGAGGAAGTGAAAGGAGAGAAGATGTAACCAAAGGAGTTTGCATCGAGAGAAGCTGTTCTTTCTCATGCAGGTTTTTTTTTTTCACACCATCACAGCAGGAGATTTTTCCAGCAGCACACTTTGAAAGTTGTAAATCTTTGGGGTAACAAGGATCAAAGGTCCTTCAGGCCTAATTAACAAGCTTAGAAATGCTATCCCTCAGTACTGCACAACATGAGAACCATCCTGGCTTATTTAAGTGCTGATGCTCTGACAGAAGGTGGCCACTCATGCAGAAGAGCCAGATAACTCGTTGGTAAGACAGCACAGCCCCTGCTGACTGTGGGTATCAAACTTTACAGCTCTCTTGCCTTTTGGGAAGAGGTGAAAGAACAGGGAGTTCCTGCAAATGCCTGCACAGTAGGCTGATGGAGGAAGCTGTCACTGTAATGATGACTGAGCAGGCTCAGTCATCATGTACCCTTGGGTACATCCTGTACCAAAAGCCAGAAGTGTTTAAGAAAACTAGTGACTGGATATCCTGTTATTTCTTCTGTCATTAATGGAACTGAATATATGGGTATTTTTTTTTCAAGCACACGACCAGCACCTCAACTTACAGAGGCTGTAAACCCAACCTGCAGAGGATGAAGTGAAGGATGAATAGTCCTTCCCTTTATAAGTCAGGATGTTCCTGTGGGGAAATCATGTGTGGTAGAATCCAACCTAGCAGAGAACTGCATAGCAAAAGAAGAATTTGGTAAAGCTGTGGGATGAAAAAAGTGAAGAATATAAATCTTGTTGGGTAAAAGTCAGCATGGATGAAAAGAGCAGAATGGTTTCAGTTGTGCTGATCTGCAGTTCATTAATTGTGCAAAAGCCAGCACAGCTGTGCATCTGGTGATCTCAGTTTTGACAGGTAATTAAAAATGGGATAAAGCAAGGAGTGAGACAGGAAATATCATGGGGTGACCTTGATGTGTCTTCATACTGAAGAAAACAGAGGGGCCTTGGGAATGCTCAAAATCTGTGAATTGGACCCTAGAAATAGGCAGGAATGAGTAAAATTTTGAAACTTCATGGCTAACTCTGGATTCTGCTGGCCAACAATTTGTTTTTGGTCTGGAGGCTCAGACTGTATGGTTTATATTTACTAGCTTTTTCTCCTTGACAAAAACTTGGTTTTGTTTGAGGGATTCGTTTGTTTGTCTCTGAGAACAGGCTGAGAATTTTCTATCACTAAATATTATGAATCCATGATGAAACTGAGAGACCTGGTAGCGCTGCCAAAGCCACTGCATCAGGCGTGTTTTCTGCTGAGCTTTCTGCTCAGCCCTTCTCCCGTGCCTCGTGCTTTGTCTGAGTTCAGGTACTACGTGCCCTGCTGGTGCTTCCAGCTGTCCCATCCTCACCTCCCCTCAAGGAGAAAAGAACCGAGGGGCAACCCCTGCCTATTTGCTGCCTACCTCCTATCACAGGAGGGCTGTTTTGATGCAGTGAACCTTTCTAGTGCCATCATAGAGTGAGGACAAGAAACTGCTCCTAAGCAAAGAGAAACAGCATTCAACATTCTCTGTCGCTCTCTTCCCCCAAACAGCAGTGGCCCTCGGGAAAGAGAGGGGTTAGCTGCTCCCTGGACAAAGGGAGCTCTGGACTGTAAGAGAGGGGTCTTAAACTCCAGCTCTGTGCCTGCAGATGTTGGACCAGCCCTTGCCAATTAAAGGAATGACACAACTTCCTATTGCAAAAGAGTCCAAAGGTTAAAAAAGAAGGCAAAAGTAACATAGGATAACAGTGCTGCACAAAGCCAAATCCTTGTGTAGCCAAAGTAAAACTTAACCAAGTTATAGTCTTTAGTAAAATCACGACATTGTTCTGTTTACAGATTGATGACTTGCCCAAATCATCCACTGTGTCAGTAGCTGACTCAAAGATTGAGGATAAATAGAAATTTGATTAAATATAGTCACATCCCTGAACTGATTTGGACACTAAAGAGTGTAGGTGTGTTTCACCTCAACCTACAGCATAATTTAGCATAATTTAACACACTCTGTCCTAAAAATGCTAATTTCTCTCCCGAGGGAGCTTAGGGAGCACACATCCATGCTGTAAGAAGCTAATGGCCATGGAGGGGAAGGCCACCTCCATTCTCCTGCATCCCAGTGTCCAGCGGCCTCTCCCCCAGAGGCAGGCACTGTGGGTAGGTGCCAGCTCTTTCAAGAAGAAAGAGAGAAAGAGGATAAAAAAAATACGGGGGTAGGAAAAGTCAGGCCATTTCCAGGAAGAAAACAAAGAATCACTCCAATTGAAGAAAAAAGCAAACAAAAAGTGGCCTGAGGAAAACTTAGCCTCTGAAAAACAATGGACCAAGATGGAGAAGGAAAACATGGGTAGGGGAAGTGTATAGAGTACTTCAGTTTTTGTGGCAGAATATGTAATTTTTAGGAATTTGAATTTCCTTTCAAGGGAAACTGCTATTCCTAACACTTCCCTTTCTTCTGAGAAGTTTTCTGAGCTCACGTACATGTAAACGATGTGTCAATGTCCCACGCCTTAGGTGGCCCCTTCAGATACTGGTGAGCCCCTTGTTTTCCTTGGAAAGCCATTAACAGGCACACACAGAGCCGCCTACTCTCTGCTGCACCTGGTACACACAAACATCCCTTCGGGGGATGTGATCAGTTCCTGGCTGAGCGATAACCTGATTGAGCAGCAGCAGCTAATGGTTTTATTTTGGGAAGGCGGGCAAAATATTTTGTTTCTACAGGGACTAAAAGAGAAGTCTGGAATGGGAGATGCAGCTCCCTTTCTCTGAAACCTTGACGTCTCAGTCAGGCATCAGTTATGACGCCACTGGACCCCGGGAGGAGGCCTTGAAATAAGCCACAAATGAGAGGGCGGATAAGTGACTGGTACAGCAGCACAGCTGTTGGTGCTCTGCGAGGAATCCTTCCCCAGTGCTGCTGGAACACAGCCAGCAAAGCACGGCATGAGTGTGAAGGGGCCTCGTGCTGCTGGTACTCTGCCAGCAAAGGATGCTGCTCCAACAATTAGCTGGAAGCAGTTCTCTCACTGCCCTGTTGCACAGTGCTGAGGGTGTCTGCTCAGAGTCACGCCTTACCTTCGCTGGCCGTGTGTACAGGCAGGCTTAAGCAAGACTGAGGGAGGGTGTTGTAAACCTCCCCTTTCTTGACTCCCTCCCAAACTTGTTTGCTCTGTGTATCCTGCTCTCTTACTCTGCACTCCAGCTGTCACCAATATCGCTTGTTTAGTGTTTACAATGTCAGTTATCCCTTTATCCCTACTTTTTTTTTTTTAATTTTCCTTTTAATTTTAAATTTTCTTTGGAAAGGAAATAAGTGAAAAAAGAGAAGTGCCGCACGAACAGCCCTTGAAACTGCTGTACGTGACCTCGGCTTGCGGAGTTTTGTAACTCTTCCAGCTCAGGTGACTGGGATGCAAAAAATGTACCACAAATCAACACCCTTACGCATCCCTGGTGTGACAACACACACATGCTCAAACCATGCCTCAGCCATTTCCTCTCCAGAGAAGGGCAAAGCCTTGGCAACCTCCAGCAGAGTTATGACACATGTAAATGATTTTATGAATGTTATTTATAAAAGGCTCATCAGAATCTCTGTGTCCTTAAATTACAAGTTAAGGGTGGGGATGTTATTTCGTGAGAAGATAAATCACATGTTCTAACATGATGGCAGTCTTTAAAAAGAAACCACCCTACAGCAGTTGGACCAGCTGATTGGATATTTTCCTCCTGAGTTTACAGGCTGGCTCCAGACACGAAGCTGCTGAGCAGAACTGAGCCCATGCCAAGTCATTGTTATGCCTGGACAAACACAGAGTTCTTCTCCCTGCTTTTGACATAACATATCCCTGCACAAATGTGGCTGCTTTGCAAGCCCCTTCTCACCCAAGAGAAAATCCTGAAACAGCTGGGATCTCTATCACCAGGGCATCAAGCCCATTTACTTCACGTGACAGGAGATCTGTGCCTGTGTTGGAGAGTGAGGAGTGTTGAATCTCCCCCTTTCCCCTGCAAGAGAAGTTTCTGTAGCTCACTGCATGCTTTGAAACCAAAGCAAAATATTTTTTTTTCAGACTAACTAATTCATGCTCACACCACCTGAATTCCAGCTGATGCTGTTTTCATTCCTGTGGATGAGGTTTGAAGCACATAAATATGCTCGTTAAAAAAAAAGGAAGAGGACACAGGGGACCACTAGTGCATTGTTCCTACTGTTATGTGAGGTCAGTGGGTAAAATCAGCTTCTTCATTTGCTGGGCTTAGATTCATTAAAAAAATGGAGCTCGATTTTAAATAGGAGGGGGGAAATTTTGATTTTTTGCTGCATCTGCCAAAAATGAACTGTTCCTTGCAGACTGCAGCCAACACACAGGGAAATGAGGATCATCCTCTGTGTCCTACTCCAGATGCTGCCCTTGGACAGGAACTGTGGCTGCCTGTGCCTTGCTCAGAAAAGGTGCCAAGAGGGGCCAAATCTTTAAGCCAGTGAGAAGAGCAGAGAGTACACTTGGTTTGGAAGATTCATAAGTGCCTAATAGTAAAATGAGAAGGAATGATTCCCAGCACTGTGTGTACACCCCTCAACACGAAAACTTTAACTCGTCAAGTGTAGAGGAAGGAAAGCTCATTAATCTTGGCAACCCTGTGTCTGGGGAAGGGGTCACTGTCAGCCTGACAACATGGAGGAAAAAGGCTCCTTCTCAACCTTTCGTTCTTCCCACACTTCCCTATTTCCCCATCCTCAAACCTGATGTTCAGCTCTGCCAGGTGCACTCCTCTCACACTTGTCCTTGAATGACTCCAGCAAATTCAGGCAGATCAGAGCAGGGATAAATCTAACTTGCTGGCCTGGAAAACCAATACAGCTCCAACATTTGTGCTCAGATGAGGTTCCCAGATGGGAGAAGCCAGGCTAAGCTCTGGCTTGACACACTTCTCCTTGCAAACAATCCCAGCTCCCAGGAGAGGGGCTGAGTCAGTGCTGCCCCCCCCTCCTCACACAACGGGAGGGGGCCTGCAGCCCTCACACAGCTGGTTTCTTCAGATGCAAGCTGGCTTTTGCTCTGACCTCCCTCTGCAGCTACATTTTCAGAGAAGCAGCACAGAAATCAAAGGACTTGTCGTGCAATCTTTGTTTAACTTGTCACTCGTGCTCTGCAGTGCCTCTTAACAAGACTGACATTGTTGGCTTCTTTCTGCTGAAAGGAGGGCAGCAGGGAGGGGGTTAATGCACTGCTTCCCACCACAGCCCAGGTTACTGTTACTTTGCAAGCCAAAGACACTGCAGGCCAGTCAGTAATTGGGTGAATCATCAGAACTTTGATCCTCAAGACCCTTCACTCTACCAAGCACAGAGGGAAAACACAAGTTAAGCCCCAGATTTGTCCTTGGTTCAGGCTTTTTATTCAGAGCCTCTGCTTACCAGGATTTCCTCTCTACCATGGTGCTTAATTTCTGAATTAAGCTGTCACCTCTCCCTTGTTTCTGCAGGCAGAAGGCTCAGTCAGAGGCCACCAGCAACTTCTGACACCAACACACAAACATCATGACTCATCCCACACATACCACAATAAACCTTTCATCGCTGCAGATATATCTAAATGTATTGAACAGGTGCCATAAAATACTAATAAAATCCAAAGAAGTATTTCAGGTTTTGAACTAATATATCTCTTTTCAGCATTGGAGTAAACTATTTAGTATCTGCTAGTTGAGTTCTCTAGTAATCCCAAATTCCTCTGTACATCTTTACACCTTGCTGTATAATCTATATTTAGATGCAGAGAACCTATTATTTTTTGGCAGTAGGATGTTAAAAAAAAGTTCTCCAGTGAATTCTTATCCTCTCCTTCAGAAAGTTTAATTCATAAATGTTTCAGGTTTCACATTTGAGCTGCTGTAAAGCAAACAGTGGCAAGGATAAAATACCACTTATTTTGTGTGATGCAACTCAGCACAATGTGGTGTTCCCTCAGGTGGGCAACGCTCTCTCCTCACAGCAACAGTGGCTGCACTGCTGCTGCACCACACCAGGAAAAGGTTCCACTGGAGCATTTCTGCAATTCGGTCCCATTTCAGAGAAGTAATCAGAATTTTCTATGGCTCCTTCAAGCCCTTCTTAAACACCAACAATGGTTGTAACACAAATGCGGTCATCTTACTAATATTTAATTGAGGCAGGAGCTCTCTGAGGCCGTGAGCAAGCAGGGGCAGGGAAAGTGGAAGATGAGGACACCAGGGTGAAGGAGTGGAATGTGGCCATGCAGGTGGCACCATGGCAGGCAAAGGGCACTGATTGCTAATGCAGAAGAACCAAGGACACAAAATGTGTCTCCTGTTGCAGCACAGGGAGGAGAAAAATGCTGCCTCCTGCAGGAAAGCCAGCCAGGGCTCTCTGATTCCCATAGGTTTTTCAACAACACTGAGTCTTAGTTTCCTCAGTTCAAGGATACAGGCATAAAATCCCTTTTTTTTTCCTTTTGAGACCCTTTTCAGCACCGTGTTGCATCACTTCTACTATGAGGTAGATGAAGGTAGAATTAAGAAAGGCAACTGCTTTACAAGATGGCAGCATCCAGCAGGCACTCAGGAGGCAAAAAACCCCTAATGAGTCAGGTTTTACACCACTTATAATGCAATAGGAAACATTAAACACACTTACAGGCTGAAGTCTCTTGGGGTGGTGGGACATGGCACTTCTGAATCTGTTATACACAAATACGTCATGCAGATGTCTGAACTGCAGTGAAGTTTCTTCTTCCCAGAGGATGAGGACTCATTTCAGCGATATGATGGACTGTAAAGGAGTAAGAAAGACGATAAGAATGAAAAGAGGTTGCCTGAGACACAGTTATTTTGAGAAAGTCAGTAAAGGTGGATCTAATGGAAGGGACTGAGGGTGCTGTACACCCCAGGCTTGCTCTAGGTACAGTTCTCTCTTATCAGAGAGAGACAGAGATACTCTGAGGAACCAATTAATCGGGAACTGCTTTAATTTCGCAGATAACTGCTATAGAACAAGAGCTTCCAGCAGTGACAGACTCCAAATATTTTTGTGTGGCAGAGTTAACATTTCTTTCACTGACTATTAGTCAATGAAGTTTTGGTAACTATACTTACTTTCAGTTTGATCTTGCTGGGCACTGTATCCTGGGAGTGGTTCCACATGGTCATTTTTAGGCAAGTTTGTCTGTCTTATTTAAACATTTTTTTCATCTCCCTGATCTTGCTTGGTGCAGAATTTTAGCTTTGGATCCTAGGAGCTATATCACACCCAGTCTGCTTAATTCTGTTCTGTAACACTCATGGCAGGCTGCCTGTGAGCACACCCTGCTCTGTAACCTGCCAGGATCGATATGACATAACACTGCTAATTCCAAAGGAAAGCACCTGTAAGTACTTTGATCTGGGGGATATTTAAACAGGATGGTAAACCTACAAGCACAGTTCCAGCAGGGCAGAAGCACGTATGTGTTGACACACACCAAAATCACACCACAAAGTGTTTTATATCTTGATTTTATGTACAGGGGTGTCAAACTTTCTATCAAGCTTCTACTCCCTACTCCCAGTGAAAGCTTAGAGAGCCAAAAAGTGTAACTACTTTTAGAATGAACTGAGGTTAAAATACATATGGGTGCTGTCCAGGCTGAGAACCCAAAAGTATGTAGATAGGGATATCTAAAAGATATCTATAAATGTTTGCATAATTAGCTTGAACTAGTTTCCAGGGGAATTTCATCCATGTGCTAATTTCTTTAACATGGAAACACCTCTGCAACAGGTCACTGGGAATGCAGAAACCCTTTCAACATGCTGGGTGACAGCAGCTGGCTGAGGATGCAACATCTACTTGTCTCCTTGGGACACCTCCTGATCAAAGTGCTGCACAATCAGCACTTCATTAACAGTGGCTCTTTGCAATTGTCTGAACAGCCTCCCAGTTTTTTAACCAATGACTTAATAAAGGACTAAATGCAGAAGGAAGGCTGCAGACTGCTGATTTGGGGGCAAGTTAATCGAGCAGCTGCAGTGTAAGAGAGCAGTCAGAGGACCCTTGAGCTCCTGTGTAGTGGAGGAACAGCCCGGGAGGCTCAGCCTGCCCTAATTCACCGCAGTGAGCCGAGCCCAGGCACAGAGCCGGCCCCGCAGGGCTCAGCTGGGAGGGGAAGCGCCGTGGTCAGCACAGATAACTCCAAACCACATCAGCCTGAGCTCAGTGGGAACTGCCCGGTCTGTGCTGATTTCTTTAACGAGATACTGGAGCTCCCACCGAGTCAGGGGGAAGTAACTCCTGCTGATTGCACAGGACTTCCCTCAGATGCTGTAATTGTGTTCAGCACAACCGAGATCAGAGCCGGGGGGGGGAATTTTCTGTGGACTTTGTAACAGAAGCAGCCAGACCTCTGCCACGCTGAAAAGGTCCTTCCTGACAAACAATTTTACACCATAGAATAGAATAGCAAGTTTACAGGATACAAGATCAAGACACAGTCAGCCACAAGCTGTCCACTGATTTGACTTATTAGTTTATATCCACCAGTTTCTACTCAAGAGAATGTTAGAAGTAGGTTAATTTTTCTTTCCAATAAATGTGCTGAGGAAAGAAGGTTAAGGAGAACAAAACTGTGCTTGATGACAGTCAAATAATATCTCAGTAGCTTCATGTGATTCTCCTGATCACAGCTTTTGCTAAAATGCTTTGTTGAAAAGAGAGAAATGTGAATATATACAGATCTCATATATAGGCTCAACTGACTCATGTGCTCTACCCCCCAGCAGTCTTTCTGGCACAGTTTCTTTCCTAAATAGAAATTTGAGAGCCATCCTTTGCATTATTCCCTCTGATTTCTATTGGCTTACTTCCAATATCAAAAATAAACAGGGAAGAAAAAAAAACCACTGAAGAAAATTGATCCATGCCTCAAAATTCATCTTTTTTTTTGCACATCCTGGAAGTGCAATTACAGCTCGTGGGCATCTGTGTGGCCTGTAAAGGGCAGTGGGAGCCCAGGAAATGCTCACACAGTGGGAGGATGATTCACCCTGCAACAGACACAGAAGCTTCTCAGAGCCAGGAGGATCCTGAGGGAGACTGTGACATCCTCAGAGCACTTTCTTTTGTTTTGTGAAGAGCAGGAACTTTTCTCCTCCCCCTGTCACAGTGCTTGCCCTGAGCTCAGCCTCAAAAGTGAGCAGGCAAAGCATGTGTTTGTCTCTAAGATATTCCAGAACCTTCTGGATGCAATCCTGTGCCCTGGGATGACCCTGCTGGAGCTGGGAGGTGGGACCAGATGACCCAGGGTGGTCCCTTCCGGCCTAACCCATCCTGGGATTCTGTCCCAGCATTGTCCTTGCAGAGTCATGCACCATTACAAAACACTGAGCTGTACCAGCCTCAACAAAGAAATCTATTTCCTTTCCCGGGAAAAGACTATCTAAAACTCCAACTATTCCCTGGCTTTCCCATATTTGCATATTATGGACTGTTTTGGTCACAAAGTCTATAACAGTCACATTTTATTTCATAACAGCAATTAAGCAAAGCAAATTTCACCTTCTGATGAATGAGCTACTACTTCCATGGTTCCAATTTCTTCAGCTGAGCAAATAATTAACTGCTTATTTCATGGAAATAAAACAATGAGCAGAAACAGAAAGCAGATAGCACCTCTTTGGGAAACATTTCTAGGAAATTTTGGTGATATTAACCAGAAAAGAGGGAGAAGAAGTGATGATTTAATTTTAAAAGAATGAAAACCTTGCATATATGTTAAAGTTTCTGCTGAATATATTCCTTACTCTCAAGGCCAATCCACACACATTCATCTACACCAGATATCCATCAACAGTGCAGATCACAGCTCAAATGCCAAATGACAGCCCAAGCCATCTCCTTCAAAAGTGTTTACCCTCTGGATATGAAGATAAGCCTACCTTTCTCCAGGCAGTTCTCATCCCCATCTATTATTTCTGTCTTCCAGGTCAGCCAAGTTCTGAGCCTTCTCCCCTGCTCCTGCTGCAAACCAGAAATGCCTTGGGAAAATACATTATAAGAGAACCTGGGTGTTCAGGTTCTGTACCCGTGTGTTTGAGGTGTAGGCAGGGTGTGAGTGGCTTTGGTACAGTCCATATAGCTGGGAGGAAAGAGCTCATACAGCTCTGGGTAGCTGTATGAGGGGGGAACTGGAAATTAGCTTTACAGAGCTCATTAAGGTTTTGAAGGTACTGGGCCATAAATCAACACATGGGTACACTGATTTTAATGTGCATGCTGAACATCACCTTATTTCTGCTTCAGAGTTCTGAAGTTTAATATGGGGAAGTGAACAAAGGGTTCAGGTCCTAACAAAGATTGCTATTTGACTATGCTCAAATCTGATTCCAGCCTAACCAACAACTTAGTGTCTGGTGTTTGATTCCAGGTTTGTTTCTTTTTTCAATTGCATTTCCTGAAACACAGAAGCAATTATCTATGTTTACAGTGAGCTCCTGCCTATGTCCAAACTATAAACATATTTTCAGGCTGGGATCCTGTCTAAGATGGAGAACAGGTTTGTGCTATTTGCTTCCTCCATGTTTTTCAAAATAATAATAAAAAACCCAGCTTGGAATATCTATGGTAATACCTCATTGAAAATCCAAGGTAAGCTTCTATGTAATAAAGAGAGGCCAAAGAAGGTGTCAAACTCACTAACTTATGAACTATGGCTGTTTGAGTGCTAATACCATTGTATTATCTCTAGACAGAGAAGAGGAAAAAACCCACCTGACTAAGAAGTAATGAACTTTGGTACTTCATCTCTTAACATTTTAAGGTGGAAGTGTTAGGGTTAGGGTTACTGTGGCCATTTCAGTCTAATTTGGAGTTTCTGAACTCAAGAATCTTTGAAACTGCTATCATTATGATCCTAATATCACATCCTAATATGTGATGAAGTAATACTGACCAGAGCAGGCTGTTTTAGAAAAATACCATGACTACAACTAAGAAAACAACAGGACAAGATGTGGGAAGAGTAGGCAGTGTTTTTTGGGTGCCTAGTTCATCAGAACAGATTATTGCACAATTTCAGTTCCTAGGCAGGGGAAATTAAAAATACTAGTGGCAGTAAGCTGACCTGCTATGGCTCCAACTCCTAAATCAACACTCATTTATATCTTGTGGTTTCCACACAAGCAAAGTTCTCTGCTCTATTATTTTTGAGCAGTTACAACAGTGTGACAGACATATCCTATAGCTACGCATAAACACCAAAAACTCTCTGGAATATGGGGCTCCTCATTCTAACCGTGGTGTAACAGCTGAAACACTGAGTGAAGGGAGAGGCAGGTTTAGACTCAAGCAGGTGCTCAGAGTACTGAGAAGTTTCTACTCCCAGCTCTTGGCAAAAACCCAGCACCACTCTTTGTGCTCCGGTGCCGGGAGGCCTGGCTCTGATCTACCTGCCAGAAAGGACCATGCACAGCTTTACAGGATTTCCAGGGATAAAAAGGACTGAGAAGTCCTATTGCCTGCAGCATTGAAGTCTGTCCATGCCTGCTTATACAGGAAGATAAACCATTCTCTGTTCCTTTCCCTTTAAACAGCAAACACAATACAGTGAGGGTTTGAGTGATTTTTTTGTTGTTGTTGGTTTGGGTTTTATCCTAAACTAACATTAGACTTTCTTTTTCTTAGGGAAGCTCGACACTGACTTACAGCCAATAGGGCCCTACTGGGTTGCTGCCAAATTACAATATCTCCTCTCAAAAAAGGTTTCCCTTTCCAGCTATATCTGTGTTATTTTTAGGCCAAAAGCAATGGTTACAAAAAACTCAGGAGAAAAGGGAGGGGCAGCATCAAAGAACGTGGGTCTTTATTCAGTTACTGCCCAACAAATATTTGCCAAGGTGTCTTTGAATAGCTTTGGAAATTTTATATTCCAGAGGAAAAAAATCCATTATTCAAAGATCTGGCAGCCCAGAGATAAGGAAAAGGCTTTAATTTCTAAACAAAAGGACACTCGGTGTTAAAACCACCCGCACCATACTCAGTTCTGGAAAATGATGATGGGAGGGTTTGTTTGCCTTTTTTTGGGGAAGGGGGATGGGGAGGGAAGTGTTGGCTTACTTTAGAAAGAATGCCTTGGATAGGAAAACAGCTGGATTAGAAATACAGTAAAGGCAGAACTGCGGTTCCATGGGAGAGCCAGGAAATTTCAGTGGAACTGCTCCCTTGATTTAATTTAGGCAGCTGCTTATGCACTTAGCAGAATTTTCTCAAAGCACAGTTTTTTTGTCTCAATTTTATAAGAAAATATTGTTCATGTTATTGTGCTGCCTCTTCTGCTTCCTATTCCTGCCATACAAATATTAAAATACCAGAGTTATCCACTGCCTCCAGCCCTTTGAATACCTGCAGTTGTGGAGAGAGGGGAAACTACTTTCTTTTTCTCTACTCATCTAATCTCAGAGGAAAAAGTACAAATAGCTTAGATTGTTTGGGATGGCCCACATCCTACTTAGGAGGCAAGAGCCAACAGCTGCTTAAATCTGACCAGCCACAGGATGTGCTGCTCCCTAGTCTTAAAATCAGTAGAAAAGTTAAAATAACTACACTTGATGGAAAGCCTATGATGTACTGACTTTCCCTATACTGCTAGATTTAAATTCCTATGCTTTTACAATATTAGAAGGCAAACTAAAAGGAACACCAAAAACAAGGCTGTGGAGCAATCAGTGAAATTTCTGATAAAGGCTCTGAAATCCAAGGGAAGCAAAATTTCAACATTATTCCATTTGAATGTACTCGGGTTTGGATTTACCCAGTTATTCAGAAAATCATTAAATATATTGTCATTGCCTATTCATAACAACGGGCAGCTCAGTTACCTTGCTCTGCAAACATAGAAAAAAATGACAAGGCAGATCTAAAATAGGGCAATTAACATTGGATTTGCAGGGTAAAAACTCCCAACCCCAGTAAACAAGACCTGATATAATTTTTACTTCGAACACTAAAGCTCTTGGCCCATTAAACTTCTTTTAGGGTTAATTAAATGACAACAACGTCAACTCTTGAATTAAACCAGACAATTTCTGCTTTTATAGAAGTCTGACATTCTTTCAGTTGAAGGTAACAAACCTACCACTAGAGTCCATCCCCCTGGCTGTTCTGTTTAATCTCCTGGAGAGAGTAGGGAGGAGCAACCCCCTGCCCTCCCAACAAATGTTGCACTGCAGTGACATGCTGATTGTTCAGCTGCCCACAGAAACAACCCGTGTTCTCTCCAGGGGCTGTGATGGACAGTGAGGGTGATCAGGTCTACACAGATTTTGCCAGCAGCTGAACTAAATAAAACTTTTCCCCAGCCAGATCTTTGGCCACTCAGGCTTAGAACCCTGGTGACATCTTAAGTGTATTGAATTTAGATCTCGCTGAGAATTTTGTATATTATTTATGAGAATGGATTGATTTTTCTTTTCTGTGAGGGAATAATAAAGCATGTATCCCTCCCTCCCCCACCTGTACTTCTGGTAAAATAGTTCCTACATAAATACCAATGCATCACTGTCAGAAGCATCTGACAGTTTTAAAAGTCTGCCTCATTTTGTAGCTCCTTGCTTTACCAGGGGTCACAAAGAATCCATGGAGAGGGGAAAAAAAGCCTGAATACAAAGGAAGTTCACAATTACCTTTCCTGCTTGCTGTTGATAGTCCATTACAGTATAAGTTCTCTAGCTACTTACCTGCTGTTCTTCAATTACAACTACATGTTATACAGATATTAATTTCATCTTGTTCCAAAGCACATTAAAATTGAGAAAAACAGGAGCCTGGAGATGGGTAGTGATATTATCTTTCTTCCTTTCACCACACAATAGGCATAACTGCTCTTTCCTAGCTTGCAGTTGATAGACCAGATACATAACTCATGGTCATGTTTTTCTTCCACAGGATGAGGTTTCTCATAAGATATTTAAACCCTCTCAACACACAGGGTAAGAACTATAGGTTTATGAAGCAAGATTATGGCAGAATTTGAGTTCCTAAATTCAAAACTGTGATTATGAAAGTACGATTCTGCTGAGCAACTGCTGGGCCCTGAAGATGCTCTTAACTCCAGAGATCACTTTTGGCTTTACTTCCACAGATTTAAATGCTGTCTGCTGAGCTGAGCAGCTCTCCAGGCAGTATGCTGGGTTTAGATCTGATTCTAAGGGTGGGATTATAAGAGAATTCTGAATTAAGGCTGGTGCTATCAGTGTAGCCGGGGTAGAATGTTTATAGTTAGGTACCAATGGATTTATTTCTCTGGAGCACTTGATCTCCTGTGATCCATTCTTCATCAGCCATTTCCCACAAGGTTGTCTCTATTCAAATATGCCTTTGCCCCTTATCCTATCTATGTGTCATTATTTATCCCAAGGGTTATCTGCTGCTTTCTCTTAACAGGGTTGTCTCTGTTTCTGCCCCTCTTTCTCCTCCTGCTTTCTCCCACAGCTGTGAAGACTTTAGTACTTCCATCCATTCCTTCAAGGACGTTGAATGAGGTTACACCTTTCTGCAGGGAGGAGGAAAAGAGGGAGATGGGCCTGGGATGAAGCAAGGTGTGCTCAGAAGATTCCTCTTGGAAAATAAAAGGCTACAAAAGTTTGTTTAAATTGTGAGCCAATTGCAAACCGTCACAGCAGTAGATATTTCTAAACATAAAAAAAAAAAAAAAGGAAAAGAAAAAAGACATGCATGTTGAAATCGGAAGAGGTCCATCTTTATATTTCACAAAAGCAAGTTTTTATTTATTTAAATTAAAGAGAAATATTTACAATTACTGCTTCTGTTTCCGCACCGGAGAAGAAAAGTTGTATTTGAACAAGCGCCCGACCGTTTACTGCATCGAGGAAACGCAGTAAATCCAAGAACCTGAAACTGAAACTTAGTCTCACAAAAGCTGTCTGATGGGCTGCCTTATCTCAACTGCTGTTAACAGAACCCGAGGCATTTACTAGAACACTCTGTACCACTGTTTGTCAACAAGGGCACGAGAACTCACGTGGCTTCGCATCCCCAAGGCTGCTGTGAGACAGTTCAGTGGTGACACAGAGACACCTTAAAGTAATCAGAGTGTGAGGAAGAAAACACTTGGAAAAACCACTCTCCCTTCAGTTTTGGGGAAAACTCCTTCACAGAAGCAGCCTTGCTTGGTGCTGGGGGAGAAGAAGAAAGTTCGGATGACGGAGGTCAGCTCAGCTGCACAGCCTGGCAAGTGCCTGTGGATGTGTTTAACAGCGAGGCTGCACAACGGGAGGTCTGTCACTGGAGCTGCAGTGCCATCCCCCTGTCACGGCCACTGCTCAGGTCAAGGTTAAAGTGGTAGGTTACAAGCTTGGCAAGGAAAATAAAGCTTAGTTTTCTGCTGATTTAATCAGATGCAGGCTACAGCACTGGCCAGCACTCTGCTAAAAAGTCCTGCAATTCCTTATTGTTCAACGCTGCCTTCCCACTGAGTGTGCCAACGCCAGTGTCCCATGGGTCCTGGAAAGAAAGCAGCACTACAAATCACAACTGTGTTTGCTCTGTAGGAAGTTGCTCTAACATCCAGAACTGGGCCAAAAACTCACCAGGGGGAAGAGCTTCACCCCATTTCTAACAAAATAAGGACGAAGTGCAATTTATGGGCACAGAGATAAAAGCCTGGCCTGTAATCAACAGCACCTGCATTACCCTGCTGTGCCTATGCTGCCACTCCTGCATTGAAAGTTTGGCAAAATATTCATGTGACCTGCCAGACATCTCCAACTTGGTGGCTGCTGCTGTGGCAGCAGGGCCATGGGGTGCTCTGTACTTCAGCACACCTCAAATGCACTGGGCCTGCATTCTGTGGGCAGCAACAGCTGGAGACACTGTTCAGACTTCAGAGGGAAAAGCCTGGATTTAACTGCACAGCCCAGTCCTGCCTGTTACATTAGTGCAGAAATCAGCATTGGAGAAATGATAATTTTTGCACTTGGAACTGAGTCCCTGGACCACAAATCCTGCATGTACTGAGCCAGTGTCCTCCCTGTCCAGAACATCCCTCATACTCCAAAGAACGAAATGAACCCAAAAGAGCAGAAAAGTACAGACTCTGCTGGGTCTGATGCTGGATACAGTGACTCAAAAATGAGGCATTTGCTTTTCTTAATCCCCTCTTCTAGGCATTTAGAAGAAATCTGTTTCATATGTTCTGACCCTTGTTTTAAACGGGAAGGATACTGTGTCATCATACTATTAAGCACTGCTTGCCAGCACAGTTTTGATCCCTAGCCAATGCTAAACCCCACAGATCTATTAAGCACCTTTCACTCAATACTTCAGAATAAGAACAGAATTAATCTTGTTCCTTCGTATGCAGATATTTGTATGATAGAGAAAAACAAAATGACCTACAGCCCCCAGTACTGCTGCACGTACCAAGTCCTAAGAAGGACTAAATCATAGGTCTGAAGGACTTCCTTTACACTGCACACTGGTGCAGTAGTCACAAAATTAGTTATAGATTCTTTTATAGAGATAAGAAGGCAGGAGAAAGCAGCAGCAGCAACTAAAGAAATTAAGTATTTTAGAACTTTATTTCTTCCACTGAGAGTTCGGGCAGGTTATTTCCCCCACCACAGTCATAGGGGCACTGTTATGAATGCAAAGGAAAAAAGGGGGAAGGCTATACAGTAGATCCCATGAGAAAGTGCTACTGGGACCCACCACAGCCCAGGTGAAGCTGCCATGGAATCAGGCTGCTGTGACTCCATTCTTTATTCACAGAATTGAGACACTCAACCTCTTTGCTGGAAAACAGGTTCACAAAGTCCTTGCCTCAGTTCTTTGCACCCTTGTAGAAAAAGTATAAAATAAACCAAGTCTCAAACACTGCCAACCCACTTGGCCTTAATAAACTGAACCACTGGAGCACTTCATCATCAGACTCTCCAGTCTGAGTGCAGAAAAGCTTTTTGTCTGTGCTGTGCAGGTTGGCTCTCAATACCAAATGCACAGTGACGTGAGGGGAGAAGTATTTCTGCTATGGGAAGTTGACATCTAGCCAGAAAATGTCAAAATCTTGGAAGCCGGTTCTTAGGAAACAGGCTGCAAGACATGGAAGGTGCCAAATCAAGCTTTGTCAAATACATGCCAAGAGAAGGAAAAACAAAAGTATGGTTGACAGAAAGTGGCCATGTTTTGACATCCCTGCCCAAGAGCAGAGAGTGACTGATGGCTGGCCAGAAACCTAGAGACAGTCTACTTCAAGCCTCTGTCAGCCTCCTCTCCCTATAATGTGACTGTCTCCTCAATATCAAACTATTTCAAGATTATGAAAATGTGTTCCCTAAGTACATCTCTTGTCAAGACACAAAAAGCTTTCTGAACAGGGCAGGAACAAATGGTACAGGCAAATGGCATGGCAATGCCTGTTAAACACAGGCAAAGTGGGGGGAGAAGACATCCTTCTCTGCAAGGTCCTCAGGCACCATCAAACTCTGGAAAGAGTCTGGATGGCTGCGAGATACCCTGCAGTAAATCCAGACACTGCATACTGCCTCCTTCAATTTGGTATCCTCCACTTTCCATTTTGTTGTCTCCATGGGATTATCGGCTGGAAACGGACACACTTGATAGTTTCTGAGACCTCAGATTCCATTATTCTGCCACAACACTTACTAATTATAAATGCTTTGCCAAATATCCAATGTTTTCACTGGCTGAAAGCCCACACTTAATGGGCTGATAAAGAACAAGTGCTGTCAGAGAACAGCAAGTGAGTGGTTACACAGGTCAGCTGAAACTGTGCTCTCAGGAGGTGCCTGCCTGAGCAAACAGCATAAATGAACATTTCCTGGCTAAGAAGCTGAATGAATTCTACTCCTGGAAGAGAATTTAGTATGTTTAACTATTCCCACTGCTACTAAGGCTTTCCCTTCAGTGCTGAAAGTTGAACATCCAGTGCATGTTACTGACCCAAGAATGCTGTGACCTGTCTTCAGTGCCTAGAAAACAACCTGAGTGAGTTGGACTTGAAGACAAGTCTGTGTTGGGCATAAATACCTGTTCCTCCCTTTTTCAGGCTCATCGAACGTACAGGAGGGTGCCTCCAACACCAATCTGCACATTCTGGCTGCTGTATCTAAATAAGACAGTGTCTTTTTTCTCCCACTGTTCTGCATCCTCTCGTTTCCCCTCAAGTCAACAGTTCCCTCTCTCTGTCCTCTCCCTTTCCTGCACTGCTGCTCCAGATCATCATCAATTCACACCCACAAACCTGGAAAAAAACCAGAGAGAACTGAAAAGTCCCTTCTTTTCTCTCTTCCATCCTACCCCATCACACTTGATAACTCAGGACACTGTTTTGTAGAGAAGGTCTGAGACCCCAAAACCAACACAAGTCACTGTGAGGTGCTGCACAAGTCCTGTCCCATCCAAGCAGGCAGAACAGCCCTACACTGGGGAAGGGACAAAAGACATGGAGATCTATGATAATGTGATACTGCCCACGTCCTCAGAGTACTTTTCTGTTTCTGGATTAAATCCTTTTTGTGAAATCATATCAAAGTGCAAACAAAGGACAAGTGAGAAACAAGCTAAATAAGAAGTGAGACAGCAGAAGACCAAACAGCTAAAATGAGATGATGACAGCAAGAAAGCTTCAGAGAACAACTCAGGGATGTCAGTGGTGTCAAAGGGTTGTTTTCTGAAAAGCTTCAACAGTTGTTCTTCTGCCTCAGACTTTAGTTGGCTCCCTTTGCTTTGCTGCTTCATTTTTCTGAAAGCTCTGCACTGGTGAAAAGGGGAAGATACTGAATGAGTATCAGTATCTCTGTCTCCTAGACTCCTCAGACCTTTGCCATCTAAACTCTCTCAACAGATAAAAATGCTCTTCTCTCAACTTCTGGAAGTTACACTGATGACATGTCTTTAATTTTGACTTAGCAGCATTCAGTCTCATCTGATGGCAGGTATTTGTAGGAAAATCTCCAGAAAAAAAAAAATAATAATTTCCCTTGCCATCAAATATTCTAGTTCCCAATAAAAAAAAAAAAAGTAAATCACTCATTCCTCAAACTTTCTTCCATGAAGTCTTTGCTTCTGCTGTACCAAATTCAGGAAGTTAACACTGTGGAGACAGTGTGTGTGTGGGGAAAACAAAGCAAAAAGCCCCATGCCCTGTCCTGTCACTCAAACTTGTCAGAGGCTTTGAAAAACTGTGAGAGGGATCAGGAGGAACTGCAGGAGAAGCAATGACACAGGAGAGCAGAACACTGGAAATTAATAAACCCCAGGGCCAGCTTTCGAGGCACAGTTCCTGGCTTTTGCTGTTATTGGTTGTGCCCCTCACACCTTTCCACTTATTCATAATTCATTTTACTTGCCATCTCACTCAGATTCTTCTGGTAGTGCTGTCTTCTTAGAAATATATTCAGGGGTTTATTCAGTTCTCTTGGGGGAGAGAAGGGAAACAGAACCCACCACCACCCAAGTGATTAATCTCTCTGAGGTATTTGTAAGACTACAGAGCTGGATTTTACAAACACCTTTGTAGGGCTGTCTTTCTTTTAGATGGAAAACTATTAACTCAATTCCGTTTATGATACTTGGGCTTAATTCCATAACGTGTTGAATGAACATTTCGGTATCACCACGGCAGCACACAGTGCCATATAAAAGTGAAAGTAACTCCTGTGAAGGCTGCAAGGCAGGGAAAATGAGAGCACTTAGCAGCATCAGACAAAACCAGCATCAGCATGACCCATCCAGGTTCAAAGCTAGCTAAGATAAAAAAGGTCTCTGTCTAGTTTGTTGGGAATTCAAACACCACATTAAAAAAGGAATAGATGTTTCAATACATTTTCACAGGTGGTTTAGTAAAAAAAAACAAAACAAAAAACCCAACTTTGAGCTAACTTTGAAATGACATACCTATTTCAGTGGTGGGCAGGCAGGAGCACAGTCTGCAGACAGGTTTCCTGTCAGCTCCTGTGTTCTGAGCCATTGGCTGCTGCAGGAGCAGGAGCTAGAGGGGCATGGATTAAACAACCATCTGTTGAAGCTGAGCCAGCTGTGAGTTCAAACTCAGGTAACATTTCAAATTGCTCTTTATTACTGACCTTGTTGAAATTCCTGATAGGACAATGATAGTTTCATTTTTCATTCCCCTGGTTGCAGCTGTTGGGTCCATCTGGAAGGGAGGAGCCCAGTTTCTATTTCTCAGAAATCGTCTCTTCAGTCTTGGGTTTCCTGGAGTCTGACAAGGAATATTTCCAAACTGAAGAATTCTTAGGTATTGCATGCTGCATCTGTTCTGATCTGGCAATGGGCCAGCAGGTGCAAGGCCATTCCTTCACAGCAATTCTGTAATGCAGCGGCTCAGTTTTAAATGTCTTTATACACATTCCATGCTCTGCTGAAACAGCTCAAAACATATCTGGGAACCAGCAAACTTCTGACATAAGCACTGTGTCCAACAGTCACTGGTCAGGAATGCATAAACCAGACTTCTTTCCCCCCCCCTCCCCTTCATAATACAAATAATACACAATACAAAAGTTATGGTATTCCAGTTCTGGACGCGGTTTCATTTATTTAAGCTAAATTTGTGTCTGTTGTTTCATTTGTTCTCATTAGTGGACCAAATATGACAAAAATACTCCTATCAACAATTCTAGCTGTTTCCACCTTCTTTGCCCCCTCCCCATCTCATATATTTTATGGTTTTATACTTTCAAATCCATCCCATTTAATCAAAACTGGTTGCAACACATGCAACCCAAAACGAATTATATCAATATATACAAGGACATAGAAACTTAGAAGATAAAGGCAGGAGCAAATGACTTCTAAAACCATTTTCTGCAAGGAAAAATATATTGAAATGACATACTCCTGAGAGTAAGCAATTTAAGCTTCTGCATGACTAACTTGACATTAAAAGTCCATCTCTGGACCACAGATAGTGAAATAGTCACCCATAGAATGAACTTGCAGCCATGGTTTGCTTCACCAATGGACAAAAAAGGACAATTAGATTTTTTTTCCATTCAAAAAAATGGTTTGAGGTTTCTTAACTAATTTACTTTGGCAGGACAAGGAGTCTGTAGTGGGTATTACTGTCTTGCTGCTCTGAAGAACCCTGTTTTTTTCACGTTCCCACAGAAAATCATTTGAAGGACAAAAAAAAAAATCCTCTGCTTCTTTATGTAACAAATGGCTATGGCCTAAACCAATAAGAGGGCTTAAAATTAGTGTGTTTCTAATGTGACCACTGAGACATTTCAGACTTAATTACATCTGAGGCAGACTTAACCACCCATTTCTCTCCAGTTTCACACAGGCAGTAATTGCCCCTGTAGCCGCATTGCAACATTGTAGAATTAACCACATCCTAGAGGAGCTGGAAGAGAAAAAGGGAAACCAAGCGGTCTCCAGAGTATCTGTCCAGGCAGAACAGGCTCCCTGACACTCTGTCAGGTCTCCAGAGATACAAAGAGAACACCCCCGAGTCCATATGTACATATGTACTTGTGACCATCCTTATTAATCTACTTTAAAAACCCCCAGTATTGTCACTTGAAGAAGCTGTGCAGATTTTCCTGTCAGCTGGAATTCTGTGCACCAAATGATACACAACCCCCAGGCAAAAAATAAGTGTTATTCCAGTTAGTGCACTAATAAAAACACATATAAATAGTGTCTATTCATAAAAATGTTGAAATCATTGGTCCCACAAAAACCTTATACCTGGATCTTACATTAGAGGCCAGCAACCACACCATGGAAGCTGGAATGTGGTTCTGCAGTTCCAGTATGGCCGGACCACTCCAAACCTGCTCCTCTGTGGCGGGCAACAAATCCTCAGTAAATGAAAACAGACAGCAAAAGGCTTGTTTACACACTGTGTCCTGTGAATGAAAGTGCAAAATACACACTTAGGTCCTGTAATCAGTGGGGCTAAAAAAAAAGCTTCTCTGTGAGCCACAGAGCCAGGAAAGTCTGAGGAATCAGAGCCTGGGAGGTGGCAGAAAAGCCCAGGAGTTTCCTGGCACGGGAGATGGTACAGTTCAGGATGCCCCTGCCTTGCTGCAGTGCTGCTCAGCACCCTGGTAACTCTTGCACAGGGACACATCCCCTCTCCTTCCACAAACCATCTCCTCTGCACACAGAGAGCACAGCTCCCAGCCACCTTCCCACTGCTCCCTGTTCCAGACAGACTCTGGAAGCAGCAACGAGCTGCTCTGTTTGCTCCAGGACTGCAAAATTCATGGAGGGCCACTTATTTTATGTCTTGCACATACAGGTTTTATTTTTCTGTCTCAACTCAAGTAGGTTGAATTACAGACTCCCACTTTGTTGTTTCTTCACTGCCTGCTTTAACATAAAGAACAGGATTCACATTGCACACTGAGCTAAGGGTCCATCCTCCCAAGCCTCCTGGAAGGGAGGAGGAAAGCTAACAAAACAAGGAGCAGCTGCTCCTGCCTGCCAGGTTAGACTTGTTAGAGATCCTACCTCTTGTTTCTGGTTTCAGGTGGGATGGTTTGTGTTTTTCATTTTTCTTTCTTACACTGAAACAAAACAAACGTGCCAAGACAAAACAAAAATCCCAGTGGTAAACTAATAACTGACCCAGAACTCCAGCCTGAGACATATCTCAAACATAGACAAAGGCAGGGTATTTTGTTGTTTGCACTGCAATGTTTGAGAATGGCTGGTTGCAGAACTTTAATTCTGAGAGTTGAGAAATACTGTGGTTTTCTTTCCTATTGTTTCCCTAATCTAGAAGCAATTCAGAAACATCACAGTTCCATGGGTAAAACAGAGTAAGAAGAGCTAACATTGACATGTCCCTGGCCAGCATTAAATCTATCTGGATAAATCTGCCTTTCCCCCTGAGGAAAAGTGTATCCTACAGAAGTCTGCAAGACACCGTGTCCCTGTGCTTGCTTGGACAGAAGAGCTATCTTCTTACAAGATTTCTAGTCATTTTGGCTAAGGAAGGCTTGCATGAAAATTGCTTAATACACTTGGAATTAAATATTCTCCTTAAAAAACAAAATTGAAATATCAATTTTTTTTTCATTCCTATTTTCTGCATCAAAAAGCTTGAAATCAGAGTTTGTTCATTTAGTGTCCCCCAAAAATTTGTTGATTTAGATAGTTCACATGCAACCAAACCATGGGGAATTGCTCTTCAATCAATTCCTGTTGACAGCCGAGGCAATATTCCAGATGATTCTAATCCAGACTGGCAGAACAATAATTCTGGGTTTGTCCTACTATTTTTCTTAAAACATCTACTTACTCATCATATTATTCTGAGGAGTAGAATTACATGGAAAAGTTTCCTCATTTGTACCAAAAAAAAAGATCTTGTCTAGATGTATTTTAACATCAGATATTACATATAATCTCTCTTGCCACTGGAAATTCAAAACAGACATCAGTGAAGGCAGTTGGAGAATGAGAAGTTCTTGAATCATCTTCTGGTTATCCAGCTCAGAATCAGTATGTAATTAAGAAAGAATAAATTTTTCACATTTATAAGATTAGTCACAGGAGTACCCAGAAATTTCAGCTTCCAGAATGAATGGTGCGTTATTAACCAGGGAGCTGAGGAAATCCTGTCAACAGACAAGGACACGTTCTAACATTCTAACACCAGGTTGTGGTGACTTCTGCATTTCTTTTCTTGAGAATACTGAAAAATCAACAGACTAGTTTCCTTCCCATGCATTCCCTTCATTCACTCAGGGTAATGTTTAAGTTATTGTTACAAGAAACACATGAGTGAGCCTTGGTTAAATCTCACTGCTAATAGTGCCTTAGAGGACCTGCACTGCTGGCCACTTCTGGTTCTTCAGTTTGGGATATTGAAAAAAGCTTTACAAGGAATTCTCTATTTCTTTTTCCATATACAGACTTTCTATTCCCACTTCAGTTGTTCTCATCTGCTTCCTGATAAATCTTTTTGTAACAGGAAAGACTCTACTTGAAAAACTGCACAGCAACCAAACTGCCCATGGTTTGAGCAACAGTCTGACCAAGTGGGATTGTTCAGTTATTCTGATGAACAAATATATTGTATTTGACCTTTGCTAGAGGTTGTTATACTCATACATACCTTATTTTCATTGCTGTTACTGATGGCTCTCAAGCAGTTAAAGATTTCTTCATGATTCCCAACACTCGACCCTTTCCTCCTTTGCTGTATTAGAGGGAATTTTGTCACAGTCCCAACTCAGAGAAAGCAAAAGGAAACATCCAAGAGCTACTCACCTACACCAGCCCTTCCACATTATTTCCCATTACATTTTCCAGCAGTTTCAGATAAGACATGACTGCCACTGAAGCAGATTTTAAGTATTCACATGTTCCTTTCTAGTCACTCAGCTTTTGTACTGTCATGTCTTAAATGGTGCCATTTTTGCAATTTTTTCCCCAAAATAATTGTGCAACTAACACCTGAGGCTTTTGCAGAGATGGCTTGTACATCATGGCTGAATCTGAGGCAAACTTTTCACAAGATCCGGCTTTTCTTAGGAATTTCTTTTTAAGTGTCATGCTTCTTTTAGTCTATATAGAGATGCTTAGAACAGTTTCAATGTTCTAAGACCGACTCACACATTCAGTTTGACTTCTAAGTGAATTAATCATTTCCTTACTATCATTACTATAAAGCAAGAAGGATGGAAAAGGTTCTAAAAATATTTCTTTCCCCCTTTTTTTTTAAAAAAAATTGAAAAGAAACCAGGCTTCTTTTCAAACATCAAAACCATTCCCATGGATTAACCAGACCGGACAATAGTGAACCACTGCAAATTATGACCAAAACTTAAATGAAACAATCCTAGAAGCCAGGAGCAAGACTTTTTTCCTCAACATTTGGAATTTGTTCAGATGACTCAGTTATGGCACAAACAAAAAAAACAAGCTATTTGCTTTGAAAGTCATCCACCAGGAACAACATTACCTGGTGCCAGCAATTGAGACTGGAACGATGCTTTTAACAACATTTCTTTACGACAAGGTGATAAAGAGATTAACTCTTGGCATCAACGTCAAAGTGCTTTGCAAACACGAACAAAGCTTCACAAGTGCATTATGAACTGTTTGATATAAACACATTTAAAAAGGGGGCATTAACGGACAGGAAGGACCTGTCCAATGTCCTGGTAAGCTAAAGGAAAGGTGAAGCCTGCTGATGCCAGGATAACACTCACTGTGAGCTAATCAAGGCACAGCTAGAGAAAAGTCAGGTATGATTTCCTACAACAGGTCTGATTTTCTATCCACATTCAGACAAGACAGAGCAAGCTTAGCTCCAAGACTGTGGTTCACAGAGATGTGTGGTATTAAAAAATGTGACAGGTTTCCCTCCCTCACAAAATATCTTACATGAAGATCTGCTCAGAAACTCGCAGAGAAGCTTGTAGGATCTATTTCAACCAAAAGTTAGTGAGCCAAGTAAGCCTATTTCCCTCCAAAGCGTTTTGGCAGCTATGTAAGAACTGCAGGTTTTCTGGCAGACAGTGGTTACAAACAACACTTTCACAGGAAAGCCTTGAAGCTGATAAACTGATAAGCAAATTCAAGTGAACTGCACCATGGAGAAGCAGCAGAGCAAAGCTGCTCACATCTCCATTCCCAAGAACTCTGGAATTAAGTTACACCCTCCTCACATCAGCTACGGGGTTTACACAGGATAATGTGGTGGTGTAGAAAGAGTAACACTTACATACAAGTGTGGCTATCAACAGTTATGTCTGATATTCTTACAGACAATGTGCTTTTTTTTGTAGTATCAGGTAAGTAGCTGATATCCTGAAAAAGGGTCATGATGAAATATAAATATACTATAGTGTTGTTTCTTTTCTCTTGTCCTGTCAAATTAGCTATAACTGTTGTTGTTTCAGTTTTAATACCTGAAATAAGACATTACATTGAAGTTAATAGTGGGTTTCAAATTTCTTATCAGAGAGAAGCCAAAATGGAACAGCAAAATCTGCCTCCAATCAGACAAAGCAAAGGGACTTTATTTGGGGCCTGTTTAACACACTAAATTAATTTAATTCTAGAATATCAGACAGAAATCGTAAGATGTGCACAGGAGGTATTCCCAAATTTTAACATATCCCAAACTGTATCCATCTAGGTTAACAGATGGATCAAACAGGGTAACAAATACAAGGTTGGACAATTACTGGCCAGATAGTTCTTTTATGGGTGCTTTGATTTATGTTTTTTTTATTTGACCTGCTCCATCTGCAAATGGATGCCAATAGATAAAAATAAACTTAAATTAAAATTTAATTACTGTCTTACATGAAAATCCTCTCCTGAATAGGAGTTTGTTTTAAACTATGCATGATTGCTTTGATGCTTTGTAAACTCTCGGGACAGGGCAGATCAAGCTGCAGCGGGTCCTACTCAGTCACAGCAGACCTGACAGTAATTTAAAACCTTTCCAACTCACTTCAACTGGAGAACACTGCTGACAGAAATGCTTAGTTTCTTTTTGAGGAGAATAACGGCACTAGTTTTCTGAAATAATTTATATCACAAAGTAATTCAATGCTCCCCAGCACTGCTCTCTTCGAACACCTGGGCAGGTTAGAGAAGCAATGCTTCTTGACCTGATCCCAACCCTCCCCTACCAGCTGGAAAGCCAGCGGTCACTCCACATCCAAAGCATGGATGTGGCAGAGCAGCACAATTTTGAATTTACTTTATAGTGTTTTTATGGATGTTTTTGTTCGTATTCATTGGTAACCTCCCCTCACCAGATGTGCTACAAAACCCCTCGTGCAGTTCCTCCCGTCCCATGATCGGTGCGGACCCAACACACAGCTGACCTGCTCCACTGAAGAGACGCCAGTCACGGTCCCCCTGAACAACACAGGCACCTATGTTTGCACTCTCAGTCCCCAGAAAAAGAGGATAAAGATCTTAAAAAACAGTAACAAAAAACCCCACCAAACCATTTCAAACGGTGAATCAACAGTGAGTCACGACACTGCTGGATTCCGAGTAACAGACCAGAGGCTGAGACAACGCTGCAAAGAAAACGGATCCTCCATTTGTGTGGCCTATAGAAGATATGCTAAGAAATAATCATAATAAACAGAGACTTTTCTCCATTCACAGATTGACTGCACTAGTGATTTCTCAAAGTTTGTGGTTTTCTTTTATTTTTTTGATTCCCCAGTCGGAAAAAAACCTTTCTCATCATTGGATATTTCCAAAAACTGTTGAAGTGCTCACCCTACCCATAATTTCCCAATGACTGCTTGTTAGTCACGGGTATCTACTATTAAGAGACATGCTTTTGTTTAAGGGAGGACAGATGCAAATTTCCCCTCAATGCCACAGGCTGGGCAGAGCATTTTCACTGATATTCAGGGTAGAAGTGCAGGCACACACATCATCATTACAGTTAGGTTCTCTTAGGAAGAGTGAGAATACTTTTGTCCTTTGCAGACCCTACCTCCCTTTGCAGACTTGAAATTCTTTTCTCTAAGACATTATGGTGGTTCTGCCTCTCTCCTCCTGCAGAAACTCTGCTTCTATTTCTGGTAGCTCTTGCTGCTGAGGGAGAGCCAGCCCTGACCATCCCTGTGGTGGTGACACAGCTTGGTTATCTGCCTCCTTGACTCACTTGTCCATCAACATGCAGTTTCAAGCAGCAGCTCAAATTTGCTTCTAAGAAATGACCCTGAAATGAGGACAAATTTACACAAAGATGCCTTCATCCAATTAACTAAAAGACAAAATTTATTTCTACAGTAAAATAACAGCTTGTTTTCTCATCTGGTGTCACAATGTTTATTCCATACTAAAGCCGAGAAAAATGCTGTAACTAAGAAACAAAGCCCAAGTATTCATCTGTCCTTATCAGTCACCCAAACAGGCCAAAAAAAAAAATTAAACTGTGGCCTGTGTGAAATATAAACCTTTATTTGGGGGCAAGACAGCGAGAATGGAATGACGAGATCAGTATTTTCCGTTCAACAACGTTTCCCAACTTTGTAGAGTGAGTGTCTGAGGACAGGCAAAAGCTTTCAACTTATTTCAAAAGATCTCAATCCTAAGTCCAAACAATAAGGTACTTCACCCCTTAAAATCCATTTCAGAGAACTGGATCCAAAACCAATAATAATTTTAAGACCTAGACATATTTGCAGATAAGGTGCTGGTAAAACCCTGGAGCTAAAAGCAGACACACGAGTGAACACCATCCAACCAGACTGACCCAGTCCCCCTCAGTTCAACTGCCTTAAATGTCTGTGAACATTGGCCTGAAACCTTTCTTCTAATTTGGCCATTTTGGAGATTTGCAAGTCCAGGTGTTGCAACTCCCTCCAACCTCTCCTTATTGGAGAGACAAAAGGTATCCGTTTAAAATACAATGGAATTTTCAGCAAATACACCCACAAACAGTAAACTCTCATTCCCAGTTGTATGCATCCCATATTAAAGATCACCAGAAAGTGCCAACGTGGCTTTTGTCTTCACACATGGCAGCATAGAAACACAGCTTCTTCCATCCAGGAAATCCCAACAAACAACTTTCCTTGACACAGAAACAAAGTTTAAGTGTCAAAGCATGAAGATACCAATCTCCAAATGCAGTATCTTTACTCAGACAAGAGTTATTTTCATAAAGACATATGTATTGACAGAGTTTCACTTTTGCATTTATAGAGAAGCTGTGGATTTACCTATTACAGGACTGTTCAAGCTGCTGCACTTACATATTTATGGGGGCTATTACAGCACTGCATTTCTGTCCAGCTCATTTTCAATCCAGTCACCATGAGGAGTGGGTTGCAGGCTGTGCTTTCATTCCATCTCTGATCATCAGTGATGCAGGGCAAGATGCTGAACCTGACTCAGTGTCTGAGTCTAGAAAGACTTTGTGCAAAAAACACAGGAAAAATGACAACACAAAAGGCTGAAAAAGTTCTGAAGCGTCAGGATATGGAACCACAAACCAGGTTCAAACTTGAAGGAAGGGAAGGAAGGGAACTTCCTGCCCACAAATTATAAAACTGGCATCCTTTAAGCAGTGCCACTGGCACAATTTAGAAAGTTCAAATGCCAAGAGCAGATTTAAACTAATTTTCCACTATACACCATACTTTAATACTTGCATCTTGTAGTAAACCCCAGTGTTGTCTCCTACCTCTGATACCTTCCTTGCTTATTTCAACGTACAATGTAATCAAATTTCTTCCTCAAGACGCTTCTGGAGCAAAGATTAGTTTGAGAAATAACATTTCACAAGGAATGTAAATTGACTGCAACTAATTCCTACTGATGCAGACGCTAATTAACAAGAATCTAATTAATAACTTGGTTGGGTTTAATCCATATAGTGAACTGGCAACATACACCAGAGAAAAGAGGCAGAGAGGGCAAGAAGAAGTCACACACGACAGGCACTTTCAAAGTGGTTCACAGATGTTTTAGATGTTGCCCAGCCATCCTTAACCTTTGGGCTCATCTACTTTCCATCTCCCTCCAGGCTTCTTTTCTGCTCCCTCTCATGCAGTGTCTGGCCTGCACACACAGTGCAAATTACTTTGGCTATTCCAGTTTTCAGCTCAAAGATTAAAGTCCCCCCCCTTCACACATGCACAACATTCTTCTAACAAACACAAGATTCTGCAAATTTTGCCTTTCACTGTTATTGAATGTCCTCGAGCATCAAATGCAGTAAGAGAGCATGAAAGGGAAAAAAAGTTTCCTTAGTAACACCATTTTTATTGCCAAGTTCCATTTACAAAGAAAGGTCTATTCTTCATCCCTGTCCAGGTTTTCAATAGCCACGACACATGACCAATGCCAGCAAATACAGACTCAGCTGTAGAAATCTGGATTTCAGAAACATACACAATATTTTCTAATTCCACTCCCTTTCCAGACACTTATTTACATTCTTCTTTAAATTAACATAAGATATTGTCACATTTACTCCAACTGTCTAACATAACTTATATTAAATAATTAATACTTATTGCCTGTAGAAAGACGTTTCAGAATTCAGTTCACCCCATTTTGGGGCTTTTTTCCCTGTAAATGTAAGTGCATGTTCAGGATTTGTTTTTTTTTCCTTAAATGAAGTACATTTCAGACACAACTTTATTGAAACATATTTCATAGGAGGACAGTCCATGTTCATGAAATGTTTTATGTAGTGTTTAAATCCCACGTACATTCATTCTTCTAGAAAAATACATTTCTCCCTCTTTGCACTTAAAACAATCAAACTTACAAAACAGCTCAAAATGAAATAAAAAGTTTGCTACAGAAATATCAACAGAGCTATTCACAAGTGGAGATGCCTAAAGTTATCTTCTGAAGTTTATAATGCTTCCAGCAGGTTCCCTAGAACTGTGACAATTCAGTGCTATCCCTGGGCAAAACAAAGCTCCTAGAAATTCTAACAGTCTATAAATTTGCACACTTGAATCTATTCTCAATATTTTTAAAAATTATCTTTGTGTTCATTGTAAATATTTCTGCCACGGTCTCTAAGCACAAAACCCCAGACCCTCCCATCTCCTCATATATACTGAAGTTATCAGATTGCAATTACTATGTGTGTTAAACTCAGTTTAGTAAAAGCACCCATAACCAAAAGTAATGGGGAACAAGATAAAAAGTCTAGTGTATCTTCAGATCATGGTCTTAAAAGACTCCTGTGAACATTATATACTAATCTGAACCTTAACTCTAACTTCTGTTATCAAGTATTGTTAGTCATTACCTGCTTAAGCCCTCTTTTAAAAGAAATGCACTCCACACATTTTTTTATGACAAGACAGTCCCAACAATGACTCGTTTTTCCTTTTCTTATTAAGAACCAATGAATTTAAGTTAGCAAAACAGTAAACCAGATACCACCACAGTGCACATTTATTAGACAACCAAAAGTTAGCTTTACATTTATAATACATTAATAAACACAAAATATACATTTTATAACACCTTGCAAAAGAAATCAAATCCGAGCAACGCGCAAATCTAAAAACAGTGGGAGATCAAAATAGGGAAAATTCTGTACAAATGTAATATAAAAATATGTTTCCATATGAAAGAACCTTCTGTTTGAGACTCAGCCAAGAACTGCATCTCCTATGTCTTTGTTCCTGCTCAAAAAATCCTGAGCAGCAGGAAAAACCCCCCAAGCACTTCCCCCCTCCCAGCCCCTACAAACATCCCACCCTAGCAAGCCCTGCTTGGACCACGATCTGCTTTTCAGAATCCACTAGGAGACAGCAAGAGTTATTATATTTGTTTCTAATTCATGCTGCAAATGCTGGGAAAGGTCATGAGCAACAGAGCAGGCCAGCACAGCAGAACTACTCCAAAGGTTTCTAGATAATAGAAGAGCAGTGCCCAGTTAGTGGTACCCCAGGGATGGTTAACCAGTGACATACCAAAAAACTCTTTCAAGAAGAATGACAGTAGCAGTTAGAAGAGAATTTTCAACATATGTTTAGATGGCTAACATTAGGCTGTCTGGAAGTAGGAGACTCATCAAGGAGACTCATTATCTTCAGAGGCAAAAGCCCTCGACCTCCCTGCCCCCAGCTGGTGTCTCTGCAAACCTCTAATTTGCACTAAACCCCTCACTTAGTGCTTTTAAAAGCAACTCCCCGTTCAACTTTAGCTGGGTAATGGAGACACGATCAGAATTTTCAAGCTGGTGGGGCTTTTTGACCACTACAACCTTGACCATTCCTGAGGCTGTTCTGGAGTTCCCTGGAATGTGCAGTGGAGAGTGACTGGTCACACCAGGGCACTGACAGCACCATGTGAATAAAGTGTTTACTTTTATGAAGTGGCTTCCTACTCACACACACACAGTTTGACCTGCTTGTCTGATACATTACCTATGTCTTCAAGCATATTTAAGTTCATTTTACTACTACTGGTGACACTCAATTACAGGGCAATTATTGAATTCCTGGATTGCTTAATCACCCCCAGCCACTTTCAGTAAGTGGAAATTACAGTCACTCACACCTTACTGCTTAATTAGAAAATAAAATCACAGTAATTTCGATCCTGAAGATCATAAATTTTGCCATGAACAAACTGTTTCAACTATCGTTTCTCAAATTCTACAAACCAAAATACTTCAAATCCAGAAAGGAACATTATTCCCCCCTGTATTCTCTCTCTATTGGATAAGGTTTTTATAGGAATCACTTGACATTGACTTAAACTCTGAATACTCAGATCTGTATCTGAGCCTTAAATTCTGGATCTGAAAGAAGATTTTTTTTTTAAAATGTCACATACCAGTCTGTCCTTTAGCAACAATACTGCAAAAGAATACATGAACTCTGAAAGATATGCCCAATTTTTCCTCACCAAGTAACTGCAAGTAAAATTCCAGCTGTGGTGTAAAGAGAAGAACACTGAGGAGCTTCTTCAATAGGTGTAATTTTATATATTTCTTTTTTTTTTTAAGCTCAGCTTAATTTAAGGAAGTGTAGTCAGAATTTAGTTTATCATGATTAGCAGTGGAGAATACAAATGAGGTCAGCCCTTACAGTGGACATAATTCATGACTTCACAGACAAATACAGCTTTTTGTAGTAATATATGTGACCACATTTCTAATGAATTTGGTTTAATACACACAGCTTGTGAAATGAAGTGCAGGAAGCTTAACCTCTGGTTTTGTTCTATATCAAAGAATTTCAGCAAAACAATTAGTTTCCACACCCAAGCTTCACACTGCAAGCATTACTTCCATGGTGAAGCAGATACCAGAACTGGTGCTTCCTCCCTCCCTTTCCTCACCAAATTACCAAGTGCCTGCTGCCACTATTCCCTTCACAAATGCAAAGCTCAAGACTGGGTCACTGCTGTACACTGGGTGACAAAAAAGCAAAGGGCACCAGTGAGAAGCAGTGGAGGCAACACATGGTTCTGTTAAAAAAGTAACAGCTTGGTAAAATTTAATAAAATAAGACACACAGACCATAAAATAGCAAAGTAACATTCATTATGTCCTGGCTTTTTTGGCTTCTCAAAAGGAAGGAATTTTCAACAGAATTGTGTTATGTTGACAGAATATGGCTGAAGAGGCATAGCCCCTACAAACACACATTGAGAATTTAGCATATCTCCAGAATTTTGGTATTTTGCTCTGGAGTATTGTTATATTTAGAGTGATTCTATCTCCCTCTGCAGTATTGCACTGAAAGAATGGAGCTTTTGAATGACTACTTGTTTAGCTGCTGCTCTCACCTGCAGTTTGGTAGTTGGGTTTGGTCAGAAAGTGATGTTACTCAAATGAACTTTTTTTTTTTTAAGAAAAAAAATTACATTTGTGGCTGATGTGCTAGTGCCTTCCTGGTTGAGTTTCCTTTTTACAGTGAAAGGAGGGTAAGGAAATAGCCTAAGGAAACAGATTCTGATGAGTGAGAGAGAGATATGATACTCTTCAAGGAACTGTAGATGAGTATTATACTTGCAGAGCTTAAAAATGGTTGGTGGCAGATTATTTTGGCATCTCCAGAGTTTCTACATTCTGAAGTCTCCTAATGCAGCACAAAGCACAGAAAATTGTATACACACATGCCTTAATATCAGAAGCAAAGTCAAAAATCAATTGCTTCTGTGGCAGAACCATCCAGACCCAGCTGGAGTGTAACACCCCAACATCGGTAAAGCTGGTGCAGCCAGACCTTTCCTGCTATAATTCCATCTCTGCAGAGAGCTTTTGATACAACTGTTAGAAGATATCCCACCTATCCCTCAACCAGCAAGGCTCTGCCAGCAGCAGACTAGACAGTAGACTTAGGTTTCTATTTTCCTAATAACAGTATCCACCTCAGTCATTTCCTCTGAAGTTCTCAGTAGACAACTGGTCATGAGATTTAAGAGTCACTCAAAGGCAATGAAAGCACAAAGTCAGCTTTCTATCCCTTTGTCCCATTTCTTGAGCAGTGTGGCTCAAGGGTGAGACTATGAATACCCATCAAAGAGACTCCTCGTGCATGGCTCTGATCTTCCTAGAACTGACTTTGAAAGGAGATAAATAAAGATCAAGGTTTTCCTGTCTAAAAGCAATTCTATTTAAGGGAACTCATTCTGCACAGTGGCATTTTGTGTAATCTAGGTCAAGAGTCTAAATAAAATGCTTCAAATTAAGGCATTTTTTTATAATGATCTTCAGAATATTACTGGAGCTACAGTGCAATGCTGCAAAATCCTAGATGAAGTCTAGACTGCAATCAGTTCAGCTAATAATTTATGTGGTCCTAGTGCCCAAATTGCTTGATGTCTAGACTTGTTCAGGTACATGCTCACTACCTGCAACAGTGACTGCATGAGTGCAAACTCACCCTAAGCATGTGACAAACAAACCCAAAAAGTAAGCCCTTACTCCAGCCATGCCAAATTCTCATCCAATATGCACAGCTGTGCTGAGGACACCCAACTCTCAGAATTCATTTAGAGTTGGGGCCACTCTGGAATGCTCAGAATTATCAGTTAATTCAATTTGAGATGAAGTAGAAGTCAGAGGAAAACAGAAATCAACAAAACTGCATGCAAAAGTTAATAAGGGGAGGAGAAAAATTACTGGCATTCAGTAGCAGACACCTTGTATACATGGTTGGGAAAGGTTAAGTTATAATGTGAAGGAGAAGATGGAGAAAGTGAAAAAAGTTATACTTGTGGATTAGTCAATCTCATATATAAATATAACATTGAAAATCACTCCAAGTATTCCATATGACAGCCAGGAAGAGGTACAATAAATGACTGGGAAGTAGGTAAAAACTTTTCAGATTCACCCCTTTGATAAGAAATCAATAGTAGTGGAGACAGAATGAGGAAAAAGATTGCACTGATGACTGAAATCAATAGCAGTAAACAGCAGACTTCCTTCTTTGAGAGCCTGAAAGCACTTGAGTATGAACAGACCCACAATGACAATCTGCTCATTTTACATTAATTTAAATTAACATACTTGGAAATTGATGAAAAATCTTAAATTCCATTCATGTTAAACTACGTATCAAATCAGCAGAGAACATTCCAGACTTTAATCAATACTTTTCCACTGCTTTCTGTCAACTTGGTGTCAGGATCTAGGAAGCAAAGCATGCCAAGCACAAACTCAGAATCACTGTTATGTAGCAATGTTGTTTAACTGGGATACCATCCCAGATAGGAAAAAAAATTACACAATCCCTTTCTTTTTTTGTTTCAGACTTGCAAAGGAATTCAGTTAGATATGGTGACCTTCTTCCTATATGACTACGAAAAATTTGAAAACCCTCTTTGGAGTAAAACTGCTTCTGTCTGCTTCTTGAAGTTGTCTTTCAGTAGCAAGCAAACCACCATTCCTCAGAGGTGTAGCAATCTGACTGTCAGAAGCAAACAAGCCATAGCAATATCTTAAAATGTTTCACATTCCTCTGCAGATGGCTAAGCAAAGACTAAAGTAGTCTCCAAAATCCCTTAGGTTAATTTGAATAAGCATTTGTCATGAACTTCAGACTTTTACCTCCTAGAAAATTGTATCTTGCTTTGAATCAAACCTTGAAATAAATATTTCAGATGGAAAAAACAATACTGAAGTCTGGAGTCCTATGAAGACAACACTGACAGTGGCCAAGCCTGCTGGTATCATGCAGACCTCCAAAAGATGAACAAGATCAGGATTAAAAAACAAAACCAACCAACCAAAAACCAACCAAAAAAATCCCCAAACCCCTCCTCCCCCCAAAAAACCCAAACCAAACACCAAACTGAAAAACACACCCTAACTCAAATGGAAATTTTGCCTCTGTACTACAATATATCATTTTTTCTGGTCAATGGCATGTCTCCAGTTTGAGAGATGTAATAATATAGCATCATGAAGCTGGGTATCCAAAAATTTCTTCTCTTCCCCGTAATACTGTAGACCTTTTACAATTAATTAGTTCCTGTTAGAAAGACAGTAGGTCCTCTGAAACACTGTCATGTTCTTGTATAACAGAAACTGGTAGGAAAGAACCAGTCCAGATTCAAAAGGTTGTATTTTTCCCTCTTCTCCAGTTTAAATATGCTGAGTATCCAATGTTTCCTCTAAAAGCTGCTGACATTCTCACTCACCAGTGGGCCCCTTGTGGACCCCACGGCCTCTCAGGCCTCAAGAAGTATCTGCGCTCCCAGAGAAAAAACAGTTCAGAATTTGGTTGCGTTTTCTTCACTGTTTATTACAGTCTGCATGTTGGCTTTAGTCAGAACATTCTTCCTCAACCTCCTTTACCTTGCAAACTTCATCTTCAGACTGCAAAGAGGGCTGAGGAATGCAGGGGAATGTCCGGATGCTGTGGGGATCCACCGGAGGCACCAGGGTCAGCGACTCCACGCTCAGTGTATCCGTGTTGTCATCTGTAATTAGGGATATTGTGGGCTGCTGGGCAGGAATCAGGCTGGGAGACAGGTTTGCTGTTTCTATGTCACTGGTTTTCCCAGCATTTTTGCTGGACTTTGAGACAGCTGAAGGAGTTTCATCAGTCAACATCGTCTGACTGGAAATGGCCGTCTGAGGATGCTCTGGAGCTGAAGGGTCATCTAATAAAAGAAAACACCAAGAATAATCAATATTCAATTTAGTATGTACATTAAGCCAAACAATATACTATTATTCATGAGTGTTCAAGAATAATTGGGTGGGAAATGCAGTTCTGTGAAGCACTATGCTTACACGTTCACTTTCTAGTAATTAGAAATAAAACAAGATATTATGGAGGCATAACATAAAATGCCAGCAAGATTCTGTTCAAAACCAGACAGTTTTAGACATTTAGTATTAGAATATGCAGCAATATTAGAAATATTCCTAGAGAGAGGAAATTGAGGGGAAGAATAAGAAAACCTCTCCAGTATTTAGTACCCACTAAAATGAACAGCTACCCCATGCCAGGAAGATCTTTAGAAATAAAAGAGAAACCAAAAAAGAACCACTGTATAGCTAGCTCTCCCAAAAGGTGGCTTGTTTCTTACAAAAATTTGGAAGTCATTCTCTCAATTCATTCTCCAGATTCACACTGAAGTGACACCTCAACCACAGAAAGCAGAACTATGGAAGCACAGGAAGGAGGATAATGTGCTTACTGCAACTGAAAGGTGCTGCAAAATAGGCCTGGTTTATACAGACTTGTGTCATAGGATTTTTTAGCCCTCCTAAGCATGGAGCATACAACACAAAATTGAGAATAAGCATAACATACCACAGAAAACTGATATGCTACTACACCTTTCCACACTATGAAAACAACTGCAGCATTAACAACTATTTGTACTGTCCTTTTCCCCCTAAAAATCCAAGTGAACTATTCAGTAAACTGTTCATTTGGCTCAGGATGGAGAAGGATGGAGGGGATGAGGTGATACAGCCTTACATGAGCAAGTATGCCCAGAAAAGTAATTTTTTTCTTTTTCTTTTCAGACTACAACAATAGATGCCATTAAAGTAACAGGTATCCAGCTTCAAGACAGACCGCTTTTAGAGCTTTTGTAAGAAACAGCATGTGTTCAAGTGTACAGGCATCTGCACAAAGTCTACAAGGCAATGTAGTGAATACAGAAGCTAAGAATTAGGTTCTGCTTTTAATACAGTGACCTTAAAAATATTTCCGTTTCAATATGATTCCAATTAATCCTGGAAAAGAACAGAAAGCATGAACATAAGAAAAAAAAAAAAAGACAAACAAAGCTGAGAAAGGAATGGATATCAGGAAGGGATCAGTGGGATAACAGTAAGGTTATTGATTTTTTTTACCTTGCTGGAAAGATAAACCCAAACAATGGTGTGTTCTCACTTCAGAAACCACTCAAATTTACTTTTTGTTGAATCGGTGGCTAAAGCTTCTCGCTTTAATAAAAACAAAATTTACAGACTGTAAAAAAGTCTCCTTTTAAATCAAAGGGACACGACTGGTTATTTTGGAAATACAAGGATAGGTTCAAAGTAGCTCTGCAGATTCTTTTCAGCTGTCAAGAAGCTTTAGGGAGAATGTAGCAACTGATAACAGAGGAAGTGATGCAAGACTTGCATGGAAAATGAACTGCTAAAACAATAAAATACAGCCTCAGTTCCCTGAATTCCAAGCTAAATGCTACCATTTCAGGATGCACAAAACAGTGAGTCTCTTTGTGGTGATTTTACTTTCTGAATTTATAAAATCTTAAAAGGATATCAAATGTTCTTTGCCAGGACTATTTTTTATTTTACTTCTGCTATAATGTGAATATTCACCAAAATTCAGGATTCAGAAACTTGAGGCATTCTGGCAAATAAAGGATTCTCAGTTAGTGGCATTCTGCTCAGGAATGTTATATACAGCACATCTCTACTGTGGTTCTGCTATTTCACTTCTGATTCTGCACTTCATTTCTTACATCATTCCTCCCCATTTCCCAATAAAATATCAATATATTTTCTCAATACTTTCATTTACTGAAATCATGAAAGACATACATGTTCTTTTGTTATGCTGTATTGTCCCCAAATCCTTCCACGTAGGTTCTAATCCTGAAGTGACTCCCTTCTTAATGTCACAAAGAGTATTTGAAAAAAGTGTCCATTAAAAAAAAAAAGTATCTGGAGTTAACAAGCCCAAACTTTCCATACAGAAGTCTCAAAAAACATTAAGGAAAAAAAGATAAAAATATCAAAAAAAGCTCTCAAGCCCACAGGCTACTTGAGGTGCACACTTGGCTTGAAAATGCAGCTATAAGCTTGTGTTAGCAGGTTTTTACTGTGATTATAAGCCTAGAGGAGAATAATCCCAGACTACAGACGAAGGAATACAGAGATCCAGTAACTTGGAATGAAAATTTGGTATATGAGACATTATAATGAAAAAAACATCAGACAATCCTCATGATGGAAAAACTTTTTTAATTGAATACCTGGCTTCAGGACAATAATTACTAATGAGAAAATCTTTGAGGTTCAAAATTTCAAAGCCTTTTGAAGTCATGCTCAACTCAGAGAAGGATGTAAATAGATAAATATACATTTATGTATGATCTGAATTATGAAAGTCTCGGAAACTGGAATAAACAATTGGCAAAAAGATGTGCCCTGGGTGAAAAAAACCCCTAAAGAATGGGCTTACAGGAACATCTGTCTCTAGGTAGGTACCAAGACAGGTACACCAAGCTCTGGTTTCTAGAGACTTTTTTGTACCCAGTATGTTTACAGACTTATTTCTCTACCCATTATCTGGAATTTCTGCCAATACAGTGGCTTTCAAAAAAACCCTCAAACTCCTAACATTTGGTTCCAGTCTGACTTTTGGATGGAAAGAAAAAAAGTAATTGTAATTTTTACCTGGATAAAACCACTGATCATTAAGATACGCCCTACTCTTAAATATGAAAAAGTTATCATCTAATACTGAAGAACAACATTTCTATTTATCTCTTTCTAAGCAAGAGTGTTCTGGCAAAAAAACGTAAGCCAGTTCTGAAACAACACCAAGGAGAGTTCAGCCAGTTTCTTCACACGGTTGTGATGTTGACATTTAGTTCTAACAAACCCCTCCCACATACCTCCAAACTTAAGCACCAAACAAGATTTGAAAACAGGGTGTCATTTTGCAAGTTTTGGGGTATTATTAGCTCTCTGTGGATCCAGTGGCTTCAACAGCCTTAGATGTTTTTCAGCACTTCTGTAATGCTACAGAGATTATCATCATAGCAAAAAAATCCACACCAAATCACTCAATTTCTATAATATTAACTTATGTTCAGAAGAATTATCAGTGAAAAAAGACAGACTAGAACAGAAAAAGGAAAGAATGAATATCATCTACAGAGAAGTGTTCTAATCTGTACAGCAACATAATATGAAACAATAATGAAAACATAAATTACCAGACATTAAGTGAAAAGATGCAAATTAAATCTATAAAGATGAAAAAGGGTGTTTACATAATATAAACAGAGTAAAGTATCTTGGTGCCATGACAGTAAAAAAAAGAAATTAATTAGATACAAGTTAAAGCAGGTTATATAAAAAAGCAGGTCATCTGAAGCGTATTTCCATCTTTTTTGCATGTGCTTCCCCTCGTCAGGCAATTAAACAGTCCATAAAGTCATCTGCCTGAGCTTGATATCACAGAAGTATTAAGCTTGTGCCATCAGAGCCCAAGGGCAGTTGGCCATTCAGTTCTGCTGAATGCCTGTCCATTTTACCTGAGCTATAACAGACTCCCTGCTGCCGGCCAAGTACCTGCATCACTGTCCACTCAGAGCCTGTGCTTACTCAGTGTCACTACAGCCAGAGCTGCCCTGTGCAAGTGAAGACATGGCTGCTTTGAAGCTGGAGACTTGAGAGCACAATTTCCACCTTTGGCAACAGAGCCAAGAGATGTGGGAGAAACTGCAGACAAGGCTTTCAGAAATGGCTCAACGTTGCTTTACGATTCTCCCAAACCGAAATGCAGAGACAAAAATCACCATGCTTGCTTTCTTCAGCTTCCTACCTCACTGGCACTGGTGTCAGCATGGAAACCAAGTATGTTCTATTAACAAGTGTTAAGGGCTCGTGAAAGCTTATGGAGGAACCTGCCTGAGTGGGTATTGCGGGAGTTTCTGCTGCAGCTGCTGCTCGAAGACCTAAACCCAGTGTCCGCCGTGACTGTCAGCCTCCGACAGACTAAACACCCGCCGGCGTCCTTTCCTGCCAGACCTTACTAGAGGAAAACACAGCGATATATCATACACAGGCTTTAACAGGGACACAGGGAAGGGAAACTGGAATGAAGACAAAGGATAAATGTTAGAGCAGCAACAAGAATAAGTGACAAGGACGCATCCGGAACTGCTGGTATCTTGGATACAATCCGACGCCGCACCAAGAGCTTTCTAAGTTTGGGAAATACTTCTGGAGCTGGAAGTATTCATTCTTCAGGAATAAATGAGTTTAACTGAATTTAATTTTTGCTCCCCTCTCTGAAAAGGTTCATAATGCAGTTTTGGCTGTGTCTGGCAATACCAGCAGCACTTACACCAAGGAGGGACTGGCAGGCATTTATTTGCATTCCAATCTCCTCACATGCTTTAGAAATCTCGAGAGAAGTTATTTATCACAAGTTCTGGTGACACAGAATTATTCTCCTTTTCCCTGGCCATAAATTATATGAGGTGCAGTACTGTGCAGGTGACAACACTGCAGATCATTCAGCCCTACAATTCTATCATCTACATTATAATGAATTATAATGATTATAATAAAGCTAAACACAGTGTTTTAAAAGATAGCAGCAGTTCAGATGATGATGCTTGGTGCATAGAAAGTTCCTAGAAAAGAAACTTTCTAAGAACAAAAGTACTTCCTCAGCTAGTTGAAAAATTACTAGCATCATAGAACAGGAGATCAAACCACATTTACATCACTGATTATAGAGGGAAGAGACAGGGATGGTTTCAGTAAGATGGGAGGCACTTCTCTTACAGGCTCTCCATGCTTCATTAATCATTCTCTCCTTGGAATAAAAATTCAGTTTTACAGACTGGAATCCAATATGTTCTCCGCAACAAGGGACAGCTCTTAGTACTTATTTTAGGCCTTTTATCATCAATATCTGCCAGAAGTGTGAAATACAGCGTAAGTGGCACAGAAGATCAGTGCCTTGTGAAGTCCTCAGTATCCATTGCTCCAATGTAAACATCTTCTTAAGTACTGAAGCCAATTGCTTTTTAAAGTTAAGACAACTTAAACAGTAATAAAATACAGTGTAGATGACATTAACACATTTGTAATTCTGGAAGGCTGCTAACTTACAGTAAGAGAGCTTCTATATCTAATCTTTAACATATATAAAAATAAGCACTTTAAAGGAGTGCTCGGTTCCAGCAAGATTAGCCAAGACATGACTGTATTCTAACCTCTGAAACTTGATGACTAAAATCTGCCTAGAAAGAAAACATTTCTACTTTATGCACAGCAACACTTCAAAAGGACACGTTCATTAAAAAAAATAAATCACGTAAATACCAAGAAAAAACCCAAACCAACAGCAGCATTTGCAGAACCTGATACTGCCTTTTCTGTCATTAGGGATTCTGCTTTCTTTAAGGGATGACTTCTGCCTTTCCAATTTTAAAGAACTGTGATCGTATAAGGGGCTAAGCTTAATTCCCAAATACTACAAAGGTGGGAGCTGCTAGGTTTTAAAATATCTGTGCCATAAAGCAGTGTGACAATTATTAGGTACGATAGTTGATAAAAATCATAAGAGTTTATTTTACTCATGACAAGGCAGTTAATGCAACACTGTGGGATTGCTTGATGCAGGTAGGGTGATACAAGTAAACTATTTTTACAATACACCAAATTAACACTTTTTCCCTGTCATGCATTTTTGAAAGCTCTTTTGCTGTTTAACCTTTAACATATACTCTATGTTGTAACATTGTTTTCTCTTAACTGACACACAATTTGTCTTTATTTTGTTCACTGTTTTATGTTAAAGTTGGTGAGTACGTTCCAAATCTTATTTCCTGAAACAACTCTGCAAAGATTTACAAGTACCATCTCAAATATATCAAACCCTGAACAGTTTAAATCAATAGCAACTGTCAACAGACAGTAGTTCAGGACACTATGATCACAAGTTTACAGTATAAAAAGTTCTGTGGTTTAAAATGTTGCTCTTAAGGAAGGTAGTTGAGGTAGTTTCCTTGAAGTTCACATACTCATCTCCCCTTTATCTTGTCTGGCCTTCTCGACTGAAGTTCCTGAGCAGCTCAGCATGTTCTTCATGTTCAACAACCCCAGCAGTTGCCAGAACAAACAGGGGAGCAGGGAAGGAGGGAGGGGCAGAGAGCTCATACATGTGCTTGTGTGAGTGTGTTTAAAATGGAATGGGAAATGAGACGGGAGATTCAAATGTGACAGACGGTGGTAGCATTCAAGTGCTACCTTGGGACATAAAACAGCTCTTGGGAACTGCTTGCTGCTCATCATCTACTTGTTGTTTGCTCCTCTAAGGGGCCACTTCACATCATGCAAGCCTCTTCTGCTTACAGCCAAGTAAGGCAGGCTAGTTCCAACTGTCCTCAAATGGTTAAGGGAAAAATCACTGCATTTTGCATTTGAAGTGGGTGAATACCAACAGTTGTTTCCATATCCCAGCTGAGTGGTCAGTAAGACCTGATACAACACACAGTGATGACACTGTCACTTATTTCAGCAGAGTACTTTTCTGTTCACACAGAAGCCTATCTGGACATGCCAAAGGGATCATCTCTGTCATGACCGTGTTCCTGGCAAGTTTCCAGTACAGATCTCAATTACATATAAATGGCATAAAAGGGAGAACATTAATTACAAATTTGCAGTAAACCAGTCAAATCACTGAATGCAGAAACATTGTTCCCAAGAATAGACAACAGTATTGATCTGACACCAAAGATTAGCAAAAAGTGTCAACAGAGCTCCCTGGGTTGGGGAGAACCTTCCCCATATCCCAACTTAAAAAAGACCTACCTCCATGGATTTCAGAATTCTCTCTAGTCTATACTGAGGACCTTGAGACACCATCACCCCCTCAGCTACAGCTATTTAAAACATTATTCATTACTGGCCGCAACTACACCAGCAGTTTGGTACAGACTTCTGAAGAATCATGCACACTTACTGCTTTGTTTGATTTTAGGAACAGTTTCCGTGCATTAATGACACTCCTTCACAAGGAAACCAAACTACAACATATGCTACATCTATGCACCAAATACACTTCAAATATTAATAGCAACGTATGCCTGAACTAATAACTGGTCCTTCAGACAATCGCATACATGACAGGAATTCTTGGTCCTAAAGGTCAGGGTAAATATGGTCCACAGCAAAATCCCTGAGCCATCTCAGTACCACCTGTGCATTGTCCTACCGCAACAAACTACCTGCTCAGGCACCTACAGTCACTGTCTTCCTCTTTGTTACTGTCCCCTGAGCAGAACAAAACCAGGAGCTGAGCTCCAAAGTCATCCCTGCAGCAGGTTAGTGAAGCTGCTGACCCCAGACTGAAGCAGCTGATGCACATTCTCATATTCACCTCCTCTGACTTTACCGAAAGTCACTGTGCTTATGGTGGTGGGGCACAGAACTATATCCTCACAGCTACATTTGCTAAAGCACCTGCATCAGTGTGCCCAGATCCTGGGCAAAAAAATCAAACCCCACCCAAAGACTGTTTTCTTGCATGGCACGTGGCATTTTGTACACGCTTTATGATTAATTCACAGGGAAGGTCAAGGTGGGCAGTTCATGCAATGTAATCAGTATGTGCACACTGAAAACAGACTTTTAAGAAAACCTTCCCTCTGTTTTTTGTTCTGTTCTGGTTTTTGTTTGTTTGTTTGTTTTTTGGGGGGGTTGGTTGTTTGCTTTTGGGGAGGGTAGGGAAGAGTTTGTTTTGAGTTTTTGGTTATTGTTTTTAATTTTTTTTTTTTTTTTTTAAAAACAAAACCCAGCCTTCTGTCATCAGGCTTTTTAAACTGCAGGAAAAACAGAATTTTATGTTATACAAATGCCAACATAGCGTGTAAGTAAATTGCAATTTTGGTAACTACAGTCTCTGATTATTCTTCGATAAGGCACTATCTTTTTATGCTTGATGAGTAATTATGTGTTCTGGATCTAGGCATTGTTTCATAGAAGCCAGATTATATGCACTTGAAAGACCTCAGTTTGAAATGTAGTACAGTCTTGCTTGATATTTCTGTGAACTGGCATGTGGCTTACAACAACAAAAATAATTTAGATTCTTTATTTTCATTTCCTTTACCACAGTTTTCTCTTAGCTGCTATTGGCAAGAACTTGTGGTTACATTTCTCTGATCACAGATGATTTAAATACAGCAAGGATATTGCACATGAGCCTTTTTACACTGCTAAGGACAAACAGGTCATCAAACAAATGTTTTCTTGTAGTGCCAATCCATATTGAGAGTTCTGACAAATAAATGATAGCACCTCTAGAGTCTAGGTGCTGAATGCTTTACATATTTATTGTTCATAAACTTCATAAGCACCCTCTCCTCACCCTCTCCAGCAGTATTTCTTGCAGGGATAGTCACTTTAAACATATAATGCACATTGATCTGCTGACACTGTTCCAGTGAAGGCTACAGAACACTAAATGCCTAACAAAGGTTGCATCATTTCCTGTAGGACTGCAACAAAGTTCAGATCTAGCTGGGGCTTCCAAATGGTATGTCTTAGAAGGGGTGACCAGAACATCCCTCTCAAGGAGTGATCAACATTGGAAGTGACCAGTAAAATGAGGGAGTTACTTGAAAAGGTCCTGAGAATCAGGTTCCCTCTTTTGTTTTACAACCAAATGAGGCAGAGGAGATCAGTGCTAGCACAAAAGCAGCTCAGCATGCACCCTTCAGCATTTACTTCTTGTTTAGTCTCCAGCCTGAGGCTTTACCTCACATAATTTGCACTCAGAACAGACACCATTACAAGATTCTCTACAATTACTATCCAAGAAGGAGGAATAGTGTTCTAATTAGAAGGTGTTCTAATGCAACAAGAAGTTCCAGTTTAAACATACCCACTAAATATATTAACCAGTGCAAACAAATGGGGGCCATGTTTGTGAAAGTTACACTGTCACTATTTATGTTGCAGCCTCTTCTGGACCAATGGAACAGCTCCTGACTGGTGGTGTTCAGCCACAAGAAAGCTTTACAATATTAACATCCTAAATAACTATTTTCAAATATTTCATATTTGGCCCATTGTTACAAATTAACATGAGTATCAGAAAAACACACAAAAGCAAATGTCACCCAGTTCAAAAAAGACGGAGATCAACTTATCCACTAAGGTGAAAGGCTAACAGTTTAGATTACAAATTCATGCAAAGAATACTTTAGTTAACACAAGCAAAACAAACCATCAACAGAAAAACCCCCACGAAATTCTAAACTGTGTGTGCTAGGAGAAAAGACAGACAAGCAGGACATTGTTTCATCAGTACTTAAAATCATTACTGAAAGATGCCAAGTATTTATTAGAGTTCCAGAAAGTTGAAGAGATCATTAAAATTTGCACCACAATTTACTTTTAATTGGCTTAGTTGAATGATCAAGTGACCTAAAACCATAAAGCCCCGTTGTTTTTAATCCAGTAACACAGTAACTTAATTTTACAATAAACTACCCTATATCCCTTAGTGCCTGGGCTGAAAATGGTGACTGAATACCTGAGGGACTCTGTGCAGCAGAAGGAGTGGACGTCGAGCTCGCAGTCACCGAATCACAGCGCCCTGTGCTCCCACTGCCACTGGAAGGTGATGGTGATGAGAGTGGGGAGGGATGGTGCTGATTTATACACTGGGCTACAGCAAAGCCTGCAAAACAGCACAGTGAAGCTTACAAGTTAATTATTACCTTGAAAGAGTTAACCTATTGAAGAAATTGGGGAAAGCTAGGAGCAAATACTGTATCAAAGTGGTGCCGATTTCATGTAGTGACCCAGAGGACCCACTGAAAGCTTTAAAACACAGAAATGACAAGTCAGGAAAATGCTGTGAGCAGCAACACACACTGACAGGTTGTGCTACAAAAAACCACAATGAAGAAAGCACAGAAAAAAGCTAACAAATATGAGTCCTGTTAATAATCTGACTTGATCTGCACTCCCACCTCCTACCCCCCATGCTTACAGTCTAGAACTAGACTCAAAGCCACTTGCACAAACACAATGCTATCTGCATTTCTGTCATACTTGCATCATAGTTCTAGATGGGTGAATGCTACTTTTACTGAGCTTTTCTCTTATCTAAGTTACAACTTGTTATGTCCAAGATGAACATCACTTGAAAGAATTAAATCACCACCAGGGCAGGAGCCATCTAGTTTGGTGAAAAACAAAACAGTTTGGTGAGGAGCTAACTATCCCATAAATGTAAATAAATTCATGTATTTTATTTCAGAAACCAACCTGATTGATCTTCTACAATCACTTAGATAAGTTAAACTGAGGTCACACACAGTGACGCCTGACAGTCTGCAAAAAGATAACCACAAACTGACCTACCTCAAACGTGAAAGACTTCTATACCACTGGCCCTGAGTGATAGAGTTTTTAATCACAGAAAATGTACATTAGGTTTCTCATACACACTTCATATTTTGAAATACCAGTTAGAAGTGGGAAACAAGGAATAATCAGTGGACTCCTGACCACAGAAGTGAGGCAAAGTCAACTGTTAATGTGAACGAAATTTGTTTTAAGAACAGCTACTAAAGCCACTGGTATAGAAGTGCTTACATCAAGATATTTTTCTTCCCTTACAGTGCTGGAAAAAGCTGTACCTACCCAAGGCATTCTATATTCACAAAAGGTTTGCACTTCAAGAGAGGAGAAATCTTCCATCCTCACCAAAATAGAAGAAAACAGTAAATAAGGTCTGCCCTGACTACCACAGGGAAAGTTGGCCTGATTCAGCAGGATTGCCTGCCCAAACTTTTGCAGAACAGCACTCAGGGATTTGTGTCCTTACAAGGGAGCATTTGCTTCAAAATGATCTTAACACAGTTTCTCTCCCAATACAACTGCAGAGGAAGGATTTGAAGTTAACATAAAGTTAATTTAGATAGGAGGGAAAAGTAAGCCTAAATCATTCAAAATACTGTAACTGGGAAACTACTGACCAAGAACAAATTTGCTAATCAGGAAACTCCTTCAGGAAATACTTGCAAAGACAAGGGGAGCAGAATTAATCATAGCTACAGGAAGTAAAATTAACTTAGAAGGTTCTAGAGGTGTCTTTTTCATTACTTTATGACTCTCAAGTTGTGATTGTGGTTGCTAATGAACAAAAATATTTCCTTTCCAGTAGTCACGATTCTGCTTTAACATACTTTTCTATTAAAGACTCAGGAAAGTATTACTGTAAGATATGCTTCCCAATTCCTTGGAGATCTTATTTGCATAATCACAATGTTTCATAGGGCTGTGTTTTCTTTCCTAAAACATGTATCAACAGCTATCCTCCTACTGCATTTTACACAACAGCAGCAAAATTTCATGCCAAAACCTGAAATAGCTTCTTAGCTTTTCTTTAAAGGAACTTTTTCTTAAGCAATTAATGCAAATCTTCCTCCTAAACTGGGAAAAGCTTACCTACTGTCTTATAGAAGTTTTCATGTGAAAGACAGCCTTAACCATAAATTCTCCTAAGAATAAAAATGGAGGTGAGGAAAAGGGGAAAGGGCACCGGTGGCAGAAAACAGGAAGAGCAAAAAAGAAAAAGAAGCCTGAGAAGTAGAAATAAAATCTTGGCCAAGAAAGCAGTAAATGTTTTCTCATTGCAAACCATATCCTCATTGCCCCAATGTCTTCTATTCTGTTCTTCTATACATTGTTATCTTATTACAAATTCTCATATCATACTTAAGTAAACTATTCCAATCTGATGTTCCTACAGTAGCTGTGGACCAAACTTTATATAGAATTCTTGCCTGTATTTTCTTTTTCATTCAAAGGGTTACAAAGCTATAAAAGATGATTTTTTTCCTTCAGATTTTAAAATGAAGATGGTTATAGTTTGCTTGCCATGGTTAATGTTAGTGAGAGGTTTTTTCAGCTTTTCCCCTCCAAATCATATCATCATCATTATATACTAAGGTATTAACAATGGATAAAATAGTAAGAGATATTTATTGATTCCTTTTGCTTTTCAAAATAAATTTACTCAGTAGGTAAGCTACCACACTTGTTAAAATATTTAGATGTACCTTTTGCTGGAAATCATTAAGATTTCCCTTAAGACACACTGGGAACATAAATCTCAGAATAGAGCTGATACTTGAAACTAATACTTGAGTTTGCTTGGAGAGGAAGTCATTATTTATTTACTTTCAGTAGAAGACCTGTGTTCACAGGGCCCCTACCAAATCTGCTGGTTTCTTTGAAAACAATATAATTATTACATTATTACTTCAGAAGTATCATATTCATACACAGATGGTGAACAGTCCAGCCAGCTAAACTACCCCTAGAACGCTCTAACATCTAGCAAAGGCCATTAACTTAAAATAGACCCTGAAGTATATTAATAACCATGACCTCATGATGATAAAATTGATCAAGTGAAGGCTTTTGCTTATGCTGTTCTCTGATAAGAACTGCCCAGTTTATCTGCCAGTTGGCTGGGATGATTCCAGCATCTCACTGCCTTTGCATAACACTCTATAAAACATACAGGTTAACAGGGATGTTCTGGAGCATGGTCTGTTATATTCTCATCACCTTTCACATGTCTTGCACAAAATCTGGTTTTAAGCTACCACAATCCTCACCCTCTTCCCCCCAGAATACCAAGAAGCACTTTAAAAAACATGTTAACTTTGTGCCATGAAACAATAAAGAAAAACAAAGCACAGTTTGCCTACAACAAGGTAACTGCACACTCTCTAGTGAAATATGGAGAGCTCTATTTATGCACTATGACAGAAACTGAACCAGACCAGACTGAAATAAGTGTTCTTGGAAAATCTGAATTCACTGACAAGACGGATTAGGGAACTGATTCAACAGTTGTATTAAAATCCTCCACAGACCAAAATTTGCAGGAGAGCTGAAAACATTTATATTATTGTTAATGTCTTAAAAACCACACTGGGTGTACACCACCGACAGCTAACATGGTCCAACTAAAAATAATAAATAATCTTTTAAAAATATTGCCAAAAAACCTAGTTCTCCTTTAAATCTAGAAAGGACATCATCACCAAAAGAAAGTATAATTTGTTTCTTAAAAGTATAATCAAATTAACTGACTGTATGAGCTTTGCACAACTCTTAAGCACCAGATGAAGCTGTAGCATTAAGAAATGAATACATGAAGCCAGTAATTTAACTGCAATTTCTTCAGTTGTTGTTTCAAAAGGCAAAAAAATCTTCCTCTTGAAGTAAAAATCACGGTGGGCCCGATTAAGGGATAAGCACAAACAGATTCCTATGATAATCACTCAGAACTAGGAAACCTCATTCATTCATGAGCAAGAAAGAGGTATTTGATATTTATTTTGTAATCAGATGTAAAACAGGATGTGAATCCACATTTTTTATTATATTACTGGCTGCCATAAAACGCACTTCAAAGATCCTACACTTGAAATACTTCATGTTCTGTGCCTCATTTCTTGTACTTTGTACCAAATAAAAGCTTCAGAATACTTTTTCCTCTGGATTTGCAAGTGCAAGTCTCCATTTCCTGGAATTCAAAGGAAGTATGTGCTTGTTTGAACAAATTACCATATTGCACCACCTCCAGTATCCCCCCCTGAAATTAGTAGATGAAGTCAGTTGTTAGGAACACAAGGGCACGTGTCTTAGAGAAAGTTGAAATAGTAACTCCGGGGCACCTTTCCAACCACACCTTTTCCCTGGAAGTCATGTCAAATAAGGAAATACACTCCCATCATACAACATACACTTGTCTTTTGAAAAACCTGACTGGCAATATCTATGGTTTTATAATTTCTGTTCCCCAGTCAAGACTCAGGAAAACTGAGCTCCAATTCAGTCTTAAAGCAGTTAAACATCTGTGGTGTAAGTAGGGTACTTGAATTTTGAACCACTGAATCACATTTAAAGAGAAATGCTGACTTCTGTGAAAGGATTGGTAACAAGTGGGGTAAGGACATTGTATCTTTTTGTATAATACAGCACAAATAAGTACTTTCAAGCAGTATGAAATGCAACTTTAAAATGACTCAAGACCAAATGAGAAAATTTCATCATCTGGAAAAGAAATTCTGTGGAGAAGTCAGTTTGTGAAACAGATAGTAAGAGACAAAAAGCAAAGAGCCCATTGTTTTAGAATCATTCCTTTAATCCCAATTCCAAGCTAATGTTTTAGGAGCAGGTGTGACCCTCTTCTCTCTTGTTAGCTTTAAGGTAAACGAAGCAGTTCACCGTATCCTGGATCTTTTTTACAATCTGGCACAAAACCCATCATAACCAAATTAGAGGAGGAAATACTCACAACTGACAGATGTGTTGCATAAATACCGAGTATGCAAAACAGGATTTAATCTAAGTCGATTTGTAAAGGAAGTCAAAGTACTAAGATATTCCCAGCATACTTGGGGACACTGCCATGAAGTATTGCTCACAACACACCCAGAACACACCCCCCGGTATTACTTGTTTCTCGAGGAGTAACTTTTTCCATAAGCCTCATGCTGGACTTGTGTGTTCAGGAACATATTACAGCAAGCTTTTCACAGCTTATACAGATTACAATACAGTTTTTGTCAGTGAATGCTGCTCTCACCTGGGACTTTGTCAACAGATGCAAAGACAGAGCGCTGCACTGTGGGGTCGCTGCTCCCGCGGCGGGACTGGTCGTAGAATCTAAAGGGAAGGTGCTGGGCTGTAGCTCCAGAGCTGTGTCCAAAACCCATAACTTCAGTTGAAGGCTGAACAGGAAGATCCAGGAGAGCTATGTTTAATCACAATTGATAATTTTTGTTACTCAAAAATACATAAAAGGAAGAGGAGGTGAAAATAAAATTGATAGTTTGTTCAGGATCTTAAGACTAAATCAGATTTTTAATGTGACTTGTCTGCATTTGCCTGTTAATTATGATTACAATTTTGTTGGAAAACGAGAGAGACAACACTTCTGGCAACCTGTTCTACCATTGCTGTCCACATCACATTCACACTAAGGAAACCCCAGAATACAGTGGAGGGCTAAAAAAACCAGGATTGCAGGAAGCTCCTTGCACTAAACAAGCCATAGGAGTTATTAACAATAAAAAATCCTTTTGTTTTTCCCTGTACAAATAAAGTAATTCATTAGTTACAACTGAATACTGCAGAAAGCCACTGAAAGAGACAAACTCCTTTAAACTGGAAAAAAAATGCCTTTGCATTACTATTGAACTTAAAACTTTTAATATCAAGTAAATCTGTATCACCCTCAGACTTGCTTTAAATTTTTTTATATGAAGCAAGCCATAAAAGTATGACATATCCACTTTATAAACTCCAAGTATAAAATTCTTGATTAGCTTCCTACACATCCATAATAATCTTAAAGCATCTATAATCAGAATAATTCTCTGGCCAACTCAGTAATTTTAATACCAGCTATTACTTTGTTTTTCACAGCTCTGATTAGTTCATTATTGCTCTTGGACTATCCGAGTAACTTAGATAACTGGGCTTCTTTTTATTTGCACATTTATTTTCCTTCCTGTATTTCAGAGCTTCTTTTTCTGTACTCAACAGTTCACTCAGTTCACTGGTAAGCTTCAATTTACTCTTCACTCAATATTCAAGTAATATTTGAATCACTGCTATTTCCTCAAATTAACACTTTCCTTCATGTCTTCACAAGCATTTCCCCCAAACACAGGAATCTAGTGCTGATGTGTCACTCAACATTTTGGATTGCTCATCATCACCACATCCAAGCATTATCATCAAGACCATCAGGACACCATCCAACTCAAGTAAACTGAGCTCCAGTTGAGTCCTGGGGCAGCAGGACATCTGCTTTCTATTGGAATTCTGAACCACACTTGAAGAGAAACGCTGTGTTTTGTACAAGCAAGTGGCAACAAGACAGGATTCCTCTTTCATCCTTTCCTGAACTGTCTGTCATAACTATGAAACCACATATTTCACTCCAGTAAAATCTATCACTTGGAAACTCGACACTGCTTTACAGCTTTCTGTGGCCACCACTTTTTAAGGTTTCTGTACCTCACCCTTGTGTTACAGAGTGATTTGCAATGGCACACGAGCCTTGTTCCAGACCCATTTCCCAGTGCCCACTCACCTGCTATCCTCTGCATTTTCATGCGCCGGGCCTGGATGCGGCCCTTTGCCAGGCGCTGCTTGGCGATAATGCAGCGGATGTGATCCGAGAAAATGAACGTGGCCTGGAGGATGGGGAAGGGCTTAGAGTGAGGGCTTGAGGCAGGCTTGTGGATGATTATGTTCAGAGCTCTACTGTCATCCTCTACTCCCGTCACCTGCATGTCCTAAAGAGGAACATAAGGCAAGTAGCTAATGAAAAGCAAGCTTTTTTAAAACTATAGGTTAAGTATCGAAGTTAAAAGAAAATGCTATGAATGTTCCATTAAAGCTCTCACAAAGACAGTTTCCGTGGTAAAAACCCCAGCAAAATAAAAGCAAAACAACCTTGGTTTGCAACCTTGTGCAATTTGTACAACCTTGGATTTACTCCTTCAGAAATTGGTATTCAGAGAGATTTAGTCAGTTTAAAATTCAATTAAATTATCTGAACATAGCAAATTTTCAGGAGATAAAAAACGAGGCAAGGAGACACAAATGAGAGAAACTTCCTAAAGCTTTTGAAATCAGTTAGATAAGCACAGATCATTTTGAAGTTGCAACCTGTCACCTTCCCTACTCATGGAGGAGGAAGACCTTGAAAAGTTCATTACTCTGCTACTTGAGCAAAGTGCTTGGGACTCAATCCTAGTTGGAAATGACTTCAGTGTTCAAATGAACACAGCCCAATATTTACTAGGAAAGTCACCTCATCTTCAAGTATGTTTCTACTTAGCTGTGTAAACTTCTTCAGAAAATCAGAGATGTTTTAAAAGGCAGGAAGCAGAAAAAAGATTAGTAACTGAAGAAGCAAGTAAGCATTGTACAGAGCTTAAATACGAAAGCTAATATTAGTATTACTATTTATCCAACACAAAATGTAGATTTTCAGGTGAGCAAAAGTAACCACCTAGATTACAAATTCTCTTACCTGCAAAAGGCCTGCAAACTTTACTACTCCCCATCCAAGTCTGGCAATATCTGGTTCAACCAAACTCATCTGGTAAATATCCACAGCCAGGAACCTTTGAACTTGACCCCCATCCTTTGTTATCACTGTACAAGCAATTAGATCACTGTTATCTGAAGGAAGAAAGGAAGGAAAAAGGTTATTTAATCACTGAAGTCGAGGATTCTGGGGTTTGAATGTTTTACATAACATAAAATGTTAATATATAAAAGCATCTTGACAACACATGGTTACAGCTTTTGTTTCCTCTTTTAATAAATATTTTAAGTTTTGCCACAATATTTATAGCTACATAGAAAGAGCAAGCTAGATTTTAACAACAGTGGTTTGGACATCTGAAGATGGGTATTAACATATATAAGATAGGTATTATACACACCTTGCTTTCTCTTACCACCTTCATTATCTTTGCAACAGTGCTGATGTGTCTCACTAAGTGGAAGTCTCAAAAAGTTTTGTTGGAAGACCAAAGACAGTCCTGCACCACTGCAGGCAATTATTTCTACCTTGTTAGAAACTCTGGCTCCTGACACAAGTGACATTTGCACAGGTCTGAAACCTGATATTCTGACTGTTGGAAGCCCTTCAAGATTACATGGATTCTCCAGGCAAACTGTAGCAGGCTTTTGCCAATATTTGTTAAATGAGGTGATATTTTTTCCTTTACCCATGCATTTTATTCACTTATATTGAACAAACATACCCTTTCTTTACCATTACTCCAGGACCCCTCCAACAAGCCCCCAAACAAATCCTCCTGTATCTCCTCACTGCCCTTGTTCCAGTTCAAATCCATTGTTCTTGAAAAGGGATTCAATCACCTTCTTTACACCACCTGGAATCTACCAAGCACCCCTTAAACTGCCACAATTTCTAGCAGACCTTTGCTAATCTTAACTAGAGTTGCTTTTTCCTTTGCTTCAAACTCTTACTTTCATTCATATACTTGATATACACAGGTCTTTTTCCACTCTCTTATCTAGTACAATTTATAGCAAGTAAAATATTCTGAACATTATACAAAACAGTAGAACTTAAATTTACTCATCCAAACATCTAACCAAGTATTTAACACCATATTTCATCCTAGAAACATTTGCAGGATAGAGACAAAAGCTACAAGTGGAAGCACACAGCTTTTCACAGTGGCAGGTTATACAACTACAGGCAACAGCCATAAATTATGGTTGGGAGGTGGAAGAAATTTCTTTGTGCATAATACAGCACAGCATGTTACCCAGAGAGGCTGTGGAATTTCTATCACCAAAGGTTTTCGAGTTTCAAAAAACCAAAACCAACAATCCTCCCCAAACCAACCTCCTCTTCCTCCCAAAAATCCCCCCACACCACAAGCGTGAGGTCCCTTCCAACTAACATTTCTCTGAATCTACAAATTACCCTTTACCAGCAGGATCCACTCAAAATTGATTGGGTGATAGGAGATGAAAAATGGAACCCTAACACAATTAAAAGAGGATAATTAATGCTAATCCAGTGTGAATTTACTGTGAGCTTTTGAAATTTGAGAAAACAAGTTTAATCAATAAATGCAATACATACAGGACGTGATACAGTTACACGAGGATTGATTGCTATTACCTTCTCACAGCCCTAGAAGGCTCAAGAAATCCATACAGGATTGGCAAATATTACTAGAGGAGCCTGTGGAAGATTTATTCCTGTTTAGAGAAGGAGCTGAGACACCAGGCAGAGAATCTTAGAGGAGATCTAAAATGGCAAAGTAGGCAACTGAATCCTACTGAATATTATTGTGCCACTGGCATTCTAATAATCTGAACAATAAAAGACAAGCCACAGAAACAGAATAAAACAAGAAAATCCATGTCAATATTTATGTAGTTTTCAGTGCAACAGCAAGCAGATTAAAATACCTGGAATTATTGCTGTACAAATTCAACTGCCCGACTACAAAAATGTACTTCAGGTAAAGAACTTAAGGGGTAGAAGTTGCTTTCCAGAGCTGAAAGTTTTCATTTCAGATCTGACAAAAACTTGAAGTAAAACTGTAAAAATTTATCAAAGAACAGAAGGAAAAATTACTCATTTATTAGGCATCTGTTTCAGGAATCCTTTGAGTTTATACAACTGAGTGAAGGCCATTTCAGCTCACAGCTGCTGAAAGGTCAAAAGCTACATCATCCTTGATAACAAAAACAGAAGGGAAAGTGTAGTTAAACACATTTCCAGTGAACTGATCTGAGAATACTCACAGCTATACTATGAAACAGTTACACAACACATAGCTAACACATTTAGAGGAAAATACCAAGCCCAGTAAAATTCAGTTTGAAACTGAAAATTTGATCTGGGGATTAAAGTGAATCCCAGGCTGAAAGGCCATTCAATACTCATATGACACTGCTGCAAAGAAATGTGCTGTCCTTCCTGAGAGTAACTGCAGTGCCTAATTTTTCCTCATGCAAAATAAAGCCTGTAGCCAGTTTGGACGCTACACCTTCAAGACATGGATCCAAGAGTTCTGTGGACTTTCTCAAAGAAAAAGACAAGTCATAGGAAACAACCAAGGAAGGAGAGTTCAAAGACCTCAGCTGCTTGCAGCACAGATGTACATTAGGTGAAAACAGCTGACTGTGTTCATGTAATACCTACCTGAAAAGATTGCATTACATGAATTCTTTACTAATATAACAGCTACTTGAGGAGATGGTCTAAATGTACCTGATCTGCCTCAGGGCTTGATCTTTAATGATTTTATAATTTACTGTCATCACAATTCCAGAAATCATCTGCAGGCACTAAAAGCTCTTACAGAAAACTTTTAGCCCTTTGGACACACAGCTGGTGGCCCAAGATAAGCATTAGGCTGCAGAAAGTTAATGCACCACCTCCCACTTGACAAGAAGAACCTTTCCCAACAGCACAGAGCCCGTTAGGTATGACATTTACTGCTTACTAAGAATGCAACAAATCAAGGACCCACCCAGATGTTCCCTCAAAGGACATTTAGTTGAGATTAGAGAATGTGTCCCTGGTCATACACCTGCACCGCATTTTGGCTTCCTCTCTTTTCTTCAAATATGACAACAAGTGGCACTGGGCAACTTTCTCTACCTGACTGTTTTGAGCAGGGGAGTTAGACTAGGTGATCTCCTGATGTTCCTTCCAACCTCAATTATTCCATCATAAACTTTTCTCAAACATTTTTTTAGAAATACTGGCTACTTTTCTAAAGCCTGGATATTTGGTAGAGACAGAATATACAAGGAGATTTAAGTATAATGTGACTCATTTTCAGTTTCAGCAAAGAAATAACAGCTTTAAATGTACCATCATTTACCTCTTGGCCATGGTATTTAAAACATTGCCACAAACAGAATGCTGTTACCAGCCTGAAATCAAGCACTGAGGCTGTTAATTTGAGCTGCCAGTGAACTTCACACAGTGAGCTGCTGACTAAGATTAAAAAGACACCTGCATGAGACACCTACAGCCTCACATGCAGTCTGAGGCAGGCAGTTATCACACGACACGTGAGTGATTCAAAACTATTTACAGCAGAAAAACAACACTGAAAAGTAATAGATATCATTCTGGTGGCAGCATACTCAGCAATATGGAATGAACCTTCTGTGGAATTCCCTGCCTCTCAACACATACATTCATATATAGTGCTGACAACCTTGCAACTACACCTAAAGGTTTACAATGAACATATGCCCATCAAAATATTAAAATGTTTCTTTACAAGGTACTTTAATCTTTCTCATCCAGCTCCCATAACACACCAGCATTGCATTCAGACAAAAGGAAAAAAAGTCATTTTGATAAAGTCAGTTTTGCAGGATTTTTCAAAATCCAAACAGTAGCTGAAACCATTAGGGGATCATGTTAACCTCTACTTGACACTATTTGTATATAAACAACCATAACCACAGGAGGCATCTTAATGTTCAGAAGAATTTTTAAAGACTTGTGATAATATAGATTGGGGAAAATTTGTTACATCAACAACATCTCCAAAGTGATAATTAAAAAAGGCACACAACTAGAATTTTTTAGGTCTCATTTTGCCCACTGCTAAGTCTCCTGCCAAGACAAGGCATCTATGCAATGATGTGTATCCTGTATGCTTTATGCCAAAATGCTGATATTCTCCTGTTTCTCTCTCTTGGGCAACATAAAAGACTTGAACTGGAAAATATGTTTTTATATTACAATACACACCAGAACTTCACCTCTGTACTATCTCAATTCAGGTAGTTTAGGTAACAATAGCAGTAATAAGCAGTTTAGAGGGGAAAAAAAAATAAGCCAGTGACTTCTCCACGTCAGACTATTTGGGAAATTGAGGGACTACTTACTCAAATCAAGAACATCATCTGTCTTTATCAGATCTCCCTCCCTCGTGAGTGGTAACTGAGTTTCTGGCTCATCTCGCAAGTGCAGTGACAGCGAACGGAGCATAAAGAAAACTCTGATTGCCTTGAGAAATTAAAGAAAAGAATATTAAAATATTGCTACCCCCAGTACTACATATTTTAACAGAATCTTACAAACGTATCCTGGCTTTTACAACCCCCGAGTTTGTTCTCATACAGTAAATCTACATTTTAAATTGACAAAGTAGAATGTAATTTCAAACTTAGCTAGAAAAATATATGAAAAAAGTTGAAACGTGCAATTTTCAATGAAGTAGAAGGAGTAGAGCTTTTTTGGCACGGGCACACTTAGACAGATTGTGACTGACAGGTAATTTTTTCTTTAATAATTATTTTAAGACTGATTGTATTTGCAATACCTATATGCTACACACACCTCCACAACCAACCTTCAGAGACTGTCACATTTTGAACTTAAAACAGTGATAACTTTTCTGGCCAAGCCTCGCTAAGATGCCTGCAAGTTAGAGAGAAAACAGTGGGGATTTCTGCATTTTAATTTGCTGTGTTCATCAGAACTAGCCACATATAACACGACATTCTTGAAGCACTTGATTCATATTCTCAGAAGGTCCATACCAGGGCAAAGCATTCTGAAAGCTGCACCAGGCCCAAGAAACTTTCAACAGTTGCTCTGTGAAATTAATAAGCTAGTTTTGATTTATAAATTCATGACATATGGTATGCAAAGACCAAAAGTGTCAAAGAACAATCATCATTTTATTAGCCACATTTTGAAAGGCACCATTTATAATCCTCTTCCCCTACAAGAACTGTATTTTCAGTATAGTAAATGAAAAAATCATTTTTTATTACTTCCGGTGTTTTGTTTTTTAAGTTTCCTACACAGTAATTCTGTGGCATACTGTAAATTAACTGCTGCCTTACAGTAAAAGCATTGAATTCATGAACAGCTGCAATGCCCAGAAACTCCCAGATTGCAGGAAGTATCAGGAAAAACAAATCTAAAGTGCTTTAAGGGAAAACCCTTCACCCCTCTATTTTTAAAATCAACAGAACTGTGGCTCCTGTGAACCAGCAGTGTGAGTGCTTGGCCAGCCATCATCCCGGCAGAGCTTCCAGAAACTTCTGGCACAGCAGGGATGAAGAGAGGGAAGTCATGTACCCAGCTCTTCCATGAAATGACAAAGCAGATGAATTTGGCATGCTGTTGAAATCTAACAGGGCAACATGATTCTGCGAATCAAAGGATGTCAGGGGTATCTAAAAAAATATGATATTAACACTGGCTTATTCATAAGAACAGAGTCATTTTGTAATGGGAGATCTCTCCCCTTTAGGCAGATTGCATTCTAATGGACTCTGGATTTACTGAAATTATACACTATTTACTATAAAGCACTTTTACTATCAGATGCTTCAAGAAAAATTCACAATACTGGGTTTAAGACTTTTCAAATTCAATCAAGAACAGGACTATTTTTGGTAACCCAAAAGTCAAACCCAACAAGGCATTTGGGTTTTTTTGTTTGTTTGTTTGTTTTATTGTTTTTGCTTTTCTGTTTGTTTTTTAATTTAGAGGGCAGGCATCACTCAGCCTGCTTTCACTTACTTTTCCCTTCAATCCTCTTCCTCCTAGACAGCATTAATTTTTGTTGCATACATTCCCTATAAAACAAACATCTCTCATCTCCAAACATGTAATCACATTTACTGCAGATTAAAGTACAGCAGTAGGGAAGAAAATTAGAACTTTAGCCTTTGCAAGAAAAAAATTAAAAAGCAAGAACATCAGATGAAAAGGGAGCTACACTGTGCTTCCTACAATATTGACAGCCTTCAGTTTGTTAGCAACATCAATATAAATCCAAAATCATGTGAGCTGGGCCTTCCTACAACAGTTTATTGCCACATAGAGACTTTCTATAACGAAACAGGTCAGAGCCTAAAAAGATCTGATCTCTAACAGCTAAGAACTCACAATATAATCCAAGTAAGGGACTTCTTCACTTGCCAGTGAAACAAAACTCAAGAACTTTTTTGGAATCATGACACAGGATGCTCAGAATTGACTGTTCATTTGAAACTGTCAGCAAAACCCCAGAAGTGGCAGCAGCAATGTCACAAGACAGACCTCGAGTTCAGCACATTGTTATGGCAATTCAGCAAAGCAAGGGAGCCCAGCTGGAAAAAAGCAGCCCAGGAATTGAGAAAATGCTAAAACTTGTAGAGCAATGTGACTGGGGAAGGACAATCAACAAGGAAGCATTGTGGGACTTCTTGTGGATGATAAAGCCCCTTTCATCCCAAACACTCTACAGGAATATTTGCATTGATTTTTTGATTTCCACTAACAGAAGTTAAGCTATTCCTTATTTAGCTCAGGAAAACCATGGAACAGTCAGTTTCCATTAATGTGCATTTCTAAGTATCTTTCTGTTAAATGCCTCAGAGAGAATTCCAGGAAGCATTTTTGCTTTCTAAGAATACTTTTCAAAATAATTCACTGTATTTTATCAGACAGCTTGTGCTGATAACAAAAGCTGTGTGGCTCACAATAAGTAATGAAAACAAACCTTTTCAGAAGATTCCTGGAAAAATGTTTTTTCTTCAAGGGTACTTGAATATATGTACATATATACTTATGTAAATGCAAAGAAACCCAAAGAACAGCACTTTTCAAATAATAATGTCGTGCAATAATATCTCTCTTAGACTTATTGGCACTGCAAGGCTTACAGGACACTGCCAGATATGGGCCAAGGACTGATTAACCTAAGAATGGTGATAATGATTCAGGTCAGTATTACCTCTACAGATTGTGTCAGTCCCGAAAATAGATATTTTGCTATTTTTCTCCTCATTCTCAAGATCTCTGCCATTAATTACTTTGAACTCTGGAGTAGAGTTAAACTTTTTGTTATGTGTAGAAACATGAGCAATATGAAGCCAGCCAGCCTTCCACTGGAGATTCCCACTACAGGAATATAATTGTAAGATAGACAGAGATATCTGACAATATATTAATGAGTGTCATCTAACTGCCATTGTATGTAGATGTCTGTATGACCAGAAAAATTAAAACCCCACTGCAAGAACATGTTGTGTTGATTAGACACAGGAAATCATAGAGAAAAAAGTTTTTCTCCACTGGGACAGGTAATTGTTTTATACTCTGCACAGGTCTGCCTTCACCAAGTCTTTCTCATTTTATGGATGAGGCTTCCAACCAAGCAGTTTTCAGGGAAAAATATTATTTGTATTTCTAGAATTGTGCAAGGACTTTGGCATCATTTTGCCATGAACAAATGTAAGAAAAATAGTCTTACTCACTCTTCGTGTTCTTTCCACATCTCCACAAGGCAATCTTTTCACAAAATCAATACCAGTCAGTGGTGTCCCCGTTGGAGGCAGTAAGATTGAGGCATCCATCATCAAGTATTCTACATTCATGGGTTTAATCTATAAAAGTATTTTAACATTGATTACCATACAGGACAATAAGCATTTGCCTCTTTGCTTTCAAATATAACTCATTGTTCCATATTCTAGAGTTCTGAGAAATTTTAATACCAACTGTCTTACGTGAAGCTCCTTACAAGCAATCTCTGTTTTATATTTGTTCATCATTCCCTCACACACTATTGAAGTTTCCATACTGATAGAACAGGGGGAAAGCTCCAAAAGATTACTGAAGAAGAGGTACTTCCCTAATACTAAAAACCAAATTTGTCGGGTTTGCTTTTAAGTTTTGACTTAAATTCGTGATTACTTCCATCACAATAAAGAGTTTCCTATAACTTTTTCTCCCCAGAAACAACTTTTTAGTTTCTAATATTGCAGCAACTTTCAAAGTTAAATATTTCACTAAAAACTTCTATTATTTAGGCTGGTAAGATATGTGTAAGATGCTTCCCATATTAAAAGACTTATTACAACACACCAGCTGTAGATTGTGCTTTTTCAAAGAGACAACGAGCAGCTGCTCATTAAATCCCTCACCACTGGGGAAAAAACCCTGTAACTGAGTACCCAAAGCATTTTTATCTGAACTCTAACCTAAGAACTGAAACAGATAATTACTTTTAAAACACATTTACAGGTTAAATATGAACTGAGATCAATCTTAGTAATCCATTAACACCTTCACAGGCAGTACCTCTCCTAGAGCAAAGGGCTCAAAGTCTGCTTGCTCCAACTCTGTTTTCCACTGCTAAATAAAGTGACACCATCAAAACTGAGACCTTGCTGGGCTTTGGACAGATACAGGAAGATTTTCATATTGTTCAGTAACTAGGGAAAAAATAAATCCAATGTCCCATTTAGCAGGATAATTTTTGTATACTCTATCTCAGAAAGTAATGGGCTTTACTAAACAAAGAGTTGTGAAATTTCACATAACATTTATGTAACTAGAGACACAACTCCTCAGAGATAAAACCACATTTTGTTATTCTCCTGTCAGCAATAAAGACCCCAGTGTTCTCAGTAACTATCAGTAACTGTTCCTGCTCCTGTGCTGTATCTGGGTTTGAGGATTTGGCAGAAAGGGTGTCACTTACTGTCATACTCCGGTATTCATCTTCAAACATATCCAGAAAAATTTCTTCTCCCTTCCAAAAGCAAGAATATGGACACACCATGAAACCCGAGGGCTGCAGAGCTGGGTTTGTTTGGTTTGGTTATATACAGGGTGTCTGTGAGGGGAGGCCTCTGCAGGACACTGCTGAGCACCACAGCAACACTGGTGGGAAAACACACTAAGAGGGAGAGGGATTCCTCTGCAGCCCCTGGAGAGGACCACGGTGGAGCACATACCCACAGGGCAGCAGGAAGATGTGCCCTGAAGGAGCTGCAGTCTGTGCAGGACCCACAGATTATTTTCCTGAAGGGCTGCAGCCCATGGAGGAGGAGATCCACACTGGGGCAGGGGAAAGTGTGAGGAAGAAGAGGCAGCAAGAGATGAACTGTCATGGCCTGACATCAAACCCCTATTTCCCCATCGCCCCTACACCACTCAGCAGGGGGAGAGGGCAGAAGAGTCAGGAATGAAGGAGCAGAGCTGAGCCTGGGAAAAAGGAGGGGTGGGGGGAAAGGTGTCTGTTTTTATTTTTAAATTTGTCTTTGTTTCTCGCTATCTAAATTTATTTTTATTGGCGATAAATTCATTTTTACCAAGTTGGCTCTGTTTCACCCATGACTGTAATTAGCAAGTGACCTCTCAGTTCTTTATCTTTACAGCAAGATACTCTCTTCTCTCTCCATCCTGTTGAGGAAGGGCAGTGAAAGAGCAGCTGAGTGAACCTCTAGCAGCCAACCATAAGGTGACTTATTTTTTGGAAGCCATATTGAGCAAACAGCGTTCAAAAAGTATTCTGACAAAAACAGGAAGATATTTCAGACACTTGAAATCTCTAATGGATTTACTGCTCCTTATTTGGAAGTTAACACCTAGATCTTATCATTTTAATTCTTTCACTGTTTACAACACACACACACACACACACACAAAAAAAAAAAGCAAAAAGCTGCAAAGGTCTCCAATAAGAAAAAAAGATTAAGTACCAGCATTTCAGATAAGACACAAACAAAAAGTAATGTCAAAACCAAACACATTCCATATTAGTGCCAATGATAAAATCCCAGGAATCATGCTCTAATTGTGTGGCTCAGTTCCATGAAACACATAACAGAAGCAACAAAGGGGCATGACTGCTAACTTGACCTCCAATATAAACCCTGAGTCTTCTAACAGCCCTTTTGTGACATATGTCAGTGTGGCATGGGAAGGGCAGGAAAGGAGAGGAATCCCCCAACAAAACACTTCATTTTCTGTCACAAATTTGGAGTTCTCATATTAAAAAAGGGCTGCCTTGGGCACCAGTAAAGACTGGGTTGCAGACTTGCTTCTAACTCCACATGATGTAAAGGACTTTTTCTTACAGCATTTTGCATATATACCTTATAGAAGCGACGAAGGAGATGAACACTTTCTTCCCTGGCACCCTAGAAAAGATAAAATGTTTTTCAGGGAGTACATACACGATTTACTTATTAATCACATTAAAAAACCTACCCAAAAACTCATATAGAAGAGACTGTCTATTGATTTCCCCACACACAGTCTTCATCCCAGAATTTGACAGAATACATTTTGAGCTTCTGAAAATACAGCTTATGTGAGCTTATTAGTTTCAAAAGAACTTTTCTTTACATTACTGAGGTGGATGACATACAAATTTCAGAGAGAAAATTAAACTTAACACTGCTTGGGAAGTTATGAGTTTAAACAGCATGATAACAGCAAAGCTGGGGACAGAACAGAGGTTTTGATTCTTCTGCACAGAGCCACCAATGCAAAGATGTTCTAGAAGCTCAAATTTCACATTTAGGCTTATTGCAATCAGAAATAAAATAAATTTATTCAACTATATTACAAGACTCAAAGACTAGTAATGCTGTGACTGGAAATTTGAAAGAAAATACTAACCTCAAGACAAGCAAGGTGAACATCTTTTATGATGCTGCCATTTTTAGAAAACACAAGCTGCTTCAGCAACAGGCACCCAAGTTCTAAAGTTGCCAAACGGATTTTTCCATCTATGAAAAGAAAATTTCAATACACAAAACAGCAGCAGTTTAATTATTGTTCTTCTCATTATCTGATGTTCTTTAATATTTTTACTTTTCCCTCAGTTGTCAAACTTGGCTCCTCTGTCAAACACACCCTATCTGACAAGCATCAGTGCACATGCTGGCTTACAATGCTGATGGGTAAAAAAGAAAAAGAATTGGAAGAGTAATTTAAAACAGAAGAAAATTTAAAGCAGAACTGTGCAATAAGAAGGCAACAAAGATTAACACTGTTGAAAAATAAGCCAAACCCACGCCTTCATTAATCTGCAACCACAGGTTGAATTACACTAAAATTACAAAAGGATCAGAGACATTTGGCATGGATAAAGTCACAAGGTGAAAGGCAGCTTTGTATGTAGCATACTAATAAGGTATAGCTTTTCCTTAAAAGAAGTCCAAAGGATTCAGATACAGCCTGGATCTGAGAATCTAGAGAAGTCAGACTGAAAGAATGCACCGAGATTTTAAGCTTAGTGTCAGAAGGATTTTAAAAAACAATATTAGAAATTATGTACAGTCTGAGCTCAGTGATCTATGCTAAGACAATATATCCAAGAGACAGACTGACATCTCAGCTTTTGACTCCAACTCCTGTTCTACCACTTCAAAAGTTAGCACTGTGCTGTCAGAAACTAAAGATACGAAGGTCAGTACCCCCTCCAAAAAAGAGAAAACATGTTCTACACAGCATTTAGCAAGTGTAATAAAAATCCTGTATTTCCACTCCTCCCCAGACAAGCCTTTACTTAAATAAATCCATCTTGCACTCTTCCCTGTTACTGCATGTATAAACTCTTCATATATAAACATGTTTTTAAGCTCTGACTGGCACATCAGCACTAGTTAATGCTCTCAGATCAGCCTTGCAAGTCAAATAAACATTAGATTTTACTCTGCAAACAATCAGGAATTTGATAATGTGTCCGTTTCAGGGGAAAACCAGTTCCACTCATTTGAAGTTTTAAAGGGGGAAGTGCAGGGAGAAGAGCTGTGGCTTGAACAAAAGTCATATTTCCATGGTTACAATGAGCATTGTAACCAGATGGTTTTTTTCCAGCTTCAAAAGTTTCAGCTTGGAAGGAAAACAAATACTGGAAAAGCAATACCTGGTTGTGCAGCATAATTCATTATCCTGATGAGCCTTTCTGCAAGTACATGATTATATGAGTTTCTCTCTTCAGCATGTTGAGCTGGAAGCTGAATTCTCTCCAGCTTGACTGGGTCAATTCCTTTTTTGGGGTGAAGGAAGAAAGGCAAATTAGAAAACAGAAGTATGTCCTGAGGCAAGTATTTAATAGACCACAGCAGTTTTCTCAGAACATAATAATTAGCAATATGAGACTAGGCAAGTTAGCTTTGAATTAATATTACAAGGAGGAACAACAGAAAGACTGAAGACATTGATGAATCCCTGAAAATTCGCAGCCTTAAACAGAGCACTCAAATCCCAAAGTGGTTGGTGAAATCCAAACTATTTTGCTGTTTCTGAAATTCTAAAACTATTTGTTTGCATCTAAATCAAATGAAAGTCAAGCCATATATCTGAAGAGCATAGTGACTAAAGGGGAAAAGATGAAAGTCTGATTTTAAATTCTGCTCTGGTAGTAAGTGATCCATTCATATATGTTTAAAAAAAATAGGAATTTTATTTTGTCACTAGAAGCCTCTGATTGAGTACCCTCCTCCATGCAAATTAAATTCCCCCTGAATGGTTGTATAAGGAAATTAATCCCATTTTTCTTCAACATATTCCTCTAAAATATTGAGGTATTTCTCAGAATAGATTGGTTACTGTAAGATCTCTTAGGACAATACATAATTACAGATTGCTGGGAATCTCCCTGTCCTGTTCTAAAGAATGGTAATAAACAAATCTCATAAACCAGAAGATGATTATATTTAGGTTTACAGTTTCTTCCAACTCTGGCCTTGCAGTTAACTCTACATAACAGCACTTACCTTTGTTGTGTGACATTGCATATAAAAGACAGAGCACAAAGAGGGCATAGTAATCATCTTCAGGACAGTCCAGTGCATTATAGACCATATCAAGAAAAGGTCTGTGGAAAGGAGTAATTTAAAAAAGAAAAATGGTTAAGAAAGTAACATATCTATAGAAAAATGGGTAACTATCTTATTCTACATGTAGCTAATGGATGAGGCAAATTTACAGTAATGCACATTTTCAGGCACAAAAGAAATTTCTGTTAGAGAGTACTCAGATTATAGCCATGCCTTGCATTTACACTCTGCCAATAATTCTGATGCTTTAACAGGATTTGTTACATAATACTTTCCCAGGAATTGATTGTTCAAACATTTACTGGTTGTTTGTGGCACATTTAGTCCGTATTGAAAGCTTGTTCTAAGTGTATACGTAAGCAACTTCAAGGAGCTGCTCTCACTGTTGCATAAAAGAAAGAGAATACCTCTGAACTCATGTACTAAACAGAGTTGAAAAGATCTATTACAAGTAAGCATTTTCCATCAGAGATTTGGAGGAAGCCATTTTGTTCTAAAACAATCAACAACTTTACCATGCAACAGTTATAGGAAAGAAAAATTAATAAGCAGGGAACACTTGAATGAAAAAAAGAAAGCTTTGGATTGCAGATAAACTTTGTTTTCCTGAGTTTAAGCACATGTGGCCTATGACACTTCTGCAGGAAGTTATAAAGTGCCAAGTTCACCTTTTACCTGTACCCTGAAGAGACCACAAAAGTCAATGTAATCCAGAAGCCGTTTGGACAGATCAGATATGGCTGAGATTTAGCTGATATGAGCACAAGCCTGACTGTAAGGCAGCTTGGCTTCTTGTCTTAGGCTGGCTTGCATCCAATCAGTTGCACCAGTTCAGAGCATAAGTGAAAATTCAATATATTTTCACAGCTGGTCCAGACAAACAAACAATGTATCAGGGAAGTGTCACAGTCACCAGAAGATGACAGTCTAGAACCCTGAGTGAAATGAGTTAAAAAATACTTCAAAAGGTAGGGAATTAACAGGGAAAGGAAAAAACCCCTTACATTACCTAAATTACATTCAATAAAATACATTAAGGTAACATCGAAGTCATAAAAACAAAGACATTTTCCTGTCTTCAGAGTTAGCAGACAAGAAGCATCCACTACAAACTCATGGTTGTGGTCAGCTGAGGGTCAGCAGGGCTATCAGAGCCCAGAACACAACATACTTCTGTACCTCCTCCAGGCCTGTGGCGCCATCATGGCCACACTTAATGTGCCCCAGTAAAGCCACCAAGTCATAACAAGGGACTTGACCTTCCCGTCAGCTCCACACACATTTCACCACCATGTTCTCTTTTACTGAAACAAGGCAGCGATCAGATTCACAGACCACGTTGTTCCTCTGCTCAGTCCCTGACACTGCAGCACGTCGTGCATTTCTGAAGCTGCATCACAGTCATCCTCTGCGGGAAACGCCACTGAGTTATGATCCCTCTTTGCCCAAGGTCAACACCTCTCTGTGCCTAAGCCAAATTTCCCACATATTGTAGATCTTAAAAGAATGTAACTATTCAAGGAAAACCAACCTAAATAATTAGCAATGTTGAAAACAAACCAAGAGGGCCTTCAGGTTTCCTAAGTGTTAAACAAACCCTAAAGCCTCATGTCACCTTCAAACTGGGGGCTTTTCACACCACAGGGGGAGTTCAGCTTCAAGGGCTAAAGAAAGAGGACCAAGACATCCAGGTTCAGGATATTAACATACTTAAATACAAGATAACATGAGGTCTGCTTTCAGACCAACAGACACTAACTAACCTAAAACGTGACCTATGATATAAAAGTAATATTTAATATAATTTTGTTAAAGCCAATGTTTTAGCAGGTCAAAGCTACTGAAACATCAGTAGCTGTTCATATAACACCAATATTACATGGTATTAATTGATTTCTGTAATTTCTAATGCATTTTTCATTGTTTTACCCCCTGCATACTAATTAGATTTGTGAAATTACATAACTTGAAAAAAATTACAGCAGCGAGAGAAATCGTTCTCATTCCAGATGCTTCTTCACAGCATCTCTCTATCTGCATTACCAGAGTCTCAGTCACAGTAACCTGAGGCCAAAACAACTTCCAAGAATCCCACTCACCAACAGTCCTCAAATAGACTAAATACATGATAGACCCAGAAAAACTCAGCTGTAAGAAAATAGCAACCGAAGCCACAACATAGCACAAAGATTTCACATTCTGGAAAAAGGCTTTGTTGTACAGCATATTGCAAAAGAAAGGTAATTTAAAACATGTCTTTAAGCTCAAACTTTCCAGCAGTGAGGCCCATCAAAATAAAATTACACCCTAAAATATTTCAGCTGCCTCTTTCATGTGCTTCACAGCAGTAAAAGGGCTAAGGGAAACTGAAAACTTGACTTAGCTTTTAAAGCTTTTAAACTCCCTTCCGTGCTGTTTTCCATTCATTTTTCAACAACTATTGGACTATTTTTAAAAAACCCTTTTAATAGTGAAGTCTGTATTGTAAATATTTTCAAATATAAGTAGTTCTTAACTCTGTAAGCATTTTCTTCCTTTACTAGGCTTTTACTACCAACTTGACAGAAGCAGCAAATCGAATGCCACACAAGCGTTCTTCAAATTATTTATTCTTGTGGAGTGTGTCCACAACTGAAGACTGCAACACACTGGGAATCACAATCATCACAGTCATGAATGATTATTCCAGTTAGGGAAGACTCACTTTGGGCATGGCATGATGTTCACTGCATTTTCCACTACCACATGGCACCTTGTCCACAAGACTCGGTGATTTCCATCAGTGTAGGGCAGAAACTGTGCACACTTGAGCAAATCTCTTGAGAAATTTAGCTACTGTTTCTAATACTACATTTGGCATAGAAGATAACACAAGACTTTAGGCTACAGCAGCTTATCCACAGGTATTTCCAAAAATTCACATACATAACTAAGGCCACTACCAATTGCACTACACAAGGTCTATCCTTATTTTAAAAATATTTTTAGCTCTGCACATTCTTTGATGTAGATGCAGGACGCTGTGAGATCATATCTGCAGAACAAGAGAGTCTTGAACTGCAGACATTTGCCAAATGCATCACATCTAAGGATTTTGCACTTTTTGAGACCTGAGCATCACAGTCATTTTAGTATTCAATGCAGTCATGGCCAATTTCTTTCTAAAAGCCATTTGGCACATATTTTAGTCAAATTATCAATAATCTAGAACAATGCATTTTAAAGCCAGTTCAAGTCAAGGTTCAATTTCACTTTTACAATGAAATGAAATGTTATCTTTATTAATGAATGTAATCTAAGGTACATCAAAGCTATAATGGAGACAGAATGAAATTCTGGGAATACCAGGCAGCATTTCCCAAGTTTAAAAATAAATTTAAAATGCTATTAAACATGTGCATTTCCCCAACAGACACATCTGCAATTACTTTTGTGTCAGATACAGCACGTTTGGTTTCTTTTCTCTAACATCCTATTAACAGGAACACAAAATTCTTACTGAGAAGGTGTCTTACATGTATTTAATACATCCAAGTTTAAATTTTTAAGTCAGGGTGATTTCTGCTCCCAGAAATACTTAAAAACTGTATTTTCAATAGAAGTCTTCAATAACCTTAAGATACACTAATGGACCCCGGAAACTGTAGGTTAGAAGGGTTTATCTGTAACTACTACCATTAAATTTTGCCAAATTCAGCCCTGAACTGAGGAGTTTTCCTTGTTTTTTTCCCTATAGGTGCATACAGAACTGACAAATGTGACCTTAAATATAATTAAGAAAACTTCTTCTGGTTTAATTTAGAGGTTTAGAAAATTCTGGAATGCAAACATTTATATTCTGGTTTTGTTGTGTTAATATTCTGTAATTTGACTTTACTAACTTAACATATCACAATTGCCATAAAGGAAAGCACAAACTTTGCAAAGGAACAGGATCATTTGTGCAACTGATGAGCAGAGAGGCTACATCCCACTTTTCTGTTTATTCCCTTATATGTGATGCAGAAGAACTCTCTAATTTTAACTGGAAGTAGATTTGAAACATCCCTTAAGAGAATTGAAAGAGTTAAGGGGAGGACAAGGAAGGAAACAATACAGCAAAATATATTACAGTTCCTTTATACCTGTTCCAGTTTGTTATCTCACTCCCAGAAGCAGCTGCACTCTTTTCTTCATCTGTTGTATTCTGTTCTGTCACAGTAGAGATGGACAGCTCTGACAGCTTACACCTCTCCATGATCACCATCTCTATTTCTAAAAAGAACAAAACACACCACCAAAATTGGATATTTTTAAAGTTATCACAAGCTCTTTTCTATTTTCTGTTTGCCATTAGAAGTGACTGATGCATCTGTATATAAGAGGCATAACCACAACCTCAGAAAGGTTAATGAATGAATAGATGTAGGCAAATTTTCTTCCCAATAAAGAACTTTGTTTACATATCTTTAAGGAGTTTGATGCGATAAGAAATGTAAACATATACATAAAATATGTAAAGAAAACAAACACATCATTTTGGCAAACAAACAAGCAACAGTAAGCTCTCTTCCCCACAAACCACAGGAAGAAAGCACAGAACCTCTTTCTGCTAAGAAGATTTCTCTGTGAGGATGCTGGTGAGAGCAGGGCATGGGTGGACATCAAGTTTCAAGGAGGGTGTAAAGAGGCCTCTACAATTACAGCAAACAGGACACCTGGGCCCTAGTGCTTCAAACCTGACTTTCAGTAGAACCATTAGGACCAAATCCAGCTTTTGCTTAAGAATTTGGACAAAGATGATGACTAAATGCACCAGGTTAAACAGTAGATCACTTCAGATTTTCCTCAAATCATGGCAGACAATACACCATCAGCTATCTGACACTATTTAAAGAAAGCCTTCTCAGACAGACTGCTTACCTAAACCTAAATTCAACCATGTTTGGACAGGACTGTCAAAGCATAACACTCTTGTTTTCAATTGCTTGCATGCCATTCTGCTACAGAACCTTTTTTTTCAATTAATGTCTAACAAATATCAGTTTCTGATGTTTGTCCTTCTAATAGTTACTAACTAGTACAATAAACAGTTACAATGCACTGTAAGATCACTCATCCTATAAAACCAATTCTTCTGAGGTTTGCATTACATCAAAAACCCTGAAAATGTACAATTAAAAAAATCTAAGAGTTAAAGATGTTTTCAGTTTTGAACTATTTAATATCATCATCTACCATGTACTGTCACTTGCAGCACACCTGTTAAATTTTACCACCCACACTTTGGTGCAAGGCATGCATGTGGGATAAGGGCTCAGGACTGCAGGAAGATATGAAAACACTTTCATAGTTTTTAATCAGATTAGAAGTACATGTTCTCACAGAATGATTTAACATGAGAAGAAAATACAGCCAAAGACTTAAACAAACATAATAGTCCAGTGTTTACCTCATGTAACAGGAGAACAAGTCACATAACAAATCACAACTAGGTCTATACAGTAAATAGAAGTACCTATATTGTAAGCATCATTTTTACTTGCTGGTATACTCACCTTCATTTTCACTGCTTGTTCTTATGCCTTTTGAACTTGCTTCTGTACCTTTAGTTTTATCAAGGTCATCTTGGTTATCTTCAGATCCTCTCTCCTCTTCATCCTCTTCACCAACATTTTTATAGTTGGGTCGTTTTTGCATCCTCTTCTTCCCCTTCTGTTTATTAATTTCAAGAGACCTCTCAAGTGTTTCTGTTGGTTTGATGAAACATCTGATACTGGACTTTGCCTGTAAATTTGAAGAGTTTACACTGAGTTACAGCAAGTGTTTTTAACTGTTATTCATAAAGAAACTTCAGTTCATACAACTGATGGGGTTTAGAATGTAAACTGGCATACTACTTACAAATCTCAAATCCATTTTAAAATACAAAAAAGCAAGCTGTATCAAATCATCAGTAGCACACATGACCAAAGTAACATACTCTGAAGATTCATCATTAAAAGTATGGCATCTTGAGACAAGAAGATACAGAACTATCCATTTCATCAACAGAAGTTTATTAAATTGTTTCCCCCTTCTTTGAACAGGTGAGATAGACAGTACACATAAAATTAAGATACCTTTTGTAAAAAGGATGAAGGTAGCAAAATCCTAAGTGTGTGTTGACAGTAGTGTATTAATATGAAATACACCCTTTAAAGGTCTTTGGCAGTAGCAAGGACAAAACCCAATGCTCTATACCACAAGCTTTTTTTTTTGGGGGGGGAGGTGGGGGCTTTTTGGTTTTTTTGTTTTGAGTCTTACACTTCCCTCAACACCAAGCTAATCCTTGTATCAACTAGGAACAAATGACACCTTCGATAACCCTTTTTGGGTCCCCAGAACCTACCCAAGTCTAGAAAACAAGTTTCATTTGTTAGACTTAATTTTACTTGTGTTTTACCCAAAGTTATCACTGGCTTTGGACAAGATGACAAACAGTTTTCAGTCAATATCCTATTTTCCCGATTATTAAGTTATAGAGCCAGAAAATAAATTTAAATTACAAATTTCTCCCAGAAGAAATTAAGTATTTTCAGGAATCTGTGCCATCCTAACACAGAACAATGTATACTTTGTAGAAAGAGACCAAGACACTGCAAGAAGTTCTGCAACTAGAAGGACTAACAAAACTTGGTTTTCTACAGTTTTGGAGCTTTTTCTGAGCTGTGTTGCTTAAGCTCCCTTCTCACTTGCTGGGCCTGCCACCTGGATTACCAGAGTACAGTATAAACGTTGATCAGCCAAACCTCTCTCACTGAGAAGTGAAACACATGGATTGGGGGCATCCTGCCAGCACAGGTTTATGCTAAACAAGACTGCTACAGAAACTCCATTACCTTTCAGAGCTTAACACTTCAATCACATTTAGCTGACACTGGCTAAAGGGTTTAAAATTTTAGGGCAAGAGAAAAGAAGTAAGACTAGAGTAAATACCAAACTGATTCCCTTCTTTGCCTCAGGTGACTCAAGTACAATAAGCACTGAAGAGACCTCAGGGGAAAAAGTTTGGAAAAATCCCTCCCTTCACTTAATAAGGAACATCTATATGTAAAAACCAAGAGATTAGGGAAAGATCGGGGAAGAAACTGTCTACAAGTTAAAGGGCCAAAACGGTTCTTTGAGTCTTGTGATGTTTTGCAAAGGTTTTATAGAAATCTTGCATAAGTCACCTTACACTTGGCACTGAAACAAACCACATAGGAGGAAGAACTTCCTACAAGACCAAACAAACCCCATAATATGAAATTTAGTACACATGCCCCCAGTAGCCTCTCTGATAAATTTTAGTCTTATTCAACTGCAACACAGGAAGGTTATAAAATGACCAGGTTACCTTTTATTGGTGGCTTTTGGTCGGAAAGGTTGTAAGAAAAGGGAAGAACACCTTAACTTCTGTTCTTCAGGGAAACAACAACAAAGCAGCATCCAAGTTGCATAATGCATTTTCCCCTTTCTGCATTCACTTCTTACTTCTGCATTGCTTCCTAGAATCTTGTAGCTCCTTTCTTTATGCAGAATGTATGTACTTAACTTGCACTTCTAACATGCTGTTGGCCACATGAGCAAAGTAACACAAGAGACCAGCAGACAGCGATATGCACTGAGTCATGGTCTGCTCCATATAAAGAATGCTGAAAAAAAACCCCTCTATACATATATTCTGTTCTGCTAAACACAACAAGGCTATTAAACCATTCTAAAATCTGACTTAAAATTCATTTGACTAGTATATGGTTTATTACACAAGTTGATTACACAGCTTGAGGTACTGCTAATTTACACTTCTAAAATATCTTTCGAGCATATTTTCAATGATGGTTTGTCTTGTGCAATGTGTGCTTGTAAGATAAGGCAGTACCAGTAACACCTTTTACGGGAAGGGGAAAGTAGGTTAAAGAAGAAACAGGCACTGGGTAGAATTGGCCCACATCTGAATTATGCAGGAAAACAGATCTCACAGGAAGTCAGGTAAACCTTAGTGTGATGTCTGACAAGTTTAAATACATTCTGCTGGCTACACATATTCAACTCTTATTGTGAGATAAGGGTTTGTATTTCTTCTGATGACACCTAAAAACGGAAATACAGGGAAAAAATAGGGGAAAAATAAAAGTGTATCTTAATTTGCTATATTTTGAGGTGGAGAACCTGTTCAATGGAGGTCAAGCAATCGTTACTGCCCTATGATGTTCAGCAGATCTCCATGGGTAGGTTATTGTCAGTTCCTAAGATATGAATTGTTCCTGTCGTGACAACCACCACTGCTCTTTGTCCTAAACCACTCAGGATATTTTGCATTTATACACAGCAACTGCAACCCTTCTCAGCTTTTGTTTTTGTTAAGTGTTCTTTACTCATTTAGTCTCCTAGGAAGAGGACATGTGACTCTGCTTCTCGTAATCTCAGTCCTTACTGTGTTTCCACTTTAATTCACCTTAATAGGAAGATGAACATAGATATGAGCTTCTACTTACTTCAGGTTTTAGAAACTGTCAGTTACACTTCAGCTTAAACATATCAAGACATCTCAGTTACATCCCCAAAACAACGAGCTTAGGAGATTATCAGAGTGGTTATCACGAGAAGTTAGAGCAAAAAGGAAGTAAAAGATAACTTTGGGTCTGATTTACGAATAAACACAATTCTGTACCCAGATAAAAAGCAAATTAAAAAACTTACTCATCACTTTTCTCTACTATCTCAAAACAAGTAATTCTAAAGTAACTTCTGAAATAGCTTCCACTATTCAATAGAAATTTGCAATTTTTTTGCAACAGAAAACACCACAGTAATAACTTAGCAATGATACTGATACACCTTATGGTCCAAAGGACAGCCCCTGAAATGGCTCACAATGCTCAAAAAATCAACTTTCTGTTCTGTCCCATCACAAAGCAACAAGAAACTCCCTCACCTTGACTGTGCCTCCATATCTACAGCTGACTCACTGCACTGAGTTGTGTATCAGTAGAAAATACCAAGCCCTACATGCAGCAGTTGTTCATACACACTGACAGAGAGCAGCTCACATGACAGCTCCTCTCCCTGGAAGCAGGGCATGGATCTCCTCTGGTGAAGATCACCCCACTCTTTCTGCACATAACCAACCTCCACCAGTGGGCTTTCTCACAGTACAGGTTCTCCCCTCCATGGTTTCATTGAAGAATACAGTTTAATTTACTAAAAATGAAAGTTTCTCCCATGGAAGTTTTTCCCCCATCCAGCACTCTGCACTCTCTGTAACAAAGCTCCACCTCCAGCAGTTTCTCTAAGGGGCCACTGCAGAAAGCCAAGGCCCTCCTATTTACTACCTGCTCAGGTAGGACAGAACTCCCCATTTACATACTGTGAGGACACATCTTTAAGTCCAGTGAGAAGCAGCAACCTAAAGAGTATTACAAAGATAAGAGAATAGACGAACAGGAGTTTACAGGGAAGCCCCTATATTTCTGACATTAGTGCAAGCACACCGCATGCTACAGGTATTTTGTAACTTTGTACAGTAACTATGACAGGAAAAGAAAAAAATCTCACTTCTGTAACAAGTGGTGCTCCACCCTCTCGCCACAAATTTCCTTGTAACAAAGCTGCTTCTGCACAAGTCACACACAACATTCAGTGTGCAGCCAGCAGAAGGTCAGACATTTCCCAACACAAGTAAGGGATTGCTGTATCTTAAAGCATTCAGTCAACTCTAGCATTCAGTCAACTCTACCATTCTCCTACAGTTTTTTCTAAAATACATTCTAAATATTAAGGTTAACAGAACAAAATACCAGAACCCAAAAGCTACTGGATAAGATCTGCCCACACAGCTTCCAATGCACAGAGGGGAGAAATTTGGAAAAGCTGGCTTGTGTGATGGAAGAGTTGAAGCATATGCCCTTTGAGCTACAGCCACTGCTGGGAAAGAACGTGCATGAGAATCAATCTACTGCTTGTTATAAATTAAACATCTGGTCAGCAACTGCTGGCCAGTCATTAGGGGACATATTCAATTTTTAGACAGAACTACAGTCAGAGGCCTCTTAAAGGTCATACCCTCTTCTTACTACTCTCCCCAAAACAGGCCTTTAAAAAGTAACAAATAAGCATTTCACAAACTGTGAAACTCACAACAAAAGGGAAAATATATACATGACACTTAGAAAACCAGTAACAACAGCATCTAGCAACATCTACACAGGACTGAATGTGCAGGTAAAAGGGCAGTGACTAAGTGATAGCCCTCCCACCTATCTGAGGTTGGTCTCTGCTCTCACATGCACACGGATGCACTTTTTCAGAGGTGATCAGCTTTACTGCTAAAACACTTAGAATGTTCAGAGGAAAGTCTTTATTTCCTTCTACATCCAAGCACAGAAGACTGGATTACAGAACTGTCCCAGCAAAATGATGATCCAACAACAAAAGCTGAAGGCTATTGCTGCTCTTCTAAACACACACACCTTGGCTTACCAGTTTCCAATACCCGATTTCATTTTTCAAAGATTTTCTTTGCCTTTAAAACATTACAATTAAAGACAATTGGCCACTTACTGAGTTTTTCTGTATATCTTGCTCAACCTTAGAAGAAAACACTGAGAGGTCACCATTGAGTATAACCTCAGCCAAGGAGTTCACCAAAGGAGCATAATGTATAATTAGAAAAACCTATTAAAAGAAGAATGGAAAGAAATATCAGACATATTTACAGAATACATACAGTTTCACAATTTCAATCACTGAACAAACTTCTTTGACCTTCTTAAGTGGTTTATATGTAAATATAACTGCTAGCACTGATTGTTCATTAAATCTACTTTAAAACACAGGAGACCATAATTCTCTTTACAGCTATTTGAACTTTCTCTACCTTTGAAGACACCTAGTTTTAATAATTATTCATATTCTTCCCGCCTTTTGAGACAGGTAAATTCTCTCTCCTTATCAGCTTTGAGATGAAAGCTGTGTGATACTCCAGCAAGGAACTCAAAACTGCTCCAGAAATTATTTTCTTTTTTAGAAACAACACAAACTGATTATGGTGCACAGCATCCATGGATCTTCCATGACAACAACTGGGTGGATTCCAGGAAGTTCTGGGCTGTGCCCACAATTGCTGTGCAGTGATTCATGGGTAAATGCCGTGCAATTGGCTGAACTGGATCAGAAGTAGCTTTTCTGGCTCTGAAATTGCAACAAATTAAGGTCTAGTGACAAAGTGGCTCCACAAGGCAGGAGTAAGGGCCATACTGGCGGGAACATTAAAGCACTTCTCCAGAAACTTTGGTGCTTTAACAGAGCTCTCTGTTTACACCAACTCCTCTATTTTGAGCCAAGGCTTACAAAAGCGTGGGCCAGCAAACAACTGGCTTCTGGACAGAACCAGCTCAGGTCCAGTCACAATAACCTTCTGCCAGCTTATATCCCTTCTCTTCACAGGAGAATCAAAGCTGGATCCCTAAACAGCTGCAAGATTCCCAAATAATTTCTAAGTCATTAAATCTAATCATTGTTTTGACAATATTTAGCTCAATGTTCTCCACAGGTTTTCTCATTAAAGCCATCACCATTCCAGACCTTCAAAAGGGAAGTGATTATTAGCATGTGGTGCTGACCCATGTAAACTTTGGAAAGTCTCATCACACTTCCAAAATGCTTTGAAGAACCTCCAAATCACTTGAGCTTCTGCCAGTCCACAAAGTGTTGCTCGACTGCACACAGGCCTGTTTTGGTGTAAGTACATCACATGTTCACTTTGGGAACAGGGGAGGAAAAGTCCCAGGAGTGGATTTTCATTTGCCAGCATGAGTCTCTCAAGCACTTGTCTCTAATATATCAGTGGTGCCTAAAGTGTATCCCTGGTGTCAGTAACAGAAATAGTTTGCAAGGTTTGTCAGATGCTCAGTGCACAGCTTTTCAGATCCCACTCCATCAAAGACAGACTCTGGGTTAAAAAAGATGGAAAAAGATGCATTTCTGCCAGTTGCAGAAACAGCAGCTTGATTTTCTACATCACATCCCATTCTGATACACAGAACTTGTTCTCAATTCTTTATGACTAGTTCCATTTTCTTTTTTAAAAAGAATGAAGAACATAGACACAAATCTTGAAGTGATACCCAGTCAATGCTTCCACTGAAATCAAAAAGGTTAAAAAAGGTCAACTCATACAACCCTACAGTGCAGATCCCTTTAGTTACAAGAAGTTGTTGCTCCCACAGTTTTGTCTGTCGTAAATAACTCCCATATCACCACAATTTTTTAGATTGAAATTAAGGAGCATCAAATTATATTATCCTGAAAAAATAAAATAAAATAAAATAAAAAAAAAAAATCACACTTTTAGTAAAGCTCTGAAAGAAAAAGATGAAATTATGGGCCAGACAATAATAAAAGGACTACTGAAAAACTTTTAAGTTCAAAGAAAAAGAAATATAAATTCTATAAATACAAGTCAGAATTATTTTCAGGGAGTGTAATTTAAGAAAACCAGTCTCACAGCAATGCACTACAGAGAGAAAAGATTAATTTTCTGTACAGTAAAAAGATCCACTGTAAAACTCTTAATTTGAAAATAAGTTCCAGAAAGAAAAGGAGGTGGGACTGGTAAGAATAAGAAATAACAAGTACTTAGTTACAGATTTAAGCTACAGGCATAAGGAAATTCAAATTGTGATAAAGTAAGACTTTGGTACTGGTGATTTTTGGGGTTGAGTTTTCAAAGAGGAAAATTCAGACCTGAAATCTGCTACAGCTTAGGCATATTGAAAATGCAATAAAGCATCTATCTAAATTTCACCTGCCCTTGTACCAAGTCCTGTCCCAACATGTTGCCCAACTGCTATGCATCATTTGGCAGGTGGTGACAATCCATAGTCATGGAATGCTCTAGAGGTTACCCTGTGCTATGGGAGCCTCAGAGGAATGACAGTAACTCAAATAAGAACCTATTTTGTCTGCCCATAAAAACACAAAAGATTTTGCTTTTTTTTTTAATAGAAACTGAAAGGTTAAAAACTTCTTCTGCCAAAGCCAAATTGTCTTTAATGGCTTTGCCAAAAATAGAGTAATTCATAAACCATAACAGTACTGAAAAACTTATACTGATACACAACAAATACTTAAAACACTTACTTGAGACAGAAGATAGAGAGAAACTTGGAGACTTATTTTTGGACGCTCTCCACCCTATGGGAAAAGGTTATGAAAAATGCTGGTTTATTTATACAAAGTTAAAGCCATTTACACCATTTAATAATTCATTTAAAATGTTTAATATTGTATTATTCCACATTCTGCTACAAAATATTCAGAAAGCATTGTTCTTTTAACATTCACTGCTTGTGAACTATTTCAAATGGAGACTCCCTGAACAAGTACATCCCTTACTGCAATTGTTTAAAAAATTGCTATTAATTACTGTCTTTCATGGTCACTTCAGTAACTGGAATTTAAGAGATGAGCATATGAGACATACATTGGTTTCCACTACTATTCTTTCAAAAAGTACTTCTCAGTTAACATTCATTAAAATCTGCTTTAAAAATCAGCTATTCAGAAACAGTGAAACATTACCCATATTATAAAAACATGTTCTTGGCAGACACTTCTTAAATCAAGTAAATAACATTGGGCAAAAATACTTGAAGTGTTAACTTCAGCACAATAACACTAAGTTTATAGACCAGTAGTATTGAAAATGTTTCTAAAAATAAATCAGTGATACTTTAGAAAAATCACCAAATTCATCAGAAGGTAGGAGCAGCCCAATTTTATGACTGCAAGTATCTCCAGCCTCATGATAACAGACACCTGCCTGAAAATAGGACAAGCAGATTTTTGCACATGGAATGAGTCAAAGTAGCTGAAATGAAAGTAAAAGTCAGGCAAGCTCCTGAACTCTATTTCAACGGTCTTATCAATGGCAAGACAAGAGGCCGATTTTTAATTCAATCTTCAGTGCACATGCAACATACTGAATTTATTAACTTGCAAGAAACCTGATCTAATGAAAGCATGCTGAAATTCCAAAGCATTGTGATCTTAAAAAAACACCACTACAGTACAAGAAGAGGGGAGGGGGAAAAAAAAAAAAGAAAAAAAAAAAGAAAAACCAGAGATGAACCGAACAGTGAATTATTTAATTTTTTTAAAGGACAACTGAATGCAGAAACTTGTTCAGGTTTTAAAAGAACAGTTTCTATTTCATTAAAAAGTAGCTCTCCACCAAATTTAAAGGCTATGTCTTAAAAATAAATTCAGCTGTATCACATTCCAGCACAGCTTCTCTGCAAATCGAAGGATCCAGTATCAAAATCAAAAGTTTGTATTTTCCATGTGGTACAGACTTTAACATCATGGAAAATTTGCATGTATACTGTGAAAAGGTATTATAACCTGCTTCTGCCAGAAGACAAGTTACCTTATCAGAAAAGGAAATCACACGTCTCCCAGTGTCAGAGAAATTTAAACCCTGTTCTGAATTCACAGTTGTTCTTGTCTGCACTACTGGCAGCTTTTAACCACCACATCATTCAAAGCAGTACTTCTTTGGTGAATAAAATTGAATCTATTGTGCTCTTAAATTTATTTTCAGGGTATTTCCCTGACAGTCACCTTACTGAAGCTGTTTCATGTAAAACACACAAACACAGACAGCAACAGTATTAACCCTACTACAGCAGACACATCCTGAACAAATCACTATGCTGAAAGCAAGAAATAGCTTTGAGGATTAACTGTTTGCAGATATTAGCTTACCTTATCTTGATTTACTAATGAATACACGTAGAGGGGAAGAAAGAGTCTATTAAGTAGGTGGTCTGTCAGCACATCGTTTAAAAATTCACAATTAATGATGAGGATATCATTAAGGTAATGTAGATGATCAAGATGTTCTGCTACCAGGTCACTCAGTTTGCCCCTATTTCTGTGCCTGAAAGAGAGAAGAAAGAAAGAATCATACATTAGCAATTGTGAAAGTCATAAAAACCTAGGTAAAAAAATTAATGTGCATCCTGCCACAGATCACCTTGTGCAGACAGACTGCCTGGAGAAGATGTTTCAGTAAGTCAACTAATGCAAGCAGCAAGCAGAGTTCAGGCTTATTTGTGCTTTAGGATGCACATATCAAGTTTTTCTTCACTGACAGAGGCTTTTCACAAGCCAACCACAAAAAAAATGGTAAGATTTGTTCCCAAAACTGAAAGAAGAATTCTGTGTTGTATTTAACATCTACCTCTTCACTTTAAGAAAGCAAGCAACAGACACCCACTCCAAGGTGGGGGTGGCAAGGCAAACCCAGAATAGCCTGAATCACAAAATATTTCTGTAGTTGATAGTGGAATATTACACAGCTATGTCAGGTCTGATAAAGTTCATCTTTCCAGTTTAAACTTTTTTCCTAGAATCTTTTCAGAAAGATCTTTTTCTGAGATGATACATAGAAAAGGAACATTAAAAAGACAAAGATTATAAGATTGAGAAGCACAAAATACCTTTCTTGCCTTCTGGATAGCTACTAAATTTAGCAGAATTAAAGAGAGATGAAGAAGAAAAAGCATGTTGCCAAACACTAATTTATTTGTAAGGATATTAGCACAGATTAGGCACACAGCACTTGCTGTTAACTTACAGAATCACTAAAAGCTTTGAAGAATGAAAAGCCTGAACAGTCTACAAGGGAACATATTCAAAAACTGGACTACTACAGACAAAATAAGGAGAGCTTTAGCATCTGGGAAAGACATTTGCATTCAATACCCAGCATTTGTAAAAGCTTACTCTTCATCAGTCTGCACACAGTTATCCAGTTCTATCACGTGGCTGCCAATAAACCAGACGAGGTTGGAGAAATAAGGAACTGCAGTTTTATCTCGAATGTAATGCAGCATAGGCTGGTTGTCCACTGAAATCATTAAAAAGAATCATGAGTTGCCAGTATTTTTTTATTGTTCTTTAAGAAAAACAACAAAGTATCTTCTGAATTTTGATGACATGCTGGCTTTCCACATGAGAATATACCTGACACGATCTTATGCGTGAAATGGAATCTATACAAACGTCATATCAGTTCTTAGCTGGCTTGAATGAGCCTAATATTGATATATTTACTTATGTCTGAAGGTAAACAAATCTAGTGGAATTCAGAGAGGTTCTTTTAGCGCATTATTTATTAAAAAGAAGAGAAAAAAGCACAAGAATAAAGCAGTAATGCTGAGAGTCAAGCTAGTTAGACTTACATGACACTGCATTAAGGAACACAGGAATCATCAGTGAAGGAAGGGCAAAAGAAACAGACAACAGTTAACAGGATTAGGAACTGGGATAGTGACATCCTCTAAAAGGGTTAAAAAAGCTAAAGCACAAAGCATCTAAACTAAAGGATACAGGGTAGGTGCTAGAGCAGAATATATGCAAATGGATAGTCTGAGAATTATCAAACCTGAACATCTGAGCTGTGCTTTTTCAACTCTAACCTTTATATCACTACAACAACATTCAATGAAAATTCTAGACATTTTTTCCATAAAAATACTTAGGTACATAACTACATCACAAATAGGATACGAAGCCCATAATTTTCTCTTTTTGTGAGCTCACATTTGCATTTACAATTCCTTGAAGTAGAAGACCAAGTACCAAGTACCTGTTTCTCAACATACAAAAGAAAAATATTTTGTCCCTTGGTAAAGACCCTGCTGTGCAAACTACTCAGTCATTTGCAAAGCAAATTGCTCATTGCTTTAAAAAAGATCTTACACTCTTCTGTAAAGACTGTCATCAAATCATTATTTAAATGACAGAAAGTTGTGTAAATTCAACATGTAATTTAACTTAAAATGCGTTAAAGAACAAGAAGTCCCACATGAACACATAGCATAATACTACCCTACAGCATGCTGATTTCAGAGGTAGAGGTTTTGAATAAACAACCATTTTTCTACAGAGATCACTGTGATATTTTCAGCTAATTAAAAACTTTTTATATACCCCAAGAAAAACTTGGGGGAAGTGACTTTGGGACATTGTCTAGTCTAAACCCATTCTCAAAGATGCTCTAACTTCAACCAGGTTGCTAAGGGCCTTGTTGAGTTTTCAAGATCTCAAACAATATGGATGCCTCATTTTCTCTGGAAAATCTGCTGCAGTGCTTAACAGTGAAGTTTCAGGTTTTTTCCTTATGTCCTACTGGAATGCCCAGCACAGGAATTTGCAACTGTCCTCCTGGCCTTCATTGAGCACCTCTGGGAATGGTCTGGCTCTTCTTTAGACTGGGGTGACTGCAGCACCCAGGAGTTCTACAGTCAGATTCTAATGCACTTCAAATCCAAAAGGAAGGGATGTAGGTTACTGCTTCATGCACTATAAAGCTCCATTTCATCAGAAAAGAGTTGTTTGCATTCTTAAAACACTTTGGTTTTGGGGTTGGTTTCTGTTTGTTTACTTTTTAAATACAGTCACATTCTGATCTCTGTTGGAAGGGAAGCTAAAGTTCCTTGTGTGTACTTCATATCTTGGGGTTTTTTTAACAAGTTTCACTGGTGAGAAAATAATTCCATTTATAAACACATACTGTAGGTTTGGGATAATGTTTCATCAAAGTCAAAATGTGTATCTGAAGCATGTCAAAATGCTAAGCTTCTCAATCTCATAAAACAGAAAACCCTCAAATGTAAATAACTGAAAATTAAACTACAATCAAACAAGATTTGCACACATGCCCTTTTTAATATATAAAAAGCATACCTTTGTAGACATTTAAAGTTATAGTCCTAACAGCAATCCTGACCATGCTTTCGGGGTGGTTAAAAAATTTAATAGCTTCAGTGTACAAAGCGAAGTCATTAGTGTGCTGGAACAAGGGGAGAGAAAGCATTTATTCATTAAACATGTACAGGATATTTGTTGGGATTCTGTATGAAAAACGTTTTCTGTGGATTAATATGGTATTTTTACCTTCTACTTAAGTAATGTGAGTTTACGATGCACAGTCAGCTGCATTTGTAGCTCTGCATTAAAATAAACTGCTTTAAGCATCAGAGCTTCCCATGATAACTTAGCACATACTCAGTGCTTTTGTGCCCTCTTCTGGCAAAAAGCAGAGTGGAGTAAGGAAAAAACGATTTCAACTTTGCCCTTTCATTACTCAGGCTTTTTGGACTTTGACTAAATATCTTAGAACCAAGTGATGCAATAGAAAAGACCCTGCTTACAAAAGCACAAGAAAACAAAGCATAAACAAGTCAAATTCTCAGGGCAGTAAAATTCAGAACTCCTGAAATGGTTCAATATAACACTAACTTCCAGATTTTTATTTTATTATAGTTGTATGAGGACAAAGATCTTCTTTACCATGCTTCTGCAGAGATCCCCACAAATGAATCCTCAAATCACTGGTATTATCATTATAAAAATAAATGCAAGACATTATGAGACAAGAGACTAAACAGAGTATGTGCCACACTGCCACCAATTTCTAATTCAAGCCTACTTATCATTATACTGCAACTTTCTTCACTTACCTCGTTATAAAAGAAATGTACAGTATGATTGTTGAGCTTCAGGGAAAGAGTTTTCAAAAACGATATGTAATATGCCATGATCTCCTCATCAGAAAAGTCAAATTTGTGAACAATAATAGAATTTACATAGTTATTAGAGAGCAGGTAATCTGAAAAATAAGAGATAGGTTAACAGAAAAAGATCATTATGGTAACAGGCTGTATTTAAGATACCAGACAGCAACAAACTACCTGATGCTTGAAGATACCAATTTTTAGCCAAACAACTCATGTGATGGTTTCAAGCAGTGATATAAAGGAATTGTTGCTTTATTTGTTCCCTACAAAGGTCTTTGCTCCTAAGAACAAGACAACTGAGAATATACTTCACCTTCCTCAATTCATGTAGGCTCTGCAGCTAACAACTCTCTTTTCCTCCCCAAATCCTAACTCTCCGAGGCCTGAATACAACTTTCTCTTCATGATAGTTGTGGAGTACATGAAACTAACTATTAATTCTCCATCCTCTTCATATTTTTCCAAAAACCTTGAAGCAAATGCCCATGGCTGAATGCCAGCACCACTGATGTCAGAACAGTGCCAGTACAAATTATACAGCACAGCTCCACCACATGATCTGCAGCAGCAAGTGAACATTTCAGATCACAGCTGACTTAAAGAACCCCTTGAAATACTCTCAGTGCTTCAGCAGTACCAAACAACTACTCCTGTACTCCTGAAAATTTACATTAAAAGGGATTTTGGAGTCAATTTACACTCTATGTTGGAAACGTTCAATTAAAAATATTGTAAATAATACATATAGTTCTGCAAAAGGCTACTAATACTAAATTTCATTGAATGAAAGGGGATTCAATCAAGTCTTGACCACTTAATTCTAAACAGTTTAGAAGTTGTGCCCTTACACAGTGATGTTTCATGACTGATGTTCTCAAAAAGGATGTTGAGAGTCTGCAGCAGCTGCACACACACGTAACGACCAGACTTCTGGCGCAAGATGTTCAAGAAGAAAACAAACATATTCTTCTCCAAGAAAAAGCTGAAATAAAAGAGAGATGTCATTAAGTCACATGCTGTAAATAAAGGAACGTAATGACATAATTTGGCCAGGGTCAGGGATGATTCAAGGCAAGTTTAACAAACAGCATGTTTTGCATTTCTTATGCAAGAATTATTTTGCGAAGTTATATCTGTATAATAAAAGAATATCTTTCAAAAACTTTAAGTATTAAACAAGGCATCTTAAAAATTCAAATTATGCAAATTTGAAGAATTTCAAATTTGAAATCAGGGCCTTTTTTACTGTATTTTAGTACACTCAACTTATCAGGCAGCTTACAATCATAATTTGGAAGGGGAAAGCCTCTAAATGAAGGTTACATTTTGTTCACATGCCCCTTTTAAGCTAACACACTTTTTCTTTTCAACACTGCAGACCTTATTTTTGATCCACTTTAATTATTTTTTCCCACACCCAGATAGGCATTTCATGGTTTATTATGCAATTCAAACAGAAGTGAACACTTGCAGTGGTTTTTAAACCAGAAATGCAATATAAGAGAACAATGTGGACTCCAAATACACATCTATGAAAATTGCTTTCAGAAATAACTCCTCATTCCTAAAATTCTCCCAAGCAGAGAAGACAGTGAGGAATGTGACAGAATTACAGTATAGATATGACTAATCAGAATAATTTTCTTGGTCCACAACATAACCAATTCATGATGAAATAATCTTGTAACAAGAAAACCAACCACTCCCTAGATAGGTAATGAAAACCACCAAACACTTCAGCTTTTCTTATCTCAATCACAAATTGCCTTTGTAAAAGAGCAAGTGTTTTGAAGCAAAGGCACTAAATACTGCCAGATTTGCAACTGTATTTGTTTTGAAGTTCATTTTTCTATCACTCTATTTTATAAGGATTAAAACAACACCTGACTAAACCTCTAAATATCATAGCTAGAATAAGACATTTATTTGTGATATCTTAGGTAAACTGAAGTGAACAAATTGAAGTAATATGATATTAATAAATGTATTAAGTAAATCTGGGCACTAAAATCAGTTAGTTTGTATTTATATCAAAAGAATGGAGAGCCAAACAAAACCAGGACACGAAAGCGGCTCTGGACTTTGAACATATTTTAAAATAAACAAATTCTTGTATAATATGAATATGATCCTGCTACAGGACAGGGCTTTCTACACACATTCAGGATATACAGTCTTGGAAGAGTTAACTTTTTGAACTAGAACTCTGTACAACTCTAAGCATTCTTTAAAAACAGAAGCAGAGTCCAAACTGCTCGGAAGTACTCACTCAAACACTGAGCTGTCATTCTGGTCCCCCCATATGAGGATCTCGGTTATGGAACGAATTGTCTCCACCAGCAGGTTTCGGTTGTGATCTGTTACTGTTGTGTTTTTAGTCAAAATATGATACATGTACCTAAAAGTAAAAATAAATACAAGTAATATGCTGTCCTGACACTTTGTCTTTAGTGACTGTAACTTAATGTAGACCCACACATATGCACACACTATGTCTAATCATTGCACAGTTTTAAAATCCTAAACTTTCCTTTTAATACTGATGCAGAAAGAAAAGCAGTTGTTAAACAGAATATGTGACAAAGGAAATAAATCCCTAACTAGCCAGTTATGAGTGTTTATGCATATGTTAAAATGGGACTAGAAATTGTGTAACACTTGTCCCACAGTGCTTCTTATGCGAATCTCTCTGGAATATGTTGAAGTCACAGGAGTGATGAGCAGGAAGAAGGAAAAACAGAAGAAGCAGGTAAATATGCAGTAGCTGGTATGGGGAAGTGTAATTGTGGAAAGAGGCACATACAGATCTAACTGGAGAAATCTTGTCAGCAGAGATCCTTTACAGTCACATCAATTTGATGTTTAATATCAAGACTGTCAAAGAATATTCATTCATCTTGGCAAAGCTTCATCACCAGGTCTCTGGTCCCTCGAGCATAGAAATACTGATTGGAAAGGAGGCAAATTCCAGCTTTACCATGACAAAGGGCAAGAGTTTAAAAAAAGGGTATGTCTGTATCACACAGGTGACAGGAAGCTAAATAAAATCTGAAAGGCTTGTATTCTAAGTCTGAGAATTTTACTCATCAAGGTTAAGCGCTTTATTCTCCCCCAAAATAAGTTGTTACATCAAAGGTTACTTCCTTCTGTCCCACAAAAAAAAAGGGGAGGGGTTAACTTTGACCATATTTACAGTTTACTTAAAATTCGCAATATTTTGTTTGGGGAATCTTCCTCAAACAGTTGAGCTGCCACTGAGTTGGGCAGAGCTTCACAGGACCTGCTGCAAGACACAGTCCATCCCCACAAGCCATGCAGGGAGCAGGGGCTGTTTCAGAGGAGGTGATACGGTAAAATGCCCTATGCTGTGATGGTAAAAACCGTGTGCTTGCTGATCTTGATATTACTTAATCATCACACAACATTTTACTGTGTTGAGTACAGCACAAGGACACCCAGAGGCAAACAGCTCTCAGAAGTTCACAGCTTTAACAAACTTGATACACCACATTACCTTCCCTCACCCCCAAAATCAGCAGTGTGACAAAGCCTGTGTCACATTACCAAAGCCATTATCATACTACATAGATCACCAGACAGCAAAGGAAAGAGAAGGAAAAAGAGAAGACGCAGCAGGAGACAGGGGCAAAATTGTTTTTTCATAAATAAAAAAACTAAGTAAAAAAAGATATCTCTCTTGATGGTGGGTTTTTTCCCCTCATAAATCAATACTCGTTTTCAAATCCAGAACAGAAATTGCTCAGACTGAAACCACTTCAGGAAAAGTTGATGCACAGCTACCTCCTACAGTCATAATTGGCTGGTCACGTGCAGTACCATAACAGTCACTAAATAGCCAGCCTGAGAGCACCTGCAAATCCTCTTCCACTAATCCAAGGATCACGGTTCAAGATTCCTTCTGTGGCAACTGACAGTGTGACGGCTCACAGTGAACACGTGACAGCTTAAGTCTGCCCATGTATGAGAATTCCCAGAGTTTCTAAAAGAGCACATGGCACAGGAGTCCCACAAAACCTTCCCATCGTGGCACTATGTGTATTATCAGGACAGTGAATCAAAAGACAGAGCACAAACTAAGTCCCTGCTCTGAGCCTGCAGCAGTTAATGGAGCAGAGATGGCAATTAGATCAGTTCATTCCACAGACCCCTGGACAATAAGTACTTTTCCTGACAGAGTTAAAGAGAGTAATTATACATGACATTACTTCACATATTTTAGACTGTTTATTTGAAGTCACATATAAATGATTGCATCTGTGAACACATAGCTCTCTTTAATCAGTCACATTATACAAGCTTGGAAATAGTTTACTCCAGCAGTAGAACTCTGGGAACGGGATGCAGTGGGAAGAATTACATGCTATTACCTCACCTGGGGAGCCTATGGAATACAGAGCATTACAGATGCAAAAAGGAAGAAACATTTAATAGTGAGGAACACATTATCTCCAAATTTATTTACTTAATATCAGCATTACTGCAAATTTCCTTCATTTCTTAAGGCATTGATGCACTTAGAGAAAACCTGGGCTTCACTTTCAAGTTATTCCTTTATCTATTTACTTGAAAAGGAAGGAGAAAGCATGCACAGACTTCTTTCTCTTTCCACACAAGTAAAATAACATACAATGAGAACAAAGCATCGCACAAACCCAGTATTTTTATATTTAGACAAATCCTTAAAGCCTCTCTAAATTCTGATTACAGAGGGGTCAAGTTCGTGCTCCAAAACACAAAATCCCTCAGAGGAGGCCTTTGTTATCCCAATATCTGAAGACTGGGTTCAAATAAACAAAAACCCATCACACAGGAAGTGTTAAAGTACTCAATACAACCAAGATCAGTGGGAGATGCTGTCAGCAACTTAACAAAACAAACAAAATTCTGAACATTTTTCTCGTAAGAAACCATGCTCAAAGGGGTAACCTAAAAACTCATGAATACAGACAGTGTGTATTAATGACTTTCCTACTTGTTACTTACAAAAATACACTAAAACAGGTAAGAGTTTAGAAGTCAAGCAGTCAAATTTTAAACCCCCAGATTTAAGCATAACATGCTTGTCTCTTCACTCTGCTGTAACTATGTAATTACATATTGTTCTCACAGAGGAAACCCAATGCATAGCACAGACAGGACCTCAGGAAATGAATCACCCGTGAAAAGAGACTTCAAGCACACACCTTTATGGACACTGCTTCTGACCAAGGCATGGGAAATGTTCAGCACTCAACTTTAATGGCACAAAACCTGTTGTGCAATCACTATGCAATTAAAATACCAAGTGCAAAAGCAACAATGGGGAATGTACTTAAAGGTAATAACAGGGCTATGTAAAATATCTTAGAAAAGTAGGGTGAAAAATTGCATCTAGAAACAAAGATGTACAAAAATACCAAGTTCTCTGAAATATAATGGTCAGAAGCACCCAGGTAGTGCATAGTCCTGTTTCATCCCTCTCTAGATCACATTTCAGAAGTTGAATTAAATTGTAACTGTTTTCACTAGACCAACAGACTGTATAAAACACTTAATACAACCAGCTTCACAATTTTCCTTTAACCAATCTGTTCTATGGTATGTTTGCAGAAAGACTGAAGAGTAAAATTTCAAAAGCAAGCTTCAAAACAAACTGCTCTAAACTGATGGGAAAGATCCAACATTCACTGACAAAAAGCAGTGACTCCCTTGGTATCACTAACCAGGTGCATTGTTTACAGTTTAGACTAAACTCTACTTTATGCCAGTTTCAAAATAAAACCATTCCCATAAGGCTGACCTGGACAGATTTCACTCCTATAACACACCATAAGATACCTTTTACAGGCTGAGCTTATCTGTGATAGCAAGGCTGGGGTGTTATACTCAACTCCTTCACACGACATGGGGTTGAAAAGATGAGAATGCAGACAGCTTATCAAGGGATCTTATCTAGACCAACTTTCTTTCATGACCCAAAACAAAGACTCTCTGCCCTTTTCTTTTCTGTTACTTCAGCTGCTACCTCAGAAAAGCCCTAAATTTCACCTTACCTATACCTTTGCTCTTGAAATTCATGCAGCCTGGCTAAACACTTAGAACATACATAGTCTAAACAGATTAAAGGTCTTGTCTGTCCTTTCCATACTACCATTTCGGATTCATAATTAAAAAAGTCACATGCAAAAAAGCAAACAGACCAAAGCCAGTATTTATCAGAGAACTATATTCTTCAATTCTCAGATAAGAAGTCAAGCATAAGCCACAACACTTCTAGCCCAATTTTTGCAGCAAATCAAACAGTGTGTCGTTTTTGTATTCTCTGTGGTTCCGAGAGAACATATGGACACATTTTCTTCTCAAGTCTCCCTCTCACCAGCCTATTTTTTTTCTAAACTTAAAGTTCAGTTTCTTCAAAATTCATCCTGTATCAGCATTCTTGCTCTATCTTCAAGTGTAATATCAAAACCAGACAGTTCTAAAGCTCCACTAGCACTGAGTACCTAATCATGTTACCTCATATGTTAAATAGGACATTTCTATGTTTATATCTGAGCATGACTTCCCCCCTTTTTCCTGCAGTGTTAGATCATGTTGACTTACTAGTCTGACCTACCATGCAAAATTACTTCTGCAATGCTACCGCCTCATCAGTTTTGTATTCATGCACTTGATTTCCCTGTCTTTGGCAAAAAGTAATGCATTTCAGTTAGTCTTGCTCATTTTGAATATTTTTCCAGTTTAGGGACAAGGACCAGAATCCATAAATCATCTCAATAAGGCAACTGCAAGATCCAAATCTTGCACAGTGCATTCTGCTCGTTACTGTCAGCCCCCATTCATGTCCTCCTTGTAATCTCACTAATCATTGAAAACTCTCACTCATTTTTTTTCAATGAGCTACATATTCCCAGTGATTTCATTTAGAAAATGCTTCCTCTCTTAATGACCTCCTTTTCTTTTTCAGTACAAAGTAGTTATCACGGAGGATCTAATTTTTCTCGCAACAGCACAGCACTCAAAATGGAGCAGAGAAATTAAGTTTTTTTATCCCTTGCCATCCTGCCAACTCTCCAGTGGCAGAGCTAGGAAAGAAAAACCAACTATTCCATCTTCTGCAGACAGCAGTAGCACAGGGATTTATATGGGGCTCCAGAGACCACCGTTACAGTTCTCAAGCAGCTGCCGAGCCCCGCAATCCAGGGCACATGCCCTGGACGTGCCGTGACTCACTGCTCACAGCGACATCCCGCACACCTCCGGCTCTGTCCTGCTTACACTGGGAAAGGCTCCTCGCTTCCACCTCCCCACTACCAGCGCACAAAGTTCTCCCCCCAGAGGAGTGCGACATTTCCCGTAGTTAGCACCCCTCGCGCTCCACTCCGCCCAAGAGTCCGTGGCAATTATTAAAAAAACCAAACAGTGAGTGTGACATGACATCACACCACGAGCTGCGTCCGCCCTGAGGACACTCCGGGTCGGACAGGCCGATTTCCGCGGGGCAGACACCGGCCCGCAGCGGCTGCTCCGCCACCGGGACCGCTCAGTGCCCTTCCCCTCGGGAGAGGGCGGCGAAACCCGCCCGAGCAGCCCCGCGGTCGGAGTCCCCTGACAGCGCCGCCCGCACCCCCGGCCCCGCACCCCGAGCCCGCGCCCGGCCCCGCGCTCTCACTTGAGGTGGTCCAAGGAGTGGATGCTGCGGGCGGCCTTGCCGTGCCCGCCGCCCACCCAGCTGCGGGAGCGGCCGAACATGCTGGCGGTGAGCGCGGCCCCGGCGGCCCTACGCGCTCATGGCCCCGGAGCGGGGCGGGCGGGCGGCGGCGGAGCCTCGGCAGCGGCGGAGCCTCGGCGGCGGCACCGGCGCGCAGGGCGCACGCGCGGGAGGGGCACGCCGGGAATGCCGGCCCGGCCCCGCCCCCGGACTGCGAGACCCGGCGGGCACCGCGCGGGCCGAGGCCGCCCCTCGCAGGGAGCGCTGTGGGCACTGAGGGCTGGGCCTTGGGAGCGGCTGTCACAGAGTAGTGGGATGGGGCAGGCTGGAAGGGACCGCGCTGGGTCATCTGGTCCCAGCAGGGTCATCCCAGGGCACACGGTACAGGATTGTGTCCAGACGGTTCTGGGATGTCTCCACTGAGGAGACTCCACACCTTCTCTGGGCAATCTGTTCCAGTTCTCGGTCACTGCACAGGGAAGAAGTTCTTCCTCATGTTCAGGTGGAACTTCCTGAGCATCAGTTCTTGCCCGTTGCTTCTTGTCCCATTGCTGGGCACCCCCGAGCAGAGCCCGGTCCATCCTCTGACTCGTCCATTCAGATACCGATAGACATTGACAAGGTCCTCTCTCAGTCATCTCTTCTCGAGGCTGAACAGCCTCAACTCCCTCAGCTTATCCTCGTCAGACAAGCTCCAGTCCCCTCATCATCTTTGTCACCCTCTGCTAGAAACACTCCAGGAGCTCCGTGTCTCTCTTGTCCTGAGGAGCCCAGAACTGGACACAACACTCCAGATGTGTCCTCACCAGGGCAGAGTAGAAAGGCAGGATCACCTCCCTCGACCTGCTGGCAATGTTTTTTTTTAATGAAAATTTATTCCCTGACATTCCTTGTTCACCTTCCATAACCCAAAGGGAGCAGCTGTGTGGGGTCAGGTTCTGTGCTGTGAGACACAGCAGCGAAATTCAGCTGCTGACATTCCCCTTGCTGAGGTTCTTCCAATATTGATTGCACTTTTACTTTTGAATCGGCTCGAAAGTTAAAGAAGAATGAAGAGAAGAGTACTATTAGTGACTGTCATGACCTAGTTTGGGATTTTTTTTTTTTTTTTTTTTTTTTTTGCTTTAACCAGAGAAATAAATTAAGTAAAAGCTGAAGAGTTTGTGAGCCAGGGTTAAAATTGCACCGAGTTTAACATCATGCTTTCGGATATATTTTGATAGAGGCATGGCCTTGGTCAGCAACGAAACACCAGCACCGCAGCCGAGAGGGGCCCGCGCCCGCAGCGCTGCGCCAGGAGGGGACAGGGAACAACTTCCAGGGGCAGAGGAACAGCGCAAACCTGCGGGGCGCTGCAGGGCTGGGCAAGGCGAGGGTCGGGCACCGCCAGCCGCCTCCTGTCCCCTCCAGCCCTCGGGCAGCCGCAGCGGGACCCGGCTGCCGGTACCGGTACCATCCCCATCCCGGCGGTGCCCGGCGGCGGGTGAGGCGGCGGGCGGGGAGCGGGGCGGGCAGCACGGTCCAGCCGCGCAGGCCGGGCCCGCAGCCGGCGGCAGGTGCTCCCAGCGCGCCTGCGGGCTCCTGCCGCGAAGTTTGCGGGCGGGAGGAGGAGGAGGAGGAGGAGGAGGAGGAGGGAGCCGCGGCGGGACTGCAGCAGCCGCGCTGGAGATGCCGCTGAGGAGCCTCCTGCCAGTGGCGGGGCTGCGGCAGCGCCGCTGAACCCGCGCTGGCCGCCGGGGCCCCTCGTCCTCCGTGGACGGAAGGGACCGAGCCGGCCACTCCGCGCCACTGAGAGGGTTCGCCTCTTCCCAGGGTCCGGCTCCGGCTCCGGCTCCTCGGGGGTTCTGCCCTTCGCTGCCGCCGGGGCTGCGGTCGTGCAGCCCTGCCCCGCTCCCGGCCCCGCCGCTGCCGCCCGCCCCCCCGCGCCGGCCGGGCGGGTCGGTGCCCGCTGCCCCCGCAGCCCCCACGGCTGCATGCCCGCCGCGGTCTCGGCACGTCTGGATTCGGTGGAGTCCTGGGCCTTCCATGCGCTGCTGGTGCTGCCCTATATGTTTTACGTGGGCTTGTTCTTTGTCAACGTGCTGATCCTGTACTATGCCTTCCTGATGGAGTACATCGTCCTCAATGTAGGCATCGTCTTCCTGCCCGAGGATATGGACCAGGCTCTGGTGGATCTGGGGATGCTCTCCGACCCTGGTTCCGTGCTTTACGAGACGGACAGCGAGCTGGATGTCTTTGACGGGTACTTGGAGTGACGCCCCGGGGCGCTCCGAAGCGACCGAGCGGTGCCGCCGCCTGGCCCGGGGCCGGGCGTCCCGGCATGGCCGTAGCTCGGGGGCCGCCGCGGCCCCGGGCTGCCCTCGCTGCGTCCTGGCTCCTCCTGCGCAGCATCTTCCCTTCCGAATGACACCCTTCCCGCCCGGTGCAGGGGCCAGAGGGGCAGCCGGGACCCGCTGCCACCGGGCAGGCCCGCGGAGACCTCGCCAGGGAAGTAAGTAATTTCCTGGGGCTCGTCCTGGGCAGGCCCGCGGGGCGCTCCGGGCGGGCACGGCGGGCACGGCGCCGGGACACGCTCCATCGCAGCTCCCGGCACTGCGGGCACGGGGCCGGGGCCGCCCCCGGCGCTCCCCCCGCCCGGCCGCGCCCGGGGGCCGGCGGGGACAGCGTCCCTTCCTTCCCCCGAGGGCTCATGGAGCCACTGCAGCTGTGCTGCCTGTACAGCTGGGCAGCAACTCTGCTCATCCCGTCCTGCAAGCAGCTCTGAATCTAAATGAGCATCCCGGCTAATATTTAGTACAACTCAGAGACCATCCTCGAGCTAGGAATACATCTCAGTCAGCTGCCCTTTAAAACCACTCTGTTGGATCAAGACAAACTACCCAGCTCACCGTTCTTCCCATTTTAATTGTAGCACGAGGGTTTGCTTTTCAATTTCTTGTAGTTCTGAGTGATTCTAAAACTCTGGAAATGTGAGGATTTAGCATTTTAAAATACTAAGATGCATTTGGGAAGAAAATCGCTGTTTCTGGCTAGGACTTTCTGTGCCAAACGTATGTTAATGAAAACATTCAGAGTTTAAATTTAAATGTGTTAGCAAATCTGCCAGTGGATTTTTTAGCAAAATACTGTCTGTAAATTTGAAAACCAGTTCAGGATATGTCCCCCCCCATTTGAAATGATGAAAATAGGAAATTTAGTTATAAGATTTCAAGCATAACCTCGGAAAACACACTGTACAAATACCAGTTAACATCAAGCTATTTTAAAGTCTTCTAATTTAGAAAAAAACCCAAACAAACCTTTCCTGTCGTTCTGTCTTTCATATAGGTTAAAATTATCTCCTAAATATTTCTATTCAGATTTCATATAAAGAAATAGTAGCTGATTTTGGTCAGTAGTTTAGAAGGAAAAACTGGTGTTGGAGTAACATTGATTGCACAAACACAGCTGAACAACACTTGGTCAAAGGCACGTGGGAACATAAGGAGGGAGTGAACAGATTTTGTTGCTACTGGAGAAATCCCACAGCATAGAGTCACTGAAAATGAAACATGCCAACATTTGGTGCTTCATCCCAAGCAACTGGATTAGAATCACTTCTGCTAGAGTAGAAGGTTTGGAGCAGAACAAACCTCCCCACGAAACACTGATGGCTGCTTTTGTGGCTGTCTCCTTTTTCAGCTGGGCAAATAACATACATGCTCTGTATTACGGGAAAGAAATTCCTAAAAGCTAATGGAAATCTAAGCAAAATATTTGGTGTAAAAATCCTTATCCATTTTCTCCTGCAAAATACTTTTCCCCAAACTCCAAATCTTATTACTCCAATGCCATTTAATGGGTTAATGCCATTTAATGGATTAAAAAATACTTTTTTAAAATCACTGTTTTTTCTGACTAAAGTTGTCATAGTGAGTTGCATCAGTTTTCAGGAAGACCTAAGGAGAGCAGCAGACATAATTTTCCTCAGTGGATTTTTCCTGTTGTATGAACATATAGTTTGATGGAGTATAGGGCCTGAGCACAATTCTGTTCAGTGCAGATAAATGGGCTTCTTAGAATTTTCCTTCATATTAATAAGATAAGCAGATCTGAAAACTTCTTGATATTTGGACTATAAAACCCTATCATCTCCATATGCAGAAATCAAAATGCAGAGGTCTTCATAAAACTCAGAATAAGTCTCAGTCTATATCCACTGTGAGCTAATGGAGCTCTACCTGCATAGGTACCAACTCCAGCCTTGATCCTTTAATTTGGAAGCTGTCCTGTTAGATGGTGGTTTCCAGGGAGAATCAAATCACAAATCCCTAAAGTTAGATCAATTCTTAGGCAGCAAAAAGTATGCTATTACTGCGTTTCATGTATTTATATATTTAATTATATTTAGAGACGCAGCAGCCAAGCCACAAATTGCATAATTATTTAGCTACCAGGCAAACACTCAGCATGTCACCCTGAAAAGGAATTTGTGTTAATACCCTGGTTACAGGTTTCTTCACTGTTCTGTGCCATTCCTCCTCACCAGTCCCTTAGCAAGGTGGCAGAGGAGGGCCCTAATTTGGGGCTGTGTTTTCTGCTTTGGGAGCAGCAGTAAGGCACCGAAGGGGAAGATTTAAATTCCTTTGGTGCCTAGCCTGCAGTGACCCGGGGTCGGTATGAGTGTTAATCCATGCTCTCCACAGCCTGGGAGGGCTCCCCACCCGCCCTGTTGCCTCGCGCCCAGAAGTGCTGAGGATTCAGGAGACACTGCAGGAGGAATTTGTCTGAGTTTTGCCAGCAGTGATGAAAAACACATAGGAATCCTCTTTGCATTAAATAGGAGTGTTCTTCATGTGACTCACCAGTGGTTTCTGAGAGCAACCAAAGAGCTATGATTAGCCTCAGCTGAATCCTTGCAGCATCCTCCGTGCCTTTAGAAAGCCTGGAGGTGAGTGGCATGTGTGACAGGGAAACAAAGGAGGGAAATCCCAAGAGGTGATTCTGCAATATGTGGAAAGGCTGATTTAGATGTAAAATTAAAAGAACATGTGGATCAGAAAAGCTCTGTTCTCTCTTGCAGCAAAACCCTCACTTGAATAAACTCAGTAGGAGCAAAATCATGTCCAAGATTCTGAGCATAATTGGTGGCAGAGATTGAAGGCAGACAGCTAACTAAAGCAGCTGAAAGAAGTTTCCTGGCTTATTCAAATGGAGAAATTAATCTGTGTAAACTGAACAGGATTGAGCTTGTTTGTGTCATCTACTGTTTTAGAGTCAGTGTGCCAGGTTCTTTATTATATTCGAAGTCCCCTGGACTAAAGTCACATCACTGTTCTCATACTTTCATAAAATCAGATGTGACTCATCACAAAGTACACTAATAAGAAAGAAAATGAGCAAAAGTAATCAATAATCAAAACTGAATAGGAATACTGAATTTATATAATCTTAAAGTATTGCAATATTATATATCATTGTATATATATTGTGTATATATATGTATACAGTATATATGTTGTTACATTACAGTATTATATATCATTACCTGTATTTTTTCATAAGGTGAAGTATGATGAATATCTTCAGTGAGCAGAACCCAGCACTGAAAAACTTATGACTCAGCACTTCTGCTGAAAGTCAACATCTAAATTCTGAATCAAAGAAATAGCTTTACTCACCAGCTCATCAATACAGTGCCAATTAGAACTGCAGGCTCAGTGTCTATGGGAACATAGCCCAGTGAAGAGGGAAATAACCATGCCGGACTACTTGCTGTGTCTGCCACTGGTGTCTTCTGTGAGCTTAACTCACCTGTGCCTCTGTTTGTCTCTCTGAAACAGAGATGTCCTGTAAAGGGCAGATCAGAAGAATGTTATCACTAGCAGTGTCGGGATAAATGCATCACATAAATGCATCAGAATCCACTTCCTGAGTTCTTCCTTTTCAGACTTTAAATATTAAAAATAGTGAGAACAGCAATCTGTTACTTATTTTGCCTTACCATTTTTCACTATGTTTTTTTCCCTCTTTGTAGAAATCTCCAAGGTGGCTTGTTGACTCCATCATACAGATCAGTTGGCTATTTTATAAGTTATAGTAACAAGAGGCTTAAGAGCAATTAAAAAATGTGGTTTGAATTATTAGTTGTTATTAAAATTAATAGAAGTTCAGTGTTCAAACTCACCTGATAACTCTGCTTTAAAGAGAATTTTGTACTTAATAGGAATTTCATCCTAGATGAAAGGAAGATAAAATCATGGTTCTGTTTAACTGTCCATACAGACTCATTAACCACAACCATGGGCAGTCCTAAGTGATTTTCTACCAAATGCATTTATTTATATAATGCAAAGAGAGTAGGCAGATTTTTCAAAAAGCTTTCCAAAAGCTGCTGTTAATAATCTGAATTAAAACAAGGCGCAGAAAATAGGGAGACATTCAGTTTTGGATAGAAATAGTTCAAGCCTGAGTACATCATGCATTAAAAGCCTCAGACACAAGTAATTTTAAAGAATAATAAAAAAAAAAATCTCCAGTTCTTTTCTATAAAAATGAAGCTTACTGTAATCAACTTGCTTCAATAGGTGGCAATAGCCAATTACCAGTTCTAAGCTGTCAAAGGAATTAAGAAATTAATCCAATTTAATTCTTCATGTTTGTTTCCTCTGGAGAAAGGACAAAGTGCCACTTTAGTTCAACTAATAACTAACAATCCTAAAATAGAAGAAAATAATTTGTTTAGAGACATTTAGTGTGTACACTTGGCCAGTCCAACTCTATATTTGTCCCCTCGTAATGATTCTAGTTTATAAGGAGTGCAACTGTCAAAAGGGATTAAATAGTATGCACAAGCTGCTAAATCTTTCCATTTCTTTGGGGAAATTATCACACTGTCTGTCTTTTCCCAGATGAGTTTTAGTACTTTGGCCATACTCTTGGAAAAAAATAGCTGAATAATTTCAGTGGTGCTCTCTGAAGACACAAACATGTTTCTAATATATGTGATAAAAAGGGCAAAGACTAATAGCAGCCATATATGGAAAGTAATGGTTTAATGGAAAATGATGACGTGCACTGAATGATATGATTGCTGGGTAAAACTCTAGTTCAGTTATATACTCTTTGAAGTTCAAATATATTCTTTGAAGGGCCAGGAAAAATAGACCAAAGGCTCAGTCAGGCAGCAGAGCCCAAAGAGGCCATGAGATCTGAAACACACTCCTGCAGAAAGTCAGAAAACAGAAAGCAGACAGGATGTAAAATAAAGTCACTGTGTGTCCTTTGGTCCAGACTGAATTGTGAGGAACAATAACCTCACGGGCAGAATTAACAAAAATATCATGACTGAGTTTCTTCTAAAGCTGAAGTTATGCTACTACAGCCATACTGTTAAATACTTGCAGGTATGCTGGCTATTGGAAGACTGTGGTTCTGAGATGTTAAAAATATTCTCTACCTTATAATTTTCCATTGGCTTTTGAAATTTTTGAAATTTTCTGTTAAAAAATAGGTTCACATGAAATTTGAGGGACAGCCTTTTAATCAGAAAAAGAGAAAGGCAAGATTGAATATCCTGGTCAATTGTATACTTCACACCCCATTTAATATCTACCACAACAAATTACAGTCTTGGACTAGCGGCCATACAGCAGTACTTGAAACTTCCATTAGATGGCTTTATACTTTGCTTTGGAGGCCCCATACATTTTGCTGTGCTATTTTTAGGTCAGCCTAGAATTTGATCTACAGCGCAGAATACTAACAATCTCTCCCTGAACTGTCTGCTCTAGACCAGTTTTTAGTTCCACTTGGGAAGCAATCAAATAAACATGAAATGAGTTACCTGGTAGAGCTGCTGTTTCCCCTTTTTGTAACCTTAGCTTGAGAGACAGGATTTTGAGCCCATGTTTGCTGTTAGCAGGTGCTGTAGCTGACAGACATTGGACAGAAATACCTCTCTGGACACAAGAGCTTTCTGTTTCTGACCCAGCATCTGCAGTAACTGGCACACAGGAACATGTGAAATGTCATGATGAGTCAGACCATGATCCCCTAACCCCGGGTTCCACCTCTGACAGGAGCAGGGGATGCTCTCTGGGACACCAAAATCTACAGGGTGTTCTCTTTGTGCTTCCCAGAATCCACAGTGATAGGATGTGGGATGTTACAGGACACATTGCTGCCCAGCCCTTTAGCAAATGTTTTCCAAACCCAACACCTTTTGCCCGTTCAATGTTATGAAATCCTTCTGGATTTGCTTCCTATTCAGCCTCTGAATACCTGAAAGAGCTTGTTTTCTGCAGTCTGGAAGATTCCTTTATTAATTCTTTTCTCTGGGTCAGTAATGGTGATGAATAAAAATTGGTCCCTGGTGTACTCTGCTACTGAGTTCTTTCCTACCAAGGCTTATTCTTTCCTTCCAATCTTTTAATCTGCTTTCAATCCACAGAAGAACCTTTCCCCCAGTACTGTGTCAGCCTGTTTTCTTTCAGCTTCCTTTAACACCCTTGTTCATGGCGCTATTCCTCTGTCTGTCTAAGCTCATGCAGAACATGTGATCATCATAGTTCATTCTTCATTCACACCTGTAAAAGGGAAGAGCTGTCCTTCCAGAGACTTGCTCCACACAGCCCAGATGAGCTGCAGGCAGCCAGGGGACCTGCTCTTGGCCTTCTGTACCTCAACTCTTCCTCAACACAGATTCATCCTCACACGGTCATCCCCTCTCAGAGCTGCACCATTCTGCACTGTAGTAATTAGTGATCTGTAAGATCACAACACCAAATGGATGCAGTCACTAGTGCCCAGCAACGTCATAATCCACAGCTCTTGTGTTTACCTCTGGTGGTAGTAAAAAAATCATCTCATAGCAGTGGGATACTTTGACCTAGGCAAGGCAAATTGGTTGAACTGGGATAAAGCAATATAAGAGTAATTTATTCTTGCCAGTAAGACCAAGAAGTTACCCCAAAATGTTACTTAATTCTGTAACTACTTACCAGTGGATCCAAAGTGGTTTGAACAACATGACTCTAAATTAAGAGAGAAAGTGACCAAAATTAGAGCTACATCAAATGTAGGCAATACATGGTTAACACAGTGACACAAAAAATAACACTCTAATGAACAGTATCTCGTTAAGAGAGAGTAGCCAGTTCAAAAATCAGTTTTAATGAATAGGTCTGATGATATCAAACCCGGCATAAAATAGGTTACCCCACTGTATGTCACAGCTGTTGTACTGTCCTGAGAACATCCCTTACTAGTTGGCACATTGGACTGTGGTTCACAACTTACTCTCATACCTCTCAAAGCTCTCACACTGATATCTTCGTGCCTCTGTTAAAAATCCACTAAGGACTTGTGTGCTCTGACATTAACAGGGACTGTGACATTAATTTCTATGAAAGGTTGTTCAGGCCTTTTCTGCTCAAGAAATTATTACCCCTAGTCACAAAAGGTTTTGATTTTTAAACTTTTTTTTTTTTTAATGAGTCAAGGACATGGTGCTATATCTCACATACACAGTGACTATTCTGTTCATTTTAGCTATGGAAGGTTACTCTGTATTTATGTGTTTTCTTTTAAACAGACTCATTAAACACCTGACATGGATTATGACCAGGGTAATGGCTCAAGTCCTGGAAAGAAACTGTGCTCTGAAATGTGGAGATGGAAATAAGGACAAGAGAACAACAAGAAGAGTTGTCATCAGACCTTGTCAGTTGTGACTTCTTTTCAAGGTCTTTGCCTCTTGAGGGTGCACTGAGTGACTCATGCACCACGCTGGGCTTCCATGGGTAATTCTGGGATGGACTGTATGAAAAATAAGATAAACTACGTTCCATTATAACAGAAAATCAAGATGTTACTCAGATTTGATAAACTTTTGAATAAATACCATGTCACGCAAGTGGACACGCTCTACATATAGCTTAAGAGGGTTTTACAATCACACACTGAAAACTCTACCAGCCAGTAGTTCAAAGGCAGTGCTTTCTCAGGGGATAATATGCAGGAGTGACTGCAAGGAGGTTCTGTTCAGGGAGTATAACGGCAAGAACTGTGCTAGGAAGATATTTTATTTAAATTGTGAGTTTTGAAATAGATCAGAGGGTGAATTTTATATAAGTCAGATGGATTCATTATCTAACACAGAATACTTGGCAGATTGTTTAAGCTCATGTTCCTGTGTACAGATGTGAAAGCAATACAATAAAGACTGATCTTTTCCATGAAAAATTAGCAGTCATATTGGAGTTGTTATTTTTCTGTTTGGATAGAAAATAATTTAAATATGCTTTCCAGGAAATCTTAGTTTTCCTACAGGTACCTCACATAGTTCCAGAATGCTGAGATGCCCAGCATGTAGAAATCCTTCTCATGAACAGCTTAAGAAATCAGACCTGAACTGAAACATCAGGAACTGTGGTGGGAGGAACCCACACATTACTGAGGGCAGGTATTGGACTGGGTTTGGTTTTATTTTTTAGAAAAGTGAGAATTTTGTAACCGTGTAGTTGTTTAGCCAAGTTGATGTATCAAGACCATTTCAGACAAAGCAGAATTGGAAACAATTCTCCTGATTTCTCACTCTGCATGAGTCTGTCCTCTGAGGTCTGTGTTTACCATCTGCTCCGAGCTCAGGCTTCCCGCTCCAGACACATCGTGAGCCTCTCGACAGTCAGCATGAGGGAAGGACAGGGTGATGAAACAATGAAACAATGACAAAGAAACTTGCATATATTTTTTTTTCCTGATACTCCCAGTGTGTTGCACTCAAATGGCATTTTTTAGCCCCTAGGCAGTATAAACTAGCTCCCGGTTCCCAAAATTTCTGTGCCCCAAATACAATTTTCAGCTGCTCCTGCAAGGGGGGAAGCACTGGCGTTGAGCCAAGTAGCTTTTCTCCGAGATAGGTTTCATCAGATGCAGTTTAGGCCCTTAAAACACTGACAAGTGCTTTGTTTCATATAATCCCTGGATGGCAATTCAGGAATGAAGACACTTAGGGCACAATATTCTAACACATAAAGATACATTTAGGGAACTAAACCCCCATTTAAGTAACTATAGAAAGAATAACCAAGTCTAAAAGCTTGTCAAGCTTGTGTTCAAGTGCCCATTTGGTACTAAAAAAAGAAGTGCTGAATTTTGCTACTGAAGGGGGCATTCCTGCTGCCTGTATAATCAGAAATTCATACTTTTCAGAGATGGCTTCACTAGTTTTTCAGGGCCACATGTGTGTCATTTTAAGAACATGGTTCAGTTTGTTGTTATTATTATTTTGTAATAATTCCCTGCAGTGGGTTTATGCCACAGAGTGCACAGGTAAGGCAATACAAATTCCACCCAGTAAGTCACTTTGGAGATTCTGAATCTTAGATCAAGATTTCCGATTTCTCAGATCAGCTCAGCTTCATACATTTAAAGGATGGGGAGAGTGTTACAGGGTCTGACTTCCATCATAACACAATCCCTGGCATTTTAACAAGGCTTCTTTGACAACAAAAAGAGATTGGCATAAAGAGAGCAGCATTTTTCTCATCCTAAAAGATTTTTAGAACACAGATTTGATCAGAACAGCTTCTTTCAGGGTAGCCAGCGAATTCAGTCTCTATACACAATACACTCATTTGACAAAAGCATTTCGGAGGAGCTTCGTGCCACAAGAATATCCAGACTTTGAACCGTGATTAATTTTAGAACTTTTAACTGAAAAGATTTAGAAAGGATGAAAACACCTTTTTGCTTTTGTTAGCAGGCAGCCTCAGTCAGCCCTTTTGCACCTTCTGAGCCTGAACTCACAGTCTGTCACTTGGCATTGCAAGACCCCGTTGCCTGTTAAGAAGGAATTATTTCTCCATTTCCAGACCACTGAACTGCTAAGTGCCAGCAGGACCAACCTGTCTGCCTCACACACAGTGCTTCCCACTGACCTGCAACATGAAGCCCTGAGCTTGTCGTTATGACAGAAGCCAGCAGTGGTTTCATAGCGTTTCCAAGAGAAAAATCAAAATAATTTTAAACAGGTACTACGAGGTACTGTAAAACATAATACTCAGTTTTATTAATACTTTAAAAAAAGATGTGTAAAGACAACCAAAACACGGTCTCACAATTCACAATCTGTACATTATAAAAATACATCTCTCTCTAACTCGTAGAAAGAGAACAGCAGTATATACAACATGACTTTATCAGTCCAGACAGGGTCCTGTAACATTCATCTGCCTGGCTAATATTTAGCACATTCTCAGATTCAGTCACAGTAAAGTGCAGCTGCAGAATATGTGCCTGAAGGGGCATTTGTCATCCCAAGCTTAGTTAAGGGAAGCCAAGACAAGGGTTCACCGTGGATGTGCACGGCTGGGGCGCCGTAGGCTGATGGGAACATCACACAAGATTTGGCTCAAACTACCTCCCATTCAAGCAGCTCAAAAAGGGGAGTATAAATGAGATCCTTTATCCATGACTCTGGCTGGAGAGAAGAACCACGCAGACGGTTAAGAAAAATACCACATTCTAATTACATTCATATTCTCCACAGAGTTTTCCCACCTTTCTATTCTTTCACGTACAATGTCTGATCCCCCGCTCTCAGAAACAACCAACAGACCTTCCTCCCTTCTTTCTTTAATTTGTCCACTTTGTATCCCTGCTGTCAGGATCCTTCAGGCACTGAAACATAAGCAGAGGAGTGTAACTTTCTGGAAAGAGTATAAAGATTGTGGGTTTGAGCTGTTTAAATTGGGGACTTTTAAAATTTGAGAGGTTAGTTGAGAGATTCTAGTTTGCACAGATACTTGAGTCAGTATTGTCAGTGCTTTTTAGCTGAAGAGATTTCAAAGGAGTGGCTGAGCTAACCCTGAGCTAACTGTGAAGGAGAGACTTCCCAATTTGTGGCATATCAAACATTCCTAGCCTTTTCTATCCCTTTTTGTTGTTCTGTTTCAGACTGTATCTGATAGGAAGCCAGAACTCTAGTGCTGACCTGACAATTGCCTCTGTACAATTTTTAAGTTCTCTCCATGTTCACAGAGCAGAAAGGAAGGAAAAAACCGAGACAATTGGCTTGCTGCTGTAGCAACAGGATGAGTATTTGGCCCACATATGACTGAGACCAGCAGCATAGACATGATAATGCTTTGAAATGTATTTTTGTCTGTTTTTGCCCAGTTATTCATAACTGTACCAGAGCACCACATAAACCACATACAGTAGTGAGATCACTGTCAAGTAGAAAATCGATGCCTGTAAACATTTATGCTGCCAGCTGCATTTAAGAAATTAAATCTGAATCCAGGTATATGAATTTACAGTTCTCATTTGAGACAAAGTAAAAACCTTCAAAGATTGTCACTTTGAGGATTTTTTTGTGCAATAAATTGAAGGTATTTGTATGTATTTGGATTTCTGTGATGTCAGAAAAATCCTGAGTAGTTTTTCAGTTTTAATTCCTTTCTTCTTATTACTTCTTTCTTTTCCCCCCAGTTTTTTTGAAGGATTCTGTAACAAACAAGTGATAGAAAATATCTTTCTATACCTTAAGACAGCACTGATGATTAGCATCAAGAAAGAACCACTTCTAGATTCTCGTGGATAATCTTCCAATATCACGTTTTCTAGGACTGATCATTCTTTTTTGTGCTCCTCAACCTAGTGCTTCAAATCAGCCCATACACACAGGTGGAATCTGTAACACTGGGCTTTGAAAGTCCAAAATCATCAGACCAAATTCGATCACAGTTACCACTAGCACCTTGAAACAATCAGATTTGATCTATCACTGCTTCAGGTGTTGCAGATTCAGCAGCTTTCAGTCTGCTTTTGGTGAATCGGTGGTGGAATTTTACACTGTCAACGTCCTGGTGGTTCCTGGTTTCCTTTAATGGTGATCACAGTATCCAGATGTTCTTTTCATCTCTGAAACTTGATGTTGCTTAACTCTTCATCACTTCAGTAGGAATACGATGGGGTCTTTGAACAGCATTTTAAATGACCTTTGGAAGTTCAAACTTTATAATTCACCTAATTTAAGCATCACTTAGAAACTTAAATGTGACCTTTTTTGCAACACGAAAATCTGCCACCGATTCCTAAAGCAGCAAGAAGATAGGAGAGCACAGAGGACACCTTCCCCCTCTTCTTTATGATACCTGTGAAATGATGAAAACAGAATATTAGATATACACCCACCAGCCTAATCACCATTAAGATGACCAAAATCAGATATTTGATGAGCTCTGTAAACAGACAACAGTGACTGGTAGGTGCTGCATGTCTCAAGGTTGGGAGACAGGACCCAGACTTCCTGCCATTACTTCTCAGCACTAGTGCAGAAAGCTGGGAACAGAAATCCTACACAAATCCCTAACTTCCCATGCCAGCTACAGTTCCTTCAGTCCAGGAGCATCAAGGCAGTCAGATCCTGATGATCATTGGCAAACTTATTAAATTATTAACAGTGCAATTATTTCAGGGATCTTTGAAACTGTGCAGGCAGAATCAATGAAGTGAGGTGACTGCCAGTGGCTAAACCACACCATGAGACTGAGAACAAGGAATGTGGGAACCAGTGGTTTGCTCTGAGTACAGTCTAGGTACAGCTTCATAGTGAGACAAGCAGCTCTTGAGGATTTGTATTAAACACAGGAAAAGTGAAAGGACTTCCTGAAAATCAACACAAACCAATCTCTGTAGAGCACAGAACTCATCTGTTAAACATGAGAAGTACACAGAGCTTTAGTTTTTTGCAACAGAAAAGAGAAGGTAAGGAAGGCAGCTGCCAGTCACTGAACTGGGAGGTCTGGGAGAAGTCCATTTTTCTTACCATAGCACTTGCAGTCTGCTAGTGCAGGTGCCAGGGAGATGGGGGATGCAAGGTGAGTGGGGTAAAAGAGATCCTGATGTGACCCTGATCTGTGCCACTCTAGGGCAGCGTCTCTGTCCTCGTCCATGGACCCTGTTCCTGTGCCTGCTGCCAGGGAGCCCAGAATCAACAGCTCCCACAGAAACAAATCTTGCTGTCTGTTACCTTTGTGGGATCCTCTGAATCTACACACTGATCCTAGAGTCCAGCTGCTGAAGGTATTCAAGGATTCCATAGGGAATGGCGGGATTCCACATCCTGCAAGGGCAAATTCAGAAAGGAAAGAGATTTTAAGAAGTGTAATTTGCTTCATGGTGTTTTTGGTGCATTTGTTATGTTTGTGGCTTTGTTGTTGTTGCTGTTGTTTGTTTTTTTTTTTCTTTTTTAAAGTTGCCTTTTCCTTTGACTATCATGCTATAAAAGTATTTAAGCTATGGAACAAAGGAAAATGCATCTTAATTTAGAAAAAAGCATCTCAGTCCTCCATAACCTTGCTGACTCTAATTACAGGACACACTACAGTCCTGTTTCTGTAACTGTTCTTTAATTTTCCATCAAACTCACTCTGAATGTGTATTGGCAACTTCAGCCTATTTAACCTGTAGTGATGGTTGCTCATTGTTTATCCTCCAAACACAAGTCCTGCAGCACAGAGTAGGTTGAGGTCTATGGGAGGGTAGAAGATTAACAAAGGGAGGCTTAATGTAAACTAAAGCAGGACAAAGTTGCCTGGGACCATTGGGAAGTAATGCAGCTGAAACCAGAGACAACTTTTTAACATCACTATGGCTGCTTTTGTCTTTTGGTGACATCTCTTTTTGTGACTCATAAATCCGACAAATACAGAACACAGCTTTAGCATGATTTCTACCCCAGTTTTACAGAATGAAGGTACAGCAAACAGCCTATCAAGAGACTTACACCAAGTTCTTTATGTGGGGACATTTTCGTAGGCTGTTGGTCAACTGCTGGGCTCCCACACGGGTTATTTTGTTGTACTGAACACTGAGGAATAAAAGCAACTTTGTTAATCCAGATCACATCATGTAGCAGTGTAATCCAACATTCAATTCAAAATCAAAAATACTGTATAGGTTACCCTGCAGATGGGGAAAGAAAATAAAAAGAAAAAAACCCCATAATAATGTACTCAAAAGGTCAAACAGGAACTTAACTATGTCAGTTCATCTGAGGGAATCCTTTTTCTATATGCCTGAGGTCTTTCTCCAACTCTTCATGATCCTATTCTCCCATCTTAACAGCAATATTTTTGCTTTTAGAGTGAACTGCTCCTTAATCTTCTCTAGTCACTGACTATTTGGACTCTGCATAAGCACATTTTCCCTGTGAAATTTCCCTGAAGTTTTCTTCCTCAGTTTCTGTCTCCTCTAAAGCCAAGCATGGGACATTTGAATTTTCAGTCTCCAAGGAAGTAGGCTTTCCTGGGCCATTTCAAAAGGTTTCATGTACTCACTCTAGCACTCTTAAAGATGTCATTGCAGGAAGAACTTTCGCCAGATTTTCTGCTCCAAAATCACTGATGTTGTTATTGTACAAGCTGCAGAAAACCAAACCAGTTCAGTCAAAATTGAATAATGGATAATGTAAACAGACTATACATTAGATCACAGGTTTTCAAATATTTTTAGTGCGTTTTCGCTTTCAATTTGTGCTTATTTGCAGTTAAAGTTTAAAACACAACTTTATATTCCCTAGATATCTTTCTGTATGTCTGCGCTGGGTCAGAATTTTGCTCCTCTTCTTTCCAAAGACTTTATGCAAGAATGAAGTCAAAAGCTTGGGTGCTGCACAGTGTTAATATTTGTTCCATGTTCAGTAATTTCTGACAGAGACAGCAAGGTATGTTGTACAAAACAACTGGACAGGATACACCACTTACCTTAGTGTTTTTAAGGAAGACAAGGAAGGAAGAGCTGTGGCGAGTTTCTCCGCACCCATGTCTGTTATTTTATTCTGTGATAAACTACAGTAAGTGAGATCACTGTGTTAGTTGAGCACGTTTATTCTAATTTATTACAATATGGGGAAAATTAATTTTCATTTTTTAAAATATAATTTGGACAGTCTGTTTAGACCAAATGAGGAGAAAAAGACAAAATATGGCCCTTGAAGGGCAGTGAGGAATTGCCATAAGATTATCCTATTTCTCTAATGAATGTACAGATTAATTATCCCCATAGACTCATTTGGTCTTCCATGCCAATGGAGTAGTTGTGCCCATAATTGTTAACACACAGTCCCTTAAGGCTCTGGGTTTAATTTATTTCTTTTCAAAATTTCCCAGAACTGTTACCCTTGCACTTACTTTAATGTTTCCAGGGATGTCAGGGTTGGAAAGACTTCAGATAGACTCTTGGCTCCTTCATCTCCTATGCCATTTTCACTCAGAGCATCAAGGCTGGGTGACAACAAAGAGAGAATTAGCTCCCCTTTCAATCTAAATTTCTGTGGTTTATTCACCTCAGAGACCACTCTATCTATCTTGAAAAGCTCCTTCTCTGCAGTAGCCTCAATCAGCATGAAGCATCACACAAATTACAGCTTCTCTAATAAGCAGCTTTCTGCTGCCCAAATTTACAGCCTAAGAATTTTTTTTTTTTTTTACTAGTTGAATAGCTTGACCCATTTCCTTTGATATGCAATATTATTAAAATGGTTATGAAATAGCTGTGTTCCAGCTAAGCTGAAATGAGATTTCTTGCGCACACGGAAATACAGAACTGACAAAATCCAGCAGAGGCTGTAAATCCCTGCCTAAACAGATCCTTCTCCAGAGTGGGAGTATTAGAAATTAAGTTTTTCTTCATATCTAGTCACAATTTTAGATACTGAATCCCCTTCTAATCTGACAGGTAATGCTGGGATATATTGGACTAATTTCAGTCTTAAAGCTTTATTGTTTTCCCAAAATATCATGAAAAGGCCAGATCCAGTACAGACAAATGGCCAGTGGGCCGAGCCAGTGAGGCCAAAGGCCCTCTCAAACCCCAGTAATCTTCCCACAGACACTGTGGCAAAGTACTGGCTATTGTTGGTACACTTGTTTTGCGTAGAGCTTAAAATTAAGAGACAGTTGGTTTTTCATGGACAAGGGCATGTTCTGGAGCTTCAAGGAAGAGATAAGTGACCCTCGGGCAGTGCTGTGGCAGGAAAGGGGGACCACCCAGTGGGTCTGGACTAAACTTTCCCACAAGCCGAGGAACACCCAGGGAAGTGACTGAGGGTACTGAATGAACCACCACCGAGTGTCCCAAGGGAGGCTGAAGAGCTTTTCATCTGCTGTTATAGTCTCAGGATGTTTCTGCTGTTCAGTTTGTTCATCAAAGCAGGGAGTCTTGTTGGCACAGAAAATGTTTCTCGGGTGCAAGAGCTCCCCCATCATCAAGGGCTGCTGAGGAGCAACGGTGGCAAAGTTGATCTTTAGCAGAACTCACTCTAAATGCTGAAGTGATGGAAATGCTGCAAGAATTTTCACGAGTTTTAGCAGTCCCTGAGGGCCACACACCGGACCCAGCCTGGAAGAAAATACAGATATGCAGCAGTTTTTTCAGATGCTCACAAACAGCAAAGTTTAAGAATCCTTAAGTTTTTTCCCTGCAGCCCCAATGCTGTTTACACTCCTCAGAAGCAATTATTCCCTACCACCTGCAGCAAGGAATTCTGCTGTGAAGCCTCCACATGAGGAGCACACACAAGGCTAAGGCCCTTAGAAACCACAGAATCAGTGGTACATGCATTTGCCACTTTTTTTGTTCCTCTTTGCAAAATTCATCTCACTTTTTTTAGATTCCTGTATTTCTGTTCTTTATCTTTCTCAGGTTTTTAATTTTAAGTATAATCTTGATAACTGAGATTAAAAAAAATATTTTTTGCCTCAACTGTTGGCAATTCAGACTAACTAAAAATCAACCTTTTATTGCATCTTAAAGCATAAATTGCATTTTGATATCCATGCTCACAACATTTGTCCCTCAGATCCCAGCCTCTGATTTGGAGTTTCCTTGGTATCAGAACAAGTTTAAAAGGATTAGAATTTTAAAAAATTTAAATAGAAGTAAATAAGAAGAGGAAAGGAGAAGAGAAAGCAGCATAAAATCAGAAGTGAGGCCAAGCATAGCAGTGCTGGGTTGGGTTAGATCTGAAGAGCAGGAAACAGATGAAGACCTGCTGAGAGTTCTCCATTGCACTGCTGCAATTTCTGCCCAAACCAATTCACAGCCTATGGCAGGATATTTTAAGCAATAGAACAGCCTTGGAGGCTGCTTGAAGTTTGTGGGGAAAAAAAGAAATATTACTGAACACTCATTTTCAAAGTAAGTGTTTCCAAGTCAACCTTCCTTCTTCTAGGAAAAGGTTGCTAAATAATTTATTTGGGAGGCATTGTCTGACATAATTCTCTCATGGCCCAAGCTCTATTAGGGTAGAAAATTACATCAGGAGACCTAGATAGAAAAGTTGAGCATTTCTGGGGGAAAATCCAGGTAGCTGGATCACGATCAAGACATTTTATGCCCTGTGGCACAAGATCTACACCTGTTGGTAAGGAGCTAACTTGTAGTAAAATCAAACAAAATTGATAGAACCTTGTTGATCTATATCACTGCAGGAGCCAGAAATGATGCTTTCTGAGTTTTGGCCATAGTTAATTAAATCTAGTTAAGAAAAGCAAAATAAGTTTTCTTAATGCTTTACATAAACTAACTATACATCAGTTCAAGGACTGCAGCCAATATCCATGACTTCTCTTTCTTCAGTGTAATCATATCAACCAGCAGAGAAGTACAACACTTACGCAAATTCGAGTTTTCTGAGGTTTTTGATGGCAGGAATTTCATAGCTGGTGGAATCAGATGCATCTTGCTCACTAAATAAATCACAGTAGAACCAGAGTATGATAAATATTTCAGCAAAAGAAACAGTGCTTTAAAATAACTTGTTAGTAAATTTTTACAGGAAATAAACCATTGCTGCATTAGCTGAGGAACCAGGAAACTTCAGAATAACTTCTGCTCCAACCTTTCTTCAACAGAGTAATTTCAATCTGATAATTGCCTTTCATAGTGCAGTTGTTTGCTCTTTTTCCAATAAAACTTAAAAATACGTTTTTCTGTATCAACTATTTTCTGTCAGACATGAAATTATTGTGTGTATATTTTAACCAAAATACTCTGCACATCTTAAAATGGAAGTCATCATTTAAAAAGCAAACCAAAACCTTTATTTCTGTGTGCTTTTAAATGCAACCAGTCCCCTAGCCCCAGTATGAGTAGGGATGAAACAGAGGGTTTATAGACCCGAGCTTTCATCTCCTGGGCTAAAAGACTGACTCAGACCACATGTGACTAGTGCAAAACAGGCTTTCATTTATGGCCCAGGGGCTACAGGGGGAAAGAATCAGCCCAAGTTATGCAACTGAAAGCAATTGAAAGATGGCCCACTTGGAGATTAAAAAGAAATCTGAAGAAAAAATGACAGCTGGCCTTTTTATTGGCAGTTTTGATGAATATTGCTGTCATTGCTCCTCCCTGCCTTGACAGCCACCTCACAGCAGGGTAGAAGAACACCCTGGTGTGATACAAGAGCTTGCACTGCCTGAGTTACTCCTCCTTTGGAGAAGCAGAGAACTCTGTTTTCCAGCAACCGTTGTTCAGAGAACTCTGTTGTCAGTGAAACCCCATTTTCTGAAGTTGCCAGCACAACAGGACTTCTGATCATAACCGAGCCTACCAATTCACCATCTTCTCTTGTATCTCCACAAGGTCGGAGAGGTCACTGATGTCCTTCATCGTCTTTGCCTTAAAGGGATCAAGAACAAATTTCTCTGCTGATGCTTTCAGCAGCTCGTAGTCTTTTGACTGTTCTAAAGATTTCCAGAGCCTGACAGTGTCATTGAGGGAGGCCCTGTGAGGTGACAAAACACGCAAAACCAACAGATGTGACAGCTGTTGTTGCATGAAGGTGTCATCTAGAGACAGTGCTACGAACTACGTACAGACAGTGACCAACCTGAAGGACGCCACGTTCTTGAGGCTCACCAAGTCTTTGAGCCCTTGCATGTCAATGCTGCTGTTTCTCAAATCCAAGGAAAACTCCTTTCTCGACCTTTTCAAAATAGAGTGCAGTACATGGACATCAGGTGGGGTAAGGACTATGTTCAGAAAAGACAAGTCTGGCTTGAGCCTTAAGGCCACGTGCTGCAGGAGGTAACTGCTTTGGGTTTCATAAACACAGCGTAGGAGCTCCAGCAGCCTCTCTGGACAGAGATCATTAATCTGCAGCCTTCTAATATATTTCAAGAGTTTATTCTGCTTCTTCACTGGTTGTATTTCATCCTGATTCGAAAGGGAGCAGAAGTAAGGGTCATCCTGGAGAAACAACAATCCAGACAAAAATCGAGGCACTAAATCTAGCCAGTGATAGGGTTTTTTCCTTTTGGATGGAAAAGACAGGTACTTTATTACACTTTTATCCTTGAGCTCTTCTGCTAATGAAAGGTGAAGTGCACACAAGAAGTTCTGAATGACAAAATCAGAGAATGTGCTCCCAAATTCCTCTTCTTCACTATCTGAATGTCTGGGGAATGCAAATGGAAGGAAAAATCCATATTTCAGAGCAAACTCTTTAACTTCTTTAGAAGGAAAAAGATCACTTTTCATGGCACTTTGGTGCTTTTCTCCAAGACACCAGGCTATATGGGCTAGGGTAATAAGATTCTCTTGATTTTGTGTGGCTGTAACGTCTGTTTGCACAGGTATTATCTTCTGCTGAAAAAATTTCAGGAAGACTGCAGAAAGAGTTGAAGGAAGGCTCTCCTCTCCCATTTCAAGTACTGTATCACAAAGAAAACAAACAAATCTACACATGCCAGGGCTGTAACAATGACTGAACAAGTACTCATGGTCTTTGACTAATTTCAGTGCACTGTCACAGTGGGGTAATCCTTCAAAGTATTTGGTTATGTACAGTTCTCTCTGCTCAGGGGAAAATCCTACTATTTCAATAGTCTTATCCACTTTGGACACATAGTAGTACACCTTGTCTTTTGGTCTTGCTGTAAATACTAAGGTACAACCATTGAGTATCTTTCTTTGGATGAGTCCTGAAAGCAGCTCCTTTATACTGTACAAATCTTTTTCCAGCTCGCTGGCTGAGCAACGAGGAGAATTCTCATGGTCATGCAATCCTTTAAAGCCATCAAAAACCAGAAGGACTTTAGCAGGATTTTGCAATATGTACTCGAATATCTCTTTGCTTCCCTCCTGAGGTTTTACAAAAAATTCAAGAAGCAGTTCCTTCAGGCTGTATCGCTTCTCAGGCAAGCTTATTTGCTCACAGTCAAACCAAAATACAAATTCAAACTCAGAAAACTCTCCATTGGACCAGTCCTGGCAGATCTTCTGAACAAGAATACTTTTGCCCATTCCTGCTTTTCCCAGCACCAAAATCACTTTAGTCTCTAAGCCTTTACGTTTTGGGATTTGAAATATTTGGCTTCTATCGATGGCTATCTTTTCCTTCTCGTGCAGACTGCAAGTCACCAGCTGGTTTTCCATTGTTTTTGCACTATTCCTCCCAGTCCTGGTTTCAGTTTGGCTTTGAACAAGTGTCCCATCAATAAACAGGTGATCCAGTGCTACCTCACGCTCCAGGGTCACAAACTTGCACGTGTCTCGGAAATAATCCTTAAGGGAAGTGCAGAAAGTTTCCACCAGCTCTAGAGAAATAAAAAAGCACACAGAAACTGAAGACACCAGTCCACAAATTGCAACATCATTTCATGATGCTTTAAGTACTATGGTAACATGGTGAAAATACATCCATTCCCATAAAGCCCTTAGGTCTGGATTTATCCTGTGCAGCCTCAGGTTAGAAGTGCAGGCACAACAGACACTTTTAAATCTATGAGCTGAATAATTTTGGAGTTATCTACAGAGATGATAAAACCAGCTAAGCATACTGACCTGCTGAGTAGGTACTACAGCTATCTAAAGCTATCTAGATATCTAAAGGTAGTCAAGTCTAAAATCATGAAAACAGGAATTGTGCCCTCAGAACAGCTCCACAAATTGTTGAATGACGATTCCTACAACAAGTGGCTTTTCTGTATGAAAAGAGGCACAGAGTCTCTTTCCAAGAAATACTGGAAGGTTTAAGTTCAAGAGTTCTAAACTCACCTCGTGTTTTGAAATCATCTTCAGAAGGAATTATGGAATCTTGAACTTCTTCAAACCTTTCTACATCTGGAGAAACAAAACCATACACTTGAAGAAGACACCGAGATTGTAATTGAGTCAGTCTTACTAATTTTAACAATAAGACTGATGCAAATTTTCAAGCTCAGTGCAACATATATCCAGAGGAAGAGATATTTTGTTTACTTCACAAGGAAAAGGGAAGAAGTCCTCACACAGGTAGGATTCAGCTGATGTGCAGTTGCAGACAGTGTGGCACCAAACAAGCTGACAGCTGTTTTGACAGTGGCATGAAGCAGATCTATCATTGCAAGGTGAAATCCAGTGTTCTTTTAAATGTCAGTGTTTTGAATAAATTCACATTCACACGTAGTGCTTATCTATGTCTTCAAAAGCAATTGCTTCCTTTTGTTATTCTACACCTTGTAACCAAGCACTAAAGATGAAAGTCACAGTGAAGTGACTGTTGGTAACAGAATTTACCCAGTACTTTTGCTGGCAAAGTCCTGTTGCTGTCCTAATTTCTTTCTTTTTGCCTGTTTGCTTTCAAACTTTTGCACATGGGTCAGACGAGCAGTGTCTGCTTTACACAAAGAAATTGGGAGTTTTTCCAGAGAGAGAATATTTTCTATAGGTAATGACAGACTGTCAGTTTTGACAAAACTCTTGGTAGGCAAAGCTTTGCAAATGCAAGACAGAATTTAAATTGACAGAGACTGTAACAAACCTAACCTCTTAGTCTTGGAACTACATGCAGCAGAGATCTGCAAAAAATCCCCCAAATCAAAACAGGCTAATCTTCCTAAGTTTGAACAAATGCATTTCATGCTATATCATCATCTTGCTGTAGAATGTGGTTTAAAAAAATACAAATCTTAGAGTTTCAGAAATCTGAAAATTAATTCCTACCCCGCATGCCAGCAACCTTTGGAATGGTTTGAGTTCAGAGTTGTTTCTAGCAGGGAAGCAGCACAGACTTCTAATAAGCAAGTCCTTACTTCAGTGAAAGAACACATTTAATACAAAGATAGCTCTCCTCCATGTAGAAGAAAAATCAACCTAAAATATTAAATAAAGAAGGGTTGTGCCTGTTTTCAGGCAGCTGTCTGGTTTTGGTTTACTATTTATTTTATTAAATTAGAAAACAGAATGGAAAACCAAAAAAAGCTGTAATGAGACATTTAGATGAGAAACTGGTCAAATCAGTCAGGAGTGAATAGTTTTTCAAAAAGGAAAAGACACTGGCTCGGAATGTTCTGTGCTAATTTTTCTGCTGCGTTTGGAATTCTGAGACTTGTAACATGCATATGTTGTGCTACTGTAAATCAGTTGGAATTATCAGCGTTGTGTATTCACATAGGCGGTATATATAATTTACAAAGACTGCCCCGAACCTAGGGATATTTGCCTGTTATTCCGCACTTTATGCTTTTGCGGCGGTGGAAGCCGCCAGAGGGCAACAGAGCCCCTGTACTGGGCTGCTGCAGCTGCAGGGACCAGCAGCTGAACGCTCACATCAAACTCCGGCTTCCAACCCTGCTCCGAGGGCTGGAAAAAGTGTCTCAGGAAAGTCTGATGCCACAGGCGGGACTGTTATATCCTGACCAAGGCTCTGACTTCTTTATAAGCCTTTCTGTACATTAGGCTTCTGTATTGTTCAGTTAAATAAGCCCTCACAGTTTGGGTTTTGGGGCTTCCATGTGAGCTGGGTGCAGTCTGGCTTCCAGCACTGAGCATTTAAGACGCTCAGGACCAGAACAACTTCCACTTTCTGATGGGGGCTCAAGCACACTGGGCTTTGCATTGTCTGAACCACACAAGACTTATTCCAGAAACTGGAGTCTCACAGCAAACACAGAGGCTGCTAAAATACAGCTGAACCTGTAGCTCTACAACCCCTTATCTGCACTTTATTTTGGATTAGATTAAGCAGACAATGATCAATACAGAAAAGGTAATGCCATCAATTTTTAGTTTCCTCAATAAGATCAGTATGAGTAGAGCCTGGAGAGGAGAATTGGCTTTGAGTAGAAGAAATATGGTCCCTCTATCCATTAAAAGTGCTGCACACGTATAAAAATCAATTTTCTACTTACCAAATGAACTAACTGGAAAATCTGGGGATATGAATGTTTCCATGGAAGAAGTAAACACTGGCAAGAAACAGATAATAGCTTTTAGCATATCATAGCTATCAGTAACTAAACTTAGTACTTCGTTGGCAGCATTGATTTTTCTGTACTTTATGCCTATTTATGTGGGCTAAAGGCTATTGCTCTTACCTGGATATATTATAAAATCAGATATGCCATTTTCAAGAACAAAGTTAAGTAACTGCTGAGGAGGATCTGCAAAGCCTGGATTGTCCTGGCTCCCTTTCACACTGACAGGTAGAATCTCTGCAGTCCAAGGTTCTGAAGATCCTGAAATGAATGGAGAATAATTACTATTCTGGTTTTAAAGCTTCTGGTTTCTAAAGGTTTCTAAGAGAGAAATAGCTTTCTAAAAGCTACTTATTGTTTATACAGCTTCTAGGCAAATATTTTCTGTGGAGAATTTGTAGGATCACAGGAGGTCCATAGAACCCATTAGAAAAAACACTCTTAAAAGTGAAATACAGGAGATTACCCAGCTTTTAGTGACCACTGTTTTTCAACAGTCTAAAAAGAAATCCTATTAATATAAGGAAAAGTGCTTAAGGCAAAGTCTATCAACATATAGACAGAGAACCAGAAGAGAGAAGATGTGAAAATAGTATCTGCATTAATTTTACCATCCTTTGCACTACATCCCACCTAAGTGAACATCATACAGGTTGTACAAGCAGCCAGCCAGCATCCCCCCTCCCAACCCACACTGGGTAGTTTTTCTGATGATTCAATGCTTGCAATTTAATCACCCATAGCTCTGAGTTTCTGTAGGTGTGACAGAATTTCCTCTGATGCTTTATGCTGCTTTAGCTAGCATCAGATGCTTCAAGACTTCCAACTTATACACTGCTTTTGGTTCCTTTCCAGCATAGGTTTAACAGTGAAAGGTGTTGAACTGTGTCCTGGTCATTAGCATTTCACAGTGTACCATGAGCACCCTCTGCTACACAGCATGACCAAGGCCAGGTGGTTACACAGCCCATCACTACTCAGCTTTTATGAGCTCAATTGCAACCTAGATTTTGCTCTACTACTGCAAATGTAATTATCCCTCAGTCCTTTACAAACTTCCCAGTGAAAAAGTAATTGGAACTAAATCAAAGTTTATTAATGGAAGTTCTGTGACTTCCTATTCTTAAGACAAGTAGGGAATTACTTAGATTAGCATAGAGTAAATAACTGTTCTCTTATAACCTGCACTTCACCAATTAAAAGAAGGATTCCTTCCATTTCATCAGGGGCAATGCCCTTTAATTGCCTTGAATGTTTTCATTCTTTTAGTGAGTGCCACACATTTAAGTGTTTGGTTGAGACAGCTGCCATGCTTGGTTTTCCTGCCATTGTTCAGATTCAGAGGAGAGTTTCCCCTTGTATAAATGAGCCTCTGTACAGGTGCACCTCTATAGCTCTGTGTACATACCAGGAATTAGGAAACTTCTTTCCAAGCCGTAGGCAGCAGGAACAGAAAAGGACAAGTGCTGGTTAGTCAGTGAGGTGCAGCCCACTGGCAGGCTGTTGAAAGGCAGAGCTAAGAAACTGCCATTCTCTGCAGCCACTGCAGGCACTTCCACTTCAAAATAAAAAAGCAAAATGAAAGGAGAACGTTATTTCATTGCTGGAGTTGAGGGGACCAGAGAAGAGATGTCAACAGATAACATGAATCACTAGTCAGTAAGAACAATTCACGATAGCTTCCTGGAATATACCCAGCTCTCAAAGCCTAAAATGTATTTTTGAAATTCTGTAGTGGATCACTTTTTCTTCTGAGTAGTTCACCCTTTAAATTTTCTTTTCTTCATCTTTCTTGGCCTGTCTTATTTCTAGATATCTCCAGATGTATCTACACATGGATAGCTGACAGATTAGACATAGCAAGGTCTGACATTAGCTGTGATAATTTCCCGAGCACACTTTGTTATCTCAATATTGCACAAGAGCAGAGAGGGCCAAGTGCAGTAAACTGAGGACCTTGACTCTCTACTGAGACACTACAGTGCTTGTAAGGACAGCTCTAAGAGTGTTTCCCAAAGAGCAGTCACAAACACCTGAATTTTAAAAGATGCATCTTGCCCACAGCACTCTTTTTTCTTCCAAGAATGGGACAAATGGGGAGAGAGACTTGTGCATTGTACAATTTCATCTGCTTATGGAAAGTTTCTTACAAATCAAGTAAGACACACTTGTTAATTTGAATTATTCTGCTAGTTTCCTTGGGTTTGCCACATCCTTATTCTCAGAGGGTTTTTTTGCTTTTTCCTTCCCTCTCCTGTCTAGCAGCAAAAAGCAAGTCTATATTTCATCACTTTCTGTGGTCTGATGTTTTCATCTAGAGCTACAGACCTGAGTGGGTTTTGTGCCACTATAAATTGCACTGTGTCTGCAATGCAAATCTTTTAGGGTGGGATGTGTTCACGTTGCTTATCAGGAATTGATATATTATTTTGTTAAAGAATCTTTCATTTCTACTGAGACATAAAGCAAGATTTTAAAAAGTGTTTTTCAGCTCATGCTTAAATCAGTGGGATAAATTCCCCTGTAATTTCCTCTCCAGAGACTGTTGCATTGCTCTGGTCAGATGAGAACAGGTACTGCTATAGCTATCAAAACAGCTGGGCAAAAAAACTTTACTTTCATCCAATTCCTTTGAAAGAATCTCATCCTTTGCTTGCCACTCTGAACTTTGGCACACATTATCCTCTTTACTGTAGGTAGTCCTACCCTTCTGAAGAGGTGATGCACTTACCTTCGCAGGATCACTCTGTGACACTCATTCATGACAGGGTAAATAAATTCCTGATTTTGTCAAGTAGCCCATCTTTTTGTCCATTAGATTTTTTGTACCTAGTACTTATACTGTCTTATGTATATACTCCTTCCTCAGCACCTTTATTGCATCAAGGAAGGTAGAGAGGCTGACAATATTCTGAAGATTTCCAGAAAAAGGATGGGTGCAGCTTTACAGAGCACCTGTTAGCTCTGTGATGATACTGGAATGCAAGGTCTATAGGGTGGAACATTTGGAACTGATGTGCCATTTCCTTATTGAGAACTCTTGTTACTGTGGCATAAACACAGGCTTTTAAAAGTGCCTAATCTCTAAGGGAACTTAAGCAGATAGAAGATAACCCACATTTAATGGGTACCAGCTGCCAGGATCTTCACTTGTACCTAAATAACTACAATCATCAGGTACCCATTCAGTAGAAACTCCAATTACCTCTCCAGAACTAGCAAATGTATTTTTTCTACAGCTAATTCTGTTCTATCCTCCCTCCCCACTCCCTCAGAACTCCACATGAACACTGGAAAATCAGCTTGGATCACAGACCCAGTGCACATGTCTGTTCTCTGTCACCTTCATCCAGTCTGTGCAAGTTCCTTGCCAACTGCTGGCCTGAATTGTGCTGAGGTGCAGCCCCATGATCCCAGAACTCTCTGGATGGATCTCTAGGTTACACTCTGGTTTGGCTGCCCTTCCTGACATGTACGTGGCCCCCGGGGTTTGGTGCAGTCAGAGTTCCCCTTAGGAGGCTCGTGAGGTGTGCTGGCATACAATGGCTCAAATGTCAATTGAAAACACAGTATAAAATATTCATCCCAGACTGGTTGCTCTCACATGGATGTTGGAAGACTATTTTGCTGTTTTAGCTGTGTCTGAGACACCCATTTAGGCTACAGTTGGGTAAGAAGATTAGCACCAGTTGACACATAGGGAGCAAGTTCCAGCCTGACTGCTGGCCCCAGGCATTGTCTTGTAGATGGTCTAAAAATGTGCAAAGCCTAGAAATTTCCCCTTCTCCCTTTCTTGTTTTTGTTAAAGGACTTTATAGCATGGACTGGGCCAAGAAATCATCTCTTCCCCGTTATTATTTTCACTAGGATGTTTCCCCAGAGTTTTGGAAGACGTCACACAGAACAAAGAGGATCAAGCCCAGAAAAGGCCAAACTGTGACCTGAGTCATATTACCCACCAGAAACAAAAAGTGTACGTGATAAAAATTACAAAATTTGGCACCAAGACAGCTCTCTGCTGTTTTGCTTTCTTCTCTCAGGTGGATTTAGAAAAGCTCAACTGTGCTTATGTTAAGAAAGTAATTTTCCTATCCTCTGGCAGGAACATGTGCTTTTGAAGCATAAGGATCCAACTGTTCCTAAGCTACTGTGTAGTTGGTCCTAAGTTGCACGAGTTAATAGTTGCTGATAAAAGGATGTGGATTTGTTATATCATAAATAAGTCAGAGGAGTACAAAAAGTGTGATTTTTGCAGAAACATGAAAATGCATGATGGTCAAAATCACTAAATCTATGAGAGCAAACTTCTCCTAGAAGGCAGAGCTCCAACACCTAGCAGAGGATGAGACTTTGGAACATGAGAAAATATATGCTCCATAACCTTCCCCTATTCAGTCAATGACTTACCAATTTTTCTGTATTTTGGTTCTGAAGTATCAGACCAGTTCTCTGCAGAGCCTAGGAAGGCTGAAAGAAAGAAAGGTGAGAATAAGTGACAAAAATTGAACCAGTTTGGTAATTTTAAGTTTACCCCACGGAAACTTATTTTAACCTTTTAAAGTAGAAGGGGGTGTTATGAGTTTCAACTCAGCTATTTCAGAACTGTGCAGCTCCAGTGCATAAACACAAATGTGAAAAGCCTCATATTATTATTTCAGTCTGACTGTGAAGTTTTAATTAGGCTGCAGATTTTTGTGCCATTCAAAGATTTTTGCTGTTGTCCTTGCTGTTAAAGAGGGAGTTGTTCAGCCAATACTTGCTAAGCTATAGATACAATGAAAAAGAAGTTAACGCTGTCACATGGATGATAAAAATGTGAAGAAATAGATCATGCTTAATGTCATGTTACAGGGCAACAAATTCTGTGAATTGTAAATCCTGTGCTTGGAAGAGCTGTTTTCAGTTCCTGCCCACGCACCACGAGCAGGGGCAGAGGAAACACATCTGGTTGAATGAGTGAAGAACTGCATGAGAAGTGCATTGGGGCTGTGCTAAACCCATGAAAGTTTAGAATTCAAACACTACAGCCTTCCAAATTCTTAATGTTCTTCACTTACTTCGTTTATGACACTTCTGCTTCTTCATGTCAGGAAATTTCTCAATGTTTTCAGCAGTCATTTCATCCAAATTGAGGTTCCCTGCTAAAAATATGAAGTATGGCCAAATGTCAACCTTTTTTCTCCTAGAAAAATTACAGAAAGAAGTAAAAGCTAGAGAAACACACCAACAGGCAGCAAAGATGGAATAGGCTCCAAATAAAAGATAAAAATCAAGTTATGCAATAAAACATGTATCCAGATCCATATAGTTTAGAAAGCCCACAGAACTCTGAATGCAGATTTTCTTGCCGTGTGTTAGCTTCTGAACTGGAAACTATTAATCTTCTGCCATAAATTCAGTGGCTAATAAAACATAAATACTACTCAATGCTCTAGTGATGAGCAAAGGATAAAACATCACAGCCATGTCACATGGGATCTCAGTACACGTAAAATGACTCAATTTATGTACAAAAGGGATTCGATCCTTTAAGAGACAGAGTAAAGGGTTCTGAAATGATTTCATACTTTGTGTTTAAAGAACTGTCAAGTTATCCATACCATTCTTTTACTGGCAAATACTTAAGTATTAATACTGTATCTTGGTTTTTTTTTCTAAAACCAATAGAAATATTGTTATTAGGTGCAAAACCCCTGAAATTCTAGACACACCAGGGAGCAGTATAAATCATTTGAAAAGTCATGTGAGCTTACTGTAGCCAGAATTATTCCAGGGAAGGACTGACCTTTGGTAAATTAGTTCAAATTATTTTGCTCAAGCACAAAAGAGGATGCACAGATATTGTGTGAATCTTTCTGATTCTATGGATTTCTCAGCAGCCACACATTAATATACAGATTCTGAAATAGTAAACAGCTGTATTTTTCCTACTACCTAAGCGATGATTTTGTCCCAGAAGCCAAGCAAGTATCTCTGGTCAAGCACTGAATGAAGGAATAATTTGTTATATGTATATTGTAGCATTGTTGCATTGATCTGGGTGAGAAGTAAAACCTGATGTGCTTCCTCAGGCAGCTCTGTGCATCTTGGACGGAAATAAGTGTGTGTGAGCTGCATTTATACACGTGTTAAGTCTTCTGGCAACTCATGTATATCACCCCTGTTGTGCTCAGAGTAAATGTGATGCTACTTGAGGGCATTTACAGCACTGGGCAGTTAAACTGTGAGTGTGTTACAGCCATAGTGATGTCATCAGCAACTTGATCAGAGATAAATCTGCCATCTTTGAGAAAAGCCTTCAAAAATACAGAAAATCCTTGTTTTTTTCAAGAAAATCCTGGGACATGGTCACAAGTGGAAAGAAGACACCATATATATAAAACTTTACTAGTGTTTGAACTGTGGGCATAAAGCACATGTTAGCCAGAACACTGTCATGGAGAAAATTAGTCTTTGTCATATAAATCTTACCAAAAATGTCTTCCACCTGCTTCTCCTGATGATCCTTGAGCACATATTCTACTAATTCAGCTGGCAACACAGGAAAGAAAAACAGAGGAACACAGCAATGGCATTGTAACTTTCTCAGCTCAACTCTTGTAAGCTTACCCTTATTAACAGAAATCTGCAGTTTAAGTAAAATTGAAGAGTTAAATTAAGTTTTTCTTGTAAATTGTTGTTCAGGAAATAAAGATCACAAGAAAGGAGAAGTTGAGACAGGAAGTATTAAGCAGAAGATGACATTAATAGAGAGATTTTCCCCCAACAGCCACAAGCTACTGTTCATCTGTTTCCCCACAATGCACAGGTTTAGGTACTTGGTTAGATCTACCACGCATGAGGGACAGACCACTTGAGTATGTGCCACTGCTTCAGAGTGAAAATAGAATTTGTAAGGAACAGCTATAGCAAATGATTGTAAAATAACGATTTAACACCCAAAAATTACTTTCATACCCATTTTAGCATAAGCATCCGTGGTGTTGGAACAGAGATACGACCCATCTCCATTTTCACCATTTTCCATCGTACTCATGAAATCCATATTATTTAACTGTTCATAGTTGCTGGCATCAACTTCAAGATCTAAAGAAGAATATGCATTGGCTTAATGAATACCATAACTAATGAGCAAAAAACCCAGATACCATGACATGCAGAACAGGCAGATATGTTGCTTCAGCATAAGGTTTTGGCTCTGCATTGTAAGTTGGCTAAGGAGGAACAGAACTGAACTCTCAGTAATTCATAGTCATCTGGAAATCAGCACTTTTCTTTTGATAAACTCTGAGACCTCATCTCTCCTAGTAAATAAAATAGTTCCTAAATCCATTCTATGGCATTAAAGCCCAGACTTATGGACACTATTAAACCTTCTGCTGCAGGATACAGTGGTGCCATCAAAATTCCCTGTTCAGAACAATGCTGTGTCCAGGTACTGCAAATTGCTTGTGAAGCTTCTGGTTGGCCAAGGTCAAATCCATGCCTGGGACTGTGCTAAAACCCTCCCAGCAGAGATTTCAGCTTCCATTAACTGGTGTAGTATCCTGATGATGTTTGATTTACCTACATCACTTCAGACACTGCTAAGGCTCAAAAGTACTCAAATAAGTGAAACATCTCTGATAGCACAAGAGTCAGTCCTTGATCCCTAATTCATCCTGCTTTCAGTCACTGAGCAAGTGAGGACATGGGGTGAAGAAACATTCCTGCAGCTGTTATTAACAGTCAAGTTGAAAGAGAACAGCTCAGCCTGGGAAATAATCAATCACAGAGGTGTTTCCAGTACTGTATGTTTTGTTAGACTGACTGAGCAGGATGCTGCAAATATGTACAGTTTAAAAACACAACAGTTTCTGGAAGCAGTCACTATTGTATATACAGATGCAGACCAAGTTACCACATCATAACACCAAGTGCCTGTAGAATTTAGCCCTGTCACCAAGATAAAGTGCCATTAGATGGCTTTATATCTGAGAGGAGATGGCAGTAACTTACAGCATGAGCACTAAACTAACCAAGCATTTTTTAGTGTTTTACTAACCTGTAGCGAAGTCACCTTCTCCATCTCCAGATGACTTAGGATCAAGGAGAGCACACAGTTGCAATGGGTCGATGTCACTGTGCAGTAAATCAAGGTAGCCAGTCTCAGGCACAAAATCCATGGTTTGTCTCTTGTTGGCTGAAATCAAATTCCAAACCGTTAGCTCTGACAAAATCACAGCTTCTGCCAATCCAAACCACAACTCCTGCACTGTGGCTTTCTGTGGGGAACTGGTATTGCTTAGACCTGCACTGAGTTATAACCCTGAGACCCTTAAACTTACAGACCCAGCCACATCTTGCAGTGAGAGTCACCCATCTTTCACTGCAGTCAGGGCACTGGGATGCTGCAGTCTGACCACCTGGATCAAAAGTGCCAAGTATTGAATAAATGGCAACTCCTGTATCTTATCAGGATATAAATGATGCAAGCACAGAGTCAGCAGGTGTTGGGGAAATTAGGAGACTGCAGAGAAGGTAGTGGAAGAAGAAGTCTTTACTGTCAGGACAATTTCATCTCAGGGGAAGCAGCTTCTGGCTGGGATGTTACACTCAGTTCGTAAGCCCTGGAGGTGGCACTAGGAGAGGAGACATCCCCACGGCACAAGAAAGAGAAAACACTTATTTTCTACAATTCTTTCCCAAACAATATGGTTGATTAGATACAGAATGGCATGGTCACCTTGGGAGTTAATTTCTGGACACATGGCACTGACATTTTGGAATCTATCACATTTATTTTTTAATCAATTCTCTTTCCCACCCAGAACTCATGCACAAGCCTACTCCTGAGCTGGGAGTTGTTATAGCCTTCCAAGTAGAGTGCCATACAATACCCAGACAAATCTGACTGACCTAAGGTGCTCCCTGCTACAGTCACCCCGTATGTGAGAGCTGCTTAGGCTGCTGCAGCTACATTTTCTTGATAAAGCTTATTTTTAACTCCACATTTTAAATCCCTTCTATTTGCTTCCAGTTACCGCAGCAGGTTTTAAAGAAGTTCAAACATTCCTTCTGGATATTCCACAGGTGTAGAATAACACTACATGTTGGTTATTCATCATCTTTATCAGACTATTTCAAATCCAAATATTGGCTCTTCAGTGTTTACACTGATGTGAATGCCAGCTGGGCTGGCAATCCAAGTGATTTACTCCACTGTAATACTGAGATGCCAGCATGAAACAACCAGCATGAAACAACCAGCAAAATTTCCAGACTATATCCTGTTAAAATAGGTGTCCACACGCCACAACCATGAAAAGTTTCGGCTTGGCGTCAAGCACCATGTTTTGCAATGAAGAATATCTAACAAATGGCCCTCAGATAATCTGCCTTAAGCTGAATTCCACTGCCATCCCTGGTTGCACTTGTCTCCTTTCCTGAGGTGTGCAAACACAGTGCTGTACCACGAAGCTCACCTGCAACATGGAGTAAAACAACTAACACTGCAGCTGTGATGGGAGAAGGCAGAGCAGACCTAGTCACCCACTACCACATGCTGCTTTTTTATAAACTAATCCTCATTCTTCTTACCCCTTTATAAGGTTTTTCCTCTGAACAGCTTGGGAATGAATACTTCTGAAAACACCAGAAAAATACTGCACAAAACATCAGAATTGAGAGCCAGAACTTCAAAAAGGGGTGAACTCAGTGAGGTTCAAAGAGCAGGAATAACCTGCACTAAAGTAGTTCTCCTTTTTCATGTTTTGTGGCCTCACTAGGCTACTAAGATTACAAAAATTTGATATTATTGCCTGGCATGCTATAAATGGAAAGCAGAAGTTGAGAAACCTGCATGAGAACCAAGAATGAGGTTATAAACACACCAGATTAATTTTTTCAGTTTGTTGCAACACTTTGCTTTGCCCTTTCCTTTTGTTGAATTAACATAAAATCAGAACAGGGCCTTTCAGAATGCCAAGTTACATTGGACTGTGTGAGTAAATCTGTTGAAGAATTACCTATGAGTCAAGATAATTTTGGGGTTAGAGAAGTAATTGGGCAGAAGGTGTAAGGGGAATGCAAGACAGACAAATGTATCACTCCAAGACCAGTGATTAGCAAACTGCTTGATTACAGCAGACAAAGAAAAAGGCACATCCTATGGAAAGAGACAAAGTAGGCCTACTTAATCCTCATGGAAATACTAGGTTTTAATTAATTTATAGTCATTAGAGCTTTTCTTATTTGAAACTTTTCTTTCACTGGCATTTCTCTGTGGATAAATACAGGAGTAATGTGAAATGTTTCATCTAAACCAGTCAAGAAGTCAGGAAGCAACCAAGGGGAAGTCTTGCCAGTGCCAAGTCTGACTAGAGAGCTGAAAATTAGAACATGTAAGATGCTACAACTCAGGTGCACAGGAGTGAGAGACACAGACCCTTCTACCTTAACAAGAATCAAGACTGACACTCTTTCAAGAAAGAAAAACTTGATTGCTTGCCTTTCTTTTTTTTTGCTTCACAAGTCTGAATGGCCCTCAGTTTCCTCTGGTATCTTTTCTTCCTTGTTTTGCTTTTGACACGAATCTTTACACAGCTCCTTATTGACCGCATTGGATTTGGGATGCTGGGATTTCTTTCTGTGGCTGAACCAATGTATTTTGAATAGCAGCTGTACTTTGCTGCATTAAAATCATGGTGCCACCACGGAAAGCACTCTGTCCAAGGGTGCAGGATTAAAGAAGCAAGTTTTTGAAAGTGGAAATTTCTACACTGAGAGAGCCACAGGCAAGGAGAATTCCACCTCAGGGACAGCAAGTGTTTTGCTGCATGTTGTAACCGAAGCATACAAAATGAAACCAGACCTTTACCAAGCTTGTTTACCACAGCAACTCCTTTCTCCAGAGCTTCCCCTTTTTTCTCACAGCATCCCAACAGTCCCCTGTCTGGGCCTGAGGATTAATGAGCTCAGTACTGCTCAGCACTTCCTCTGTTGTTTCAGATGTGATTTTAACTTAGTTTACTGATATTACATTCCCTTTGGGGTCCCATGGGATCCAGTGTTGCCAAAGTGGGTGTTTAGCACAGTTTCATGTCAGAGGACTGAAAAATGTAAAGAATAAAGATTCTGTGCTGGGGCTGTGAGGGCTGGAGCCTCTCAGAGGGAGAGGGCAGAGCCTGCAGGGCCCTGCAAGGCTGCAGTGCCCAGGGCCTCCTGCGAGGCTTCCACGCACAAAGGGCATGAGCTGGGCGGGGGCAAGGCAGGATGTACTTCCAAGTAGATTTCCATGCCAGTCAGAAAGTTCAACCCTTTGTGGTTTGGACACTGGTTAGAGCAAATATTTTTCTACAAATGTTTAAATAACACCTCCTTTTTCCAGCAGCCGACACGCTCCGGCTACAGGGAGCAGACCTGTGTCCCCTCTGTGTCACCTCTGCAGTGACCCAGGGACACCTGGCACAGCCAAGCTTCCTCTCAGGATGCTTCGGGTTTAGCTCTGTTTTCTGCATATTTGGCATGATTATATGGTTCACTTTTGAGATTCAAATTGCTTTTTTCAGTGCTCTTTCAGAGTCCAAGAGTTATCATATGATTTAAACACGCTGGAAAAGTAGTAAAAGAAATAGTGAACAACACTGTACCAGGATGAAGAATCCAGTAAATGAGGGAATCACTTAAATCACATATAAGTCTTAAGAGTCAGAAGGGGCATTTTAGATTTCTAAAGTTAAGGGAGGCTGTTGTGATTTATCATTTTGCCCCAATAATTTCATTTAACCATATTTTAAATTATCAACATGTTAAAGACTCCAGGCAATGGGGTCTGCTACTAACCAAATCAAATGATTTTAAGGGAGGAAAGAAGAATTATAAAGGCAAAAATGTAACATTTACTCCAATATTAAGGAGAAGGAGAAAAGATTTGAGGTTTGTTGGGGGGTTTCCTTCCCAAACCTCTGCTGACATGTGAACAGACAGGTAATAAAATAATCTCCCACGTGAGTATAGGGGTTAAGAAAATGAAAAGTTGTAAAGTAATTTTAGGAACAGAGGAAACCCCCTGCAATTTAATTTTTGTACCAGTTTAGGAAGCTGAGGATAATTCATAGAAAAGAGTAGTAGTGCCATGCAAATCACGCATTTTTCAACCAGAGGATGACATAACATTGAAGTCTTTCATAACATTCCAAGTCTAGATTACAATAAAATTAGAGAATGAGACTGCTGTGAAGACAGGAGGCTGAAAAATCAAACACAAAGTTGCTGCAGAAATGTTATTTTCCTGCAACACTTCAGACCCATTAAGTGCTACACATGAACCTGGGTGAAGCAAGCTGACAGAAAGCAGGTTATATCAGGCTTAAATAAGGAGTTCAGTGAAACACTGGTACTTTGATTTAGAAGTACTTTGATTGAAAAGCTCAGTATCGTTGGCCACAATTTTAAAGCTTTTTTTTTTCTCCAACAATTTTAGAAAGTTTTCTCTCTTCTGCACCCCCTAAAGGTTGTATCCTGGTGCACAATACACTCACCTGAAGGCAGGAGTGTTTCCTGGCTTTTGCCCCAGGCAATGTTTTGAGACAGTTTCCTGGGAGATGGTCAAGCCAGCATTAAGGAAGGGAGAGATCCCCTCCATATTACCATCACCTGTCTCCTTTTTCTCTCCCCAAATACATCCCTGGCAATTCCCCTGCTCCACAGGCACCACACAGATTTTCCTTTCAGAAATGGTCTGATTATTTGTAAGCTGCAAGTAATGGAGCTGAACTTAAATTTAGCTTTAAAGGTTTTACTTTCTATTTCTGATCTATGAAAAGCTTATACAGCTGAAAGGCAGCTTAAATTTTCCTTTTGTATTAACCAGCTGAACAAAAGATACTATTTTTGTTGAGAGTATTTATCTTTCCAATGGAATAGTGTTGCTTTCCACAAACTTTATAGTCTAAAATGAAAGAAGAACAGAGATGATGCTAAAAGAAAGCTGATCCATATCCTGCCATATTCACCTTTTTCTCCCTTAGAGATGAGTTTAAACAAGTTAGAAAACAAGTTAGAAAAAGTATAAATGACAAGAAAAGAGGAGTTTTTTGCCTTTTAATGAACTGAGCTGTACTGTGATCAACACAACAGAGAGATGTTATTCATCTGGTGCTGGAGACAGACAAGTTGAGGCAGACCAATGACACACTGACCTGCAGGTGTCAGAGTTGTGATTTAGAGCAGAATTTGCCTTATCCAGTATTGCCCAGCTCTTCCATCCCAGCAGTAAGATGAAGTAAAGCATCACTGCAGACACCTTGCCTACATTTTAGCTCAGTGATTCTCTTCAAGACAGAATTCCAGCCCATCAAAATGGGAAAGTAAAACTCAAGGTTGTTTTGCCAGATTTGTGGAAAAGATGGAAACAATCCAGTTTCTTTCAGTGATTTTCAGTTTCACTTTCTATAGGCAAAACATTTATACAAAAACAAATGTTCTTAACAAAGTGTGAAACAAACTACAGCAACCTTTAGAGCAAGTAAAAATAAATAAAATCACAAAAAACCCTATCCAAAATTTCACCTGCATTCAGACATCATCCTACTAATACTCCAAGCAACATAAGTCCGGATACTGACACACTACAGTTACCAATACCTACGAAAGGTAAGCTAAGATGAATTTACCACGGGAAAAGCATGCATTCAAGGGTTAAGGAAAAACTAACCTTAGGAAATTGCACAGTTCCTGCTCTTTCCCTCTGCATTCGGTACCAAAAAATGAAGAGAGCTGCCTGCCCTGCCCAGGGCAAATTGAAAGTGATGGCAGAAAGGAGGAAACAAGCAAACCAGAACACTCATAGGGGGAATTCCAAGGAGGAAAAGTAAGAGGAACCTCCCTTCTAGCAACCCCAGTACCACAAGCACTGTTACCTTCACTGGTCACCGCTAAGAAGATCTCGCTCTTGTCGCCAGTTAGGAACAGATTGAATGATCTGGTTGGAATTTGTAATTGGGTGAGAGATGACAGTGACAATTTCCAAAATTATTCTTCTCCTTTTTCATTCCAGTTCAAATCTGTCCCAAAGTCATGCTGGTTATCAGGAATAGCAAAGCAAACAGTATGTGGACACTTACCTTGCAGCTCCACTTGGGGTAACAGAAGTGAAAGTGTGTCTTTCACGTGTTCACAAACTCTACCAGTATAAAACTGGTTTGGTATCTCAAGCATGAGTCTCTTGCCATTGGTCTAAAATGACAAGTAGGATGTTCTGTGAAACAGGAGCCCATAAATCTTGCCTGGCTTGCACGTGGTGTTCACGGTTTGCTCATAGCAGCATCCGACAGAACGTTTATTCATCTAATCATCACTTACCTTGCCAGTGCCTACCTGGTGTAAGACAAACAGCCTTTTGAAAACCAAGTTCATTCATGAGCATTCCCATCACGATGCCTGTAGCTGCTTCTGTGTGGCTCTGCAAGTTTATCTGCTTGCTTTTGTCTTGCACAGACTGATACAAATTAGAAATTAGTTACAAAAGAGACTATGTTCTGAAGTGAGCAAATACTTTTTGTAGTATTATTCAGTTGGTTATAGCTTTAAAGAAAAGTTCCACCAAGGGAAAAGGAGGGAAGTAGGATCTGACAAACACAATTGCATCCAGGGTTTCCTGATTTAATAAGGCAAGATTTTAATCAGCTGCTTGAAAACAACTTGCTTCTGCACAAGGCAGCAGCTCCTACGAGCAAAGCAGCTGCTGACCTGTGTAAGCCTTTTGTCTTTGCAGAGGAGATCCACCAGATTCTGTGGGAAAGTGCTCACTGAGAAGGGACAAAACTGTTTCCTCCCTGGGAGCAGCTGATCTGTTCCCTGTATTCACAGACATGGAGCCCAACCTGTGGTGCAGAACACCAGCCTCTCCAACCATCTAGGCTGTGCTGGAATTCCTCTGTGTACATTAGAAGAAAAGCAACATCTCAGAATAACAGCACTCAGAGTAGGAAATAATGAAAGGCTGCGCAAATACAAGTTCTGTATTTTAGTGCTCTGTTCTGATTGGAGACAATAAAACAATCATAACAAAATTTAAGAGGGTTATTTTTTAGCCCTATTCTGGTGTGCAGCACAACCCCTCAAGTGACAATTTTCTTCACCAGCCCTGCAGGCAGATTTTTTTACCAGCTTCTGAGACGGAAGTCCCAGGAGGCAATCTCTGTACTTCAAGATCAAAAATCAGGGGAACAGGAGTTCAGCTGTTTACTCAGCTGTGATTCCAGTTCATGACTGCAGCAAAGACTGGTTGTCCGCTTCTTGTACAACACTCATAAGCTGCTTGGAAACAGCAGAAAGGAATGGCTTGAGCAAATAATGGTTCATCTAGTGGAATACTCTATGGAAGTGGTCTTACAGACCGAGGGAAAAGCAGACTGGAAAACAGGAGGGTGTGAGACAACTGAGAAGTGCCTAAGCTTTTCAGAGAACCATCAGCCTCTTTGCTTCAATGTCTGCTGAGAAACTGCCCTGCTGCAAAAAGAGGAGGCAGAACATATTCAGTAGTACTGGAAACACTTCTAAACAGATGTCAATAATGCACTTTACCAGAGAGAGAAATCTGGGACTTTTCTGTCCAGAAACTGTAAAACATCTGTAGATAAAGAGAAACCTGCTTATATCAATCTGTTCCTGACCCAAGTTTTACTTGCAAAGCTTCTTCAGAGTGAAGCAATGATTGAACTTAAGACTGACAAATGACCAAATTTCAACAAGAAATCCAGAAGAGAATTTGCTTCAAAGGAAGCTGAAGTCTCTAATAAAATTTGAGTAATTTCCTAGTGTACTAATATCTTTGAACCTGCAAAATCTAAAAAACAGTGACCATGGTTGAACATGTGATGGATGAAGACTAATGCTTCAGATCTTCAAGATCTTTGAACACAGATTTTAAGTGCTACATTACAAAAATGGGAAGAAGCAGACACCTCTTCAAGCACAACAGGGATTTTATCAGAAGAAGAAAGCAGACTGTATATACTCCCAGCATAAGTGGCACTAGGCCACTGTCTATAGTATTCTACAGTTAGAAAAAGAATTCTTGTTGTTAATTTGAATGCATGTAATAACTGAGCTAGAATCTTCCAGGTCAGTATTTTGCCCTCTTAGGAACTATCTTAATTTGTATCCTTAGCATTTCCTCTTGTATTTTTATCTATGTCTTTGAGTCTTGCTCTGTCAGCCTTCTGAGAATTCTTGTCCAAAGTTCTGAGATTCTGAATGACCACAAATATTTGAGGCCATAATCTGTCTTTGTACCCACCAGACTGGAAATTCTGAACCTTCTGAGTTCCTAACCTCACTTGAGAAAATTACCTTCTGAGGAAGCTGCAGGTATGACCAGCAGCAATTCATGCAGGTAAGACACCCCTGCAATCTAAAAGGTAGATCATTTATGTTCAAATCATCTTCTGTAATATCACAGCTTTCCTTTTCTACAGGAAGTCACGTTCATAATATGCATAAAAAGGTTTCCATTGAGAGCTGCAAACCCTGGTGGAATTACTGAGGAAATCCCATGTGAGTGTGCATTCATGATGGAAGGCACAACACTGGTAACCAAAGCCTTCTTTCAGAGATTTATCCAAAACAAATTCCTGCAGTTCTGCTTTGCAAAGTGTAACAAAGTCTGGGGATGGGCTGGTCCTTGGATATTCACTGAGGGCAGCGTTCTCTCCTGCTCATGGCCATTGCTGTAAAGTCTCTATAGATTTCCATATAGTGTTATGATCAAGGAGCTGTGCTTCCTTGAAAATTCCTTTCATGTTGGCTGAGCTGTTGGGTCTACATTTGAGCTCTGGTTTTCCTGTCAGCTACTGGCTTTGGCCTCTCTGGCCATAAATTTGTTTCCCTAGAATTTTTGTTTGGGATTCCTTCTATCCAGGCTGAATAGCTTTGAGGTACTGCTGGCTGAGCAAGTTTTCATAGACTGGAAAGTCTATTTAACAAATTTCCCTACTTTCTGATTATAATGTCTCAAGCCTGTATAAATACACAGGCATCAGCAGTTCATTACTTTGCTTTACTGGTCAGCTTCCCTTCCTGTTCTGTGAATTCTCTCTACCTCACACATGGCTTTCCTAGCTAAGAGGGATGTTTCATAACAGCTGTGTCTCTTCTAGGGATTGTCATGGTAGTGTTCTTCTCAAGATCCAAAAGAAAAGACCTGCCTTAGCAATGGAAAGTGCCAAGCAATACCAACATAAAAAGCAACAAATCGTAAAAATGTATGGCCTGACTTAGTTCTCTTTTTCACACACGCTGTTTGTGCTATGATACATTTTAAAGAGGAAAGTGAGTTGAAAAGGAGAAGTTGAGCTTTTGATTTCTCTGCATCAAGGGGAAGTATCACTTCTAAGTAAATATGATGCCACCCAAAAGTCTACAGCTGATTTTGGAATCCAAATAATATTAGTAAAATGTCAGCAATTAATTTCACTGTTTTTCCCATGGACAGTGAGGCAGCTGAAAGTGTACCAAGATAGGCCAGTTATGTCCTTCAGTTCATGGCATCTGGGTATGACATGAGCCTTAGATTTTATCTGGTGTCAAGACAGTAAGAAAATTTTTTTCTTTCTACCAATTCAAAACCAAAAGCAGAAAGAGAAATCACATTTGATTGAAAATTAGGACCGTAGCAGCAAAAGTACTTGACTCAAGTTTTCAAAGCTTAAGCCACTCTAGTCCCCTTTCTCTTATTTTGATCTTAGCTACAAGATAATCAGTTTTGAGGTCAAAGGCAGAGTACTTCTAGCACATTGTTGCTTGGTATGTTTGCCTATAGCTTAGCAAAAGCCAGGGGTAGCTGTATAGGAACTAGGCTTCCTCCCAGATTATGATCTTACAGATCTTGTTGGAAAAATCCTCAGGAATTCTTAAAACTTGTGGGAAGAGAAAAACAGGAGCCAAGTTGAAATCTTTATATCTTAACACCTATGGAAAGGCCATCCCACTTTTGATCTGTCTCCAGTGCAGATGCAAGAGAAGAAGCAATACCATTTTTGGGTCGAAAAGTCTCTAATCTCCTGCTCCTGGTGAACACCACCTGGGCACATTCGCAGGTGGACACTGCTTAAGGTGTGAAACACTTGCAGAAAATCTTCTTTTCTCATGTTTAAGCAGTATCACAAGCTAACTGCTCTCTTGGAACTATCTCATGGAGGGGAGTTCTTTCTCCACAAGAAGTCTACCCTTCTCACATTAATATATCCCCTCACAGCCAACCACACTTCTGCCCTGGAGCCCCGAGCTTTCCTCATCTGGCATTTGCATGACTAAGGTGCAGCAGCTCAATGAGTTGCAGGTACTGGCCAAGGGTTACAGTTTAAATTGAGTTTCTTCTCTTAATACACAGCTTCTCATGTGGCTTGAACTCTGCACCTCCCATCAAGAAGGAGACTTAGTCAGGACAGCTGGTGCCTAGAGGGGTCTTGAATGTGACTGATGATGCTGAGAAAGGTTTCTGAAAAGTTCCCTGGCCAAATAACGGAGACAATACTTTTGGCTTTTTGCTTGGTTTTTTTCTTTTTAAAATCTGTTGAACCCATTCAAGAGCTCAGTGATTGCAGAAGAAGCTGAAACTTCCCTCTTCCCCAAGCTGTGGTAAAATCATTCAGATTTGTTGTGACTACAAGTGATTCCCAACTTTCTGCAAGGGAAACCCTTAGCTGCCTTCAGCATTTCTTCTGCTCCACAAGATGGCGAAGTAAAACTGAAGGCATCTTATTCAGTGTAGTTTTATGCTGATAAAACTAAGAGAAACAGTCTTTTTCGTGTAATAGCCCAGGAGCAATGCTCCCTAAATGAATTGGACCTTATTTCTACTCACACTTCAACAAAACTGTTTCTTCTCTTTTGAATCGATGTAGGCAGCAACTCCAAAGGAAAATGCCTTTAAAAGGCAAATTCTGATTCGAAGGAAGATTAGAATATACATCCAAGGGATTTGCTTCTCCATAAGGAAAATCAATTAATCTGCTCTTCTCAGCTGCCACTTACACAGTTACAGCAAAACCTGTTACCCACCTGCACTGCAAGTTAAAATTGTGCTGTTGGATAATGAGAGAACTTCTTTTTCCAGTGTTGCACTTTCTGACGTTAACCATAAACAAGTGTTTGGAAGAAACATCAAATTCTTCTCATTCTGCAAAGGTATTTTGCATCTGAAGGAGAATCTGCTATTTAACATTTTTATAAAGATTTAGCAAGTTCCTCCCAGTGCATTCTTTCTTCCTAGGTGGAATTACTGCTCCACTTTTAAGTGTATCTGATGATGAAAGGAAATTGTGGCAATTTTCAAGGTAGTGAAATCTAGTAGCAAATAAAGAAAAAATATTTAGATTATATTTGAATACATCTCCTGTATTCAGCATCAGGCTTGTTTAGGCAGCCATGTGGCAGACTGGAGTTTAAAGATCCCATCTGTAAGCCAGGCCTAGAAATTTTGCCCCAGTGTTTATTTCAAGGCTGTAGGTTCTGCTATAACAATAAGGGATCTAGAAGAAAAAGTAGACCTGTACTTTGGCACTTTGGTTCCCCTCTGTTGTTTAAACCTCTGTGTTTCAAGCCTCAAAATATGACAGATAATGAGCCAAGAGGAAGTACATTTCTGGTAAATTAGCTTTATTTTTCTTTTTTGCTTTGTTAAAGATTTACTTTTGTTTATTGCATTTTGAGAATGCCTTGTGGCACACACAGTGCAAAGTCCATAACTGGAGACTACATAAGGAGGAGAAGAGAGCTGAACATAATGCACGAGCAGCTACAAAGACATTTACCCCTTCAGGGTGACTACCAAACACCCATTTTTATAGCTGGGCCATAATAAAAATTGTTCTTTGCCACCTCTGGCAGAACCAGACAAGCAAAGTAGATTTAAGAGACCACAATAGGGGCAGTTTTTCTCAACTGGCATAGCAGCCCCTGACAGTTTGAGGAGCCCGTGTTCATGGCACGATGGCAACTCATGTAGGAAAATCTCTGATGTTTCTCCATCACATATGGGAGGAATGCCTTCCACTTGAAATTCCAGATGTCTATAAGCAACAAAATTGCACTGCCTGCATGAAACTGCTGCAGATTTAAATAGGGGAAGTATTTAATGACTTTTGAGGCTGAATTCAAGACTTGAGGTTTTCGGTGGGCAGCAGGAGAGATAAAAATGCAGACACATTCTGACGGAGTAAACTCACTTCTTAGTCTGACACACCAGAGGATTACTGTGTATGTTGGAGAAGAGGGGTAGCTCTGGGGCAATTCTAACAGTGGCCACCCTCGTAGAACAGCAGAATCCCAGCTTAAATTGTAACATTCAGAATTACTTCTACAAAACCAAGCGACTTTAAAAGGAGAGTAAAAGAATACTTAGTAGAATATTGGTATAGACCTGTAAAACTTATGGAAGGACCTTGGGCTGCAATTTAGAGAGGGGTCTAATCTTTTTTCTTTCTAAAATACAGTGTTGGACATTGCTTCTCAAAGTGATGTTCAGGTGTCTAAAAGGTAAATTCCTTGTTGGTAGAATTGCCTTCTTAAGGTTTAGGACTTGATATACTTCAATGATTTCAGATTTAGGGGGAGGTTAACAAAGCTTGGGGAGAAGGAGGTACCACTTATAATGGACACAAAGAATGCAGAATTTACAGGCCACAAGGACTCTTGGCAGAACTCCCAAGATAAGGCTGCAATGACTGTTTTGCAGAATCCTGACTAACTTCAAAAGGCATTCCTGCAGAAATGACCCTGGTTTCTATTTTTATTAGGCTGAGATTTACAAGTTTGCTGCCAGTCTGCCATAAACATTGAATAAAATCCTTCTGTTTCTCTAAAATATTAGTGTTTAAAAACTCATAGGCCTCATGTTTTTAGCTTAGTAACATAAATAATGGTAACAAGGTAACATCAATTTTTCAGCACAGCTTGTGCAGCCCAGGTTTCACTGCTGTACCAAGAGCTCTCTGTGGGGAATTAGGCAGAGGTATGAAGACAAAGACATGAAACTGTTTTTAGCAGCAAGGTATCAGCCAAGGAGGGTCAAGCATGTCCTGGGGGGCATCAGGCAAAGCATCAGCCAAGAGAAGGGTCTGAAGTTGGGGAGGTTTAGGTTGGATCTCAGGAAAAGGATCTTCCCCCGGAGGGTGGTTGGGCACTGAACAGGCTCCCCAGGGCAGTGGTCACGGCCCCAGGGCTGACAGAGCTCAAGAAGTGTTTGGACAAGGCTCTCAGGCTCATGGTGGGATTGTTGAAGTGTCCTGTGCAGGGCCAGGAGTTGGACTGGATGATCCTCGTGAGTCTTTTCCAACATAGAATATTCTGTGATTCTGTGAAACATTTTCTATGCTGCCTTTGTGTTGATAGGCCCATGTTCAAACGATGAATTCCACCACTTTCTTCCTCACCTGAATACCAGTGATTCATTACTTTCACTGACACTAGAATGATGGTGCTTTGGCACATACCAGAACCTTCCAGTAAGGAATCAAAACAAACCAAACAAAACATCTCAAACCAAACAACCCACCCCCACCACCCAAAAATTAACAAAACATTGCTGATTTAGTGATACTTTGCCAAAGCACTGCTGATTCATAAGCATGCTGTTCTCTTATTACACTATTTTTTATTAGCACAAGGTATTTCATTAGGAAGACAAGAATAGAATGTGAAGCATTTCCACTAAAAGTTGGCTGCTGCCTGGCCTACAGGTAGAGGAGAGACACTGAGAGAACCTCTTATGCCCTCTCTTGGTTTTCAAGAAGTCTGTGAGCATCACAAACACAGATCTCTTAGCAGTAACTTTGGGACAGACAGTACACAACAGTATTCATCTTGCTACAAATGGACTTATAATTCATCTACAGCTAAGAGTAATTGAAAGAAAAAAAAGAAGAAAATACAAGATATTTGTATCTTTTCTGTCACCACCACTGGAACTCGTATAACTAGTCCAGTACACTGGTACACTGGAGCACGTGACATAAAACCCCCGTAATTTCCCTCACCTTGAAATAAAATAGAGCAAGAATTTTATTCTTGCAGAATAAAATGGAACACAAATGCAAACCCAAGCTAAACAAAGAAAAGGATGCATGCAAAACCACAGACTGTGGCAAGTTTCAGATTGAGGCAAAAATACTAAACTGACAGTTGAAGAAACCACATATTTTAGGGGCTTCCCTGGAGCATTTCTGATCTTTGTCAACTAAAGCATGCACCAGATACAAAAGCTATCAAAATCCACACCAGATACGGTAGCTCTGCCTTAAGTCAGTTGAATAAACCAGCACTTACCGTGACTTCCACTCTGGTAGCTGTGCTGCTGTTCTTGTAACTGCACACAGTGACTGTGGTATCACAGGCAAGGTCACACCACCTTCTTTTCCAGGAGCTTCAGGTTCATGTTCCTGAAGTCCTGAACCATGGTCCCTGGTCTGCTCTGCCATGGGGAAGAACTCTCACACCCTTCTGCGTGAGGGATGAAAGTCAGGCAGTTAGTGCATTCCCTGAGAAACAAACAGGTTTGGGTTCCTGCCCTTCTTCCAAGGTTTATTTCAGCATTTTTAATTGGTGATTATTTATAGATTTTAAACATGTGTGGCTCATGAACTCAGGCCCATTCACAAGAGAGACAAATGCTTCACCCTCCAGCTGGGGAGTCAGGCAGAACAGCTTTCAGCTGTGGACACATCCAGTACAGCCTGGAGCTCCCTCCTCTTCTAAGCTGGGAGGTTGAGGTTTGTCACCTGTCAGGCCACAGAGGGAACTGTGGTCTCTTCTCAATCACAGACTCAGTTGTAAAAGGGGCTCAGAGGCCACAGACATGAACCTTGCTTTCCTTTTTCCCAAGAGAGGTTGAGTCCCTTCCTCCAGGAGAGCTTCAGGGCTGTGTGCTCCTTACAGAGGGAGTTATCTGCCCTAGCACCTGGTACATCTTGTAAAGAAGATGTGTCAGACCCCATTCCAAGGCACCTAATGTCCCTGTGGCTTATATGGGGGATCTAGTGACCTAAAGACCAATCCTGAGCACCTCTGCTTCTCTGTCTGATTCAAACCTACAGAAATAGTGTGGATCTGGTGAATTTTAATTCCTCAGATATCCTTTCAAGTTCTCTGTGACTGAGTACGAGGAATATTAGAGAGCTGAAGATATTTGGTGAACTAGAAAAGTAAATATTAACAAAATAAGGAAAGATACTATTAAACAATAATGCTATAGAAGTAGGAACCACAGGCTGCTTCAACAAAAATTTGCAAGTCAAAAGACTTAAGAATGGTGGGTACAGGTTTTTCATTTCATTGCATCCCCAGACTAGGAACCCTTTCTTACTTTGTGTTTTGTCTATATTTTTCTTTTTTTTTTTTTTCTGATGAAGTTATTGCCTTTACCACCCCCCCTCACAGACACAGCAATTTAGAATAAATAAGGAAAACAAATGTAAGCAAGTATAGCCAAAGCTTCTTAGCCACAGCCTCCACAACAAAAGATGAAGTAGAAATTGCCAGTGAAAGTGGTCAAAGAACTGTCCAACAAGCATCTCAGAAAGCTGAACAAGGCTATGTGGGTATTATCAGCAGCTGGGGGAGGAAAAAAAAAAGAATACAATAAATAAAGCTAATGAATAAGCAGCTTACAGCTTTTATAAGCAACATCAACTTTCATTATTTATTAACTTGTATTTTTGCAGATAGAGCAGTAGGAGCAACAGTACTCAATTTTTCTTATCAGCTATTGTACTAAGTTTCTCAGCTCTTCAATAACCCTTAGGGTCTTTTATTCAACAGGTTAAGATTATTATTATATTTTTTTTTTCCTCAGCAAGCCTATACAGGACTGGCCTAAGGCAGGAGAGGTGTTGGGTACTTTTGTGAGAGTGCAAAGGCGTTTTAAATTTATATGGCAAAGGAAGGGAGGGACTCCAAGCACCTTTTCTCATGAAATCACTGCCATTCCGGGAAATGGATCCTGGAGTGCAGGGACAAGCCCTGCCTACTGCAGTGGATCTGGGACGTTACTTTAATCAAACTTCTTCCAGATGCCCAAACAGTTCCCAACTTGAGGAAGAAGAGATTATTTGCCAAAGTAACAAGCACCAAGAACTGCAGCTGAGAATGAATAAAGCTGTGAACATAACAAGAGAGATATAAACACACCAAGAATTCTGCATCCAAATGCTGGGAAGCAATGCAGCCCAGGCTGGCAGAGAGCTGATGACTCTGCCTTGCTATGCCTTTGTTTTGGCTGTTTCTAAGTGACCACTGCACAGCCTGAAGAGAAAAAGATGCTGGAGTAAACTCGTTAATAATTTCAAAGATTTTTGATTCCCAGGTAACTGCACTAGAGATTCCTGCAACATGGGTTGGAATAAGGCCTAAAACCACACAGTGAATATAGAAGACAAAATAAGGTATTTAATAAATACATGGAATGTTTCTTTGGGTTTTTTTCCTAACTGAAAGTAATTCAGCTACTGGTGCACTTTTTAGAATGAAACCCACCTTTTTAGGCATAACTGAATGAAGGTTTAATACAGGCTTTGTGTTTTTTTTAATCCCCATTTATATTTAAGACCCACACTTCTTCAACCACAACACATCTTTCAGTTACCCATTTCTTACTAATGGCAGAACTTGATTATAGCTACACATCACCCAGCTAAGAGACACTGATCTGTTAAGTGTATGCTGTGGCTTCTCCCCTGTTAAGAGAGAGTCGCCAGTGACAGCAATTTAGGTATGTACAGCCAAAAAAACCCATAGGAATTTGTTCTGGGCCAAAGAAGAAAATCATATTTTACAAATTAATTAGAAAGTGATGCTATTAGAAAGTTATCTGTTTAGTACCTTCTCTGATTTGCCTTACCTCCTCAAAATGTAAACATTTTACTGAACCTCCAACAAACCCTTTAAATGCATCTAATGAAAGCGAGGTAAGAGTTATTACTGGATTAACAATATTTTCCCATATTCAGAGGAACAGAATACTCAGCTGTAAACACCATCGAGATACTCAAACCAGAGCAAAAACTGCCAAGGTATTCACAATGTCCTTGGGCAATTTACAGGGAGAGTCTCCGGTGTCATACCCTGCAACATTCTGGGTGGTGCTCTAAAGAGAAAGAGAAATCAGCTGACTTCTTGGAAGTTGTGTGCATAAAACAGCATACTAATCTTAGAGGAGGTTCTATTTATTGTTGAAGCAGAGAATGAGAGGCATTTCCTAGTTATTCCTATCAAGCCTTTGGCACTGATGGTGCTCTACCACACAGAGGCTGTTATTTGTCTGGGGAGAGGATCGATTGCCTGCAAGTGCACAGGAGCAAGTAGTACATTTTTAACTATTTTATGTCATATATTTCTGTCAGCAATTAAGTGAAATCTTAATATATTTTATAAATGGTCAAGGTTTTCCTATGTACAAACCTGAAAATCAAAGCACAACTCTTAAATTCAGCGTAACCGTCTTCACCTTTGGTGCTGTTGAAGCAGCATTAGAGAACTTACATCACCTTTAGGGTGTTGCTAATCTTTCCATTGTTCAGATAATTTGTAGCTGAACCAGAACTCAGGAAAAGTGTTGAAAATAAGACAGTCTGTTCTGTGAAATCCTAGAAAACACGGGAGACTTCTAATGAGGTTTCACTCGGATGTACTTATTTTAAAACAAGGAAGAATTCTTTTCCAGTAAACACAAAATGAAGGAATTCTTGGTTTGACCAATGACTCCTCTAGGGACCAAGGATTCCTTCTAGCTCTTAATTTGCTTTTAAAGAAAATGATGACCCATAAAATACCTTGAATAATCACACAGCATAATTTGATATAGTTTTTTAGGAAATTCATTAAAACTATTTGTATACTATAGTGATAGTCTCCTGTGGGATTATCGGATAGATTTTATTAGGAAAACAGATAATCCCTACAGTGAGTCAGTGGAGATAAGCACTGGAAGGAGGGAAAATTAAAGGAACCAGAGTAGTAAATCAGATACCTAATACTATGACAGGCTAATTGTCACCTCTCCCATGGAAGTACTGCTTTATCTGAAAAGGAACACAGCACACAGTTACTTTCTCAGAACAAAAATGCAATGGCTCGGACAATACAGCAACACTAGAGAATTACTAAATTCAAACCATCAGATTTGCTGTCAGAACTGCACTGAGAGGTGCAAGAGGAGCTGATGCAGTAGCTGAGATGAATTATCTGGCAGTCAGGAAGATGTTGAAGGTTTCTGTCAGTGCAGTTCCGGGAGCTGGTTCTGTTTGAGTTACTGTTGATATATTACTTGTGAGCAGAAGTGCATGTTGATACAGTAAATGAAGTAGAGGTCAGCTCCAGGTATGCACATAATTATTTAATAATTGTACCTCATGATAGCTCTCAAAGAGTTTGTATCTTCTTGGGGAGTGAAAGGTCTCCATAAATATTTCAATATTTTAGGCTATGGTGACCCACCCATCAAATTACAAATTGCAAGTCTACTATACTTACTAGCACACTTCAAAGTGTTGTTTTAACACTACCAAGGCCAAAATATGAAGATAGTAACATTATTAGTCATTAAAATACACCTTTCCTCCCTTACAGTTACAACCCTATTAAGAACAGCTCTACTTTTTTTTTCTGACACATTAGGTGTTGCTTTGCTCCAATAGCAAGTCTTGCACAAAGGTACTTTCCAATCAATGTTCTTGGAATGTTCACCTCAGTAACTTCTGTACTTACTCGACAGATACAGTCTGGTTCTATTAGATGTTTTAGAAAAGACTAGGAAGTTATTATTTTGCAGGTTTATTTAATGCTAATAGCTAGTCAGATCTACACATGGCTGCAATTTATCAGATCTTCCTCGACCCTCCACTTTGTGCTTAGCTGACCAGACCATTTCCCCCCATTATTGTGAAATCCTTATGCCTATCCTGAGGTTCAGTTGTCTTGTTTCAGTTCCCCAACTCTGCTGCATAATTTACCTGCAATTTAAGGAAAAAAAAAAAAGGCAGGAGAAATCTTTATCACAGAATCATAGAATACCCTGAGTTGGAAGGAACCCAGACAGATCATTAAGTTCAGCTCCTGGCCCTGCACAGGACAGCCCCAAGAGTGCCCGACAGTATCATCTGAACACTCCTTGAGCTCTGTCAGCCTTGGTGCTGTGACCACCACCCTGGGGAGCCTGTTCAGTGCCCAACCCACCCTCCTTGGGAAGAACCTTTCCCTGAGATCCAACCTAAACCTCCCCTGACGCAACTTCAGGCCGTTCCCCGGGGTCCTGCCACTTGTCATAGAGAGCAGAAAACGGAGCTGCCCCTCCACTGCCCCTCACGAGGAAGGTGCCGACCCCAGTGGGGTCAGACCTCAGTCTCCTCCAGGCTGAACAGAACAAGTGCCCTCGGCTGCTCTAACTGCAGGGCCGAGTTACCCACACCACACCAGTGGGACACGGCAGTGTTGTGTCCCACCGCCTGTCCCCACAGCGGTACCCGACAGGGCACGGGGCCACTGAGGGGGGACAGCACTGGCAGCGCGGCGGGTGTCCCATAACGCGACACGCAGGTGTGCTCTCACATTCGTACAGGTACTTCAACCTTTCTCTTCACTCCTTTTTCCTTTAAGGGTTTGTCTCGAGCATGAGACCCCAGTGGTCCTGCTCCGACTGATGCTGCCGGTGGGGCTGGAGCTGCCCCGGGTGCTGGGGCTGCTGAGGGCTGGGGCCGCCCCGGGGTGCTCGGGCTCCTCTCGCTGCTGCACAGCCCGCGGCCAAAGCCCGTCTGACCGCCCTCGGCAAACGCTGCCACCGGGAGCCGGCCCCGCTCCGAGGCGGTGCCCGGGGAGGCGCATCCCGGCGAGGGGCAGCCCGGCCCCTTTTCCCTGGCGCATCTCCCGGCCCTGGAGCCGCGGGAGGATGAAGCAGGTAGAGGGGCGGGCGGGGCGGGATGCTCGGGGGGCGGCGCGGCCCCCCCGGTCCCTGTGCGCTGACCGGGTCCCCGCCGCAGGCGCTGGTGGACGACACCGAGGATGTGTCCCTGGATTTCGGGAGCGAGGAGGAGCTGGCGCTGCGGAAGGCGCGCATCAGGTAACGGCGCGGAGGCCGCAGCATCGCGGCGCCCGTGTAGCCCTCTCTGCTCCGGCTGCACTGAGGCACGAGAACAGAGAAAGCTCCGTTTAAACGCTTAATTCCCATTTTTTACAGAGAGGGTGGTGAAGCGCTGGAATAGGCTGCCCTGGGAGGATGGGGAGCCTCTGTCTGGGAGACGCCCGGGCTGGAGCAGGCCCCGCTGCCCGGCATCACCCGGCCATGGAAACGGAAACCCGACACACCCAATGCTCCAAAACCCCAGCCAAACCACTTTTGTTAGAGCTGGAGCAGCAGAGAGGCCTCTCAGCTCCAGCAAAAGCAGCTGTGCTGCAGTGCTCAGGCATTGCACTGCACACCTGGCTGAAGGGAAGCAGCAAGAAACCTGCAATAAAACTGTCATGCTTCCCTTCCATAGGGTGTGATGATGTGTGGAATATTGTACATCTTATTCTCGTAGATGTTACCTAAGAAAATCCAACCCATTCACCCCTCTCACCAGGTTAAGCTGCTGCCTTTGGGTTTATCACCTTGGGTGTCACCCTGCAGCTCTGGCCACACTGAGGTCCCAGGTGACAGAGCTGTTGTTCCATGGTGGCTTTTGAAGAATCTTCAGCCAAAGATTGTGAAAGGAAGAGTTTTATGTCAAAAGAAATTATGTGTGCACTCACCAAAAATGTACATAATCAGCTTTGATTTAGAATGGTTTCTTCCACTTTGCCCCAGTTTACTCTGGTCCATTACAGTGATAATATTTCTTCTAGGTGTAAACAAAGAAACGTAAGAGATGTTAAACCTGACAAAATATTATCTGAGGTCACAAGCAATCATGTAGCTTTACAGTACAATTATTCTGTTTTACTGATGTCTAGTGAAGCATTTCTGCCCTTGTACTTTGTACTGTATTGGACTTTACTGTAACTGCATGCTGAGTCAGCCTTCAGCAGCAGCACAAATTTTAAATGAACATTTATATTTTGGTGTAGTCTTGGAGACATAGCCCAAAGGATTCAACTAAACTGAGAAATAAGCTCAGAAGTACCTTGAGCACATGAGCCTCAGATTCTGTCTGTGGGACCAGACTAGACTGAGCATGAAGTGAAACCACCCTGAAATGTTTGTAGGGTGTCACAGCACCAGGTACTTTACAGATCTGCTCCTACTGGCCCACACTGCTCAATAAATACGGACAAGCAAAGTTCAGCAAACCACACTGTTATGTGATTAACTTTGTGCAGAAACTTATTTCATTCAAGACAGGTCTTCTTTCTTGCCCTCCCAACAGTATTAAAAGACAATCTCATACTGAAAATTCATCTGCTCTAGAATGCAGAAATGAAACTGCATTCACACAGAAGTGCTTACACTGTTCACACAGATGTTTGTTTTTAGATTTCTGAAGAATCTTGTCTAAACAAGCCTGAAAAACACCTAGGTGCTGCAAAATTTAGTCTTATTAGAGGGCATAACAAGATGTTCCCATCTTTTGTCTTTATCCCAATTTCATATATCTTGAACTTGGTTAGAATTAGCATAAGCTATGACAAGATGTACTTTTGTGATTCTCCAAGGTATGTGCAAAAGGGCTTCTTAAAAGCGAAAGGTTAATAGCTACTTTCTTAAGTTAGAAAAAGATAACTTATACCCTTTTTGCAGTTCACTGCAGTACCAGAACATTGGATCTGGAACAGTCAGGAGCATACAATCACTTTTTCACAAATCAGCCAGGCAACATGATGATCAGAGAACCCCTTTATTCAAAATTTGCCTCAATATATTTGAAGTACCAGACAGGAAAAAAAAAAAAAAAAAGGCAAGCAGCATGTAGAGTGCTGCTGTGGCACTTCTGAGCAGGAACTGGGAATGATTCTCCTGTGGGTCAGTGGCACACCTTAGGGCTGACCCAAATATGATTCCTTAATGTGGAATGAAACTAAATTTACAACAGCTCATTCCTGTCCTAATAGGGATCACACTTGCAAACTGAGGAGAGGTCATTGTAACAAGGTAAATGGCAACCCTTCAGCCTCAAGGCTCCAGTTCTACACCGTAGGGAGGTTTAGATGCCACAGGAAAACTGAAAGTCCGACCACGTGGGTTGCTATGCTTTCAGGAGCAAATGTCTGGCAAGCAGAGTTTCAGTTACCTTCATCCTTTACTGGATTTGAATGAAAAAAGGAAAAAAGAAAAGTTGCCATTTTTTAAAGCCTGTACTGTCTCCCATTAGTACAAGGAATAATGTGTGTTTATACAATGATTTCTTAATGTCATTGCATTTCTGGATATTAACTTTTAAAGGAGTTTTATGGAGTACAATTTAATTCAATATAAATGCATTCACAGAAGAAAAGCTAGAAAGTTATTTAAAAAAGGATGCAAACTGTTTAACTTCAGGTTTTAGAAGCTGATCATCTTATTAAAACTTCTGTTTTATATGATAGGAACTATAAATTTCATGATGACTGTGAATTAAGAGAACACATTTGTTCTGTTAAGTGAGGAAGTGAGCAGTTTATTTACTGCATTCCATTAGTTTGAGGATTATTATTTTTCTTAAGCATAAATTTTCTGAGGTTGAGAGAGCTGTCCAAAAAATGAGGTGCAAGTTTTGATGCATCTCTACACCCCTCCCATAGCACAAGAACCTGCAAGTCTGTCTGTGGCTTGGTGAGCACGTCCTTGGGAGAGGACACTGACATTCCACGGCCTTGAAAAGTGTTCAGCACTGGAATAAATGAGAGCTGCTTGCTCATGGACTTTTTTTTTTTTTTCAGTAAATACCCTTCAAAGTTTGATATTGGAACAGATTCAGCATCCAAACAGTAATCCTGTTGTAATCCAGTAATCTTGCTGAATCTGCCTTCCAAAGGGAAACACTACTTCTCCAAAGTTTGCTGTGGGGTATCTGTCATTAGGTTTTGGTCCGTGAAGAAAGAAGACACACACACACACACACACACACACACACACCCCAAGAGAGATGAGACAAGGGTGTCTGCCTGCTCAGCGTAGCAGGCAGCTTTATTGAGGTAGCAAACCCCGACTTTCCCACACACTTGTAAATATATTTTTACAAAAACACTCAGGAATTCACACCTGCACTCTGAAACACATAGTCAACAGCTTCGTCCTCGCACTGTTATCATCTTCCAGCTAACTCCCTAATACTCAAGGCTGTGCCCATGGGAACGTTTAATTACCCTCACTGTTCTCATGGGAAAGGCTTTATACCATCTAATATTTCAAGCTCTTCAAGCTCCAGGGGCTCCGTGGACCTGCCACTTCCCCCCACAAAAGTTACTGTCACCTTCAAAGCACTGATCCAGCTCAGCCCACCCCGGTGTGAGCAGCGAGGCACTGCCTGCTTTTGACAGTTCACAGTGTCCACCCCACTCCACCCACCTGCTTACAGCAGAAAAAGCCCCTTTCATTTAAAATCTGACATGTTTAGTTGTAAGTCAGAAGATTTTGGAAAGTTTGAAGTTAACATGGGCATGACCGGGAGTAAATATAAACTACAGCTGTGCATCATTTTGCCTTCTCCACTCACATGTGTAGTACTACAAGCACAGGGTTGACATTATATAAATATTCAAATGTAGAACAGTTAAACAGCTATAGAATAATATTACAATAAGGATATTTAAATAATTATTGTATTTATATAGCTATAATTTAAGTTCACCATAAACAATTATAATTGTGTATATATTATATATCTCATTTTCTTATACACAATAATAGAATAACATTCAACTGCTGAATAGCTAATTATGGCCCAGGCCAAACTACTGTTAATTGTTCATAGAGGTGGAGGAGCTTAATAAGACAACTACTGACTTAAATAAAAATATCTTATTCAGAAAACAAATTTTATTCACTCAGCTTCGAGGGAGAAGTTGTTCAAATGCAATGATCTCTAGTTAATTCTCACTTTCAACTAATTAACCCAACCACAATGGTACAGAGTAAGTTTTATACTTGGCATATTACCCTGAAAATTGTACTGTGCTCATTCCAGCTTTCTCCAACCCCCTGTCCCACTGCACAGGCCAATAGTTCATGTCATATAATTACTTCTTTCACTGAAATTCCTCTTTATTTTGTTACAGACAGAATTTTGTTGGATGAGCAAAGCATAAATATCCAGTGAAATTAATATGAAATAAATCATAAGAACTGTTAGATTCCCAAATCTCTCTCCCTTTCTAAAAGGAAGTGTTTGGGTTTAGACATTAAATATGAAGGTTCATTTTGTCTTACACCAAACAGCTACTTTTTTTTAGTTTCAGAGTTCCTGTTTTGTTTTCAAAACAGTTCTGAAAGGCATAAGAATTGTCTCAATTATTTTGTGCTTTGAAAAGCTGGTTTATTTTATGAAACAAAGAGGTTTTTTAGGATGCTGTTGAACACAACCACCACATTCCTTCACATAGTACCAAAGAAACTGGTGAAAGACTCCTCATTTTGTCCTGTCTCTGAGAAAGTTATGACATGAACACCACATTCATCTTTTAGCTTTAGATTGAAGCTTGGCTGTTGAAAATACTGCTTTGATAATGAAGGTACCCATCAACATTTGAAATAACAGAAACTACAATCCAAAATACCACTTTAAAGTAAAAATAGTTGTGTTATACTACAGCGTCAGCGAGTACTGTGACATTCCTTCTCGTCCCATCACTTCATTCCTGCTCTGTGTTTTCTTTTCTAGGCACCCACTGGCCACCTTTTTCCACCTGTTTTTCCGAGTGAGTGCTATTGTTACCTACTTGTTCTGTGACTGGTTCAGCAACAGCTTTGTTGCCTGTTTTGTCACTATTCTCCTCCTTCTATCCTTTGACTTTTGGTCAGTCAAGGTAAGATGACCCTCAGTAGTAATTACCTTTGAAAGTATTTTGCTTGCCACTAAATGAAACAAAAAAGGAAATATGCATACTGACAAAACACCAATAGCATTGTGATGTGTTGGTTTATCACATGTCTAGCCCACTTTAATGAAGATGTTTATATATGTTTGTTATTGTTTATCACCATATTCTCTATGGCTGGTGGGAGCTACTAAAATGGTGAGAAAATTGCTTTGCTCTAGGTAGATTTCTTTGTATTTTCCCCCTTAAAAAAATAAAAATTAAAGTAATGAATGCCTGAGGATGTTCAGAGCTGCAGAACAGACCGCTGGGGGGGCTGCAGGAGGGCCCTGGAAGCCCAGATATGGCTCTGGCGCCCTAATCACATGCAGGCAGGTGGGTCAGGCCAGCCCCGGATCCAGGGGCTGCACATGTGGAACAAGGTTTTTGTTCTGTAGAAGTGAAGCATTGATGTGTCTCTGGTATTCTGAAAGCTTCCAGTGTTCATCCAGGTGCAGGAATATTTTCTTAGTTTGTTTGCTTGACCTACACAGTTTACTTGCTCATCATTAATCTCCCATTTTTCAGTGTGTTTTTGATCTCAGTGCTCCTCTTTTACTGAGGAAATTTGTTTATTGGGTGCTTGTCCAACTGACTGGCTTGAAAAAGATGAAAAAGATACAACCTATAATTTCTTATCTAAATAAGTGCTATTGTGCCAATCATCATGTTAAAAGAGAACAGGCTTCTAAATTTGTGGTAATTTCACCCATCATTAATGGCCATTGTGCTCAAGCTGGCACAGCTTTTAGAAGTAATTTTAGCATTTGATAAAAGATGATTGTTGAACATGCTTGTCTTTTTTATTTTTGACTGTTAGTCAGACAAGTGACTTGTGCTACTGATTAATGCAAATAATGGTTTCATCACTAGAACGTGACAGGAAGACTCTTGGTTGGTTTGCGTTGGTGGAACCAGATTGATGAAGATGGAAAAAGCCACTGGGTGTTTGAAGCAAAAAGGGTAAATATATTAATAGAAGTAGGCACAGGACAAACAATCCATAGGAAATTTGTAAAGCTGATGCTAAATCAAATAGAGTAACAAATAGAGCACCTTTGTAACAGTTACTTTTATCCAGCTTCTATAGAACACAACGTAAGCATTCAGGTGCAAACACTGGTTTGTCACATCCTGGAAGCCTGCAGGACAAAGCTGGTCTCACAACACTGTCAGCACATGGATCAGCAGAATAAATATTCACAGCATGGTGCTGTAGGTATGAAACATTTCTAGTGGTTCTGTTCTATTTTCTGGTGAGAATGTCTTGCAACGAACACATCTAGATAATGCCAGCACAGAATCCTCTTCAGGAAATATCTATGTGGAAAGCAGTGCTAAATAGTTCAGGTTCCTTATCACTCTCTACAGCTCCCTGACAGGAGGGTGTAGCCAGGTGGGGGTCAGTCTCTTCTCCCAGACAAGCAGCAATGGGACAAGAGGTCACAGACTTAAACTGTGCCAGGGGAAGTTTAGGTTTGGACATTAGAAGTTCTACACAGAAAGAGGGATTGGGCATTGGAATGGGCTCCCCAGGGAGGCAGTGGAGTCACCATCCCTGGAGGTGTTTAAAGAAAGACTGGATGTGGCACTGGGTGCTGTGGTCTGGGTCACAAGATGGTGTTGGATCACAGGTTGGACTCGGTGATCTCAGAGGTCTTTCCCAAACTACTTGATTCTGTGAGTCAATATTTTAAAATCAGTATTTCATTCATGCTCACAGAACATGGTGGGGAGCAGAACCTGGATCACAGAGCACTCTGATACTGCCAGTGCTCCCCCAAACACCCTGAGCAAACGAGCTACAAAATGGCATTTGGCATCACTGCCAGAGTCAAGACTCAGAGTTTTGCTTTCCACAGCCTGACTCGGGGAAGAGCCTGGCAGAACAGCGCCCGAGTGCTGCTCACTGGGCCATCCATCCCTCTGGGTTCTCCCGCCTGTGCTCCCAGTCGGGACAGGAGGCGGCTGTGCGGGGCTGGAGTGCCCTCTGCAGCCCCGCCCGGGCGGGAGCTCAGCGCTCCCCTGAGCGGAGAACACACACCCACGTGTGCCCCGTAACCTAAGGGAAGCTAAAGGCAGACAACCCTACACGAAAGAAAAGAAAGCAGAAGACTGTCAGAGTGCCTTAGTTCTGTGGAGACACGAACCAAGAGCTTTCTTAGCACTTAAAAGCAACGGCATCCATAAAGTGACCTCCAGACCTCAAAATTACTGAGAGATGAGCAAGCCTTGTTCACCTGTTACAGTTTTTAATTCTAGCCTAGACGTACCAAGTTGATTCACCTGCATGGGCTAAAACCTTCTAAAATTCCTGGCAAGTGGTGACTTTATTAATGTGAAAATTATAGTACCACAGGAAGGAACATATAGATTGTATTTCTGCCATGGCTCATCCATGAGAAAGACTTTGTCATAGCAAGGTCCTGGAATACATGCAGTTCTCTTCCTTACCAAAGTCAGGCATTCCCATCTCCATCTCTCCCACCTCCTTTGCCAGTCCTCTGGCAGCTCGTTAAGATCTCTTGCTTTATGGGTAAATATGCTTAGAAATATTCCAAGTCACTCACCAACAACTAATTCTTGGCACGTGGTTGCTGCAACAGAGGTTCATCTCCAAAATCCTGCTTTCTGCTGATGCTTGCTGAAAGAAAAGTAGTTCTTACACTTACAAGTCTGCTGACTGCAGCCTTTTGTAATCTTCCACCAAATTAACCAAGTCTTTCAGGTGTAAAGTTCTCAGGTGTATTGACTTTGGCTTTGGGTTTTTTCCTCCTACATAGTTAGTGCAATGCAATGCCACTACTGGGTAATGTGTCAGTAATTTAGGATACAAGTGATTAAACCCTTTTATTGACTCAGAGGATCTGTCTTTTTCTGTAACTGTGAAGGCACAGAACATTATTCTTTGGACCTCTGCAACATCATTGGTCTAGAGGGTACATGAAAAAGTTAAGACACCTCAAAGGTCGCATCTTTCAGGGTTTTCTTGGGCAAGATGGAGTAATTTAACCTCATTTACAAGTTGCATGACAATGTCTGCCTCATGGGGGAAGGATGGGTTAGTCTTATTTTTACATGGAAAATTCAATATACTGAAAATTACCTAGAAGGCTTTTCAGTTTTCAGAGTGGAAGAATCCAGAGGGTTTTCTTTTCCATGTGTGAAGCTTTCTGTTTCAGAAGCTGACACTGGTGGTAGTTGAGTGGTCTGAGGTCTGGAGTAAGGTTTCTAAAACTTTGGAAAGATCAGAACCTTCTGTACAATTCTCTTCCTTATTTTTTTTTAAAGTGTAGTCATTAGCAATGAACCTTCCAGTAAAGACACGTGAGTTGTGCTGACCTGAAGAAGTCTGTAACCAAGGCTTTTGCAGCCTGCTCTGAGGTGTTGTGCTCTCCCTCCAGAGCCCAGATATTTGTCATTTATTGTGCATTTTGACTTGGTGACTGGTAGTTTCAATAATTTTCCTTCCAGGTGCCTACAATTGCTGCCTCAACTGAAGCTGAAGCCCGAATCTTTTGGCTTGGTCTCATCATCTGCCCCGTGATTTGGACACTGTTTCTCTTTAGCACCTTGTTCTCCTTGAAGCTGAAATGGCTGGTGAGTCAGGGGATAATGAAAGATCTACAGCTGGTAGAGGGATAATCCTGGTAGAGGGAAACCCCAGATCTGTTGGTCTTGAACCAAATCTTCCAACAGTACAAAAATCCCACCTACAGCTTCAAGGAACCCCAAGGATTTTTCTGCAGTCAAGCCCTGTGCTCTGGAATGGATTAGTAATTTTTAGCTGCACTTCTAATGGGTTATTGGATGTCAACTCCTTCATGTGACTGGAGAAGCTCAAGTGGTGGGCAAAATTTTGGCCTTCTTTTTAACTGTAGCAACTTACTCTTCCCCAACTTATTTCAGTCAAATGAAACTATTGGAAGAGTACAAAAAATGAGCTGGTGATGCTGGTTTTCAGGTTTTCAAGTCTCCTTGGGATTTGAATGCTACTTACTCTGAAAAGTAAGGATTTTAGAGCTCTGGTACCATTCCCTTTTGAAAGAACCAGCATCATTAGTGCTTAAAACCTTGATAAATGGAGCTATGAGTATGTATTTTATAATTACTCTATTTATAAGCCATCTACTTTCCAAAAAAAGAAAACCCAACACTTTTTCCCTAAATACAAGAGGAAATGTACCCCATATATTGCATTACGTTAAGGTATTTTTGTCTATGAAATCTTCATGTTTTCCCCTGCAAACATTAAGTGCTTGGATAATCACCACAGAATTCATTCTGTCACGTCCCCAGCCACGCTCAGGACCATTTCTTAAGTCAGTATGAAAAGATAAAAGGCACCTCCAACATGTGCAGCCACATCACCAGTTAACAGCCAAGACTACATTTTATTATTCGATTAAACAAGAAATGTAGCTGTGGGCAAATCATTAACTGCTTTTTGGTGCCCCAAATGGCACAGCTAAAAAAGCAACAGTTAAAATTAAACCAGCACTCTTTGTTCATGGCTCCACCTTTATTTTTGAAAACCAGAGATTGTTTGCTAAGCCAAGAACTGGCTGGAGACAGAACCCCAACTGGCTCTGAAGGCAGGTTGCTCAGGTGCTCATAAAAGGCAAGTTACACAAATGGAAATTAGATCCTTCCAGGAAACTGGTCCTGGGGCTGAGAAATACTTTTTGTAAGTTATTCCATTAGTCAGATGGATCCCACCTGCTGCCAAGCCTGTAGTACCACAAAAGGAGTCAGTTACTTTCACTGCTTATCAATGCTAGATAGGGATTCCTATCTAAGGATGCTCTTTGTAAATCCGTAAATTACAGGATCTTAGTTGTATCTAAGGCATTTGGCAGCTAACCAGGCCTGCAGTGTGCCATGCATCTGGATGTGAAACTTTTAGATACAACTCAGGCTTCAAAAACATGAAATGTTTCTGGAATCTGTTGATAAAGTCCTTTTTTGAGTAAGTGCTTTCAGGAAAGTAATGAAGTCTTTAAAGATACAGAATGACAAAACTGGTATCAGTGTTCTGATAAAAGAGGCATTTTGTATGAAGGAACTACTGTGTTTGACAAGATTGATTTCTCTTTGAAGGTCATTTATTATTGGAAGGACTATCCCTCTCTTACAGCACACATTTCTCCAGGTGGTATGTACAGGTACACATGTGTGTAGGTCCTACACGGTTGATATGTAGTGGTGTATTTGTCCCTGTTGAACTTCTGTTTGTCCACAGGCTCTCGTGATAGCTGGGATCTCCCTGCAGACTGCTAATTTGTATGGCTACATCCACTGCAAATTAGGGGGACAAAAAACCATCAGCAGAGTAACTTCGAGGTTGTTTGGCACAGCAGATGTTCCCCAGAGTGAGTACTGAGCTGTCTGTCAGCCACAGCCCGTGAGGCAGCACAGGCCAACCCACCTCTCATGGTTGGTTCTGGCTCTTCCCAGGTCTCAGTTCCCACAAGAACTCCTGGCAGGGTGATCCTGATCCTCCAACAAGCCTCTCTTGCAGTGTCACACAGAGGGGCCCTACCCCAGATCACTTTGCTCTGTGTTTAGAAGCCTCCTGAGCTTCACAACTGAGCTGCTTCCAAGCTTCAGGAAGAATGTCCTCTGAAGTGAAACCCTTGGAGTTACTGCAATTGGAATGTAATGCCTCTGCTCAGGCACAGCTGGGAGAGCCATCTTTAACCCCAGGCTTCCACCGGGCTCTTCCCTGCTTTTATAAAGACTCCCATGTCCCAGGTTCTGCTCACAGCCACGTGTCCTCTGTTCACTCTGCAGGGCAGAGCAGGAGGATTTCAGAAGATGGAACTGAAGAACATGGCAAGGCAGTCCCTAGGTAATCAAACAAGGAAGAACTCAAAGGATGAGCAGTAAAACTACTAATTCATGAAAGCTGTTCTTCACGTGAAGATATTTAAATAAACCTCTTCTAGAATTATGCCTGCATGAAATAATGTCATTTGTGTTTGAGTCTTTAGATCCTGAAAGGTTTAGAGCCTTTGTAACCTAAAAGCTTCCCCAAAGATGATTTATACAGAGCATGCTGCTTCCACAAAAACTAACCAGAAAGTGCTGGATTATCTTAGCCAAGAATTAAATGTAACGAAAAGACAATGCTAAGTTGTTTAATTTTGGAACTACAACAGACAAAATCAAACTGCCTTTCCCTCTTGTACACAATACTCACTTTTCAAAGCTTTGATTCCTCAATAAAAACAGGAATTACAATCCCAAAGGGCCTCTTAGTTATTAAAGATACTGAATGTTTATTTAGTATTGAGGCTCAGGGTCAAATAGAAGAAAACAAAATTCAGGGGGTATGTTCACACAGTGCCTGTGTGAAGCAGGCAGTTAGGTATTGTTAAAATACGTTAATCTTATTTTGATATCTGTGGAAAAAAAATAAATAAAACGCTGTACTTGTGCTATAATACTACACTGAATTTCACTCTAGAGATGGATCTCCACTGGAAGGAAAGACCCTTAAATGAAGTTATTCTGAGGCAGAACCAGGCATTACAGTTCATCCCAGCACAGCAGGCAGGACAAAGGCCTGCACACCACAGCAGCTACATTACACGATGCCCCAGGGTCAGCCCAGCATATTTTATATTCAACTGCCTGAACAAAATCTTGTTTTCCATGCCTTCAAATGCCAACTTCACAGTCAGGTTATTAGTACCACGACACCACTGGCAGAATGCACCTCTTAACCCATATGCAGATGCAGTTTCACAGCTTTCTAGCAAGGGAACAACTACAAGAATCCTGAACTATGGAAAACACTAAGGCAAGAACATTTATATTAAGAATTTATTTGCAATATACAAAAAGAATACATTCCTTCTATTAAATCAAGGTATAAGTTACTTTTCAACAAGAGTTACATTTTTTATTCCATTCACAGATTAGATCATCTTTTCTTCTTGAGAATGTTGTTGTTCACAGTACTCCTGAATTCCTGCAAAGACATGGAGAAAGTAATATAAATGGTATTTCAGCTGTACATCAGGAGTCTGTTGTTGCTGCATCACTGTATCCCCTGTTGGTACAAATATCTCAAGCTGGACCTTTATCACGGTGAAAATGGCCTCAGGAATTTCCCAGCTGTCTGCATTTTGTAACAGCACATCACCAGCTCTTTAGGTGGTTTTTGAATGGGAGTTTTGTGCCTTTACAGTTAGAAGTGGAGGCATAATTAGCCAGCTGCATCCCATGGGTTATGGAGAGCACCCTCCACAGGCCTGCTTGAGAACCTCAGAACTCTTCTGTGAGAGGAAGGGAACACATCTCTGCAAATGAATGACTGAACCAAACACAGAAGCCAGCTATCAAACACAATCTCCTCAGGGCTTTAAAAGCCTGTCAGAACCGATGCCCAGAAGCAAACGTGGTATTTGCAGCTGTTACTTTCAGAATTGCTATGCACGTTTCCTGTTTTATTATTTGTGGCAAAATAATCCTGTTTAACACCTTTATATATTGCAGCAGTGCTCGGAACCGAGAGTGCACAGTGATTCCCAGACTTACTTTGAATGATATTCCTGTAAGACAATGTAGCTGGAGAATCTGGTGCTTCGGACAGGAATGACTGGCCTCTGTCACAACTTCTTCCTTGAAGGACAGAGAAAAACACAAAAGCAAAGCAACAAGAAAAGATGAGCTTTTATTTTTTTTACCCTTTATCCCACTCCAGTGACACCCTTTCAAACAGCCACCTACATCTATTCCTTTTAGGAAGCCCTGATGTCAGTAATAGGACTACAACCACAGCTTACAGTTTTACAGAGGAATTGTGTTAGCAGAAACCTTCACTTGCTGTGTTGGGAGTACTGACCTGTTCCTTGATGTCATTAATTCAGGTATTAATTGTAACAGCTGGTGGAAGAGGAACCAAGACACCTCACAACCCACAACAGAATTTGGGCAGAATTTGTTAAGCACTAGTTTTAATGCTTAACATCTACAAGGTATTATTCTTTGAAGTGGTTATGATTTTATTCAGTCTGCATTTCCGGGTGATTGCACCAAAGAGAAAGACATGTTGTATTTCAAATATGATTACAGAGCTGAAAAGATGCATCATCTAATCTTAACTGATTAAAGTTTCAGGTTAAGGAAATTATCAGAGCACTTCCCTCATTCACATCATGCTATGTCACAGTTCCAGTAACTTTAGGTTCAAAAAAACCTTCTATCTAAAAGTGGATATTTACCTAAGAGACATCAGTGCCCACATCAGGCTTTTCCAGTAATAACATCAGTACAGGAGGAACAACTTGTTTTAGGTGCAGTGCAATAAATAACTTTACCTATCTGTGGATCTAGAGGCACTTTACCCAGGAGGGAAACATTCAAATTCTGGCACATCTTCTCTGCACCACCAGTAGTCGGGGGAAAGATCTGAGATTCTTTCTGGGACAACAGGAAAATTAGAGTTAAAAATACTGCAATTCTGAGAACAAGGCATTTTTGGAGCAATGTTTTATACACAGTGCCATGGTAAAAATGCTGTAACACCCAGACAGCCTTACCTTACACTTTGGACACACAAAGCCACTCATGTTTTCCACAACACCTATGATGGGCAGTTTCACCTTGTGGCAGAAGTTGATCTCCTTCCGAACATCCTGAAGCGAGATTTCCTACAAATATTAGCAAAGGCTCATATTTCAGTTGTCATGTTTTCATGCTGAATCAGTTCAGTTACCTCCTTAGAACTATTTTAAGGAGAGTTTATGATGAATTATTACTGCTGTCTTAATATTTTGAGGAACAGAAATCTGTGCTACGTGCTCTAGCAACAATTCTGAGGAGCAACAGAGCAGGTCCAACAGTTCCAGCCTACTGTATGTGGTTCTGTTTCAAAATCTGACCCTATCAAGATTCACCCACATTTATCTCCTATGTTCACCTCATATCTTCAGTTCTTTTAAGGCAACTTTTTCATGTTTTCAGTTTACAGAAGGACCCTTGTCCATAGAGCAAGGACAAGAACCACCAGGCTTACACTTGTTACGCCTTCCAAAATAAATTTGAAATATCTTGTCCTCAGGTTTTTTGCATATATGCTTGCCCTCACTCATTCTCCTGTTCTCTTCCTTCCCTCACCACCTCTCCAGTATCACTCTCACCACTTCCACTTCCTTTATGTGTTATCCTTCCAGCTGCTGTGGAAATACTACACGTCTGTTGCTCCTGTTCCTCTCCAAACCAGGCACTAAAACCTCTGTCTGAACTGGACATATTCTGAGTTTCAGCTTGCCAGGGGCTGATTTCTCTTTTAAAAATGCATATGACAAAACTGCCTACTGGAGGTGACAGGCTACTTCACAGGTGTCAAACAGTGCACAGCTTATCACTTAAAAACTAAACTTCTTACTGACATTCTTTGGAGCATTAAGCCATTGGTGAGTAAATTACAGATTCACAAGGATGTGAATTTTGAAGAAGTGAAACACTGCATTTCCTTTCACCACACAGATCACAACAGCTTTTAATTGTGAACTGCCCTGTGGTTTAGTGGCCCAGTGGGATCCCCAGCTCCACTGAGACACCCACCCAACCCACACGCCAGCACAACACAACCAAGTCAGTCCTCTGAGATTCCGTACCCTCAGGTTTCTCTGAAGTTCAACAGCCTCTAACCCCAGGGCTGCCTTTAACTTGTGAGTTGCCTCTCCACGGAAATGCATGTCCCATACCTGCGGGGTGGTGACTATGACAGCCCCATCGATGTGGGTGGCACTGAGGTACTGCACGATGGACAGGTGCTCGTCCGACGTCCCCGGCGGTGTGTCCACGATCAGGTAATCGACCTCCCCCCAGTCCACGTCACGGAGGAACTGCTTGATCAGCCCTAAAAGAAAGGATAAGAATGTGAAAAAAGAGGAAAAAAAGAATCTCCCCGTATTTCAGATTTTAGGGAGTACTTCTACTTCTGTAGCCCAGGCAGAAGATTCTTCTGACTTGTCCGCTTCGGGACAAAAACACGTATTTTGACAAAGCTTAAAAAAATACAAATAAAAAGACATCATCTGACCTTTAACTTCACCAAATGAGCATGTTCAACTAAAGAAATAATAAACCATTCACTCCTTTTTTCCTTATAGCTTATACTATATTTATGTTATTAAAAAAGGTCATGATATTTACATAATTGAAATCTTTTAAGTACATGAATCATTGTTGATACACACCATTTTTTTTTGGTCCTCTCCAGATGACTGCATCATCAGGGCTGCTAAGCAAGAACCCCACTGACATGACACCTAAGTTTTCTTCAACATACTGAAAGAGAAGCAGAGAAACAGAGCAGTGAAGAAAGAGTAAAGAAACCAACTCTGAAGCCCTATTTTATAGAAAAAGCAGCTGGAGGAGAAGACATTAATAAAATAAAGGCAGAGAACCTTATCTTCTATCACAGGGCATTAAAAGCTACAATCAAACTGAAAAAATGCAGCTGTTACAGCAGTTTATGGAACCACTGGAAACAACAAAAGGATAAAAACAGCTTTCCCTCTCAGCCCAAGCTGTCTTTTTAAGAGCACACTACAAGCTATCTCTTGCAAAACTCTCCCTGCATTTTGCAAAGATTAATGAGGTTATCCTTGTGTGCAAGGTACTTCTTGGCTGTCACAGAAAAAGTGACACACTACACAGCTGACTGATACCCCAAATAACAAAACCGAGGAACTTATATTTATATTTATTGCCTGCAGTAGGGAAATCAGTAAACAAGAGATACAGTATCACTATAATTAACAAAAGAAATTTAACACTCTGAACCTATAGAGTGTACATCCAGATTCTATAGTACCCGTAAATATATTCTATAGCATTCTCTGTATGTTCTGTAGAATCTGGATAAATATGAAATCTGGATAGAAAATCTGGAAACATAGAATCTATAGATTCTATATCCTGTATATGTATCTTGTATATCTTCTATATCTTGTATATTCTATATCGTGTATCTATAGAATCTGAATATTTAAGTAATTAGAAAAAGAACTAACAGAAGTGCCTCCTGCTTCTCCCTCACTCATTTCTTAACATAGAACACAGTGCCCAACCCAAACAAACCCAATAAACTTTCTGAAACAGCTGCACCAACTCACCACTGGAGACCATCCAGATCCACTCTGATGAACCTGAAAATTGAAGAGATACATAAAGTTATAAGAGAAATAAATACAGATGTTACACAAAACATGAACATAAGTCAAACCTGGGTAACAGCTTTCCTGCCTGCAGGGACAATCCTGCTTTATTGGGGTGGTTGAGGTAAAAACTGCAGGAGCACCAGATCTTCATCAGTAAGTGAACAATAACTGTTCAACCCTTATGCAAGTTTACCCATGACTTCGCATAGTTATATAAAATACTCGAGGGCTGATAAGGCCCATCATGATAATATTACTCAGGTTTTAAGCTATCACGAGTATGTGGACACTATGCAACGAAAGCTGTTTTGCAGAACTGCTCATCCTGAAGGCAAATGGCTCTTTTACAAAATAAATTATGCTGAACTCCTCCATCTCACCTTATTTCCCCACCCACTGCCACTTCCCAATAAACAATCCTTTACGAGCTTTCAGCCTACAGGGCCCACAGACGTTACTGAAACAATGAGCAGAAATCCTTTAAGCAACACGTTGGAGCATTCACTCACCTGTTCTCCTTCCAGACCCATTATTTTAGGGATCGATGGCCCGCAGATATCGATGTCCAGCAGAGCAACCTGGAAAACAAACCGGCCAACGCGCCCCACTGGAAACAAGGCGGCACAGGGCCGTCCCCCAGGGCGAGCTCACGCAGTGAGAACACCCTAGCGCGGTTCATGAACGAAGGCCAAGCCCTAACGAGCGGGGCACACGGCCGGTGCCCTCCCGTCAGCCCCGGGCCCCACCTGCTTGTGCTCGTCGGCCGCCAGCCCGTGCGCCAGGGCGGCGCTGAAGGTGCTCTTGCCCACGCCGCCCTTGCCGGACAGCACCAGCACCGTGTGCCGCACCGCCCGCAGCCGCGCCCGCAGCTCCGCCGCCTCGGCTGGGGGCGATACCGGGCCGTTAGAGCGGCCCCCGCACGGCCCGGAGCTCCGTCAGGGCCCTCGGGCCGCCCGGAGCCCCCTCACGGCCCCCCCAACAGCGCGGACCGCCCCAACTCCCTCACGGCCCCGACACTCACCCGGGTCCGGCCCGGCCGCACCGGCCGCGCACAGCCCCTGGTTGGGGCATCCCTGGCAGGCGGCCGCGCTGCCCGCCTGGGCGCTGCCGGTCCCCGGGCACTCTGCAAGGCACAGCGAGGGCTGTGGCGCGGGTGCGGCGAGCGGGGGGCCCGTCCCGGCCGAGCCGCTCTCCCGCGGGCCGCTCACCCTCCGGCCGCGCCGCTCCCACCGCGTCCGCCATGACAGCGCGTCACCTCCGCCCGCGGGGGCGGGGCCGGCGGGGGCGGGGCCTCCGGCCGCCGGGACCGCGCCGCCAGGGGGCGCTGCGGCGCCGCGGTGGCACCTCAGGGGCACCCGGTGACACCTCGGGGGGGGGGTCTGGTGACATCTCTGCGGGGACCCGGTGACACCTCGGGGGGATCTGGTGACATCTCTGCGGGGACCCGGTGACACCTCGGGGGGATCTGGTGACATCTCTGCGGGGACCCGGTGACACCTCGGGGGGGTTTGGTGACATCTCTGCGGGGACCCGGTGACACCGCCGGGGACCTCTGCTGACACTCCCGGAGGAATCCACTGACGCCACCGGGGGACTTCGGTGACACCCGTGGGGGCTCTGCTCCGGGGGGCTCCGGTGGCACCGCCGGAGGGATCCACTGACACCCTCTTCAGCCTCAGTGACATCCCTGGAGGGCTTCACTGACACCCCCGGGGACTCTGCTCCGGGGGGCTCTGGTGACACCCCCGAGCAGCCCCGCCCCGGGCTCACCGCGCCGGGGTCCGGCTCATGTCGCCGGTACCGAAGGTCCAGCTCTGCCAGCAGCCACCGTGGAATTTCTCCTCTGGGACTGCGTTAGGCAGAATAAACGGACCATTAATTGCACGGAGCCCTCCCGGTGCCGCAGCCCGGCTGGTCCGGGGTCCCGGGGCTGAGCACGGGGGCTCTGTGCCCGCACCACGCTCGGCCGCTGGAAGCAGCCGCGCTCCAGCGCTGAGCCAGCTCACAGCGCTGTACAGCTGCCAAGGACAGCGTGACACAGGAATGCACTTCACTGCTGCGTTTCACAAGTTTCATACCCAGGAAATTATGTATCATTCCAGTAAAATTGCGCTCTTGCGGTATTTCGTGTCAATTCTGAGTATATTAATTCTGTATCTTGCTGATAGACAGTTTCCAATAATTTAATGGGTACATACATTTGGAAGATTATTCTGCCTTAACTTGGCCAGTCAACTTCTGAGCAATCAGATAGTCACTGTGCTTGGTGAGTAAAAAATAATGAAATCAATTAATAATAAATTAATTTTCCAAACCAAAGTATGCACCAGCTTGTGATACAGGCTGGTCCCTATTCCTGGTGACCTTATCCCAGTTCCTGCTCCCTGTCTCTCCCCTGGCTGCCTTAGCACAGCCTTGTCCTGTCTTCCACTTGTAACATCACAGCTTAAGAACTGAAGTAGTTGCCAGTGTTGGTGATAAGTCTTGGTGCTGCTTGGGCTGGCAGTGCACCTGGCAGAGAGCTGTGTGTGTAACCTGACTCACCCAGACAGACCTGTTGGGGATACCCCACCAACATCCACCAAAAGGCAATTCCTACCTCAAAATGCTTCCAGTCTAGTCCAGCACTAAACCCAAGTCCCATATTTAGTCTTAAGAGGAAAAAAATGTTCTTACAAGAGCTTTGACAACCTTTTCACCTTTCCTTCATTTTCCCACCACTGTTAAAGTTCTCATGTCACAATGTTCAGAGTCCCAACCATAGGAGATGCAGCAAGAGCATGGGAACAGTTGGCACAGGAGTAAAGCTTTGGTGTCCAGAAAAATGCATCAAACAATGTGACCACTTTGCATTGGAAAAATGCACACAAAAACTGAATGATGGTCCACCTAGAAAACAAAAACCCCACCAAACCAAAACAAAAAACAAACCTAGAAAAAAATCTGAAAATACATTTCATTAAGGTAATTGAGGAGCTTGGTCTGTTTTTTTGCTCATTAATAAATAGGCTATTACCCATTTCCCATTTCAAGTGTATTTACCCCAGGGAAATGCTCATCACCCCTGGATACTTGTACAGCTCCTGAACTTCCTGCTCTGTAATTTCCTTCTATGGGAAACTAATGAAAATGTTACGTGGAAGTGGAGCCAAATGTTTAACCAAATTCAAATGTCTGTGGTGGGAGGAAAACTGGCCAGGAAGACATATCAGAAATTTATACTGTACCTTGCCCATGAAAAATTTGGCTCTGTGTAAGACCACAGCCCCGTATGGCACTTTAGGTCTGTGCTTCCTGTCAAACATATGGATTAGATTCACTGATGTCTGCAGGACTTTCCACAGATTAAACTGAGGTACGTGTTCAAATATCTTTCTTTTGGGGCCAACTGTTTTTTTTCCTGTCCCCAAAGTTATAGAGAACGTTCCCCACAAAAAGCACCAAAAAGGGGAAAATGAATCTCTTCCTTAGCACCCCTCTTGCTCTGAGCCAGCAAGGGCTCCTTGTGCAGGGCTCTCTGGGTGAACACCAGGCCTTGGAGTGCTCAAGCCAGGCTGAGCTCAGCCCAGGGCTCTGCCAGAACTCTTGCAATCTCATGCTCAGCAATAACTTTACCCTCCTCGGCAGCTGCTGAGAATTAGTTCCATCAGTTATTGCAGGAGGAGGGTTTTTGTGTGTGTGTGTGAGCATTTGCAGTATCAATCTTACCCTGTTTACACACCCTTGTGTGTGGCTCCACTGCTTGTCCCTCACTGCCCTACAGTTTATTTATGTAGGTTTTAAACATCATGAGAAGATAAATTTAACTGACAGTGACAATTTCTTTAAAATTATCTCTCCTTTTTTTCGCTGGGTAACGTCCTGCAGCTTTCTGAGACAAGATATGCTGTAGCACAGTGTGTGTATATATATATATATCAACAGAGATGTACAGCATGCCCTGGAGAAGGATCTCTCTGACAAAAACTCAGCCTATTTTATTGATGAGAAGTGCTTTAACCTGAGGAACACATTGGACAGCATCAACTTTTACCATGGAGTGGAAAAAGCAGCAGAGATGTGAGTACGAGTGGCTACTGCAGCCTTCACTGTGTGTACTCCCTGCTGTAAGCAAGAACCTGATTCAGCCCAGGCCTTATCTTTGAGAAGTGATATAGAAAAAAGTGGCTTCTCTCTCCTCAGGGCCCTGTTTTTCCCTGGTGTGAGACCCTCCATCATCATCCTGGGTCCTGGTTACAGCTCTGCTGCAGTTGGCTCCTTGCCCTCAAACTCCATTGTGCAGGGTCCCCCCTTGTTTTGATTTACACTGTTCTGTGGCTTTCAGGTTTCAGAACCACGTCAAACCAAATAAAAATTCAGCTGAGGTGTGCAGGTAAGTGCAGCAAACAGCACATAAATGTTCACCAGGGACTAAATATACTGTCTGTGAAAGAGCTTGGGTTGTTGTGAAATTAGTCCATTTGGCACAGCTTTAGTGCTACAGACTGAAAGAAAATTACTGAACTAAAATGTCTCAATTGCAGGCAGTTTTCAAACTGTTTATTAGCAGTGTCCTCATCAAGCCCTGCATCCAATCCAAGTGCAATAGCAGCAGCAGAGCATCTTGCAATAGAGGGCAGTGTTTTTGTGCTAATGACTTGTCAGTTCCTTTATCATTAACATAGCAGTGCTTGAATGGTGCATGTACTTCACAATCTCAAATGATAACGACTCTGTCTTGTTGGAAGGAGAAAAAAAAATCAGTATTATTTGTTTACTTATGCTCTGCTTTTCATTAAAAGATCACCTCATTCACTACCGAAACGAGGGCATATCCGAAGGAAACTTGGCAGGCATTCTGCTGACTCCAGTAACACTACCTACTTTTAGGATCAGCAATGAATAAAATTATTCTTGCCAGCTCTAGTAAAAAGCAGATTCATGTGGATAAGTTTTGCAGCCCTTTTCCTTTCTCACCATCCATTATCCAAAGAAACTACATTCTTCACTAATGTTTTCCTGAAACCACTTGGCAGTCTGAGACATACCTGCAGCGCTCAGGAGCAGAGCAGGTGTTTTCTGCCTCAGTAGACCCAGATGGATAAATTACAACTTGAAAAAGCAATGTTAAAGAACAGATTAAGTACTAAGTATTTCAGATAGTCAAGGTGGAAACCTACTTGGAAATTCAATTTTCTGATGAGAAGATGAATATAATCCATCAGATCGTAGAGCAGGAAAAAAATCCCAAAGCAAATATCCTGCAGAAAATACACCAAGATTGCCTGGATCAGAAGCTGTAAGCACAGGTTCTGTAGACTGACTTATGTACTTTACTATCAGGTTGGTTGCCTGAAACTTTTCAGGGCAGCTGCCTAAATAAGTGTGCAGCACTAAGGAATTCCAAATCATTTAGGAAGATCGGTACTTCAGTTTGGAGACAGAGGAATACCCTATGAAAACCTGAAGAAAGGCTACTGAGAAAACAAGCACTGACAGAAACAAAATTAACCTTTTCTTTTTGCATCCCTTAATATTTACTCCCAGGGTTCAATTGAAATTTAGAGTAAGTGTGGAAGCCAAAATATAGTGATATATCCCTGCAGAGTTTAGAATACAGGCAAAATTCTTAGAAAAAAAGTTTTGTGTTGGGAAAGAAGTTTAAATGCAGACAGAAGTTTGTCTTAGCCTTTCAGTTTGGTAAGTAAAATATCTGTACTTTTCATAGAACACACTAAATACTTGGGTGAAGAGAGGAGTGATCTAGCAGGCTAAGCAAAGCATTAAAGAAAGTGGTGAATTTAACTCCAAAGACAGTAGTTTACACTGCAGCAGCAGTTTTGAAGCCAGAGGCTCAGGCTGCAAGTTATGTTAAATTCCTTACAAGTGTTTCAGTTCCTGCAACAAGTTCCTGGGCTAAAGTCAGTGGAGACAATATCAGGTGCTCTCAACATGCAGGGGCCAACTCTGTCCTGCCCTGAAAGGATGCAGAGGCTGGACTGGAGTGCACATCTGAGGAGATGTGGAATCATTTATCCAGCATTAACTTAGCCTTTAATAATCATGTTGCTGAAGTATCTGATGCAAAGAACAAACTCCAAGCACAACTGGCCAAGGTAAGATTCACTAAGAGTTGGCAGCTGCATATTATTATACCCAAAAGGCATAGAAATGTTCTCTGGAGTTTACATCCTCCCTGAATAAGCACCTCCTCAAAGGATAGACCTGTATTACCTTTCCTGGAGCTGCACTTGACTCACACACGGCCTGAGAAGAGTTTGCTCACAGACAGATGACAAAGTTTCACAGGAAACCTTAATCACACACTGATTATGTTCATTTGCAACTCACATGTTTAAACTGGGGAAAGACATCTTAGATAGCATGTTTTTGATGTTACATTAATTGGTGATACTCCCTGTCCATGTTCTGATACAGAAATAGTACACTAAATTTTATTTTATTTTTAAACAGTGAATGAACTTTGGAAAGCGTGCAAATAAAAAGGCCCACAAATAGCACATTTATCTGTTTTAGAGGAAGAAGATGATTAAGTTTTTGCATTTTTATTTTGAAGCAGCCAGGGGAGAGCCCTAAAATAACTAAAATGTAGAAGTATTTACATACAGAATGTCATTAGTCTGTCCTTGACACCTAATTTCCAAGTTTTCCTTCCCCTTTCATAAACACGTTTCCATATCTTTGGCCTGAATGTTGGCCTGGTTCTGGACAGAAACAATCTCATATTTCCAAGTGGGTCACAGTAAACTTTTCAAACATTTGTTCTGCCTTTGTCCTCCTATTATACAAGGCAGAAGTGGCTCAGAAGAAGACAGACCTGTATCAGTCTCTGTCTGTAATGCCTTTTCAGCAAGTTTTCACTAAGTCACAAGTGCAAGTGTATTAGTTGAGTTTTGAAATATATATTCTGAAGTTGACCTGAAGGTTAACTTTATACTGACAGATAAAAATCTTGTTAAGCAGCAAGACTCACTGTGTTACTTTCATATGGCTTCAGTCAGAGTTCTACTGTAAGGTCTTTAAGGTCTTCCAGTAAGATTCTTTCTCTTATAGAGCAGGCTCACATTTACTCATTTTTTTTCAATGCACATTTGGAAACAATAGAGTTTTCCTGCCATTCTACTTGTCATAAGTAGTTTAAGATGTTTTCAGTTTATTTTTAGGGACTCTTAGGAAAGTGCAAACTAACCACCTAAATAAGTGTAAGCTCACAGCACAGCACTTAAATACATGTTTATTTGGGTTTTTCTTTCCTCCAATGCCTACAAAACATGAAAGATGTAGTTTTTTGTGTATTTTAAGTTGTATATGGTCTGGCCAACCACAGCACCTTATCCCTAAATTGGCCATCCATCTTAGTTTCCCATGGATTTACAGGTAAGAACATTTGCTTCACATTTTCCATTGGTATTTTCTACTGCTTGAAAGTGCCCTTTTTATAAAATAACTTATGGCCTAAGGTAGGACAGGGTGCACATATGGGATCACAAAGTGCATTGTGAGATACTGACACACGAGCAGGGGTTTTGTCATGGAGTCCAGCTGACACTGGGACATAACTGCTGACAACTGGATTATAATGGAAAAAACAAGAGTTATGTCCCTATGCTGTCACACCATTAAATAGCAGTAATAAGCTACCTGGAGAAACTTGAGTATTTGTACAAGGAATAATTAATTTGTGTGGTATACATGGATAAAAAAGTCAAGATTGAATTCTATGAACTAATGCTGCTGTTTCTGCTGAGTTACCAGTTAGCACACACATAGCAGAGATACTTTACTCATCACAAACTCCATAGTAATGTAGTTACATCAGGATAACGAAATGCTGGAGGGGAAGCAAACAGCATGTGCTGGTGAGGAGGAATTCAGGCTGGTCAGTGTTGGCAAAGGAAAGGAAAATACAAGAGGTTCACTGAGCAAAAACACTGCTGGTTAAGCTCTGGGTGAAGTTATAGGGTAGAAGTGCTGTTAATTCTCACTCCTGACCACAGAGGAACCAGAGGAAGGAGAAGGCAAGGGAGGGCAGAAGTGAGTATGGATGAGTGTCCATCTAACAGGTATCTATCAGCAAGCCTTTCTTCTTTCTCCACTCTGTAATAAACATTGCTGGGTTATGCTTTAATACAACAGCCATTGGCTTAATTCTTAAATCCTACCAGAAATCTGTTCTTCCACTGGGGTGTGATTATAGTCAATGCAGCTACTACAGCTCCTCTTTCCTTCTCATCTAATAGCAGTGAGACAATGGGTGCCACAATTTTGGGGTTTATGTTTAAAAAATATCAGTCTTTTGGTTTTGCACTGATTTCCTCAAGCAGTGAATGACACTCTCTGAGACATCCTTCTTTCTGACAAACTATTTTCCTAGCTAAGCAGGGTAGCTCTCATAAAATGAGAGAAAAATGTCAGGAAAATTAACGTAGAAATGATTTGCTATCTTGAAAGCAGGAAAAGCTGTTATTTTAATGAGGTCTGGAGCACATTTTGGAATGAAAAATACTTTTCTGATTTGTGAAACAGCAAAATCTTTTCCAGATCAAAACCAACCCCAAAACAACATACAGGGAACCTCCTGCAACCATTTGTTTCTAAAATCAGTACTCTTAAAGGGGAAAGAGTAAAAAAACTACATGAAAGAGTAAATAGTGGGAATATGGTGACGATCTAAAAATGACCTTCTGTTGAAATGGCACGTTTTCTTCTGTTTATATCCCTGGCACATAGAAGCCTATGATTAATTTATCTTACTTGATTCTGGGCTTAATCTTGGTCATAATAATGTGAGTTCATCCAGAATTTGGATAGTGGAACACTGGAACTATGAGGTGCTGGAGGCAGAAGCCCAGAAGCCCCAGTGAGGTATTTGGCAAGAGTTAGATCACAAGCCAAAGAAGGTATTACAGCTCCACTGTATTTCATCACCACTGGGCTCACAGAGCTTGTGGTTATTTGGGGATGCAAATATTCTGAGGAGTCTAAATCCCAACATATGACTCTGGTCAGGCTCAGAGCTGCTTTAGGACCACATCTTTAGTCTGGTGAACAGAAAATACAGTGTACACAGCTCAGTGTAGAAGAGGGTGCCTCAAGAAACAGTCTGTGCCAAAAGACGTTACGATAAATATGTTTTACATTTGGTGTAAAAAGACACAAATCTTTAGGAACAGAAGGAAAACCTCCAGTTGTGGTGCCTGCTCCCTTTAATACGTTTGTGTCTCTTTTCCATAAAGTGAATATTAACATAAATAGTTACCTTGGCTTCAGTCTCCTGGAAATAGCCAATGGGGCAGGGTGTTTATGTACATTAGCTCTGGGAATCAGTCAGACCAGACAGCAAGGGACATATTTACATAGTCCAGTATTTACACCCTATCTAAACAGAAGATCGTCCCTGCCAGCTCCAACACCTGCTCAGAAGTGTTCCTGTGCCTGGGGGCAGAGTGCCCAGCACCACCCTCCCTGCAAGCCCTGCTCTTCCCCTGGAAGCACAGGGATCGGAAGGATGTTAGAAAAACAGGTACATGTTTAGTAAAGCCATGAAAAAGCAACCACCCACTCCAATAAACAAGTCACCGTGGTTCTGAGTATTTCCACTCAATTCACTGGCAATGTGTGCTTTTAGAAACAGCTCCATTTTGTTGGGGAATTTTTACCCCTGGGGTGTGAAAAGGCATTATATTATATCAATGTAGGAGGGAAAATAACTCTCACTTTCCTTTCTGCCTGGTGTATTTTTACTCTTTACCTGAAGAACCTACAGTCTTTTGTTTTAGTAAGTTACTGCCTCAGAGTCTACATCCTTCCCACATTGTTTTTATTAAATTGATTTATAAATTTAAGGTAAAAAACTTTCTTGTCTTAGCAACTATTGAGTATGCTTATACGGTGCCTAGAAGAATTGCATACATTTTATATTTACACAGCTTTCTTCTAATTCAAGGGAGAGCCTACTTAATTTTACAACTAACATTCAACAAAGAAGGAAAGTCAGGAAAACCTCAGTGGCAATAATAGCAGAAACTGCCTCCCAGCCTCAAACTTCTTATCTAAGGTCTGAAAGGAGCCCTCCTACGGCTTTTGCATAGGACATAACCTGTTCCTCCGAATGGGAATAAATAAATACCAGAATTCCATGGGAGGTGCCCACGCAAGGAGCACAGAGAGGAGCAGCAGCATCGGGAGCTGTGGGAGGACATGCTATAGGAGAGGGAATACTTTCCCTCTGGCACTTGTCCCACAAATCCTTTCATCTCAGACCTCAATCTATCCTCCCATAACTTTTTAAACATATTTTTGTTGATTTTGTTTCTTCCTCTTCCTCTTTTGATGCTTTAAAATCTCAGTTATTTACAGTTTCTCATGCCCATTCATGGTGCCCATGAGTACAGTTAATCTCAGAATCTAATATTAGAACTTGTTTGAGAGTAATGTTTTCGGGTGATTAGTGAAGGGTGACTCAGAAGTGGTTGGGAAGGTGTGTGCTGCTTGGTGGGGACAGCTAAAAATTTTCTGGAAAAACCTGTTTGAAGGAGGAAATAGTTATTTAGGAATAGACTTTTGCCTCCAAACCAAGGGAAATTACAGATCTGAAGTTAAGGCAGTCATTTGAAGGCAAAACCAGATTTATCGCTCTCCTAAAATGGTTGCCTTATCTCATAGGGTCAAAAAGACTTGCACAGAGTCCATCAGAGTATGAACTATGGGCAAGTGGAGAAACAAGAACGTGTCTATGACATGACAGTAAAAACTGTCAGGTCCAAATTAATTTCAGATTGAAGATCTGGGTTGTGCTTGTAATCCAAATATTGCAAGATAGCATAGTTTTACTTTGAAATAATGTGGCATATATAAAAAAATTAATTGTGAAATCAGTCATGAGGACACTATTCAGTTAAGTATAACTTGAACAAGTGTTAACTTTTACACTATAATTTAGGCGAAATGTGGAAACATGGATGAAAAGGGTTTAGAAAAACTAACTGAGAGGCAAAATATTAAAGAAGTTTATGAAATGAGGAGGCACAAGTATGTTCCTCCCGCCACATTACTGCTGTTTTTGCTGCTGCTTTTTGCATCCAGATAGCAACCACTGAGTTAGCTTAACCTCAGAAACAACAAAGAAACAAGGTCAGGCTTCGGCATTTTAAAAATGCTTATGTTGTACCTAAGACTACCCTGAGTACGTGATGAAACATGTGGGACTACTCTCGGTCCAGCTAATCCAGCCTACAGAAACCATGGCCTTGGTAAAATGAGTGGCAGGAGCAGTTTTGTCCATGCTCACAGGAATGCTGTGCACAAAACTTTACTCATGTCCTGGAAGGGGAAAGTTTCCGGATGTGCAGCTGCCGGTGCCCCACCAGGCTCTCCTAGGAACACGCTGCTCAGCATTTGTTGTTTTTGCTTCCTGCCTTTGGAGGTCATCCAGGAATGACGTGGGCTGGAGCAGCTCAGTCTGGTGATCCTCCCCACCAATCCCTTCATGTACAGCACATTCTTTAAACCATTCCATCCAATGTGTGGCCAGAGTGAGTAATCGAAAACTGTTTGCACAAAGCTCCTGTGATGCACTGGAGGTGGTTCCCCTGAGGCCATTTTTCTTTGTATGGCTTAAATGCCAGTGATTTTTTTTGGAAAAAAAAAAATAAAAAAAATTTGAGAACACACAAGGAACCTAAACCACATCCAGCAAGGCATAAAGATGGATGTATAATTGCACATTTGAATTTTGAGTTCACAGGCAGGCTTAAACAATATTTTTTTTTAGCGAATGAATGAATGAGGGGTTTGCTCAGTAGCACTAATCAGCTGCCCTCCTCGTGTTTAATGTGCTTGCAGACATTTTCTTGCAGAAAACATTAGTTTCCTCCTCTTCTCGAATCATATTAGAACAATTAGAAGTAATTCAGTGTAAGACAGCCTGCAACCTAATCCAATTCACCAAATAAATTAAAATAATAGACTCATACCATCACAGTACCAGCACAGTGACTGCATGACACACTTACTGTAACACTTGCACCTGTGTGAGCTGTGGCACTGCTCTGGCAGCTGGTTTCACTGTCATGCTTCACTGCCAACCAAGTGCTCTAGACTGCTTTAATTGTATTGTTTCTTTGATAGAATTGCCCCACAGAGTTGAATCACCATTTCCAACTGCTGCTCAAGAAAGTGTTACTACCAATAAAGACCAAAGTCTGAACCACAAAGGTCCTACCCAGGATCTGGACCAAGAGAAATCCTCTGCTCCACCAGAAGTGGAAAACATGTAATCCACTCAATGCTTTCTGAAATTGAGACATGATTGTGCCCAGTCATGAACAGTGAACAGTGGGAGCAACAGATGGGACTGACAGGGTTGTAAACCTGTCCCCAAGTCACATCTGCTTCATCACCAGCACTGCCCAGGAGCTGGACTTCACCTTTGCCACCTCCAGATGAACACACAACATAAAACAATAAAGTTCTGACATCAGTGCAAGCTACTCAAAGTCTGCTTCTGAGCAGCAGAAGACCCAAATCCTTGGTGCTTTCAGGGAAAAGGAAGGATGTGGGCTTGATGCATAATGAAGATATTTAATGTCATTAAGTCTCTTTCTGTAACCAGTAAAACTGGAGATAAGATGTAAAATGATGTATCCAACAATGCACTCACCATAAGTAGTTCTGCTGCAAAACAAGTAGCTACCAAAGTGCACTGAATTACCTACATAAATATTTCCTCTAAATCACAGCTAGCTTACAGTGAGTATCTAATTAAGAAGGAACCACTGCAGAATTAAATTACAGGGGGAAATTTACTGCTCTTACCTTCACTTTCTTCCATACTGAGTTCCCTTCATAACAAACCAGATTTTTTTCTCTTCAGTCTATAATCAGTAAAGGCTCCTTTTTGGGTGAAGATGCTCTCAAGCTGGCTAGGTGTTGAGAAACTACCTGTGAGGGCTCAGTTCAACGTGGAAAAGTGGCTCAAAATGTTCAGTCATGTTCACACGCTGCTGCTTTGGGGTCCAAAGGGATTCATCCACTGCAAATCTGCCTTGCTGTAAGGGTTGAGCAGGTTTGGACAGTGTTAGCCAGGAGATCTTCCACATTGCTCCATGTACAGTGTCAACAATCCCTTAAGGATCTGGACTGGGATGCAGGTTCTTGGCATCCTCACCTCTTTGGGTTTTGTCCATAAACAACGTTTCAGCAGCAGGAACTATTTCAATTTTCAAACCACACACATCATCAGCAAATCTGATACAACTTAGTGTGTAGACAAGATCTAAATGGCACCATAATTTAAATCACATTATGCCACTTTTAGTGGTTGTTGAAATTCAAGTTGCATTGATTTTAGCAGACTGGCTGAGAAACTGTGTTATTTCAATTTGTCCTCTTCCACTCTAAAACTGTCTACAGGAAAAGCTTAAACAGATTTTCCACACTGAATCTGGATAAATGAGAGTAACATAATAATCATTTGGTTAGGAAATATAAACAATTTCCCTCTTCTTTCTTTTTGAAGACTGAACAAAACTTTTGCCTTGCGATTTCTCTCTCTTTTTTCCCATACACAAATTAAAACATACAAGAAGCACTAGAGGATTCTCAGGGATAACATGATTATATGATAACATGCACTGCAACTGAAAACTGTGCTATACTCATTCCATGGGTCTTTCCTTTTTGGTGATGTTTACTCCTTATCTTCTCCATTTACAGAAAATAACTCTTCAAAGGAAGTTAGTCTTCCCTCTACAGCTCCCATGGAAGTTTTCAAAACTTTGAGAATTTAGTTTCAGTAGGGAAATGTAACCTGTGTTCATATGTTCTTGCAGCAAATGTCCCCAAAATACTTGGAGTATGAGACCATTTCTAAGGGGACATACTTGATTTTGAATTTTTATAAGGCAAAAGGAACTAAGAATTGAATGAAGGTTTAAATGAAAATGATAGTTTATTGGAATTTACCTCTGCAAAATGTTCACAGATGAAGCAGCAGGTTTTTTTACTTAGAATAAAAATTAGACAGCGAAGCAAAATGGAAAGAGATCCCTGTACAGTTATAAACACTGCCTCTATGAAAATGGCTTTATCACAAAAGCATGGTTGTAATTGCCCCATTGCTATAATTCACTGCTTCTCTTCTGGTTGTCATAAACTTATATTCCAATTTGCCTATAAATTTCATAATTTTATAATATGAAAGAAATGGTGCATTTCTTAGTGGAAGTTGTTCACTTGTTTTCCAGGAACAACTTCATTAAATGCTTTCATGTGATGTATGAGTGCAAGGCCTCCTCCTTCTGGCTCTCCTGAGAGATTTATGTCCTTTTAGAGAAATGGCAAGATCAAGCCAATGTTACACAAATCAATCTGATTGATGTGAGATTATAGTAAACTCCTCCCCTAAATTGACCAAAATGACATTCCAGAATGGGAGCAGTTCCAACAGGAGTGTTTAAAAGCAGGGGTGAGTTCTGACCTTACATGTGTGTGAGGTTTACACAAACATTCTGCTTTGTTCAGATGCTTCAGGAAATCTTCCAGACAGAAGCTACAATCATGTTACTGGAGAGACCCTAAAGACAAAGGAGAACCCACTGGAAGTGACTCAGACCTGCCTGCAGGGAAGAATGAAATGACCCAATAACGGACTTTGCTGTGATGCATCTCAGTTTCAGTAAGGAAAGGCCAGACTGCTCCATCTCTTCCTTCATCAGCCACTCAAGAACAGGGAATTCAGTGACAGTGTGAATCAGTCTGATGAGATTAGTGTGGCATTCACCACATTGGGATTCAATTCCGGGAGGACAAAAAAGTAAAATCCAAGCAGCTGCATTGAAATAATGGGCCAAAACATCAACACGAGTAGTTGCCTTTAGAACTCCAATGTGTGTAGTTATCTTTAGAATCCCTCTGCCAGGACAGTTAAGAGTTCAATTGCTTTTGGTGGTTGATTTCTTTTGGGATTCAGTTAGGACTTAGGAACTGATTTTAATTCCATCCTACAGAGAACAAGATTTCACTTTGGGAGATACCTATTTTAGGAACATCTGAGACAAAAGTCTGTCTTATGAGGCAAAAAAACCCTATCTGATCGTCAGGCTCCTTAAAAAGTTAATAGCAAACAGGAATGAGGCAGCATGTCTTACTGGCTCGACTAATTTCCAACTATATGGTGGCTCCAGTACAGTCTTGGTACAGATTAGCTCATTTGGCATATATTTTGGCTATAAAGTGGGGGGGCTTTGCTGGCATCAGCTTGGTGATCCCTGTGCTGTGATCCTTTGTGTCTTTCTGGATAGATGGGAAGATGTCTGAGATATGAGTCAGCCTTCCCTAATGACTGAAGGGTCTTCTGAATTTTAATTGCATTTATCTCCTTCCAATCCAGTCAGAACATGTCAGTGTTCCAAAAGAACACTGTCAAGTATATCTTCTTTAAAATACTGTTGTCAAATTGTTCTGTGGGGGTTTACCCAAGAAATTCTTCTCACAGCTGGAGTGAATTTCACAGTCTAGTAAAAGAATTTTGCATATTTTAATGAAAAGTAGAAAATTATTCCCTTTTCATTTTTGTCTCTAGCAAAACCCTACTATACACAACAGCTTCACATACAATGAGATTAATGAAGTACATAATGCTTCAACTGAGTATATTATTTTTACTAAACTGTTTTATCAGCTCAAAAAGCTTCTATTCAAACAAGGAAGTGGCAATAAATCATAGTTTATTGTACTGACATCTTTTCACTTTTTCTAACTCCTTAAACCATAAATGTAGAATGTAATGTATCTCTTTTTTTTAGCCTCATACCTCCTTAATAGGATCCTGACATTTCCTTTGGCGCATCCATATTTCTTCAACTTCATGCTCTGCTCTCCACATCTATTCTGTCACAAAATATTGGTTTGGATCCAAATTCTTTTATACCCAATTGGATAGTTTTATTCACGTGGCTTTTCATATCACATAAATCAGGCCTGTTCCAGACACAGGAGTTCAGCTGCAAGAAACCAGAAGAAGCTTCTGATTACACTGTAGCATTCACTTAGCAGCTACATTTATTATGGCAGCAGATAATTTGTCACTTCTGTTACTGCCACACCATCAATTAGGCAGGCATGTAAGACAGTATAATAATTTTATTAAAATCCCCCAACAAATTGAACAAAGCAAGATGGCCTTAAATATTAATACACAACTTTCAGACTCTGAGTTTTGTGCTCTACATCCTCCCTGAAGATCTCTTCCACAAAACTGCAGCATTAGGATTGATATCAGTCCTGTCAGCAGGATTGCAGGCATCCAAGGTACAAAACATGTTTCATTTGGCATCAAAAATGCAGACTGTCACATTATCCCTTTTTCTTCCCACAGCTGCCAGTCATGCTGTTGATGTTCCAAAGGGTCCTGTCTAAAAACAATTTGGAAGCTTCATTTGAAGTCTCTCGAACACCAGAACGTCTGTGCATTTTTCTTCAATTAGAGTGAAAGGACATTACCATGACATACTCAAAGCCCAGAAGTACACGGGGGTTCTGAATCAAGCTAACTCCTGGTAGCTCTGAAGTGAGAGCTTCATAGACTGTCACACAGATATTCAGAAGTATTTTAGGCTTAACATACATGCAAGTTTTCTAGTTTTCTGTCAGTCTAATATGATTCCCACTATTTTAACCCAAATGTTTTTACAAGTACAATGTTTACTAGATGTAGTTATCTTGACAGATAATTAACATATACTTGACAGATAATTAACATATCCTTCCTCCAATGCATATAAATTTTACTCTACCACAGCTCCCTAATCCAGACCAAGTTATGTTGGACGCTGTGGCTGATTAAAATTATTGAATGGTTTGTTCATCAGAACTGCAATTAGAAATAGAAATTCTGACAGGGATTTTGAAATTTGGACAGTTTTTTTCCAGCACTTTTTTGCTTGAGCTCACGTCTCAAATAAAATGCATTTTCTTACAGAAAAAATCCTATCTGAGAAAGTAAAACCATTTGCTACTTCACTTTTAAAAAATTTTTTGCTTTTAAATAATTTAAGTGTATTTCTCTCATCTGGTTTAAAGGAAGAAGAATTCAGCCCAATAGCTCAGCTGCAATAGAGAAAGAAAACATCAAATGAACCACTTCTTTGTAACATGTAAATGTTATCTGAGTTGCTGTTTATTTAAAAGGAAGTGCTGATGTTGGCATTTGTTCCCTGTGTGTGCTGCCAACTTTGTAGTTGGAGGGATTAGACAGAAAACAAATTAATAAAGTCTAGTTTTTCTGTGCTTAAAAAATTGGGACTATCCTAAGATGAGTTAAATAGTCTCTGGAAAAATCAATCTTTCTTATAGCCCATAGTGCATGGAGCAGTTTACCAGCTCAGTGACTACACAAGATTTGCCTCATGTCCATTGACAAGCCATGGGAAGCAGCGTGGCCAATATCAGCTCACAGAACATCTTGATTTCAGAGCCCCACATTCAGTGGTTGTTCTGGCAAAGTGGTTCTGATTAATGTGCTTCTGTGCCAAATCTGGACCATTCAGCACATCCTGCCTTACCAGCCTAAGCTATCATGAACTACCCCAACACTCTCTAGTAACATCCATCCCAAATGGATTCTACAGTCATTATGCTCCCAGAGAGGCTGCACAAACGAGAGGCTGCAAGTGAATACAGCAATTAGATATATCAGAGGGGCTTAATCCACTGCTGAAGGTCAACACAAGCAAGAAAGCATCACTTCTTACAGGTGCTGTGCAAGTTAGTTTGGCAAATAGGTTTCATATTGATTCAGTCCAAGACAGCTGTACAAATCCTGCCTGAAAGTGTGACCTGTCCACTTTAAAAACCGGAATGGGGTGAGGGACAGCTGAAGTTATGTGAGCAACCTGTCCCCTTATCTTTTTAAGGGCCGCTGAAGTTTCCACTATAGATAACAACATACAGGCCTTCAAGTGATGCCTGCAAGAAGCACATGACACTCTGCAGTTACTGATCCTCCACAAATCAGTGCCAGAAGACAACATTTCTGTGAAGGCAAACTCCCTTTTCATTGACAAGAAGTGTACAGGAACATGATGTTCTTAAAGTGCTCTGAAATTGTCCTTCAGTCTGTAATCAAGACTGCTCAGGTTTCTAGTTCTCAGTGGGGCACTACCTTGTGGGATGGACAGGAGAAGGATTGCATAGGCTTTGAGATCTGACTTTTCTGGACGACAGTTGAAACATATTAACAGTGCAGTAATCCTGGTAAAGGATTAGAGGAAGAACTAATGATAAGGCAGCACAGCTGTTTTGGACAAAACGGAGTAATAAAGTTCTACTGTTATTTGTACTTCTTCCTGGATTTACTCACACTAATTTACAGAGTAAGCAGCAAACTATGGTTCCAATAACTGAGCTGTTCCCTGCCACCTCAGGGTCCTCTCTACAGGGCAGCTCTAGGAACACACAAAACGCATTTTACGCTGAACAGAAGCCAAATCCGAAACAATGCTAGATCTGAGAGGCTCCTGAATAAATTGGCTGTGTTCCTTCCCCTTTGTTTTGTGTGGGTGGTGGCCCAATGTAGCTACCAACACAAGTGCCCTTGCAGAGCACACCCGCCGGGGCTGTCAAGGTGGGCTGTGGCCCAGACATCCCCCACACAGCTTCTCTCCTTCAGGTAAAAAAGTAATCTCTCCTGGCTGTTGTGTCAAAGCATTCACACACAGATAACGTCTCTAACGATTTTAAGTAATGGGAAACCATTTTGGAACACGAGATTGGGAAGTGACATCCAAGCCTGTTTCTGATACCTGTTAAACCCGTGTCACACTGACTGCTCTGCACCTGGATTTTCCTCAGGATGATGCCACGGTCATGAGGTAGATGCCTATGGAGAGGGCAGGCTGCTCCATCCAGCAGGCTAATGCCAAATGGCGCCTTTGTGGCATGATTTTTTTTGAACCTAGGGAAAGTCCCAGAAATATCCGAGTTTTATATTGCACTATATGACTGCAGAGCAGTTCAAGGGGTCCTGGTGGTGCTGCTGGAGACAGGAGGAGCTCTGTTCCTGCAGACTTCACAGTAATCTGGTTTCAATTAATATCATACCTCGCTGTTTCTTACTCAGAAATACATCACAACAACTTTCTATCCCAGAACCCTCCCTGGGACATGACTTTAGGTGGGAGGAGTGAGGAATCTCGCTGTTTTGTTTCCCAGCAGGGAAGACTGTTACCACTGGTAACATTTTTCTCCCTCTCTATGCCTTTGTATGGAGACAAGGGAGATTTTATCACTTGCTTCTGTTACTACCAAACCCTGGAATAAAGCACTTTATTTGCATTTCATATACTATTTTTACAGTGTATGAAGAATAATATTTGTGTTGAGCTGTTAAATATTGACAATAGTCCCACCCTATTTATCAAATACTGACAGCTGACCAAGCAAAGGAGTAAAAGTTATTTGGAAATTTGGATCTTCTTGAAGCCTTTAAATATATTTCTAGAAGTTGGAGGCTTTCCCAGTTCACACAGCTACTCTAATAGCTAGACATACTTGCTCCCTTCCTTATGCCAAGAAGTCAATTAAGAAATACATAGCAAAAGGGAGGCACTTCTAAGGGAACTCATTTTTTTTACTTGTTCTTTACAGAAAAAAAAAATAAAATAAAAAAATCTTTGTCTGAAAACAATAAACATAAGTGAAAAGCCAGCCTGAATCAAAGCCTCGAATTTGAAAATTTGGGGGCTTCGAGATGGAGATGGTAGGGCTGAACAATAACTCTGAACATTACAAATTCCAGCTCCCTCTGACAGTGCCTTTGTTCAGAGGTTTTCTCTCTTAAGACCTCAATTCTGCTTTTGGGTGGAGCACTCACTTGGTACATTGTCAGTACAAACAACACTGAATTTGTCTGCACAGTGTGAACTCCATCTCGGAGTGACTGCCTGAACCCAGGGATCCACGGCAGAGCTGTTCTTTGAGAGCATCCTTTTCCATGAGTACAGTAATTCCCAGAGATTCATCTGACATCAGCAAGAACAAATCTTTATTGAGTGCTGCAAAAATAACAACACTTTACAAAAATAATCTTCTTCTCTAAGTATAACTGACCAGAAGATATTAAGTGCATTATCCTAGTGGAAAAAAACCTCTCAGTGATAAAAATGCTCTTGTCTTTTATTATGGTGTAAACAAATTCACGCTCAGCCTGTAGAATGCAGTTAATCCCAGTTGTGATGGGAATACGTCAGAGGAAACACATTTCTAACAATCATAAAGATACTCACATAGATAAACCTGAGAATCTCTTACAAAAGCCCCCAAGAGAATATAACGTTCTTTCAGGTTATTTTTTTCCATACATCTCTCTTCCTGGGAACTAGATCATTAATTATTGTACTCATATGCAGCCACAGACATCAAGAAGCCACATCTACTCTATTTCCATGTATAAACCCAGAAATTTAATGTGCAGTTCCATAACACTTAAAAGATAAGATCTGTTTTATAGCAAATAGAGTAACGTAGAGAAGACCAAAACCTGTCCCTGCCTGTTTCAAACAATGAGATAATTTTAGCTCCAGACAAGCCATTTCCTAACATTATCTAAACTATAGCTCATAAAAGTTTATGGACTCAAATTCCAAATAGAGTAAGAAAACAATGGATCTCAGTATCTTCACTAATGATAATAGCAGTTGGGTGCCATAAGGCTACTGCTCACAGTGAAATTTTACAGTAGTTTATTTTACCCAAATCTATCAGTGATTTATTCCTTTTTTTAAAGGAATTTAAAATCACAGAATTTGTAGAGATGGTGTGCTTAGTCAATATATGTGATGGTGCTCATGTTACATATACAGCCTTTCAGCTGGGTAAGACCTGGCATGTCCTTTCAGCACAGGTATTAAGGTGTGAATAACAGGAGACAAGGAATATTAACCATGGAGACAAAAGAGTGCCGAGTTTGGGATTTTTCATTTTAATTACCATTACAGTTTGGCAATACAGTTGCACTTTTTCATAACATTGCTGTATTTTAATTTTATTAAGGGGTATGGCATGAGAGGTACCTTTCAACATCTGCTTTTCCCCCCCTCCCTTTCCTAGTGGTGCATTTTGGCATTTCCAGTTTTAACAGAAGTCCAGGAATGTTCAGTTCTGTATTTAATTACAGCACATGCAGGCCCAGTGATGTAATAAGAAATCTCAAATCAAATGAAGAACACATGTCAACAGCTGGGTAAGTAGCTACTATCTTGGGTAAGTTTATGTGCTGACTTAGACCTCTGGAATATTCAATCTGAAGAGATGGAGTCAGACCTTTAGGTCAAACCTTTGATAACCCTCAGAGTAAAAGTGTTTTTTTCTCAAGAGTAAATAGAATTTCCTGTATTCTCACCCAATCCCCCTCTACCAAGCCTAGGTCTTCCTTGTTCCAGACTTTCCCACTGGTCTCAAGGACCAGGTATTTCTGAGGCCATATCTTACTAGTAAAGGCTGAAGAAAGCACTGACTATCCCAGACTTTTCCACGTTGCTCTTGCTGAGACCCCTGCCCAATTCCCCCAGTGGGTCCACATGTCCCTAGTCTTCCTTTTGTTGCCAACACATGTGTAGATGCCCTTCTTGTAGCTCTTCATGGCCCTTCCAAGACTTTGGCTTTCCTGACCATCCCTCTATGCTTGGACACCTCCTGGGTGACCTGACACTGCTTCCACCTCTTGTGGAAGCATCTTTTTCATGTCTGAGCTTTGTCAGCAACTCTTTGTTTATCTGTGCAGGCCTCCTGCTACTTTTAAGGTTTATTTCCTGCCCATTTTAATGGACCTTTCTCAAGCTCAGAGGAGGTAATCCTCAAAAAATCAGTAAGATCTCAGTGACCCCTCTTCTCTCCTGGACCGTATCCCATGACATCCCTGAACAGGCCAAAACTTGCTCTCCTGAAGCCCAGGGTTGTGATCCAACTATTTGCCTTTTTTTTTTCTTTCAGAGCCGCATCTTCAGAATTATGTCCCTTAAAAGAAGGAAATAAAAAATCCACAACCTGGATATCTTATTTCCCATCTCTGAAATTAAACATAAGCAGAAGTTAGCCCTCTCCTGACGACATTGCTACAGAAAGAAACCCCAGCCATTATTTAAGTCTCTTCCTCAGATACTAATTTTCTCCTTTCCCCTCTGAGAATGGGGTGGGTACCATCGAGTTAGAACACAGAGAACCCTCCCGTTTTGTGCTCTCTTTTTCAGACCAGTTTTCCTTTTTTATTGGTGGAGCAGTGTGACTGGAGCTTGTTCTTCAGCACATTTTTCCACGCTCTCCTTCAGAGTACTTGCTGTATCTTCTTCAGACAGATCCAGCAATTCATCATAACTGGCCCCCAAGCCTGTTTTGCTTCACTCATTGTTTTCAAACTTGAATCTCTGTCATTCATCATTGTTATGAAGGTAAACTGTAGGTTGATACTAATGTGGAGCACCCACCCTTCCCCTTAAAGAAAGCGTCTTCTAAGACCTTCCTCATCCCATGTGTCAGCTTGGAAGTTTTTAACCAGAAGGTATTTTCATTTTCTAGTATATAAAACTAAGCATTAGCTACTTCAAAAAACAATTATCTCTCAGAAGACCCGTTTCTGATACCATATTGAGAGTCCAACCATTTCAAACCCATGTCCTTGGGTCTTTTAAATGTGAATTTGAATGTATAGACAATGTGAACTTTTATACAGCCCCAATCCATGCCACTACTTTTGTCTCAGAACACGATCAAAGCTTATTTTTGTACAGCAGAAACACACAAAAGCCCTGAGAGATATGTACTTTACATTCGACACAGACATAATGTCACTATAATTAATCAAAACACATTCTAATGACACATTCTCCCTCACAAAAATGGTCAGAGTGCCCCAGAGCAGTTAATGACTGCAGACAGTGGAGCCCTGGGGTAGGATGGTCAATACAACAGAGCCACAGGTCAAAAAGGATTTTCTGGGATTCCCTCCCACCCCCTAAAATTACAGGCATGAATGTAAGGCATCACAATCATGCATTTTCTAATACAACCCAGCTCCTGGTAGCTACTGGAAACAATGGTAAAGTGCATAAACCTGAGCTATGTTCAGCAGAGATGAGAGTTCAAATTTCTGTACGCTCAAATGCTGATAAGAGACCTCTGTGTAATGAAGTTTTTAACCCCCAAGCAGCTCTGACACAAACTTCTCGCTGCACACAGTGGTTTTGGCTCATTTTTGTTCATCACTGCAAGAGTAAGTATAGGGGGCAACACATTCTATAGAAGAGATTGATGAGAACAGAGAATTGCAGCCCAGCAGAAGTAGATACACCAGCGACAAACATGAGCAAATCAGGAGGCTCCTGACCTGAATTCTGACACCAAAGCAGTACTATGACATTTTCAGCTTATTTCTGCATTTCTTCCCCCCAAATTCTTTTAAGAAGGAAACCCATCTCCCAGGCTTATTACAGGCTTCTTTTTCAAACCAAGGGAGATTAAATTCTTAAAGGAAAGGCACAACCAATTCCCGCAATGAAAAACAAATAACTAATAATAAATAAATAAATAGTGCCTTACTGTGCAATAAAGAATTTGAATTTATAGAGGATGTAAACCAGAAAATCTTTCTTCCAATGCAAATTGCTTTGAAGTATTAAAGAATGGTAGAAATTTCAGTATCACTGCATTATGATCCCACATCATGTAAGAACATGCTGGCTCAAGCCATAAAATAACCACTGGCTCCTAGTTACGTGCACTACCAGTTCAGATCTGTTCCCTGCCCTTAGGGCTGCTGAAAACCATGCTATAAAACAAACCTTGTATTAAAACTTAGTCAGGAGAATAAGATACAGGTCAGAGTGGCCTAAGTATTATTTGATGAAGGAAAGACCCTCCTAACTATTTAGACTTTATAGCTCTAGTTATTTTTCAACTGGAATCCATAAATGTTTATCCAGTCTTCCTGTGATGTCCTTTGATCTCTTACACTTTTATTTTTAAAAACACTGATAAAATTCCTGTAGCTATATTAGACGAATAAGTAGAGGAGACAACACAGTGATTTGAACTTTTGTTTGGATTTTCTCTCAGAATTTATAAACAAGGCAATCCTTCATTGGTTGCCAATGCAAAGAAATTCAAACTTATAGAAAATACACATGCTGATCTATAAGGCAGACCTATAGTACATGAATGAGACTCCACAGTGGCTGGTTTTTGTTGTGTGGTGCTTTTTTTTTAAAAGGCATTTGCTACTGTATGACTTTCACCAAACCCTCCAATATTGAATGGAATATTTTAAGTGAAAGAGATTGAAGGGAAATATGTCTAAATAAACAAGAGAGAGGTTGTCTTCTGGTGAGAAATCTTAGTATTGTGAAACAAACCTTCATGAGAGAACTCAGCACAAGAAAACCAGGCTTTAAACAAACAAAAGATGGTGATAAGAATAATCTCCAGGACAGGGGGCAACGAGCAAAGCGTGGTCAGGAAGGTGGTGGGACAATGTGTGCCGGCGTGTCTCTACTCTCCAGGGACAATCACAGTTTTCACAACCAAGGGGAACTGTCACAGGGAGCTACAGCAGCGCTGTGGGGTCCTGAGCAACACAGACTCATCTACTGGACCACAGTACACAGTTATGGTCACAAGAGCCATCCTGCACGCCGACAATTGCCTCCAGCACAGGCATCCTGCACCAAGCCCTGCACGATGCTCCTTGTAGCCTGTGCAGCCTCGGTGCGTCCCTCCCTTTAGAAGGAAAAGCGTTTCGTGAACGGGCTGCTGATGAGGCAAAGCTCGGGCTAAACATCCCGGCACTTGGTACTTGCTGTGGTGGAGTGAAAATACCGTAGGAGGAAAAGCGACATTGTTTTAAAAGCTCAGCTTCAAAAACAAACCCAGTCATGTTATTACAAACACGCAACAAAGACAGGAGTGTATTCATCCCCTCATATCACATCTGTGCCCTGCAGGCAATGTTCTGAGAGAAGTCTGTGAAACTTGTACTCGCAGCTATCTCAGACAGCTCCACCTCTGACTGTCTCAGCCCCGGCTCTGCAGAGCCTGACTCGCTGCCAGGGCTGTGGACGTGATCCCCTCCTGTTCTTACGCAGTCCTCGCTGTGTTTAACTCGCAAGCACTTACAAACACGCCATGCAGGAAGACAAGGTAAACATGAAAATGGACTCGGGAGTTTTATTTGCATCTCCTGGGCTCGTTTGCGTACACTGCAGAGAAGGGATGTAAACACGCCGCCGCTCCCGAGTCTCTCAGGGCAGGACTGTGCTGCTGCTCAGCACGGGGGGAGCTCTAAGCCAGCCCTCTGTCCGCGCAGTTTAGGATGCTCCTGCTCTGCAGATGCTGCTGCGACTTCAGCCTGTGGGCTGAGCTGATTAAGTGTTTATCGAGGATCTGCTACATGTTTTAGAGCCAAAACTGAGCTCCCTGCTGCTGTGGTTGCTGCATTACCTCCCTCAGCTGCTGAACTGGCTGCTGAAACGGCAGTTGCTTGTTCTAACCTGCCTCTGGCAAGCTCTGATCCATGGCACTCTCCATGCATCCTACCCTGCCCCCTCTCCTTGGGAGCGCTCCTCTTCCCGCTGTTCCTCCTTTCTGCTTGCTCAGGAGGCTCCGTGTCCCCACTTCACCTTCCCCATACATGGCTGAGCAGAACCCTTGCCGGGCCCCTCCCTCCCGACATCCCAGGCACAAAAGTAAGGGCATGCCTCCATTTCGTGTAGGAAAAGACATATCAAATAGACTTGGGGACAAGGCTGTCATGCCAGTGCCACAAACGCTGCACAGCCTCCTCAAGGCCTGCAGAGACAGACCTACTCCTGTGAAGAGGGCAAGTCCCAAAGAGTGGTAAGCTTTCCAGAAGAGATTCGTAACTAGAAAGTGCCATCCCAAGCTGTGTGGGCTCAGGGGTGCTATGGAAATTCAGTGACAATTAACCCATGTTAAAGACAGAGGGAGTTTTATGACTAACTCCTAATGGATGCCCTGTGCCACACACTGCAAAATATTTCTTCCTCTCCCAGATCCATAAAGCTGACCTTATTCCTTAAGTCTACAGGGAAAAAAGGGAGGAGTTCATCTGTACAGGTTACTAACTACACAATTAGTTTTGTACATGGGACTGAGCCTGAATGGATTGATTTGCCTGAAGAAAGTATCAGTACCTGTATTTGTCCTCATGTTTGTTAGTCTGAGCAGAGAGAGAACAGTTTTACAGCTAGATGGTGAAATGCCTTTTAAAATGTTCTCTGAATACTTCATTAAAGATTTTTGGCATAGCTGAGGTTTCCTGTGTCCTGAACACTGTACAGGCAAAAAGTGCCTAAGCAAACAATGGTGCTTTACTAAAGGCACAACTCTATACAAAAGAAAATCTTGGGAATAAAATGGCCCAGCAGAGAAGTTAAGTATCAGAGGGAGGCTTCTGAGCAGGTTTGGCTAGTTTGTTAACCTGCAAGTGATGTACAAAGCTTTAGTGCTAAACAGGTCATCCAGGGGTGGGTGGAAAAATATTAGTTTTTTCCTCGTCTGCAGCTTGTACAGGAAAGTTGACAGTCTTGCCAAGCAGACAGCCCTAAATGATACATTATTTTTTGTACCTCAAGTGAAAGCACTTATGCAAAAGAACTGCTACCTGGTTCTCCCCAGGGGCAGATAAATCAGAGCTGTGCACTGGAGACCACAAGTTCTATACATAAACATTTAAGCATTATGATATATTACCATTTATCTTTCATATTCTAAGAGCTGCAGAAGAAACTACTCACAGTATGACAACATTTACAACAGAATTTATGCAGCCAGATTCGCCTACTTAAGGCCATCACTTTGTAGTTAGACCTGTTGTAGTCTTGTGGAGTCCCCCAGCACAGGACACCAAGCCTGGTGTCAAGGATGTTTAATACCTTGAGGAAAGCAGAGGCAGAGCTCTCTCACTGGGCAACATTCAAGGCGCAGATGAAGAGAAGGGAGAACAACTGATGAAATGGTGACAGACTTGTTTTTCTGAGCTGAGCAGTGCACAGCTCAGTGAACAAATTTCCAAGGAGAAAAGCAGAACAGCTACAGATACGAGTGCAATTCAAAGAGGTGAAATTATACAGATTTACCTCAGACAGAAAGCATCCAGCAATCTCATCTCTTCCCCTGAAAGGACATTTTTTGGGTGTCTTTTAAACAAGGGAAATGCTACAGATTTAGCCTATCTGGAATTTTGGTATAATACTTTGTAACTCATGGGGGATTAACTCTGTTGAAGACAATACTGAATAATACAAGAATTATTAGATGCTGGCTAACATGAAGTGTTCCACAGTCCCTCCCTCACTTCTGCTGGTTTCCTGATCCTGCCCATTCCTTGGCTGGGCTGCTGGGCAAGGACTGGTCTGCCTTCTCCTCTAACCAGAAGAAATGCATATAATAAACCAACCATGGCACAGTGGTAAAAACTGGCCAAATAACTGAGTGCTGAGTTGCCTGAATGCATCCTCTGGAATGATTTCCTTCAGGTTTGGGTACCTGCCTACAAGTCACTAAGTCAGTATCAAGGTGTGTATTTATTCTCTTCCCCACACCACTAGCACCCTCCCCAGTAAATGCTGCAACTCTGCTAGAACTGGTCTACATATTATCTTTACAGCTTTGCTTTTTTGGGAGGTAAGATTCTTTGATTTAGAAGAACAGTCATTTTCCTGGAAATTTTCCATCGACTAAGCAGCATGAAGTCTGGAATAGCCCAAGAGAGGGCCAAGCCTGCCTTTGTATCTGCTTTTATCAGTTTTGATGGGTTAGGCTCTCCTTGCTTTCCTCCATTCCTGCTCTATATTTTAGGCATTAAAAGTCTGAAGTGGAGCTTCTGGTGTTTCTCCTGACCCAGCTGCAGACACCCTAGAGAAGCCAAGAAAAGACTGTAATTCTCACATGAGCAAACAAGCATGCCATGATCCTATCAGACATCAGGAGGGGCACCTATTCTCACCATTCCTCTTGGGGTGTGTTTGGGAAAACTACTTTACAACACTCTCAGCTTTGTAAGTAACCACAAAAAGACCCTCCACAATAATTTGTGATGAAAAAAACCCAACCTAGCAAATAAAACATGCAGCAAACTGACAGAAATTAAATCCTGCATTAGTAAAACTGTTTTTATTCAAAATTGTTTTTAAAAATGAGCCAGAAATTAGAGCTCTGCAACGACCTTTTTTTTTTTCCCCTTTTCATTCCAAATTCAGATGACTTTCATTTTTTCAGTGCTAGTCTCTGAATGGAAATATTAAGATTTCATTTGAAATACATGAATATGCTGAAGTTTCTGAAACCAAACTCTATCAGAAATACATACATGTACAGATAGACAAGGTGGCTGTGGGGAGGACTGAAAGGAGAGGCACCAAGCCACAATTCATTAGGCAGAAGTCAGTGTCTGGTCTGTTGAAAAGACTAGAACTGTTTATAGCAGGACTGAAGACAAGCCCAAAACAGCTGAAACTAATTTCCCAAAATAGCTCAGAATCCAGGTGATAGTACCCCTACAAGAGGTTGAGTAACCAGACTCCCTTGGTTGCTGATTAAGTTTTCACACTTTCCACGCATCTAAAACTGTCACATTTTCTCTTGTTATGGTTCAACAGTAGTTGTGCACAAGTCCTGAAACCCCAGTGCAGGCAGATTACTGGTGTTGGCCAAACACAGCTCCTACTTTAGCTACACAGCCTTCCTCCTCAAAGATTCCTTTCCCTGGAATCAATACCTCTTTCCAGCTCAAAAGTAGTAATCAAGACTACCAGAACAGCACTAACTTACTGTTTTCTTTTACAGAGGACTGAAAGATTCAGAAAGCACAGAAGAATGACCACTGAATTCAGTACTAACAGTTAGGGACACTTCATGTCTGAAATGTGCTTGACATCATATTACCTGCCCTTTTCCTGAAGGAAGGTTGACTTGACTGGGAAAATTAGCCAAAGGTAACATTATTTAACTCAGCAAATATCTTTGACTCACAGGATAATGCTGTTAAAGTTACACATATGAAGAGCCACGGGGATTTTTTTCCTCCTATCCTCCCTTAGTTTTACTATCTTGAAGAACAGTAGCTGCAATTTTCTTACTGCCATTGAAGTGGACTCAAAATCTGACCGTCCCATCCACAGCTATTCATGAGCATCTTCCTGCAAGCTCACTGTATCTCAGGTGCTAAGACTGAGACCTACTCATTTAACAGTCATATATATATATATACTTGGAGTCACTGATCAAATGGTTTCATGACCCAATGAAAACACACTTTTTCTCCATCACTGACTTGCAGCCATGCATTGACTTTGCTGTTCCCTGGCATTTGGACCTGCCAAAGCAAGCAGTGACTGCCACCCAGAGCACAGAAAGCATTAAGCAGGCTTTTAAGAGAGAAGGACAAGTGGTGGGAAAGAAACAGATCCTTACCTAGTGGGAAGAATAATTTGGAATAAGTTGCAAAGGATGGGGGTAAAAAGTACAGTGGCAACACAAGGGCAGAGGAAGATGCTCAGAGGAGTTACAGGAACAGCATCATTTTATCATATACACGAGGGAAGTAGAGAATCATAGAACACCAGGTTGGAAGGGAACCTCAGGGATCATCTGTTCCAACTGTGTAATGGAATAGTTACCATCCAAATACTCTCTTGCAGAAGGCATTTCCTTCCTGTCTGATGAACTCAGTAATGGCAGCTTAAGCAAACTCTGACCTTTGCTTTTCAACTTGTCTCAGTAATGAAGTGAAAGAATTACAGTGAACAGCATTAGCTACAGCATCAATATACTGATTTTTCAGTTTTAGGCACTGACAATGAAATATCCCAGACCTGCACTGTGGTATATAGATATGCTAAGCATGCTCATTGCAAAACCATATGTGCTTTTATGTCCACTTGTCTGCTTATGTACATTAAACAGCAGATCATGGTCTTAGCCCATGATTCTTTGTCTTGAGGTGCTTTACAGTTCTTTCCCAGGCCACTACAGATGAATTAGTCTGTCCTTGGGAAAGACTTATGAAAAATATGTCGAGAGGGAAATAAAAATTTGAATTGTTTTTGCAAGTTTGTTCGCAGCAAAACAACCAGGCTGCACCAAACCTCTACATTTACAGTGCTGGCTGAACTCTGATTTTAAAGTACTTCCACAGGCACCTTGAAGCTGATGGTCTGGATAATGTACTTGGTCAATCACACAAAGCACAACTTTTAAAAAGAAACCTGTATCTTTGCCTTGTGAACAGAAGGAAATGACACTGATGGCTCATCAGTGAGAATCACTCACACAAAAAGCTGATAGAAGCCTCTCTTCCTGACTGCTGAACATTAATTCTGGATGCCACAGGCTGGAGAACCACAGCAGTGGGGGCAGGTTTTGTGATGGAAAGTCCTGTTCTAGTGTAGTTAAAGGCCTTCAGCACCAAAACTGTGAACAAACTTATACAGGAGGTGGGTTTTTGGTTGGTTGGTTTGTTTAATTGTGCTCCACTTTCAGTAATGACAGTGATGATCAGTCAATCGCTTCTTTAATTGCTCCTTTACCCACCGGACCCTTCAATCTTCATGATTTCTGTGCTATAGTTCATTAGCAGTCCCAATGCTGAACTAGTTTGTCACACAGGGTAAATGGGACATTTCTTTCTTCAGAAAGAAGCACAGTCTGGGATTTATACCAGGTAGAGAGGTTTAAAATGCCTGACTATTGGCATTTCTAATTGTTCTGGACATTTCTCATATAACACATCATTACAAAATCAAAATCATCAAACTTCTACTTGTTATTTCTCGCAAAATTATGAGCAAATAATGTCTTCTACAACTATTCTGCATTCTTCTCTTGTTTAGAAATGTCAGGGCGTAAACAGAAAACAAAGTAGTAGCTTGTTTCCATTATTGGTTCCCAGAGTGCACTGAACAAGTGGCCTCTTACATACTGGGGACAGGAGAAAAAAATGATGCAAGTAATAAAAATGACAATTTTATTATTTTCAGACTTCTCACATACAGAACATTCTTCGACATTAGCAAAGCTAACACCCATGTATTTTAAAAATAAAATCCTTCTAAGCATCTAAAAAGGCTTCGAGCAGTTTCCTCCACCTCCCTAGGACTAAAGATGCCCAATGTTTCTACACAATACCACACAAATTACCTTCCCTCTAAAATGCCTTCTCATTGCCAAGATTTTTTTTCCTGCTTCTTAAAAAACAAACAAAAGCTTGTTTTGAAAGAAATATGAAAGGAACCAAAGGAATTGTGTTGAGCCAAAAGTCCTCCTTTCTCCACCCTCACTGTACTCATCTGGAAAGCATCTGGCAAACAAATCCATTGATAGTTTAGAAAAGCCTTTTATCTGTCCTCGCAGGCTGAAGAAGGAAAGTGGATAGCATACACATTCCATGGACTAATTGTACATCCCCTGAGTATTATTGCCATCTTGAAACAGGAGAGTACAGCACCTCATCTGCCACACTCATAAAAAAAACTCTTCCCTGGTAAGGCTGCATGAAACTCAGCTTAGTAAAACTTGCAGGAGAGAGGGCCAGCCACATTAATAATGAGTTATCCAAATAAACACAGATGAAGAGCAGCATATAAATCCTGCCTCCACACCGTAAGTGATGTCAGCCCAGGCAAAATACCCTCCTTAACCAGAATTACAAAGTGTACATCCCTCTCCTGGTACATAAATTTAAAGCATGTGAGACATGGGAGGAAATGATGAGCTGCACTGCCTTTCATGCATATTTATGTAAATACCAGGATTACATTAAATAATCAAAACAGCAGTATGGAAATCTGAACATGCATCATCGAAGAAATGCAAATATTTATATAACAGTTTAAGTGGGAAACATTTAGGATGGTTCTTTGCTAGGCAGAGATTAATTTTCAAATAGCTGATCATTGTAAAGTTGGAAGGTGGTTGTTTATTAGAATTCAAGCATTCAGCAGACTTTTGAGAACTTAATTCCTTTCTGTGCTTACAGGTACCCTCAGGAATTAAATTCCCCTTAGAGTTAAGACTTAGCCCTAAACCAATACAAAATGCCTAATTACTATCCTGTATATATTAAAACCCCAATTTTCTGGTTTTAGTCTTCTTAGTATTTGGCTTCCTGCAGCTTCCTGCAATGACAAATACAAGGCCTCCAATGCTGTTTCCCACAAAGTGGCTACAGTATTGCTTTCTTCTTTCTCAAATATGTAAGATGTACTTGCCAGATAAAAAAACCAATCAACCTTTTAAAAGAAAATACATTGTATGAACCATCACACTATAGTCCTTGGCAGATGCATAGTCTCAAACATTATTTTAAATCTGTTAAAGAAGTTAAAACAGGTTTGCAAATGACTCAGACTGAGTCGTTTGGGGATGCTATCTTGGCTGTTTTGCAATCCTGAACTAAGAGGGCAGGAAGAATTAGTTGTTTGTTTGTTTGTTTGTTTTGCAGATAGTTTCATGTTTTTAGCGCTATCAGACTGGATTTCAGAGGCCATCATTGCAGTCTTTAAGACTCCTCATGCCTCGGAAGCTGGTGTAGCTGAGCTGTACAGCAGGCAGTGCTCTTCACTGAGAGCAGAGAGTGTCACACCACGAAAGAGTACAAAGAAGTCCCCTAAATGTGATGAGCCATTGAATGTCCGGGGTGATTTGTCCACATTTTTACTTCTGATCTATAACGAAGGCTAAAATTTGTTTTGAAGGGTCTATTTGGGAATGCAGAGCAGATCTGTGGAAGCTGCCATGGTAATGACATTACAGGATGTCTGGCAGCCCTTGCTGTCTTGCCTCATGCTCCTCCCAGCTGCAATTCCATTTTAGCCATTCCTCTGAGCTCCCTAATGGACTATCAGAGCCTGAGGACACAGATGTTAACAGCTACCACCAGTTATAAACAAAAGCAATTACACAGAGAAATCGTTTCCTTTTCCTGAATGGATGACTACTCATCTCTTCCTAGCGATAGTAGTTACCTGAGGCTGAGTTACCATTGTAATGCCAGGCTATTGCTCATGAATTCCTAACTGACTCTCACCCAGCCTCTCCAATAACCTGGTTTACACACAGAAGGGTGCAACGGGATCTCTGCTACGTTCTTGTGCTTTCTTTGCTTTCCTTCTACTCACTCCATACTTGATCTCCCCAGCTTTGCATTCAATTATCAGTAGAGATCAGCTTCAAATGGGCGACAGCGTTGCTACCAGATTACTTTTACATGGTGAGATTTGGGTTCTTTTTCAGGTTAAGTAAACTGGGCAAAAATTTAGGGAACAGAAAGATATCTAACATTGCACAGAGAAATTCCAAGAGCTGCTTGTCATCTCTTGGCTACGGGAAGAGACAACCCCCAGACACATTTTTAAAAAAATTCTCTTTCAGTAGAAGAAAAACAGGATTTATAGGATTTAGACTGAGCTAACATACAATGGAATATTATGCCTGTCAATCCTCACTTATTCTTTATTAGGCTTATCTACTTTTTGATAATTATTATAACATCCCACTTCTCTCATGGAACATTAAATAAAGTGTATTTCACTGGGGATTTTAAAGGTTTTATTATTTCAGCCACTTAATTCTGTCTTAAGACTAGGGGGACAGAAGTCAGTCCATTATATATACACCAGTAAAATCATATCATCCCATTGGATTTCTATAGCACTCTTCCAGAATTTTAAGCCAAAAAAAGGTGATCTAACTCGATGTTATAGTTTTCATTCAAAAGGAGAATATAGAGAAAATATGAATGCACCGGTTTGAAAAAATACCCTCCTGCTGTGCTATGTTTTCAGCTCTGTGTGTGCACAGCCTTACTCCTTTGCTCAGGCTGCCCTCTCAAACCCGATGGCACTGTCATGAATTAGTGCAGACAGGCACACAGAATGAGCACAAGCTCAATGCAGGCTCCACTGAATGCAAGACAACGAATGCCACAGGGTTAGAAAGTGGCAGGAGGTGACTGTGCACTTGAAGTTCTATGCTGCCATGAGCAGAGGAGACAAGGAACTCGCCTTCTCAGGCAGTGCAAAGCACAGCCATAAGGGTAACTCTGCTAACAAAGCTGCAAATTCATCTAGCTTGGTTTATATCCTGCCTTCAACAACATAAAAGCCTCAGTTTTAAGATCTTGAATGTCCTGAACTGCCATGCTTAGATTGCATGCTGACCATCCAGCTTGACAGCCCAGGAGTTTTCTGCTCTGCCTTTCCCTTGGCAGCACTGGCCAAGACTCATCTATGAAGTGTGTGAGAATCCTCTAAACAGAAGGTATTTCACATAGTTCAGGAGACAACAGGCAAGCAGCATCAGTATATTAGTATATAATATAGCAGTATTAGTCCATCTGGAGCACAGATCACAGCCTCTTGAGACAAAACCTTTCCACTCTTCTGCTAAAGGCTTTCAGGAAAAGTAAAAAATAAATCTAGATTTTACTATTTAGCACCTTTTTTTTTTTGTAAGTTTGCATTCCTCTGAAGAAATACAAGCCAAACCAAGCATTTTACATCTGACTGATTACTCTACTTGTGTAGTTTTATTAGAGACCATGGAGCCTTATACCTTGTGGCAGTTAATACAGCTCAGGATTTCATAAAGAACTGAAACCTCTCCTCCCCCTTCCTGCTTCACACTGTCTAAATTCTGTTTATTTTGGAACACTTTTGTAGGTCCTAAGCTTGATTGGGCTCTGTTGATATTAACCACAAAGCTGAAAGTATTAATGGCAAAGGTTACAAAAAGAATATCTCATAACTCTCACTCAGACAGGATCTTGAGTTTAGACTCAAGTTTATGACTATTACACCACGTATAGTATTATCATTTTGTCCGATATTACTTCCTATTAACAACTAGTTATTTTTAGAAAAGATTCACAATTAAGATTAGTTATCCAATTTAAATAAAATGTTTATAAAGTGCTATTCTTTTCACATTTTCCACTAACTAGAATCTTGTTCTACACCCAAAAGAACCCAGACTCCTGAAGTTTTATTCATTTCAGAAAGAAGAGGTCTCTTCCAACCTTGATGATTCTATGATTCCAAGAGTGCTCTTCCTGTTAACTGTTATCCAAATACAATCTTAAATTAAACTGGATATTAATTTTGTTACAAAAGGTAACGCTTAATGAAAAGGAAAGCAGAAAGAGGAGAAATATTTTACTTACATCAAGGAAACCAAAACTGAAAATAAAGTGGAAGCCCCAAATACACAGAGCATTAATAGGTTACAAAAAGGAAAGAAAAATAAAACCAGTAGTCACTGCCCTTGAAGTGATTCTGTGCTTGGGGTTGCCCTCAGACCAAGCCAGAACATCCTGCAGCCTTGCCAGCCTGAGGTCAACACCCAGCCATGAGTCACCGGTGAGGAAGCAGCACTGGGAACCTGGCAGCTCTCCACGCCTCCGGAGGCCTGGGCTTGTGGTGTCCTCTGCCTCCCCTCCATCCCTGCCCACAGAGCTGCTGCTGGGCCCTGCTTACAGGTCCTGTGAGCAGAGTCCTGGCTGCAGCAGGACCTGGGGAGGAACCAGCCAGGTCTGCGCTCCCACAGCAGCCTGTTCTGAACAGAGCACTGCCTGTGTTTGCTGGTGGCTGTGCCCCCTCTCCCAGAGGTCAGGGGTGGCTTTCTGCAAAGTGGGTATCTGTGCCCCTTGGGTGTCCTCACCCTGGAGAAGCAGCAGTGGGACAATATAGATATATTCTAAGTGAAATTGCTTTTGCTAACACATACAGCCCTAAAATGAAGTGCCCAGTTTTTCAAAGCAGCATTATAGATGGTGCCTAGATCGTGCTTAAAAGCCAATTCCTACACACAGCCCACACCATGAATACATCCCCTTGTACTACTCGGGGTCTACTTGTGTCTTCCCAAGCTGAAGCCCTGTGTATCTTGCCATGCCTGAAGTTATCCTTTCTTAAGCATGGGTTTTCTCCTTCCTGCCTACCTGTAAGCAGAAACTTACTCTTACCTATATTCCCTTTGGTAAAACTGCTTGCAGGCTGACCCTTGCTAGATATGCAATAATTAGGTGAGAAACATGGCATACCCTCAAAACCCTTGCACACTTGCTGACAGCGTGATGAGACAGTGAGTCAGTCCATGCCACTGGAAGGTTTCAGGCATATCAATCTCCACTGGCATATTACCTATATACTCCTATGCAAATCCTAATAGCACATCACTTAAACATAGTCTGTCAAGCAAAACAACCTCTTAGATCTTTTATTTTTCCACTGGAAGAACCTTAAATCAAAATTAGCCTCTGGATAGCATTGTGGTACAATTATGCATAAACGCATTAGATAACCAAATAAAGCCTCTTCGTTAGTCTGTACTGACAGGCTGTGATGATGTGGCCTACTTAGATTAAGAAATCCTTTAACCTAATGATTCTGCAGTCTTAACTTCTCCTTTTGGATCGCCTAAATTACTGACTGCTGTTCCCTGTACTTCAGGATTTGTGTTGGTAAAGACAACTGGTTTTAATAGAAGAGGACAAACACACCAGCACTGAGCCAGGATCTCCAAAGACATCTAAAGAAGAAGCTGAAAGAGCAGGGCTCTTTCTTTCTTTCTCAAGGCTGCCAACTGCATCCTATATCTTTCTGATCTACCCACCCGAAACAAAAGCACCTAATGGATCACAAATTCCACGGGGATATCCCTCCCCATACACAGCAGAGATTTGCATTCCTGCTGAAAGCCTATGTTTAATTTTGGAAATATGCATTCATTCTAAGGAGGAATAAAAAACCTGGGTGCCTAGACTGATACCATAAACACCACTGAATGCACAACTGTAGGCAAAGAGTAACCATGTTTTACTTTACTTAAAACACAGGTTTTATCCACCGAGACGTGTCTTGAAATTAAAGGACAAGCAAAAAACTTAATAAGGAGGAAGGGAAGAGAAAGAAGATGAAAGCAACTTTCTTTAACCATCCTCTTTGTCAGTCTCCAAAATATCCCTCTTTAATCTTGCCTTGAGGTATTCATTAAGATTTTATGTGGAAGTACGTCATGTAGGGGTATGAACACTTGTCCACATACCCGGAGTTCTGATGGAAGAACAGGATTATTTCCTGGGCTGGTTGGCTCAGTGATAGAATCACTCAGTACCTCTTGCTTCTCCAGACTTTCCAACAAGGCTTTTCCTGACTATTCTGCTTTATTTAGTCTTAAATGTGTGAAATTCATCTGTCTGCAGTGTTTTAGAAAATCAGGCAAAGTTATTTCATCTCCTGAAAAGTCTTTGGAAACAAGAAATAGAAACAGCTACTCCCCCTCTGGACATTCTTGCCAGTCCTGGGGTTCACACAATCTAACATAAATTGGACTGTATGAAATCCATGAAGTGGCAGAGGAATTATATTCTGCCTGCTCCTTGTCAGAGAATGTTTACTGGTTGTTATTTCTCCCTCATATTCAGCCCTTACTTTCATCAGCTTATCAAATCAACCTCTGCAGCTTGGTGGGAAAGTCACCCTGAATTAGCTTCCTGAACCTTTTCTGGAATTTCAAGTTCTCTATGACATGATAAAAAATAGAGCTATTTTGGGAAAAAGACAAGCTGCTTTATCCCTGGCAAAATTGCATGAGGCTATCATTAATGCTACACAAATCCAAAAAGGCAAATAAGTTTAGTCTAGCAAAGCAGAGAGTTACAGGAAATTAAAAATTATCAAAACCAAAACAACAAGTAAGACACAGAACATATTTGAAACAGTTCAATTCTCCCAGCTGTCTCAAGACTTTTCTGAGTTATGTCCCTGGAACAGATATGGGAGAAAATGGGTTTTGGTACAACTACATTACAAGTTTTGACATTTAGAAATAACCTTCCATTATTGTTAAACTGGAGACTCAGCTCTGCTGAGGTGGCTCACAGCTGAAGCTATCACTGTCTTCACAAACATCCATTTCTTCCCCCTCATTTTTGGTCCCACCTTGAATGACATTAACATTTTCTCTGCCAGGGCATTTTTCTGACTTTACAGACTGTCTTCATATATCCATTTAGCTGAAGCGATCTTCAAGAGGGATAACATTTTTTAACTGAACACACTTCAGTCTGTCATTATATCTTCAGAGAGGTCACTACACAACATTAATCACACAGATGACACCCTTGGCTGTGAATGGGTGTCCCACCCCTAACGCTGAGGGGAAGGAGCCTTCAGTGGAAGTGTGTTCCACTTCCCCTAGCACAGAATGGGTGAGGCTGGAAGGGAGATTTGGAGGCCAGCTGGTCCAAAGCCCCTGCTCCAGCAGGGCCATCTCTTCTCCCCTTGGAGGGAGAGGAGAAACATCTCCATCTTTGGAATTTTCAAGACTCTGCCATGGCTGATCTGATCTAAATACAGCAATAGCCCTGCTTCACATAAGAGGCTGGGCCAGAGGGACTTTGCCTCCCTATTCCTAATCCCATAAATATGAGTGTCCTTCCTTCAGTGGAAAGATTTTTATTTTCCTCTTGGTCAAAAAGTGCCCCCATCCAGCAAGTCAAGGATCAGTCAGCTTGCCTTATTCCATTGATTTAATTCACATGTTGCAGTTCTACATCCACTACTGGCACTGCCACAGACTGAAAATTCTGGGCACTGTTATACTGGAACATATAAAGCTCTGTATTTTTAATGGTTCATTAACTACTCTAGTTGAGCCTTCCTTTCATGAAATATTTACAGCTCTTTGGTAATATTTTGTACATCTGTTTTTTCCCCTCATTCATCTAAAAGCCATTACTAATGTTTGCATAATAAGGGACTGTTTCAGCAAACAAAGATAACAGTAGTAGGTCAAGAACAACATGAACAAATTAAAATTAAAAAAGGAAATAAAGCCACTTAGAATTCAACAATACAATATACACAGCCACAATACTGAAGTATATTATTCCCTGATAACGCTAAGTAATATTTAAGTGTATTATTCTATTCTGTTCTTCATGATACATCTTGTACTAAATGAAGAGAAGTTAAGACAGTATATTCCAGTCACCTAAAGTAGCACTATCAAGTTTTATTAGATGTTGGGGATAGTTCTGCTTTGTTTAATCAGCATCTACAAGAAAACTTCTATTTGACAGTGACAGAAATAAATTTTGATCTGTTATTGAAAGCTACACAACCAGTTGTTTTTCCTTTATCCACAGGTTAAGTCTGTGCTTGGAAAAGCCAATTCCCTCCTTGTGTTAGCTTTCCCCACAAGGGTTGGCAGTTCCTTAATTCCAGAAGAGTGCAGCCACCACTGGAGCTCTGAAGATTTAGGCACTTACACCAACCCTGTGGAAGGTTATCATGCAGGTCTTGGGCCTGGTATGGATTTGTATTCAATACAGAGAATAGTAAACAGAATCCAAGTGTTCCTTGGAGTCATGTATTCATGGAAGACAAACTTTATCTAAGGTTTGCTAGTGCTTCTATTTGATAATGAAAATTTATTTTTGTGTGCATACAGATGTAGATTGCAGAAAAAAAATACATCTTTGGTATGAGTCATATCACTTGGTAGAAGAGTACATTTAAAGCTATATATTAGTTTATTAATGAAGGAGAACATAAATCTGAAGTTTTAAAATATTTATCTTTTCTATTTCCTTAACTAAGAATCTGCATGAACGGGTTCAATACAGCAGTTTTATACTGAATGAACTGGTCAAAAGACAGAAAGAATAAGTAATAATTTGATCTATTGATCTTATAGCCATTAAAAAAATCTTTAGTTACATACTAAGAATCTAACTGGATTCTTGCTGATACATGGCAGCTTCCACCCTGGATAGTCCAAAAGCACTGGATGCACACTAGTGGATGGATTTTAAAGTTATATTGGAGAAATGCCATTTAGCTACTGGCTGTAATATGAGAGGTATCTGCTACAAATACAAGCTAAAAGACAGACAGGAACAAGACTCATCATTTCCTTAGTGGAGGTGGAACAGGACTGATGGAAGAAACTGCTCAAGAGTCCATGGAGAGAGATCTTGTAAAGAAAGGGGTGGATCACTGTCCTGATGTGGAAAAGAACGTTCTTTCTTGCTCAACAAAAATGATTACACTTAATATATGCCACTAATCCTCCCACATGCCCTGGAGACCAAAGTGAGCCTATGCACATTGTTCTCTGATGTTTTTGATGGCAACTAATTAATCTTAATGAGAGGGAGTGCTGAGTTTAGGGGTTTTATCTCACTGCACTGCAATTTGTTTTCATTGGCAACTGGTTGACTTTTCCTTAACAACATGCAGGTTCTGAATATCTCATTTATTTTGACAATGCAATCACAAGGATTGATACATTGATGTTTAAAGCAATATGCTTTTAAAAATTGCAGTTCAGAGTCCTATTTAAGTACCAAGCCAACAGTGATTTATTTAAGAATCAATTATGTTCTCAATTACTGGTTCAGTTGCTTTTGTAGCTTCTTTTCTGGCCTCCACTCTCAGTTCCTACTTGGATACTTTTGCACATCCTCCATTTGCTACTCTCTGAAGGATTTGGTATCCAAACCACTGCCTTCTTGTTTTTTTTCTTGCTCAACAGCAGCAAGAGAGAGCCAGTGGCAAAGGAATCTGGCAGAGCAACCATCCACCACTAACTAGTTCATTAAACCACATATCATATGGAAGAAGTTACTGTACACTGAGTATGATGCCTTGATTCCATTCATCAAATAATAAAATTCTACTTGAACAGTAAAATTTGAAAGATAAGTAAAGAAATACAGAAATGAAAAAGTAGTTTACTGTGTTGATGAAAGCAAACCCACCCATTCCTTTCAGCTCCTAGATTTAAGTGGTGTGTTAAAAACACATTTTTAATTTTAGTGTTTAAAAAGTAAAAATAACATATGGAAGCAGTTTCTGAAATTTAGAAACCTTTTTGTTTTTATAGGAGAAGAAAGCATGGTGGGTGAAACAGAAGTAATATATTCTAAGATGCTGTTGCAGGACCTGGACTGTGCATTTGCACAGACAACAGACTATTTGGGTAATTTCTGGGAGCAACTGCATTTATTTTAGACTATTTTTTCATCACTGCTTCCTTCTGCTGAAAAATATAACATTATTTCTACTTAAATTTACTCTATAAGTCAGATAAAAAATTTAAATGTTTTGGTAGCAATTGGGGCACTTTTGGTGACATTTCCCATGGGGAGTATCATGAGCTTCCATATCCCTTCCTATGCAGGAAAGGGAGGGCTGTCTAAACATGAGATACTGCTAGAAAGACAAACTTCTTTCATCAGGCTGTAAAGCAGGCAAGGTTTGTCAGAAACCTCCAGTGGTGGGTATTCCTGGCAAGAAAACTGCTGGATGGGAGCACATCTACAGGAGTTCTCTGTTTCCATTTCACACAGACTCCCATCTCATTAGCTGGCACACTTCCAGTTGCATGTCTCTTCAAGGAAACTATTCCTGAGGATTTGCAGGGCAATAGGGACAGTGCCTGGTTTGTCATGAAGTCCAGCCAAACTCTTGTAGCTTAAACCAGAGGGCTCAGGCAATGCCTCGATTGCACAACAATCCTGAGTGTATGAATCCAGTTGGCACCATCTCTGCTCTACCTGTGATCCCCTGTAATCCAGTCCTGGATGCTTTCCTTGGCAGCCAAGGTCCCTCCACACCCACACAGACGTGGAACACAACCTTCTACCCTGAGGCTTTAGTACTCAGCCCCATCACACAGAACTGCAAAGATGCAAAAGTGGAACCAAGACTGTAGAGAGGCAGCTGCACTGCAGTTTCTACGTTTTTTCTTTCCCAGAACATGCAAATCTCATTTCAAGCACAGTCCTTAATAGTGAACTGCAAAAAAGAAGATGTAATATCTGTAACCCCAGCCATCTGCTTCCTTTAATTAGCTGTAGATTTAATTCTTCCAAGATGTAAGCAAAGTAAGCCACCCTGCTTCTCCTGTTAAAAAAGCAAAACAAAAACCCCCAAACAAACAAACAAACAAATCAATCCCCTTGGTCAAATTCTAGTTTGATTTTCAATGCTGCTGTGCAATGTAGACTAGTTACTGCTAGTTTATCTTTTATTTCCCTTCACTTCTTAGATCATTTGAACACTGATCATTGGTTCCATGTTAAATGATCTGCCAAATCTGCTAATGATCTCAACTGGCTCAGACTGAGCACTGTCACTGTCACCAGCACAGGTCACAGCATTGCCATGAAACAGAAACATGGACTGAGATCCAGCATTATTAGTGCTGTTGGTGCATTCAGGTTCTATATGAGGCTACCAATAATTTTATGTATAAATCTTTGCCACTGATCCCCTCTTGGAAAGTGATGATGAAATTTTAAAATTACTCAGGCCCCAGTTTCAAACACACCATCAAGAGTTTCTCAACACATCCCACACATCAGCATAATCAACTTAAACTATTCACTGGCTGGTCAGCTTACAACAACAACAACCAGAAACAAGAATCCAAGTTCTAAACCTCAGTTGCTTTGCTATTATTTCCTTAAGTGCACAAGCAGACAGACAGATTTTATTACTGCATTTCATATGTGTTCTTAAAAGCCATGAGCTACTTGCATTTTAAACTGCAGAGCTTGAAGAGACTCATGTAATAGGAACTTTACTAACTAAAAAATTTACAACAGAAGAATTGTGAAAATTCACAAACTTACCTAGTCCAATTGTCCAGAAGTATTTCAAGGTAAAAGAATTAAAACCCCCAAGTTGTTTTTCCTCTCTAGTCCATTCTAGATTTACCTAACATTCAGAAGATCTTCCTGCTGCTCTCCCCAAGTTACTCAAAAAGGCAAATGAGAGCACTCACTACCTTGGGAAAGGAGGTTGCTGGATTAGTCACCTTTACTGGATTAATTTTCATCATTAATAAACATACACATCTTGTTTGTGATTTATGGAAAGCTCGTTTATAAGGTACATTTCTGCATAGGTTTGTTTGCTTTTGTAAATGCTGATAATTTCATCTGTAGGAAGATTTCTGACTTATACACATAAAGAGAACTCCCCCGCCCAATATATTTTGCCAGTGTTTTTAACAATGTAAGATAAAACCCCAAAAGGTATGAAAATCACTGACTTCATCAATGCTCGAGCACATTTCTATCACTGCACTTGCTCATGTTTCCTGTAAATGCTAATGGAACTGATTTCATGACCCACTGGCACTGTGCAGAAAATTTGACTCCAGATAATTTTTTTTTTTTACATTAAAATTAAAATTAACTTCCCACAGAAATACTCTCTGTCTGTAAGAGGAGAGACAAGTAAGAAACCCAGGGAAGACCTAAGGGGAACTGCCACAACTTCAGGCCAACCAGTCTGATAAGATTAATACTCACCTCTAGTAGTATAAATACACTGTCAAGGCATAGGAAACAGGCCAAATTCTTGTGTGTGATTATGTACTTTTCTCATTATTTTCCTTTTTTCCCCCTTTTACTCTACTTATGATCATTTTGACAAAGTTGCACTTTTTCAGAAAAAGTTTAACTGACAGGAGGCTGCACATATGATTAAAGTATCAGAATAAAAGTGGGAGTTTCTTTCCCCCCACTGTACTACTCATTATCTGACACACTGGAAAATAACTTCCTTCACAGAGGGATTGTTCATCAACATTTCTTAACGATTAAGACTCTACACTGAACTCTGCTTTACTCACAGATGTTTCTCAGTGGTATCATGTGACAACCCTGCACGTGCATTTCTGGTACTTAGATTTCTGCCTCTCCTTTCCCCTCACAGCAATGCTGGCTCAGCTTCCACTGCTCTGGAGTGTTGGCTGCAGTGGGAACTGGGATAGGCTGTTTTTAACAAGCAGCACATTCTGTTTTAAACCCTTTTGCACGGAATAGAAATCCTTGAATGTTTTCCAGAAATCTGAAGTGTGTTGACTTCCATCCTCAGAATAATAAACACAACTGTGCTTGTCTAACTCCAAAGAAGTGGAAGTGCAGTTCTGTTACCCGTTCAGGGCAGAGCAGTCAAAATGCATTCACCCTGCCCTACACTATCAGCATCAAAACCGATACTGAGTGGGAGTGGTGGGGGTTTGGTGGGGGTGGTGTTGTTTGATTCTTACTTATTTTTATTAAGCAGTTCCTTGGATCAGCAGCCAAGATTTCAAATAGTTGCCATTACAATGCTGACTGATAATCAAGGTGCTCCTCAGTTTCTGCCATTGAATTGGGCAATTCCTTGAGTAGGGCATTGCCCTGTGCTGTGTGCAAACTGAGGGTGCCACTTTGCATCAGCACCAGCCAGCCTGGGAAAATACTGCTTGACTGGCACTGCAATTCTTTAATTAAAAAAAAAACAACAACAAGCCTTCAAACTCTAAAGCCTCTAGGGATGTTAAGTTTAGCTAAGAATCTAAATGTTAAATTACACCCAGTTGGAATGCATAGCAGCATCTCAAAGTAAGATGCTGTGAGTAAGGATATGGTAATGACATAAGGGAAAAAAAATATCAAAGCACAGCCAGGCCCAAGTTAGGCAGTTTAAATTTGACTCTGATATCATAGAAAGCAAGTAATGCCAACTCAGAGGGAGGAATTATCCAGCTTCACCTTATTCTGCTCTTTTATTTTTATGTCTAGGCAATACTGATACTTGAGCCAACACACAAAGCTAATAAAGTTAAGTCCTGACATCAATGTCATAGCTAGGCTCGGTCTGAAAAAAATTAAACATTCAAATTGTTCAGGTCACAGCCCAGCAGGGGCAACAGGAGATTAGCCAAGGACATGGACTGTGGCAGCTCCCTCTGAAGTCAGCGTGAGGTCTTATTATAACCATTTTTATCAAAGCATCAGCCCAAGTTAAAAAGCACAAGTGTAGTCAGAGGAAAGAGGTGCATTCTAGGTAGTGGCACTGCCTCCCTTGTTTATTGCCCATTTGTGCTGTAGTTAGGCAGGCGATATTTGTCTTTTGCTGCAATTAGTTTTCTAATTGCATTTGTGCTGCTCACAAGTGTGAGAGCAAAAATATGCTTTTCAGCTTAAAACATTTTCCAGCCTTATGTGGTAGGAAACCTTAACTTCTTTATAAAGTACAAGGGGTTTTGTGCCTGTGCTAATTTGTTAACATCTAGAGAAGCTCTGGGTTTTTATACTGCAGAATAAAATATGGCATGGACTGAACAGCCTACTCTATCACCATCAAAATGCAGTAGAGGTCACAGCATCTTTCAGGCAAAGAAGACTGCTGTTTGCAGAATGACTTTTCAAATAGGAAGAAATTTTCTTCCAGAAAATCCTCCTTTCCAGTTTCATACAAGAAACAGGGATTTCAAATAGGGCATTAATTGCCATTGCTTTCCTACTCAATGTGATCTACTGGCTTTCTCACTGCTTCCCTTAATATTTGAACCAGAACAAAGAGAAATCTATCAAAACTTTTAATTCCTTAATCTGCATATCTGAGCTAATGAATGAGACTTTCAAAAGGCAAAAAAATTGGTTTAGACAAGAGCAGAACAGAGTTGTTTATATGATTTTGAGAAAAGGAAGCATATCTAACATTTATGTACATTTATAAGTTCATAAAGTTATAAAATCAATAAATGAGTGTACCCTCATGTGACCATTCACTTCACTTTTGGGGCATTAACAGCTATGCTAAATGTTGGATTTCAGAGAACCATGAGGGGAAGTTTCTTAAAAATGGCCAGACTTCTGATCTTCTTATGAAATATTCAAGTACAGTTGTTAATAGACACAGGCAATTCATTTTCCTACAGCTTTGCTCCATTTGTAGCCAGAATTTAACTGTTCCCTTCCTTGGTCAGGATGGTCTCTGTTTCTGGACACTGCCTCTCAAACTGCTTGTGGCAAAGTTCCAGCTCCACACAAGTGCCCTGTTTAAAGCCTGTCACTGCCTCAGAGATTCAGCTCCAGTTCAGCTCTACCACAGCCACACTCCACCTTCATGTCTACACACTCTCTGAACTCTCCCTTTGAAATCCCTAAAAATAGTCAAGCCCTACAGCTGTGGATCAGATGTCATCAGTATTTTGCTTTCACTTAAAAGAGCAGAACAAAAGGAAAAAGGCCACAAAGCCCGACCCACCAGCAGGAATTAAATGGACAGAGAATGTTCATCTGAAATGAAAAACCTCTTTTCCAGCTCTCAGGAACACCTGACAACCTGGTAACTTTGCAAATCACGAGGTTCCTGCTAGGTTCCCATGAAGGCTTTTTAATATTGCAAAATCAAAAGGAAACACTGTAGTTATACATCACCAGCTGAAATCTTGGCTGCAGCCCTCAGCACAAGGAAACCTCACAGTAACTTGTACCGTGTCCTGCTGCTGGTGATGCAAGGCCAGTGAGATACAGGACACACCAGTCAGTATTTTGGACTCCCTTGGAAGGCTGCCTAACTTGCCCTTGCTGCTTAGTTTTGTTTTGATTCTCCTTGGGCCAAAACAGACACCTCTTACTGTGTATGTCAGTGTGGCACCCACAGATCTGCCCTGGATCCAAAACAACCAAATCAGTACATTTGCCATTTGATGTGGTTGCCCCTGGAGAATTAGAGCAAAGCTGTGAGACAGGGTTCCAAGCAATCACTGCAGGCTGCAGCACCAAAACAAACCAGGTTGGCTAATATAGTGTTGGGAAGACCTTGCCATTAATATCTCCACCTCTGCTGCACTTTCAAAACCTTTTATTGCATAACCCTGGGGAGAAAAACAGAAAAGGTGCCTGTGATGCACGGCTAACATTTTTAACAAGGAGTCCCCTGACATGTTCCTCTGCTAGTTGGTGACAGAACCCACACAGAACCATATTAGCTTTCACTAGAGAGAACCCCATAGAAGCACAGTAACAGAGAAGAATGGAAGGAACAAGATCACCTGATTTTCTGTGTAAGCCATGAATCCCCACTAGATTAGTAAGTCAAATCAGAGTAAGATAACTCACATTTATGAACAGCAAAGGTCTTGCTTCTTCCTGTACGCTTGAGATTCCACCCAACAACCTTGGTCTTTAAAGCCATCAGTTGTCTATCAGTGCTAGGAAGTACTCAGAAAAATTCCTGCCATTGACAACATTGGCACAGAGTCACCAGCTACAAGACCATCAATATCTTAATACACGTTATGTACTTTATAAAAGAAACTTAGGCTACACAAATGTGGAGCTACCTGGATGCCCCTTCACTCCAGGGCTTCCAGAATTAATGATCTGAATTATAGCTAATGATACAAATCCCTTAAATGATGTGAGTGAAATACAAACTCATCTCAGGCAGAAACACTGTCCATTCCCTTCACTGATAACAGCCAAAACAATAATCCCCTTTGAGGGGCATGCAGCTCAAAGGTCTGGAGACAGAACCCTCTTGATCTAATTTGGAGCTTTATTTCTACAGCACTTTGATCCAACCAACAAAACTACCCTAAAACCCTTGTGGGCAGAGAAGCACCGTGAACAGATTTGCTTCAACATCCACTAAGAATAAAAGCAGTCTTTTTTAGGGGTTGCCCAAATTTTGAAGTCATGGTCTGATTTTCTTGAGAAACATGACCTACCCCATGTACAGACAGTGTTGGTTATACCTGCTCACTTAGTTTTCACCATGCCCTGTGTCAGTGACATTGGGCCTTGGCACTGGAGCAGTCACAGTCTCATTTTCCCTGCAGAGACAGGACTCCAGGGCAGCATTGTCTGGAGAGATGTTGGAGTGGTTTGCTCTTTGTACAGCACAACATCCCAAGACACTGAGTATCAATACATTATCAATTCTCCTCTTGGTAATATCCTTTCACATAAATCTTTCCTTCAAAGATCCTGTTGGCAGAGTTCTTTCCTTCTCATGTCTGGAATCAGCAAACAGGCACCTGAACTCGAGACAGGGCTTTTTCATTTTCCCTGGGTGGCCTCAGGAGTGTGTCTGTGTATTGAGCTAGACAGCACTAGATAAACAATTCTCAACTGCAAAAGGGTTTCAGCAGCTAATTTGGAAGGCAAAGCAGAATAAATACTATGTAAGTATAAACCCAGCAGTTGTGCCTTTTGCTTTCTGTCCTCCTACCATTTCTGACTTTGGCTGACAGTGTTTCCTTTGGGAATCCAGAAAAAACACGCAATTCCCAGCAGCTCCAGCTGCAGTGATGAACTTCCTCTTGGTTAGAGGTACACAGAACTAAATGTCTGTTTTCTTAAACCTGGTGAAAATCCAGATAAACTTCTTTAGATTTCATTAGTCTGACTTTAGTGGGATTATAGTGAAAATAAAGATCCATTCCACAGCTTTGTTTATTTGTCATAACAACAAGGTTCAGACTTGTGAGGGCTATTCTTTGCCAGTTAGGAGCCAAAACTTAACAGCAAGAACAGCTATTAGGCTAAGAGTTATAAATGAAAACAATTTCCTAAGAGCCACAGTAAGTTTAAACCCATTTCTTTTTAGAATTCTCACCTAGGATAAAGCATTTACTGTTTCAATTTGTAATATAACCCTTATTTCTACTCCTCTACTTCACAAATCAAGTTTTATGTAGATTGGCAGATAATTTCTATTAATTTTTGTCATAATAAATGCTACTTTATTCCATTAATAATTTTACAAAAGTATTATCAATCCTCAGTGAATATCCACAATATCAAGCTAATATTCCTTGAGCAAGAGTAGTATCCAGTTCCTGCTCTATCCTATCTGTCCATCTAATTCTAAAAGCTAAATGTGACATAAAGGAAATAATCTATTGTGCATGGATTACTTCAAAATGTTTTGTCATTAATTCAGCAAAGAGTGAAACACCTGTAGGAGCTTGTTTCATCTAAGAAGATATTCTGGCCCAGACCTTTGAAGCAATTCCTGCTACAAAGAGGTAATGTTTGCTTTCCTGAACCATTATAGACTCAAGATAGGAGTGAAATTCTGGAAAACCAAGGAGTAATAGTCTACACTAGGTGGCACTGCTACACATGGCTTAGGTTTCTTTACTGTGGGTTCAAATTAAGATTAATTTTTGAACAAGCACCTGTATTAAGCTCGAGGGAGGTGTTTTGGAGGAGCTTTAGCTAAGGGCAAGGAAGAATTCTTTGTTCTCCTGCAATCACAGACAAGTTTTGCTATGAAATTATTATCCAGAAACCAGCCAGTAGGAGTCTTAACGATAATGTTGTTCCCTCCTTCAGGAATTCCACACCTGCTGTTTAAGCCAATCACACACATAATCAAAGCCAAATATTGCCTTTGCAACACAGACTGGAGCCCAGTCCCTGATTTTAGCAAGATGAAGAACTTGACCTGAAGGAGCTGGACACTACCAAAGACTACAACTGGATGACAGTGATTTAGAAGCCAACAGGGTCAAAGAGACTGACAACACAAAATTTGTCTTTTTATGACACTAGGTAAATAATGGCTTAATTTAGATGTCTTCTTTGAACATTATTCAAAGGTTATTGTTGCATTAATGGTGCCCTACAGTTCGTATTTAGACATGCATTACTCTTTAGGTTACTGGTTTTACTATTTCTTTACTGTTACCACTTAACAGGACACTTAATAGTTACCAAAACTAGAACAAAATAGCTGGTAAAATGGATAGTTACCCACACCCAAGTGTTGTTCCTATTAATTCATAGCCCCAATACTGCACGGCAGGAAACCTACAGTTAAATGTCTGTAATTCACTTGTCTCTGAAATTCAATTCCTTCATCCCTTCACAGGGAATCAGCTGAAAGGCTCCTGGCATTGCAGCCCCAGGGGTGGGTATGGACCTCATGGCCAGTGGGCTACCCCTTGAACTGAATAACCTTCACTTTTCTTCTTTACAGTAGTTAAGTAGAAGCAGGGATTTCAACAACCTTTTGTTCTTAGAAAACCAGAAGGGTGGAAGAGTCTGGCTGCACCAGCTGCCTGACAGAAAAACTTACAGGTCCAGAACTCAAACATTGGCTTTTATTATTTCATGTTTCCCAACTCTTCTTAGTTAAACAGGAAGACAGTGACACTAAAATTATCATAGATATAATCACACAGTCTCAGTACAAAAGAATATAGTTTTTTCTTTCAGACTAATACCTTCACCATCTTCTTCCTGGAAAAAGAAAACCCCTAGTCTGTGAATTTTAGTGAGAACTACATAGAATATTCTCATTCTTTGCTTGATTCAAAACAGGAAAAGAGAAAACGTAGAACAAGAACTATGATCTTGGCAACTAAAATGTCTTCTCTGTTCTAAAAAACACCAAAAGACAGTTTATAGTTGTTCCTTCTTCAAAAGAATTGTTAGCAGATATAGCTAAACCATACACTGATTTGTGGGGTTGCTGTTATCTTTAGATACAGTTTTAATCAAATTTCATGATCAGAACAGGAAGCAACAAACTGAAAGCAAACATTCCTGCTCCAGTCAGCTTTTAATATTCTTTTGCTTTGGTTTCATTTCAAGTGTGTGATTTACATTTATCCAAGGAAGGGGGGGAAAAATTCAGCATCTTCTGGAAAAAACTGCAAAATGGAAATGTTGAAAAATGTATAAACCAGCTCATTGGCAGGTCCTCCTGACAGTCAAACTGTTCCAACAGATTGCATCTTTCTTGAAAGGCCAGAGAGTATCAGGCAGCCCTAAATTATTGAACACATTCTACCACATGACTTCAGTTAAAACTGTGTTAGCTATTACCTTCATGAACTTGAAAACTAGCACTGGAAGAAAAGGTTTGCATATTCAGGCAAATCCATCCTGGGATAGAGCCCCAAAGCACAGAATTAAATTCTGATAGCATTCCATTATATTCCCTAAGACTGGGGTGGTGGTAATGATGCTCATTTCGGAGAGGAAAATGGTCTCACGTCCCATGATACCACAATTTGAGTCCCCTGTTCTCCCTGCAGATCAAACAGATTTCCTTTTTGATTTTTTTTTAATGGAGGACAGGAAAGAAAACAAAACATGCATATGCTGATCCAGCCTGGAAGGATAAACATCCTCAAAGACAGGCTGCTCAGGGGAAGGATTCAATGGGAATTGGATGGATCAGGTGAGAACAGGAGCCTTATCCTCAGCCTGTCTCTATCCAACCACCAGATGATTGGCAAACACCTCCCAGGGCAGATACCTGGGAACAGAAGGGCAGGAATCTGAACCAGAGGAGTTGCCTAAGCAGATTACAAACAGTCTCAGTTCTGTCCTGAAGGATTTTTAACACAGATAAGAAATGAAACAACTTTATGAGGTGAGAATAAAAACCTGACACACATTACCAAGCAGGGCTGCCAGCAGAACTGTGAGCAGAGACTTCAGGACAGCCATTTCAATGGAGAGGGAGACTCACAGTGGAAGATCTCTCTTTTTCAACTGAGAAGCTGCTTACCTGTCAAAAACACCAAGAAAATTATTTGTTCCCACAAAATGATTTGAATTTTGACAAGTCAGTATTTTCGCTTATGTATTCTATGTAAAGCAGTCATTTTAGGTAAAGCCATTAGGAAAATTCCCCAGAAGAGCTCAAATTAGTATTTCACTGCAAGGTCAAGATCTGAAAGGCAATACTGCATTCTGCAAGATTTCAAAAGAAACAGGCTCCTGCAGTTCCTCACACTATATAAAGTCATTTACAAGAGTGTTTTTATATGTCTTTGGATGAACTTATAAGGCTGCTTTCCTCATGCTTCTGAAAAGTAAGACTGCTTTTCTTTCTCTTTTCTTAAATGAAAACTTTGATTCTAATGTAATTCTAACTTTCCTTAAGAGAATAAAGGAGAGACTGATGGGGAGATGGGACACAAATAGCGCAGAGATGACAAAAAAAACCCAAACAAATGTAAAAGTTTCTTGTCATAGAATGATTTGGGTAAGAAGGACCCTTAAAAGATCATCTCATTCCAATCCCCTTCTAGGGGCAGGGATACCTTCCACTAGCCCAGGTTGCTCCAAGCCCCGTCCAACCTGCCTTGAACACTTCCAGGGATGGGGCAGCCACAGCTTCTCTGGGCAACCTGTGCCAGGGTCTCCCCGCCCTCACAGGAAAGAGTTTGTTCCTTAAGTTTAAATCTAATCCTGCCCTCTTTCAGTTTAAAGCCATTACTACTCCATGCCCTTGACAAAAGTCCCTCTCCAGCTCCCTTGGAGTCCCTTCAGGCACTGGAAGGGGCTCTAAGGTCTCCTCAGAGTGTTCTCTACCCCAAGTCTTTTTCCTCGGGGCTGTAATCAATGTCCTCAAGCCCATTAACACAACAAAACATGGAAACCCGTTTACATCAAAACTGAATTTGTTTATGAAATAAAAAGTTTGCATCCCAATATCTACTGACATGCAAATATCCCATTTAACAGTAAAGCCACTGCAGTACTTCAGTACAGGGTTTACTCCAGTGGAATTGCTTTTCAGCTGGCTGCACTGCTGGTCATGGGCCTGTGAAAAGAGGCCTTCAAGGCAGATTATCACTGGAGGATTTTATATATATATATATATATATATATATATATATATATATGTAAAAACCCCAACCCTCCACATCACTACTTATTCTGAAAATGCAGAAAACAGTAAGCACATAGGAAGGTCACAAAGTAACAATTCTGCTTTTGGAAGGGTGGAGAGCATTATTCCCTCAGATGCTAAGGGAGCCTGTAATCTTTACACTTAGCCATTAGGAGAGAACGAAAAAAAGTGATATTCCAAAGGGATAAATCCTTATTTTTTCATTATGGTTCCAGTTATTCAGTATTAACTGATACACCTCCACTGCAGTAGATGGGTCTGCTTTCACCACAGGTGGTCTTCTTGGAGCACAATGTCTAAGCTCAAGTTCCCTACCACAGGTTGGTAAAGGCAGGTTTCCCAGCAAAGATAAACAACTCAGCACAAGGCAGTTCAGCTCCCATGCAGCCACACCTTGCACCTGGCAGGGCTGCAGGCACTATCAAAGCAGGCAAAAAAACCCACACCAGAAAGCCTGTTTCTCACCTGTCAGGCTGGTTTTAGGTGCATGTGAGAGAGGAGGGTGAGGGAATGACTCTCCAGCCCTGCTCGTCAGTGTTTTCAGCACAAGTGATTCAACGTTTTAAGAGTTCTTTCATTATGCTGTGCCTTAATTTCTGGCATATATTTGTGAATTCCCTGTTTGGACAAAGCTATAAGAAGTTTGGAGTGCTTAATATGTCACAAACATAAGGCAAAGGAAGGAGATTGCAACAGCCCGGTCCCACAGAGTTAGAAAGCCAGGCTTAATCTGAGAGCTGATGCTGCTCAGAAACTAAAAAAGCAAACACCAAAAAGCCCCTTGAAAAACTCCCCAAACCAAATCAAAACAAACCAAGCAACAAGAACAACAACAACAAAACCCCAAAAAACCAAACAAAAAACAAACACAAAAACCCCAAAACCAGTAAAAAAAAAAAAATTCCTAAAACCTGCCACATCCAAAGGTTTGACTAAAAAACGAAAGCCTGCTGTACTTCTGGGTTAGATATCAGGAGAAATGAGAAGCAGCAGATCCACGTGGCCCTCTCGTTCCTCACGACACACCCACTAGATCTGGTTCCAATTCCACCCTCTTGAGGAATTCAGCAAGCACTGCCAGTCCACCACAGCTATCTATAAACTATCACGAATATTTTGGAACAGCTGCCAACAGGTTTATTGACAGTCGATTGCTTTAAACTTTTGTTTTGGTGCAAATAAAAGCTTTAATCCCATTTGCCAAACACTGAAAGGTTAAGGCAGATGAGAAGACCTTACACCACAGGAAGAAGCTTTTATCTTCTACAAATGTGACCGTCAAAACTTGCAGGGGATTAAAAAGCTCAAAGATAATCTTGTTACATCTAAAAAAAACAAAACAAAAAGCCAGACCCAGAACACACAATCTCAAAAGTGAACAATTTTAGGATCACAAGCTAAGCACTCTGAAGTCAAACTGCCCAAATTAAGACAGCATCAAGTAAGCTCCTCTGTTCTTGGAGTAGCTATTACATTAAAGTTTAATATATAAGTAGATCCCATAATGGAATTGCAAAATCGTTATCAAAAAGCCTTGTCCTCTCTCTCTGGAGAGGAACACTGCAAAAGGAGGGATATTCCAGGAATGGCTGAACGACTCTGCATGGTTTATATACACAAGGGGATGAAACACAGTGCAGCACTGGCTGACAATATACAACAGATTCCATATGTGCAACACTGAAGTGGTTGGAAAAAGTGAATCACCCTGCACAGAATGCCATGAGCAGTTTATGGCATTTAACATGCACATGAATGTGGGTTCAGCACTTCACAACAGCCCTCACTCACAGCTGGACTAGTATTTATGGGGAAAAAATATGTTTTATTTAAAGCAATTTTTTCCCTTTTTTTTTTACAAGTATTGTACTTTTGTCTTGGTGGGGTAACCAAGGTAATTTTTGTTCTCAGGTGTTGGCAATGATTTTGCTAGTGCACTTTGTTAGCACACAGCAGCAGGCTTTGGGCTGAAGATGTTAAAGTGACACTGTGCAGTATCTTGTGGTTTGCAAAAAAGGGATGAGTTCTTGCTGTGCATGTTTTGATTGAGTTGGTGCCTGAAGCACTCATAAGTGTGGCTAACTCCAAAGATGAAGCTGATTTTTAAAATGTTGACAGCAGTGCTAGCAAGCAGAGGCTTCTTGTTCAGAGCAAAGCCTTGCTGGAGAAAATGAGTGGTGTTGTGCACTTCAGTGGACTCACTGTCTCCTGTTCTTTCAGATCTACCTCAGGGCTGCAGCTTCCTTTTCACCCCTTGTTTTCCCTGAGGCTGCTGCCAGGACCAAGTCAGCACCTGGCTGAGCAAACGAGGCAGGGAGACATTGGGGCATCCCCAGAGCCATCTCAGGGCAGTGTCTGAGCTGCCTCAGCAGCCCTGATCAGCACTTTGCTCCTCCCCTGCAGCCAGTGGGACAAGGAGTCAGCAACTAATGCAGGCAAACCTGAGAGGAAGGGGAGCTGAACAAAGACTCAGGTTAAACACAAGAGGAAATGCACATACTTCTGCAACTAAATAAGGATGGCTATGTAGTGTTATTGTAAAGGTACTGATCGGGGCAGTAAGTCACTCTGCTGGCAGCAAGCTTGAGCATAATCAAGGAATATGAGAAAAGATACAGAAACATTTTTTTCAATTATAATTTAAGAGGGTATGGAATAGGCTTTCAATGAAAGGAGAATAAACTTCTTGATGTTGTTCATTCAGAAGACTTCAGCAATGTGGAAGTCTCAAAGTTCTCAAATACTCCAGATCTTTTTGAACTTCAGTACTGTCTTCATAACACATGACTAAATCAAATTTTGCTCTTCACACATTAGGGAAATGGCCTGTCTCATAAGAGAGAAGAAAAAACTTAATGCTGCTCTAGGATCTTTCATATTTGTGCCCTTTTGGGGCTTACATGGAAAGCTTCTCTTACGAGGTTGAGTCAAACCTGTTCATAGCAATGGCAGAATACTATATGCTTTTAATTCTAAACAGATAACTAAGAAAAAAAAACAATCAGCAGAATTTCCTTATTGAATGGGCAGCACTGGCTTCCTCCCAACCCACACCAACTGAGCTTGAAGAGAGGTTGGCCATGTGGCCTGGGAAACAGGACCTGTGGGTGAGGAGGGAGAGGAACTGATGCCCTTTGGGGTGATGGCTGGGGGTGCCCCTCTGTGACAGCAGCCTCTCAGGCAGAACAGGTTCTGCAGCACTGGACACTCACCAGGTGCCCACTGGGAGGAACTGACACATAGAAATCCAGTCTCCATTCAACTCATACTGTGTTCAAACCAGACAAAGCTTGTTAGAACAGAAAAGGACACCTAGAAACAGAAGTCTGCAAACTCAAGAGTCAATGCAATGTTTTCTACGATGTGGTAACAAGCTCCCCAGGAGCTTCTGCAACACAATCCTGTGCTGAATGAAGAAACTTAAGACAAATAACCTCAGTGGATGAGACTAATGGGGAAAGTCAGATGAGAGCACACTGGATAAATGACTCATCCCAACAGATTTCACATATTCTTTCAGGAACAATTCAGAAATCCTGTACAGCTTTTGAACTCAAGCAATTCCAATGCTGATGACAGAATGTTGCTAAATCCCACCAAACCCACAACCATTTGCACCTACAAAGTGTTGTCAGATCCATATTTTCACAACAACTAAAGGGGGTTTTGATCTGCTGACTGTAACAGCTTCCACATACATAAAAGGCTGCTAAGGACAAGACCTTTACCTTCCATCACCTTCAGCAAAGCAGCACTGCACTGAGATTAGAGCAGTCCTACAAGATTGTGGAAGGGTAAGGAAACAAGTTAATTTGTCCTGGTTGCAGGATTATTTTCCCAGAAGAGCACTTGCTTCCAGAGAAGAATTCAGTTCCCATCAGCATGAGATTATGCCCCACATATTGATAATATGATAACTTAATTTTTTTATAACCTACAATTTATCTGAGGAATGAAGAAACTGTTGAGATCATGCCCTTATAACTGTTGCTCTCCCCAACTTTCATAGGAGAGTACTTGATGCCACTTCAATTATCTAAAACTCATTTGGCCAGATTCTATACTCTGCCTCATCTCACTTCCTGAACACCCTAGTGATATTCTCTCTTATACATTAAAAATAAAAAATACAGCTTTAATATTTTTTACTTAAAATTGATAATGCTGCTTCTGCCTTTAACAAAGTCCTGCTTCTTAATGTAAATCCTGACACTGTCCAGATCACTCCCAGTGATGCTGTTCAAACTGCCCAACTAATTCCCTGCTCCAATGAAGGGCAGATGGCATGGACAACATGCCAGCCTGGAGGAGCACACTCAGATTTCCTTTTGCCTGCCTTGGACGTGTTTCCTTCCTGTGGAAGCAGGAAGTGGGTCAGAGGGAAAAGGGAGGAGGGCTGCTCACACCCAGGTCTGCAAGCCCAGGACAGACTGACCCACCTCTCTTGTCAGTACTTTCCTGCTCAGCTTCAAATCTACCAGTCATGAACAGTTCTTTTGTTCAGACTAACCAGTGTCTCTTGTTCATTCCCTCTATACCAACCTGATTTTACAGTCTGCTGCAATGCTGTACTGTTTGCTTCCTTCCCAAAGTTTAGTTGAAACCAGAATACATAGACAGGCCCCAGCTATTACAATACAGCTTCACCTGCTTTGTGAAATTATTTTTAGTATTGCCAAGTACCTACACTCAAAAACAATGTGTCAGGCCACAACACATTTTATTATAAGTTTAAGAAATTATAGATTTCAAAAAATTAACTTTGGGCTTCCTTTAGATGACAAATATATTTCCTTATTATTTTTTTTTTTTTAAATATGAGGGTAAAAGGCTTTCTCATATTTCTCTGACTGTCTTTGAGAAAACACTAAATGCCTTGAGATTCCTAATAATGTTGCAAGAGTTACAACACACTGCTATTTCCTGATACCCTTATGCACTGTTTACATAGTAAGAGCTAAAATGCAAAATTTTTAAGAATCATTAATACTTCAAATTTATGTTTTTTATTAAAATTTTAATGCACCAAAAACTTAGCTCTTATTAATGATATGGCCCATGCTGTGCCCATTTAGTATTAATATTTGCAATCACTATGAAAACAATTTAAAAGAAAACAGTTTAAGAGCACACAGGTCCAAATCTTGCCTGTGGCAACATCCACTTAAGTCAATGAGATTAAAAAATGCATATCTGCAGGCAGAACCTGGTTCAATGCCACGTCCCTGCCTCATACAGCACCCCAATGCTCTCATGAAGAGTTATGCATATTCCACTGACTTCAGCAAGTGTTTTCTCCTTTTTTTGTACTGCTTTCCTGTGGGATTTAGCTAAGTGACCATTGAAATGCTTAAACTTACATAAGAATTCACCAAGAGTAACAATATTGTGTTTTTCTAATAGACGGCTTTAGCAGGAGCTAACACTCCATTACAGACATGATAAATAAAGATGGATTTCCAAATGATGTACAGAATAAGAACCTCTGTAGTTCTCATGAGAACCATCCTATAGATGGGTTGGAGTCCCATGTTTATTTACATGTGTACTTTGCAGAACAGATTCATACAGAAATACAGAGTCCTCACTGGTGGAGCTGCTTGTCACTCACCTTTGGCTGCAATGGGTAAGTCTTCTTGTGTGTTTGGACTCTGACAAGAAACACAGCTTATTTTTTAGATCAGATGAAAATGTATTAATTCCTTACATTCTACATATTAGATGTTATTTGCAGGGTATTGAGACTGAGTAGTTCTCTTGGAGAAGCAAACGCCATATTTTCTAATTAATTCTAAATGATTTGTGAGCAATTAAAGATTTCTTTTTTGGATGACCAGGTCAGTAACCAAAGTGACAAAATATACTCTTCCTCTAAGCACTTCAAGTGGCTACTTTTCAAAATAGTGTCTTCCTGTAGGGCACTTTGACCTTCTTTTGGATTTTGTTTGTGCAATGAAATCCTGGTCCTGCCACTCAACCGCACACTCCTGCAGACTCCAAACAATGGCAAGTTTTCTGTGGCCAAGTCCTTACTGCCCCTCTTTAATAATACAGTTTAGTCTCCTGTATTCGTATCTCAGGTTAGAAGTTCTTTTCTCCTGTATTTGATCTGCAAAGCTGTATGTTTGGAGGGTTGGGTTGCTGTTGCAATTGTTTTGGTGCGATGGTAAGCAACGCACATGTTTATTTGGAATGTATAAAGCCCTTGACATATTGTACTGTACTTCAGAGGCTCCACAATTTATTTTTTTTTCTGTTGCAGCTTGCCTTTAGTTCTTGCCAATTTATTTCCTTTTCTTTTCCAAACAAAGCTAGGATTGTTAAACCCTAATGTTAAAGAATTTTAATAGCTAGATCCAGTTACGGAGCTAATTTTTAGTTTACCATTGTCTGCTAAAGTTTTGACTAAATAGAAAAACTCTGTAAATGGGCTAAAGAGACGTGACCCACTAGCCAACAGCATCAAAATACCCTCTGATTTAAAGGCCCCTGGACTCAATGTTTTTGCTACTCTTATCCATAACCATTTCCTGAAATACTGCTTTTAAGAAGTTCTCATAATGTGATTGCTGCACTGACAAACAGCTTTGTCTGATCCAGTAATAACATTTCCAGGGGCAGCAGTACAGTTTACCTTGTCTAGTTTTTGCAAGAAAATTTTATTGATTTTCATAAAGTAATTACAATATTAATATAAAAAGAACATTTTCCAAGAAAACAAAAAGAGTGGGGAAGACAGGAAGGGTATGCTCTTCCTTTTCATTTAATGTCATCTCCATAGATTTGCAGGTCCTGCAGATCAGCATGGTAAACAAAAATTTGAATTAACATATGCTATATGTTTGCTGTATAAACCATGGAACATGGCTCCCTGATGTGTTGTGCTGTTTATGCCCAAGTCTTTCTCTTGTTTTAGCACAGCCAACTAAAGACATTCATTTTCAGGATATTTTTGGACTTGTGCAAGAGACAGTGAAGAAGAACACTGACTGAGATGGAAGCAGGGAAGGAGAAAAAGGAAATGTCTTCTGATGCCTCAAGATTTCCTAAGTTTGTCAGAACTCCTTCCAACCTCCTGGTTCTAGGTTCAGCAAGCCTAAACAAGAAGGACTTCAGCTCTAAAGGAGTTAAGGATTGTTGGGAAGCTGCTGCTCTTGCTTAACCTAATGTTTCTTTGAGGGGGAGGAGGAAACGTTCCCAGGGCTGGAGTGGGAAGGGGTATGTGAGTGAGGTTGTTTGCCAAGGACACATTAAGGTTTGTAGAGATCTGAGACACTTTCTATAAGCACAGCAGGGCTCTCAGGGATGAAAGCAAAGAGCCCTCTGATCCCTGCTGAGGGGGAGGAGAAGGGGAACAAAGCTGTGAGAACCTTGATATGCCTCAGTGATTTTTAAGGTGACTAATGAAATTATGGCATGGAAGCTCCTCTGGATGGACTTTTAAAAAACCATGAAAGAGGGAAACTCCATTTCACTCTTTAATTTCTTGTTGTTCTCTCCATTCCTCCCCTCACAGAGCTGTCCAATGGTGGAATCATTCTACAGCACACTTCCTAACGTCCACAGGGGGGAAGAAATCATATTCATCTGGCTTTTGAGCACTAGCAGAGTGTGATTTTGCTCCAAAAGATGTAATACATATTATTGGTAAATTGAATGATATTCTGTCTCTCTGTGTTTGTTTGTTTAGCCTAGGGAAGAGATGTTTCAGGGAGGATTTAATCCTGGTCTCCTAACATGTAAAAGATAGTTCCAGAGAAGACAGGGGTACTCCCTTCACAAGGATGCATGGTGACAAGACAAGAAGTGACAGAAATTAGTTGCTTCATGGGAAGTTCTGTCTGGATATAAAAAAAATCTTCACTGATTGAGAAACAGCTGTGAGGTTACCCAAAGAAATGGTGGAATGTACTCAATACTCAATACTCAGTTAGACAGGCTATTCAACAGCCTCATCTAAGGCCCTGATTTCAACACCAAGTGATCTCCAGAGGTATCTGCCAGCCTAGACTTTTCTATCATTCTGTATGTGCAAACACTTAAAAAACCCCCCAGAAACACCACAAGAAAAAAACCAAACCACTAATGGGTGAGAATGAAAAAAGGTTCATAATTCTGTTCATACAAATAATGGAAAGTATATTATTTGTCCCTTCACACAGCCCTTAAATTTTAAGGAAAAATTTCCATTAACTTATGAAAAAGACAAGCTATTTTAAAAGGAAAATAACATTGGTCTTTTTTTACAATGGAAAACTGCACGATTTAAGCCCCATTTATTTTACTAATGATACCTTATGTATGAAAGGCCTTATACAAGTTAAGAGTCTTCAGCTTCCTGTCTGAATGCTAAATTAAGGCTTCTGTACCCTTGTTCAGATTCTCAGATTGAAAACATTTGTGCCTGCAAAGAGTCCTAGTGTGTTTTTTGGTTTCTTTTCCCATAAATGCATAGTTTTGGGGCTTTCAGCTTGTCAAGCTCATTTCCTGATCAGTGGTGATGAGCTAAATCAAGGGTTCAGCTTTCAGTCTTGCTTACAGAACACATCCATCCATCCATCTATCCATCCATCCATCCCTCACTTCCTAGCAGATTAAGAACAGTTTATTCAGTGATAAAAATGGCAGCACAGCCATACAAGCCTACATTTGAACTCAGTTTCATTGATAAAACCATTTACCCTTCAACACCAGCTCATAAGCATTACTTATGTCTACACAGCTGAATATTGGCAGTAAATGTAACTTTGTTTTGAAAGGTAAGGATGGAAAGGGTCTGGTAGTGTTGTATACTCTGAATCAATAATCTGGAGGATTCTTACACAGATTCTTGAAGAGAAATACAGCGTCAGTTTTGTTACTGCGCTGCAAGTCTTTCATTGGTACATTGGTTTTTATTGCAACAAACTAACAGATTGGTATTACAAGCATACCTATAGAGCATGGTGCCTTATATTCCTCTTATTAGGAGTTTTGGCATAGTATTCCCACTTGGAGAGAGGTCAGATTACAGCCTATCTAGGCAGAGATATTTTTATCAAAAGCCATTTAACATTTGGACAAGTGATTATTCAATTACCCTACTGATCAGCAGCTCCCTCAGTCCGAAGGTTTCTCTTCCTTGGAGTCACTGGCAGTTCCTTTCTTCCAGGTTTACTCATATTCCTGTTCAGATAAATCCAAAGATCTTGTTAGTCTACTTTTGCTTACAACCTCTTATTGCACAGTGCATGCCCTGATCCCTCCTAGCTACAAAAATACTGAACTTGTTTATCGTTCTGACAGATACATGATAAAGCATAAACTGGAGCTATGTAATCACTGCACGTAAAAAAAAGAGCTTAATTACAAATTAAGGAGACCAACACTTCTCTCTCTGTCCCATTTTACATGTCTGCAAATTGTCTGTAAGCTGTTTCACATTGAACTTTCACCATTGAATGCATACATGTGGCAGTAGGATCAGCATCTGAGCCCATATTTCCATATACTGCCTCCCTTGTCATGATGGCAACTCAGCCTGCACTTTCAGACCTTGCTCTGAAGGCTCCTCACGTATAAAAGGGAATTATAACTCCTGGAAAAGAAGGCTTATCTTAAATACACAGGCAAATTGTGTCCACTGCATGACAGTTGGAAGTGGGAAGTGGGAGAGATACCTCTGTTCACTTGAGAATTCTGTCTGCTTTCAAAGGGACTGTCTAGGACACAGCAAGACAAACAGGAAGAACTGGCATGGAACACTTGTCTTGTGTTTGCCCACTATGAATTCTGTTGTCAGTGACTTTGCTTTCAAATAGCTTTTCTCTCTCAAGGTAGGCTTAGCAAGGTAGAAGGAGGTACTTCGATATGCCCCCTTTTCCTTCCCACCATCATCCCTCATGCAAATGAGGGAAGGGAAAGGCAGGAAAACGGTCAACACCTCTTCCAGATACTTGGTATTGCATTAAAGGAAAAATAAAATTCCCTCAAAGCACATCAGTCCAACACAAGCCTGAAAAGCAGAACGTGGATAATTTGTTTCCAGGAAAAGTCTGCAGTCGCCTGGCAGTGCATTGATATTGCTATAAAAATATTTATTCTTAGTTTCCAGCTAAGGTAAAATATGGATGACAACTATCCACCAATTAAAAACACAAGTAAGAGACATTGAGGGGGAAGAAGGGTGACTATTTTAACGCTAAATGTTTTCTTACAGGGACAATAATATGCATTTATTAGTAAGCAGTGCCTTGAATGCAGTGTGTGATGAAGGAGAATGGTCAATCAACCTCTTTATAGTACCTTAAGTTATAAGCAACGATATCTTTGTTTTAAAAATCAGGTGTTCTGTTTTCATATTCCACTGGTAAACTGAGCTCTATGTGAGGGGAATGTTTTAAATGAGTTCAGCTCTAACGCTTCAGCTCAGGGGAAGTCAGGCTGCTCATGCTTACAGTGTTTAGCTCAGCCTGAGGGATCACTTTCCTTCCTCAAATCCCTGGGAACTGAGAGGCAGGGCTGCCTCCTCCACCGATACTCCCAAGCTTCTTGCCTCTGCTTCTTCAGCCCCAGAGCAATGAGCATCTCCCAAGGGCCAATTTGGACTCCCATTCCAGTCTAACCACAGGGCAATTACCAGAAAATAGGTGTTGTACAAAGGGAGAAGAAGCCACTAGTTTAAGTGCCAGTCCCTCCTATCCAGAAACTTGGAATACATGAGCACATAGAAACCTAAATTTTAGTGAACAGTGGGGACTGTTTATGGCACTGGGTATTCTTTTGTATAATTTTTAAGTGATTTGTGAACATGAGATGTGTTTGATGTTCAGTAGTTGTAACAGAACTAAAGCTAATATCAGAGTGAAAAAGACACCCTAAGGGGATTACCATGCCACCAAATGTCATTCACCCTGGCTGAATTGCTTGTAGTGTTTGGTGGAGTTGGGGGTGCTAAGACTGACAAAGCAATGCTTTCAGTGTTCCTATAATTTTGCTTCTTAGCAAGACATGAAATTCCCAAAGCTGGACATGAGCACTAATGCTGCACTTCAGAAGGGGTAAGGGTGAAGCGAAGGAAGGTCACGCTGCTAGTTTTTGAGTAGTAACCAAAACTGTTTTTGCTCAGCATAAAAGTTGCTATTTGTGTGATGACTTTGGGAATAGGGATGGTGTTGCTGGAAATCACGACAGTTCTTACAGGACAGGTAATCCCTGGGACTGGGAAATGTTCCTCATAAACTTGTCCATACAGTTTGAACCCAAAGGGTCATGGTCTACCTGATTTTTAGGTAACATCCAAGGCAAATGTTGACAGCAACTTGTGCAGAACTGTAAAGAGATAAGACACAAAAGAAAACAAACATAAGACAGACAGCTTGACAGCCACACTGGAACAGCCAGATTTCCTTGCAACGTTACACTGTGGTAAGGGCAGGTGAGACCTTTCAGCCCTCGGAGCAAGCAAAGAGGCTGCACCAACAGGAAAACCTGCAAGGCAGCCAAAAAGCCGAATTACGTTCTCCATCCTGCTTGCGACTCTGAGTAAATGCCATTACCCCGTTGAAGAGGGCAATTATTTTATCTACTTGAGCAGGCAAGTAGATAAAGCACCAAACGAAGGTGGAAACGCAGTGTTTGCCAGCGGCGATGATGGTCAGCGAACCCCTCCAGAAGACGGGGCTTCGTGAGCCGCGGGCAGTGACCCCGCTCTCACCTGCTGCCCGGGCACGGCTTTATGAGCGCAGATTTCCTCAGATCTACACACACACGCAGACACTTTTTCCTCCGTGACGAACAAGCCCAGACCAGCGATGGCAGCCTGGCGTGCCGGGCTCCGGGCCAGGGCGGCTCTGCCCCAACATGGCACTCGCTGCCGCTCGGGGCGGCCCCGGGCTCGTCCCTCAGCGACGGATGCGCTCGCAGCCGAGGGAAAGGGCTCCCGCCGGCGGCGGCCCTGGTGCTGAGGGGCGGGAGGCGGCGGGCCGGGTGACGGGAGGCCCCGGCGGGAGCGGCCGGAGCTCGGCCAGCTCGAAATGGCGCCTTCCCGCCCCCCTCCCCCGGACGGGCTCCCCGCCGGCCCCGGCAAGTCACCCCCGGCCCCTTTGGGAGCCGCGGCTCCTTCCCTCCGAGACCGCTCCCGTGAGGGGGCTCCGCCCTGGGCATCGCCCCGTCCTTCCCGGGAAAGCCCTCGCCCCGCTGCCACCGTCCGTCCCGCCCGTCCCTCGCCCGCGGTGCCCGGAGGCATCGCCGCCCCTCGCCGTGCGCGGCTCCCCCTGGGACGAGCCCCCGCCGCACTCCGCGCTCGGTGCTCGGGAGTGCCGAGTCGCTCCTGCGGGAGGCTCAGAGCAGCCGAGGTCCAGGGAGAGGGACAAGCGCCCGGCTGGTGGCGTCCCGTGCGCCCCGTCCAGGCGCCGCGACCCGGGGGACGGCGGGGGCAGCGCTGCTGGGACCGGGACCGGGACTGGGACCAGGACTGGGACCGGCTGCGGGGTACGGCGGGCCGAGCGCCCCCGGGGAGGGCCGGGCGGCGGCGTGCCTGGATGCCCGCCCGCCGCCGAGTGGGAACGGGCGGGGAAAAGATCCTCCCGTGCGCGCTCCGTCCCTCCCTCCCTGCCTCCGTCCCCGCGCACTCTCAGCCACACACACGCTGACACGCTCACACCCCTTCTCCCGCCGCCAGCGGCCGGGGGGCACTTTTGAAAGCCGCTCTGGTTCCACACCCAGCCGCCGCTGACATCATTCCCGCAGGGAGGGCGGGCGGAGGCACCGCCGCCAGACGGTCGCAGCCCGCGGAGAGCTGCCCCCGGCCCGCGCCCGTGAGTACCGCGGGGGTGCGGGGGGAGCGGGGAGGACGAAACCGCGGAAAAAGGGGGGAAAAAAAAATAAGAATCGCGGGTTTGTTTACTGCGAAACGCATTTTATTTCAGTGCCGCGCCGACGCTGGGCCGGGCGGGGAGAGCGGCCCCGCTGTCGCGGAGCTCCGGCCCCGCTGCCTCGCCCCGGGCGCTGCGGCCGTCGGGGAGCGGGCCGGGCCGGGCCGAGGGGCTCCTCGCCAGGCACTCCGGGCCGCGCCAAGCCGGCGGAAAGTTCGCGCTCTCCGCGGGATGGTTGCTTTGCTTTCTGTTCTCTTCTGTAGTGAACTCTCGCCGGAGTTCGCGTGTGCTGCAGGAACGTGTGGCTGCTCTTGGCAGCTGCCCGCCCCTCTCCCCCCGGTGGAAGGAAAATACACTTAGATGTAATTCAGCGCAGATTTTTATGAAGTTTTTGCCAGCGTTAAACGTTTTTCCGCTTGAGTCAAACTGCAGTTTCACTCGCTGGTGGTTTCTGTCTGTATATAATGTCCCACTTACACTGGGGACGTTGTGTGCCAGATACCAGACAGGCAGCTCTCGGTGACATGGGTTGCCTGCAATATTGAGTATTGAATTTGAGAGGTCAACTCCTTGTTTGGACATTTCTAGGAAGAATAGAGCACTGCTGGCCCTTCCTTAGCAGACAGGGCTTGCTCCTACTCACAGAATGCTGCCACCAAGGAACCTGCAGCTCAGCCTCTCTGTTAATTTCTTGGCAGAAGTACTTTGTTCACATGGTGCAGGAAGATCCGTTTTTTTCCCAGCACCTGGGAATAGTATGTAAATGATAAGCAATTATTGTAGTTGAACATCTTAGAAGTACCTTCTGACTTGATACAGGGCTGTGAAGAGACCCACTGAGTAGCTCTAAAATATACACTGGATTTTCCTGGAGTTTTCTTTAGGAATTTTGAAAATAAACAGCTATGGTTGGCTAATCTCCACCAGAAAGAGAAAAAGTAGAACTTTCTCTTCACTTACTTTCAGACTCTGTACATACAATGCTGGTGTGTTAACTATGTAAAATAAGCCTTCTTGACTGCCTGAGCAGATGTTTTTTCTGTCAAATAAAAGTTGTCTGTAATGACTCCTTCATTCAGACCTGCTCTAGGATGTTGATTTTGAAGGCTTTGCTGTCCAGGGCAGGGTAAGGTAGCTCAGGAAGGAGCTGTGTGGCTGGACTGCCAGGGCTGAGATGCCAGATGTCTGCAGACGTGGGCAGGCAGGAACCCACACAAATGGTAGGGGACTGTTGGGATGAGTTTCATTGAGGAAGAAACATGAATTGCAGTTTGCTGGAGAGTCCTGCTATTTTTTTGTGAGTGTGCAACAAATACCATCGTGGGGAATGCAGCTGGGGTGCAGGTACTTACCACAGCTGGTGGCATCAAAGTCGGAGTCAAAACAAAGATATATGGAAAACATGGTCACCAGAAGCTGATGAGTTTATTCAGCATAAGCTGTAAGGATTTGACCTTTGCTTCAAAGACATTGAAAGAAAGAACTCTTGCTGTTCTCTGAATCCCTTTGTGAGCTTGCAGAGTTGAGTTAGGAAATACTGTTGGGATACCTGAGGGAAGACACATCCTTCATGCTGAATAAAGATGTGTACAGATTGTGTCTTGCCAGCTGTGTGGCTGACGTGGATGTTACCAGGTCAGCTGTCTGCCCAGCCAGGAATCCAGGAATTACGCTGCCAATAGCCATCAACATTAACTGAGATGAAATGGAGCAATACCATGAAAACTCTTAGGAGGTGATCACTTTCTTGTTAGTATGTTCACTGGGGAAGGAAAATAGTCTGTTAATATAATTCAAAATAAAAACAACGTACAATCAGTAGACAAGACACTACTGGTGTTGTATTCTTTATTTGTGGTCTGGAAAGACTTCTATCATAAGCACACAAACAGTGTTGATTATGCTGTGGATCTGCCAGTGAGGAAAAACAGAGAATTCTATTTGCTTACACAGATTTAAAACATTGCTAATAAAGGAAGTTGTTCAACAGACTGAGCAGGTCAAGACTGAAGGCTGCTGCAACATCGTTCTCTTAGACAAGGGTTCTGTCTCAGTTCTTAGATGCTGTAGTTATTGTTCCTGGCCAACAATGCTTAGAAGAAATTAAGATCTCCATCTTATACCCACTTTCAGTTAATGCACTCAACCTCTCTTGCTTTTAGTAGCATCTCTTGCTCCACAGTTGCCTTGTGTCTTTCTCTTATTTTGTTGTCTTGTTTGTCTCAAGGTTGTTTCCCATCTTGGGTTTGACATTCCTGCAGTGATTGGAAGAAGAATGTTGTGCTCATTAATTTCATGTGGATATTTAGAGAAGCAAGACTTTCCTTCACTTTTGCTAAGTATACTAGTCATATTCTATCTCCTTTCATGATGCTGTTTCCCTGTCCGTTTAAAAATAAGATGGATGACAGCACAAGGAGACTCTTCCTTTTCACCTCAGTGGTTTGAGTATATTTTGGTTTTCCACTGGCACTTCATGTTCTATTTGTGTCTTGAGCATCATGTAAGACATGACACCACCACATAAATCAGTACAAGAATGTGTTTAATTAAAGAGATAAATAGGTCTCTGGGGACAAGATCTTTTATATTGCTAGCTGGCAGATGTACTTTCCAGGTCCTCCTCCACGTTCCTGTTGGAAGAAGACCCAGCAGAATGAGGCACTGTGATACACAGGAACCAATAAGAAAGAGATTTGCTCTGAAGTGAAGCAAACATTTTATGTAAAATCCATGCAATACTTCAGCACAGCCAAATTTGAAAGTAGAAAGGAATGCACAGCTTTTATTGAAATCACATTGGTCTCAGAGGGAATGCAGAGGAAACATAAGCACAACACTAAGGAATTCCATTCATGGAGCTGTTTGTTAAGGTTTGTTTAGTTTTTGGATCCTCAAAGCAAACCAGTGATCTTTGCAGTGGAGTTTCAGTCTTGGCTGTTTTTGTTGAAAGCTTTGCTATTTTAAAGAGAAGATAATATTGTAAAATATATCAAAATGTCAGGTGATGCTCATGACTTCATTAGGAAGATAAGTATCTTAATTCTTAGAAAATAAATCTTGCTGGGTGGGATTCAAGAGAAAGCCTGATGTCCTGAATTCATCCATCAAAGGAATTATTATTTCTTCACTGAATGGGGAAAATGTAATTATGCCTTTTTATTTTGCCAATGAAGTTTCATGGGCAGGTTTAATGATGGTATGTGCATGCCAGGTGAAGCCTCATAATTTGGGTGTGACCTTAAAATACAACCCTCTGGCTGTGAAGAGATCTTCACAGGAGTCTGTAGGTGGGGCAGAAAGTGGCCTGACTCAAATACCCCTTAGAGATGGCTATAGGATATATATTTATGGTTTACTGCACTGATTCTTAAATGCTACGCTGTGTTTGGAACTGCACAGGCCTCAAACAGCCAAGGTGGGCAGTATGAACACTCCCTCGGGTGTTTGATGCAAGTGTTACGTGTCCTGAAATACACCAAAATTCTGGTCTTCTTCCATACAGAAAGCGGCCTTCCAAAGTCTCTGGATGTCTCTGCTGAGGTGCACGTGCTGATGGTGATCTCTGTGGACTCACCTGCTCTCTAGGGCTGGCACTGCTCAAGCCACAGAAACAACACACCAGCTGCTTAGTTCAAATGCAGAAACAACCCAGAGTCTGGGAGAAGAGTCTGATGTGGAGCTGTGGGGAGCTGGCTGAGCCTGCTCGTCTGTCACGTGCTAGAGGGCTTGATGTGCCTTTACCTGGCACTGTGACTGGTGTGAAATGTGGCTCTGCAGGGACCCAGGCATTCCAAGGGCCCCCAGCCTGGCCAAGGTGGATCCACAGGGCAGAGCAGAGCTGAGCTGGGGCAGGCAGAGGGGTCTGGGCTGTTCCCATAGAGCACCAGAGTGTAGAAGAGCTGTGCAGCGAGTGTGCTCAAACAAGGGTTAGAAAACCTTCTACCTGGACTTGTAAAGTTCACATAGGAACCTTAAAGTTTTACTTTAATTGCGCCCATTGCAAATTAAAATGTAAAAATGGCATTCTGGAGCTAGGCTGGGTATTCAGTCATATGCTACAGTGTTGCTGTGAAACAAAAGTAGTAGTAGTTGTGGAAGAGTTTGCTCTATTTTATAGCCAACTGTTGTACCATCAATAGAAATGTACTTTCACACTCTTGATAGATGATGTGTAAACTCTGAAATAACTAAAACCAAAATTTCTCAATACAGAGCTAGTCAAAGCCAAATCAAAACAAGCAGTTTGAAAATTTTACAACAGCGAATGCAACGCATTTAATTGCGAGCAATTTCCACAGAGCATCTGCCAAAGTTAAAACAATATCAACTTTCATTTCTGCAGAATTAAGTGCATTGCTTTCAATCTGGAAAGACAGACCTTTTCTGCCTTTGTTTGTTGGTTAATTAGGTGGAACAGCATAAATCACTCAAGCTGTTCTGTTGTATCTGGAATAATCTCTGGATAAGCAGCAGTCTGTAGTGAGTAGACTCCAGGGTCTGAGATTTGCTCTCAGAACTGTGTTAATGTGTAGTCAGTGCTGCAGGTGTGCTTTTTTTTTTCCTTTCTTTTCATTGACTAACACTGAAGATACATTTAATCTGTCCGCCTGTAGAAGGTCTGGTGTTATTCTTGGTCTGTCACTCCCTGCCCTGCCAAGCTATTGAACAGGGACAACCAGGACACTGAAATGTGGCCGCGCAGTGATTGAGCAGGGGTGAGGCCAGGCCACACCTCACTTCAGCTATTTGCTTCAGAAGCAGGTTCCCAGGAGGCTCCTCATAGCTCGAATAGCTTATCAGTGCAGCCCCGGGTCTTTGTCCAGCTCCATGGAAGGGCTGATTCCCTGAGCCAGAGGCAGGGCTGTGCCAGCAGGCTGCAAAGAGCTCTGTGGTTCCTGACCACTGCCCTTGAGTGCTGGGAGGCAACAGTAGCCCTTAGGTCACCCTCAGACAAGGGGGACAGGCCTCGCTGTCTCTTTGAAGCTTTGCCACCCACCTGAGAAATGAATCCTCCCTTAATGCCGACTGTGTGTTGCCATGATCACCCCGTGTTACTGCACTGCCCAGCAGGCAGCACTGCTCTCAGCAGTGCCTCAAGTCTTTGCAGGAGAGGAGAGAATTCAGCAGAGTGCCAAGGGCATGGGTATCATGCAAAAGCCTGTTGAAAACAGAGAGAGACCTCAGAGAAACTGTTGGGATGGGCTTCACAGGAGTGCAGAACTGGAGGGTCCTCTCAGGACACCACGTCTGCAATACCAGATCTCATAAATCCTTTTTTTGTGGAGGCTGGTCTCTTTTTCCTATGCTGTGGTGATTGTAAGGTTGTTCCAGAACGTGATAGCTCTAAGAGTTATAATTTACATCCTAAATGTGCTCACACCTGATTTATAGCCATTTATTTTCATCTGTAAGTTAAACAGTTCTTTTTCCTTCTATGTGTTTGCCTTGACCTGCAAGCAAGTATATCCCCAGTCTGTCTTCATCTTTGAAAATGAACAAGTCAGAACAAGAAGTTCTTGCCTTCTTAAGCTTAGGAAAACAAGCTTTTAGTAATTTTAGACCAGTTTGATTGTTAAGAAGGTTTTAATGTATACCACAACTTTGTTTATACTGAAGTGGTAGCTGGTGCACAACAAGCAAACTGGCTGAACAGAGGGGATGCATTGAACACCTGAAATAATGTGTGCTTTTCTTCATTTTCTGAGAATACAGTTAAGCTCTACCCATACATGCTTCAAGTTACAAACATTTTGTAACATGTTTTGCAGCTGCCTTTGTGAAAGCTCAGAGAATACATTTATGTTTTGTAAGAAACCAGAAACTGCAGTACAAAAGCAGTTCCTTCTTTCAAATTACTGCAGGGTTTTCTTAAACAATATGTGCCCTTTGAGAACTGATCTCTTGATCCATGGGGTATCTTTGATTAAAGACCATTTTTTGTTAACATTTCCCAAAGGCATGTGATGCTCAGCATAAACTGAAGGTGGAAGAGCACAGGGAATGATTATGATGGGAATTAAGAGATTAATTGTAACCCTTTCAGGTGTTATTTAGTAATATGGCAGCCTGCCTTACACCGCTGTGGGTTGTGTTGGGATTTAGATGTAGGCATAAAACAGCTTAAATCTGAGATTATCTAGCATAAAAGTACAGTTATAAGAAAAAGTGCTTTAGAGAAAAAGAATAATACATGGAAGATTTACTTTTGAGGAAGATGCTGGTTTGTGCTGCTAGAGGAGGAAAAACATTGTCTTTCTGCTGAACGCACATAACCCTCTAAAGAGCAGTTTTGAAAAGATGAAGGCTTAAAGACTATAACTCAACTACACCTGTAGTCAAGGGTCTGCCAGTGTAGGCAACTGACTCCTGTACCTGCTAAATTGTCTTCTCAGCATATACTGGCTGTTCCATTTCTCTTCCAGGTTTTGATGGAGTGTTTGAATACATGTCTCTTGAATTTTTTAAGCTTCAGGCTATTTTTTATTTTTTTTAGGACTTTCAGGTGAGACGTCAAAAGGTACATTTTCCCTGTAAGTGACACTTCCCCACCCCCCAACAGGGCATTGTGTTCCTGTTTTCCCAGAGGTCCTGCTGGTTTTCTTCTGCTCAGTCTGCCCACAAAGGCTTCATGGCAGAGTGATTTTCCTCTGCAGTGCACAAAGCAGGGCCATAGTGCAAGGAGTGGTAGGGCAAGTCTAAACCCAGTCCAGACTTGTTTGCAAATAAACGACTGACAGAGTTCCAGAAGTGGCAGCAATGCTGGCATCCCTGGGTCAAAACTTTATTAAAGGCATTCCTGAGAAATTAGAAACGTCAGCTTCTTTGGGTCTCTGTGCTTAAAGCTAGCACTTTGCATTTTTGCTGCAGTTTGTTTGTTGGGTTTTTTGGAAATGTATGGAACAGCAGGGTTATAATTTCCCAGACTTTGGAGTTCTGTCTTGACAGCACAGATCTAATGAGGAGAATGGGGTGAGAAGGGAGGAGGTCCAGGGAAGGTCTGCCAGACCTGACTGTAAGCACCATCTGTTTCCCTTTTGGTAACTAGGTAGGATTTCTGAGGAGGAGCCTAGATTTAGTGTTTATGAAGGCAATTCAGAAAGAGCTGGATGGGTATTTCAGCATCCCCTCACACCTGGGTGAGAGGTAGAACAAGAGGTAGAACAAGAACATGAGCTTGTTCACTGTAAGTTTGCTATTGCACATGGAGTCCCACCAGTACCAGGAGGATGGACAGACATCCAACTGCTGTAATAAAAAAAGGTTTGACTAAGCTCTAGGTGCACATTTATATTAGTCGTGGTGCACACACAAAGCAGACCTCAGGGCTTTGGTTGCAAGGTAAGATTTTCTGAAAGAAGATGGATAAAAACTAGGTCGTATCATGTCTTGCCAGTTTGTCTCCAAGCCCCTGTATTTCACTATCAAAATACAACAAATTGACTGTAGTTGTGGTGAAGGTTGCTGGGTCTTAACACAGTCTACTGCAAGGGCACCAACAAATCCAGATCTGGCAGGATGACTCTACTTTCATTTTCTGCCATTAAGTTAAAAAAACCATAAATGTTGTAATTCAAATAGAGCTCTAGAAAGTGGTGTGGGTTAAGTTTTGCTGTATTGATTTTTTTTTGCCTTACTGTGGTTGAGTGCAGGGAACATTGATTCATTTCCTTCTGATTTCCTTGCTTTGTGAGGAAGGACTTTGAAAAGCAGCTGGAAGTGACAAGCTCTCTTCCTTCCACATAAAGCAGGTAGCACAAAGAGCTGTGGGCTTGAATGCATTCTCAGTGAAGTGATTGATCATAAACAAAAAGAGCTGATGGTGTCTGTGCCATCTAGGGGCTGACAGGACACTTACCCTTCTTGATTCCAAGTCCAGCATCAAGTAGGGGGGTGAAATTTTATTTCATGAAGAGCAGTGCTTGGCTTCATACCAGGAGGAAATTGGGTGGGAGCCCATCTGCTGCACAGAGTGTCACTCTTCCTTTGCACTTCCCTCCTGGGTCTCTGTTCAGTGTTGGAGAGGTCTAGTCAGAGCCCACCAGCACCTCTTGGAGGTGTCCTGGCTGGCCAAGGAGATCACTGGTTGAAGGAGGACATGCTGTTTCTGTACTGACTGTTAGCTGTGTAACCCCTGAGCAGGAAAACAGGTCAGGATTTGAATGTACACTTGAACATGAAGAATAGGTTGGAGAGGGTCCAGTTCTACAATCTGTTCAGTTCCCTGAACACAGAATATGTGAGCACAAATACAGAGACTTCCACATCTGTTGGTAGATCTATTTTGTTAATTACTGAGTTACATTTATAAATAAGACTTTAATAAAAGCAAAACCTCATTTTCTATGTAGTTTGTGCACCTGTGAGCTCTAATAGTAGCAGCTCACTTCATGCACCAGAGAACTATCAATATATTTTTCAGGGATTCTTGGCAGCAAAGCCTTTGCATGCTGTTTATAAACCTACCTGCAGTGTTAGCTTTAAGATTAGCACTTCTGTCCTATGAAATGTTTAAAGGCTGGTTCTCTAAAGTAAGGCTCCAAAGTCATCATGTAAAATAAAACTAGATTGCTTTAGCTGTGTTTTCCAATATGCATTGATGACACAGGAAAAGAGACAGAAAAGTCCAAGATGTGCTTATCCTTTCCAGATTTCTTGCATGATTGAAGGGTTCTTCTGTAGCTGCCATGGACAGGATCCAGATGTGTGGCAGCAGGGCAAGAGCACAGCAACCCCTGGGGGGGTGAGGGCAGGGAGGAGGGGCAGCTGTGCTGGGCACCTGTGCCAGGGCAGCCTTGCAGCTCGGGCACATGGACAGGTTAACTCTACAGCAACAAAAAATGCCAGGCAGGTGATCCAATGGAAATGGATGAATGTACAGCTACCACAGACTGTGAGTAGGGTGAGAGCAATAGTCAGCTTGGAGAACATGTAGGAAGAAAGCATGAGTTTGGGTATTACCTGCCTTGTTTTAAGGAATATACTCCAAATTATATCTTGTGATGTTGGTACTCCCAACTGTTAAATTAACACAGGCAAAAAGAATAAAGAAACTTGAGTAAGTTGTTTCAACTGGTGTATTATTCCCTTGGTGTTACATTTCCTGATTTTCTCGTCCTTTATGTTTAGAGGTTAGAGGATTGTTGAAATCCTCAAAGCTTTTGCTGGTTTGGGAGAAATTCTACCTTCTGAACTTATTTCACTTTTGGTTCCAGTTCTGAGAATCACATAAGAAAAACAGAACGTTTCATAGTTGGTAAAAGAAAAAAAAAAAGAAGAAAGTTAACAGTATCACTCTGTTCCTTATAAACCAGGGAGTTTTGTGCAAGTTTAGAGATAATGGTACAGGCAAAATGTGAGCCAACTTCTGAGTTTTCTGTCATGAGACACCAGGAGATGTGGCACAAGAACTCAGAGCAAAACAAAATGATCATCATGTAAATCCAAACATCTTGTGATGCATCACAAGATGACAGACTTCTCATGCTACAAGTATACAAACTTTTTCTTCTAAATTCACATATTCAGTCTTAATTATAGCACTGAGGGGCAGAAGAATTGATAATGAAGAAGGTTTGCTTTGATTCAGTGTTACACCAGTGACCTCAAGAAAGTTCAGCTGAGCCGGGTGCTTGTTGATGGCCCAAAGACCTGCTGTTCGAGTTGCAATGAAACATCTCAGCACAGAGAGCTGCAGGTCTGGTAACTTGTTTAGCAGGATCGTCTGCCCCTTCTCTTGGGTGTGTCTTTCCAGCACACTGAACGTGGGTGAGGAGCAGTCTGCACACCCCCAGCCTGAGTCTGCACAGAGCAGGAGCTGTTCTGCAGTGATTTCGGCGTTTCTGAGCATAAACCAGGATTGTCTGTGCTGAGATTTTCTCATACGTGGACTCAGATGAAGATGATAGAAAAGCCTGACTTGATCTGAGGAAGTGAGGGCAGCAGCCAGTGTTGGAGGGTAAGCTTTAGCCTTTCCAATGCAAATGAGCACAGGATAAACATACTGTACTATGGACGTGTTTCTCTGGTTGCAAAAATCAAATATGCACAAACATGAGAAACAGCCTGGCAGCAGAGTTGAACTGCATGGGAAGGAACGAAAGCATGTGCTGTGGAGATGACATCTGGGCTGGAAAGTAGTGATAGAACTTCTGCTAAGAACTGTCAAAGACTGTTTTCATTTTTGCTTGCTTGCTGTACTAAACAGCAGAAAAAAATCAAATAGTCATGTTTCTTTGTACTGATGGACATTGAAGATAAACTTTATCTTAAAGATAAACTGAGGCTTTTTTTGCAGGGGGGTGTGTGCGTGTGTAATTTGACATAGGGAGGCAATCCAGTTTTGTAACATGTTTGCTTAGTACAGTACAGAAATGTTGGAAACCCTGGCCTGGATACCTTATTTTACTGTGCACTTTCTGTGATTGTTGTACTGTTCTATCTCGTATGGAGGTACTTGTCTCTACCTGTCCAGAAGATTTGAGCAGAGGCCCTTCTTAGCCACTTCTTGTAAAGCTCATCAGGCTCTCACATGGAAGGTGCCAAACTACTGCTTCTAACAGTCTGTGTGACTGCTGTGTTTATCCTCCCTGTGCAAAACAAGGTACCATTGGACTATTACCCAGAAACAGTTCTGCACCCATTGAAAAAAACCTCTGCTGTTAATACAACTGGCCTTCTGTTTTCAATGTGTTTTGTGTAAGTATCCTGCAACTTAACAGCATTTTGTGGGAAACTTTATTACCACAGCAAATCTGGATTGTTCAGTGGGATTCTCATAACTCACTCTCTCTGGATTCAGTGGCAGTCTGCACTTGCTGCTCAGCAGTACCTGTGCATTTCTGCCTTACCCCATCCTTTGTGAAGTGGTATTAAGTGCTGAGCCTTGCAATTGAAATCCAATGTAATTCTTACTATGGCACCCAAATCTGTTTTTAATGTCAGAGGTGATGAGCTAAGTCAAATGTAATGTTCTCTTTTGTCAGAGCTTTGCTGGAGGTTCGTAGAGGGAGGTTGCTGAAAGAGCTGCAGCTTGACAGGAGAGCAGAGCTGGAAGGGGCCTCTGAAGGTCTCTGGTGCAGACTCCAACTCCAAGCAGGGGGTTAGCTCAGGACATTCTGGGCCTTGCTTCAGTCAAGTTAGGAAAATGTCCAAGAATGGAGATCCCACAGCCTCTTGGGCTCTGTTCCAGTACTTAATCATGCTCATTGAATATAATTAATACTTTTTTTTTTACCATTGGAGTATTCCTTGTTGCAACTTGTGGCTGTTGCCTCTAGTCTTTTCATCATGTACTTCTGGGAAGAGTGGCTCCATCATCTCTGTTAAAAGAAAGTTTAGTGTGTCCAAAAAGCCTTTCTCTTATGTGTGTGTGTGTGTGTGTGTGAAAACTATTAAAAGAATTCAAACCACTTTGGGAAATGATGAACAATATCTGTGCCTAAAGGCAGTGTACTTAAAATCATGAACTCCTTGACTTGAGAGCATAGTGTGTACCACTGCAAATGAGAGAAAGTGAAAAATCACTCTGCCCAGGGAGCTTTTCTTCATTTTGCCTGTAATCAAGAGAGTAAAACAGAAGAGTTGAGCATTGATTCATTTAAGAGAAGGCTCCTGCAAGAGCAAGAAGCCTTTAAAGCAGCGTGTATTGGCACTGATAATAGGGCAGGGCTTCCAAAGCTGCTAAATAGCAATGGAAAAAATGACTACAGAGCCCCCTATCACATCAGACAAATACCAGAGTTTTACTTGAAAGAGTCTGATCATTTCTATGCATCTTCTTAATACAACTGTTTCCAGATTCCCATTCACTTAATAGTGCAAAGTACAAGATTCCCAAATTTAGGTGATTTAAAAATGTATTTGCTCTTCTTGTAGACAACCCCCTTTAAGCAATATTTTGCATAAATTAATTAAATTAAATAAAATGTAAGAGAAGATAGGGTTTTAATCTAGCTCAAATTGCTGGTGGTTCTGTTGAGCAGAATTGGTTCAGGCAGGTTAAACAGCAGTTTGCTCTTGCTGGTACCCTCCATTTTAAAAGAGTGAGGCAAAAGCCACTGGCAGGTGGCAGCTTCCAAAGGGGCTTCAGCTGCTGAGAAAAGAACTGGGAACAATTGTGAACCTGAAGAAAGCCCTTGAGAAACAGTTAATAGTGAATAAGAAACAAAGAGGAGTCCAGCTAGTCTGCAGAATAGGATGTAACCAAGGTGTTTGGTTAGTAATACATTATTAGAATTTTGAATCTTAATACAAAGGGTGTTCTCAGAAATTCTCCATGTGAAGACATAACTGTTCCCCTCCCTTGCTCATAGGAAGAGGAAAGGAGCTGCCTGCTGCTGGGAGAGGTACCAGGCTTTGTCCTTGGAGGAGAAAGAGGTTCTTGCTGAGGGAGTGGAAGGATCTTGAGTCTCCAAAGTGAGCTTTTAAATTTCAGCATTGTCTGGAGTGAAGGAGGACTAGTAGTTCCTTCTGAGAGATCAAATCCAGAATTTCTGCCTTGAGGGGGATGCAGATACTGTAGTAGCTTCTTGTGTCATTGCTTGGCTGCATCGTAGGAGAGGACAGCTGCTCTTTGCTTCCTGCCCACAGATCACAGTTTCTCTGGATCTCTCCTGGATAACTGGTTCTTGCTGTCTTTTCCTGGTATTAATTACTTGGAAATGGCCTTTCCTTCCTTTCCCCCAGTGTACTTAATCCCTGTATCCATGTATCTGTGTGCACGCAAAACAAAAATCTGTTTCATTCAATCTTGGCTTTATTTGGGTAAAACATAAAATGTTTTCTTCTCCTCATCAGCCATACATGTTTATCCATCCTGTTTGAAACACTTCTGTTTATGGCTGAAAACAGTAAAGAAAAAACATGGACTTGACTGAAGATTAAGTGGATTTTTCTGTGCCGACAAGTCTTGATTTTGCAAGATGGGTTTTAATTAGGTTACGTTTTTCGGTCTCTCTTACTTTGTGATACTTCATGTAATAAGATGAAATTGTATTGTTATTCTTAAAATAATACTGAGTATAATTTGATTCTCTCTCCTTATATGGCAAATGACTGTTGCATTATTGTCTGCTTAGATACCATCAGTGCAAGAAATGAAACTCAGAAAAAAACCAACCACAAGACAAGAGGGGTGCTGTGCAAACACTGGTACATTTCACAATGAAAATATTTTGGTGTGGCATTATACAAACCCACAAAATATCTTCTTTTCCTTCTTCCTTCCCTTCATTCAAACAAGGCTCGATGGAGAGCCATGAATGACATTTCTAGAAGCAGAACTGGATTCAGAGGACCTTGAGTCATGCAGCAGAATGGGCTTGTTGGAGGAAATTGTCACTTTCTGTTCTTTGTTGTGGCCGAGAAGGCAAAGTTTAACGGAGAGGAAATGGGAAGGAATACAAACTTGAGTAGCTGCTTTTCCTATTTTAGGATTTGACTTGGCTCTGCCATTCAGTCATTGCAATTAGATATGGGTATAAGGTTATCCCATCATTTTTCTCAGAAACACTTTCATACTGTTTGCCTTTGATCTTGTAACACTGTGGAGATGTAAAGGATTAGTCTGGAATTTTTGTCTCACTTCAATGTGTTCTTACACTGTTGATTATGTTCTTGTTGAAGTTTTGCAGAGTAGTTATATTTTGACCCAGTGGGAATTGCAGGGGATCTGCTTTAAAGATGCTGTCAAAATAGTCCTTTTATTTGGTTAAATTATCCATGTGGTTCATGATTCTAGTAAATAGCAGAAGAAAGGGGGTTAGACATTAAAAAAAATCGTGGAAGTCCTGAAAAAAAAAATCATAACTTCCCTTTCTTCTGGATATTTGCTGTGTTATGTGAATGGATCATTTGACATGAGATGTGTCCAAAGCAAAGGAAGGGGACAAACATGCATTAATGTATTGATGAATGATAACATGCAGATAATGTACAGAACTGTGCACCTTAAATGCAAAGAGAAGATCTGCAAGACTGCACGTTCCTTATAGCATATAACATATATTAATTGGCAAGTATTTCTACACAGAAAGAGATATACCAAGCACTTGCACTTTTCTGTCTATTAGAAACAGTATTTTTCCCTACCCTATTTGTTTTGTGCTTGCAGATTTCCTAGGAATTCCAGCTAAATACAGCTTCTGGTTCCTTTGTACATAAGAATACTTTTTTTTCATGTGAAATGTGAAATTGTAGGAATTGGGTTAGATAAGGTATAAAGATAATTGGTAGCCTACAGAGAGTATTAAGTGACTGAACATAAAATAACTAGCTGGGTTATTACAGGACTAGTGGGTTTATTCAGCCCTACCAGTCAAGGCAATGTATTGAAGAAAATGATAGTCCTTAGGCATTACATTATTTAGTGGATAAAACTTGCAACCATATGAACAGAGGACATGAGACCTAAGCTACAACATAGTTGTTACTAAATCTAGGAGGTAGTTCTTGATGCACTTAATTTTGTTCTACAAGCATCTTTTTGAAATCTTTGAAAGGATGGTTGAGAGAAGATTTTGCTATAGCCCGTTCATCATGTGCACGTGAGGCTGTAATTTGAAAAGCACTGCTCTAAAAGCTACCATGGAGGACTTTTCCATCCTTGCAGGAGAAGCACACAGAAAGAAACTTCTCTGTGTGTTTATTCACTGCAGCCATCTCGCTGGAAGGTTGCAAAATGCACCTCTTGGGTTCATTTCAAGTTGTGATTCATTTTAACACCTGTGATGCCAGTTAAGTATCTCTGGAGGTAGAACTTGTGCTGTGGAACTCAAACTGCATCCAGTGTTCCTGACTCTTTAACAGCACCTCACTCTGAGATCCACTGATGCTGACCTGGACTGCTCAGAGCCACAGCAAAGCAGTGTAACTGCAGGTTGATTCACTGACAGCTTTTAAAGATTGTTCCTATTTGCCCTTCTGTTTGACAGATTGATCTCAGACTAAAGCCTCCCCAGAGCAAGGATGTTGATTCTCCTGGCTTTCATTATTGTGTTTCACATAACCTCAGCAGCACTGCTGTTCATCTCAACTATTGACAATGTAAGTGCCGTTTCTTCTCTTTTTCTCTCAAGCATGCAGGCATTTCTTTGCTTCATAAAAATTGAGTTTCTCTTCTCTAGTTGTCTTCAACTTGCTTATTGAAAGCGCGTAAGGTGGAGCTATGGGACTTGGTTCAGCTGGATATGAGGAAAATGGGGGGAAATCTACTGTCCTTTTATGTCAAGTATATGAAGTCAAACAGCTCATGATTAGTGCGTGGGGATAATTTCAGTCAAGGTGTGCTTTGCCTCAGAAATGGTTGTCCAAGATACACAGTTAAATCATGAGAGACCCCACGAATGTATCTGTGTCTATACAGTTGAAGCAGTTTCAGCACAAAGTTTTAGAATAATTTCTATTGTATTCTTTTCAAATTTCCATTTTATTTTTGTGACCAGAAAGAATTTCCCTTCCAATATTTACATCTAGCTTTTAATTGAATTTTCCTCTTTCCAAAACAGCCCACTGTCCTGATCAGTAGTCTGGTGCTCTTTCTTTCTCCAAGAGGTCTGGTGTGTACAGGCTTTTGAGATGAAAAAATTTGCTGCTGAAAATACTTCACTGTTGAGTGAAGCTGGTTTGAATCCCATGGTCTTTTCCAAGACTATGCTCCAAATGAAATGATGTGTTACCCACAACTATTTCTTGCAAAGTTGTACAAACTCAGATGTTATCTTTCAGTCAGCTGGTTGATTTGTTCCATGGAGGTAGGTCATTAATTGAGCACTAGAGCAGGTTGTCTTACCCTGTTCCTTTGAATATTTAGAAAGCAAGGACAGTGAGCAAAGCAACTTATTCTTAGTTCGAGTCTGCTACATACAAACCAAATTATTACAGAAATAAACCCCTGCTTTGTCATTAGGTACTTTTTAACAATTGCAAACTTAAACTGTGGAACCACCTTCTGCTGGATTTAATGATCTTAAGAGGTTTTTTATAGTCATGAAAATAACTCTGAAAGGATTATATAGTGCTCAGAGCTGAAAAATAATATATTGAACTTGGACTGCAAAATCCAAATGAATGGCATCCTGAGAAAGTAATGCTTTTTCTTAAAACACAGCATTGTTATTACACATATTCCTGCTACCATAATATATTATAGTTTTAACTGCAGTATTTTATAGTTTGCAAAGCTGCACAGTAAGCTGTGAGGTTTCTGGAATGTCTCTTTCAGCAGCAGATCCTACCAGGAGTCATATTTAAAAGTCATATTTTGTACAACTCTAGTCAAAACAAAGGCCTGGGTAGCTATTGGAACGGGAATGGGTTTCCTGAGGAAATGCCACTTGCGTGGAGTGCTTGTCGTTTTGCAGGCTACCATAAAAATCTGTTCAGACACTGCAGTGCCATTTTGCCTGGAATGTTAAAACCTCAAAACAGAAATACCACAGGAGGATCTTAATTTGTCAGATGCCAAAGTGTTCATACTGCATTTGTCCATTGACAGCACAGCTGCATTACACTGAGATTTATCAGTTCAGTGCCAGGAACCAGAACATTTATAAAGGATTCTGTTTCATAGATGTATACCCCGCTGTTTCCTGCAAATTAGGAAATGCTGTGCCTTCAAAGAGGTGTGCATCCTAAACAGGGTCTGGATGTACAAAGCAGATCTTGCCTAGGTGTCTTATGCAGAGAGCAGTCACTGACTACCCGAAATTTCTGCCCAAACAGTGGAAATCCTTCGTGCTCTGGGATGTTTAAGATTCTCTCTCCTACCTTACAGAGGTCTAAAATGAGAATGACATGGGGATGATATACCCCTTATTCCAAAAGGCCATTAAATCTCAAATTTAGTTTGAGTGATTAAGTATCAAAAATGAACAGAAAATCATTCCAGCTGTTGTACAATTGATGGACAACTAAGGAGTTCTGTGGGATTTTTTGAATTTTTTCCCTGTAAGAGCTCTTTACTTTTACTTTGCAGGCCTGGTGGGTAGGAGATAACTTTTCTACAGATGTCTGGAGAATGTGTACCACGAATACTAGCACCTGTCTGGCTATTACTGATCAGTTCAGAGGTGAGTGTCTCTCCGTGCCTATGTCTCTGTTCCTTTAGCAGGTCTGCTGAAATTGCTATGAAATCTGCAGGGGCCATAATGTAATTGTTCAAAAATCTGCATGCCCTAACTGCACAGGTCTTCCAAAAAGTTTAATAGTGGTTTTTGATTTTGGAAAAGCAGCTGTCCCAGCAATTTCTGTGAGAGGAAAGCAGAAGAACTGTCACAGGCACTTAAAAGCCCAGTGCAAGAGAGTAAACACAAACAACTAACAAGAAGTGCTAAAGAGTTGTTAAAAAATTAGATCAGGTAAAAACAGTAAAGTCATCTGAATCTGATAGAATTTGCCTCAGAATTGAACTTGCAAAGAAGAACTTAAAAATACTGGCTGTGCACAAGAATGGGGGGAAAAGTGGAAGACAGAACACAAGCTGGAGTTTTAACAAGGAGGCCTTAATATACAACCCAGCATAATATCCTGCTTTACAAAAAATAAATGTGTTCTCAAATGTTACATTTGCTTTATTTCTGCACAATCAACTTGGGTGTATATTGAAGAGGTAGATCATTTGAAGAGCTGTGTACCCATGAAATAATTTTGCTTTCGAGGCATCAGGTTGGTTCAGGGCCTCTAACCTGCAGTGAGATGATCCATCACACACAGATTTAAGGGTTTGCATCTGATGTATTGCTGTGCATCCACTGCAGGCAGGTCCCCAGACTGGTGGATGATGGGTAGCTCAGGAATGTTTGCTGCTCCCAGAGCTCTGACTGCAGTGGCTGTGCTGGAGGAGAGGGGTCGCAGGAGCTCAGCCTGGCTGCAAAGTTACACAAAGTAGCTACACGTAGTTAAAAATGTATTGGTTACTTTAGCTCCTGGTTACAGGGAAGTCATTGACAGGATAAAAATCCAGATCGGAGGAATCTTTTGTGCCGAGTGTGGATATCCTGTCTGGTTACATCTCCTTGGATAGGGCTGTCTCCAGGTCTGGTTGGAGGCTGGGGTCTGCCTTTGTGAGCCATTTGGGACAGCTGGCAGTTGCACTGTGCTTTTAGTACACTGATGGTAGCAAAGGATGTGGTGTGGGAGGAACAGCCTCTTCAGTATTTTTATTCAGTTTTATGAGAAGCTTTTAAGAATCCTCAAACCACTGACTGCATCAATACCAAGGAAGCAGGGAAGAACCACCCTAAGGCAATGCACGGCGGGTTTGCTGTGTCTGCTGGACTCCTGCTTCCAGGACATAGCTCTGCCCCTCATTGCAGGAGGAGCCAAAGGGAGAAACTATTTTTAATCAAGGCTACTTTTGTTTCTGCAGAGTATCAATCGATTCAGGCCGTTCAGGCTGCCATGATCCTATCTACTATCTTCTGTTGTGTGGCATTTCTGGTTTTCATTCTTCAGCTCTTCCGTCTCAAGCAAGGAGAAAGATTTGTGTTAACCTCAATCATCCAGCTCCTGTCATGTGAGTGATTTTTCAACACTTGTAACTTTAATGATGTTTTTGTGAAAGTAAGGAAAGGGAAGGGGAAAAAGGTTTCAAAAAGAATGAGCTGCTTGAGGAATTTGTAGGGCTCTTGAGGCCACAGCTTATCCTTCATATTTGTTTAAACAGTGAACTGCTCCATTCTTTAATATTGAGGGAGTTAAAACATGGATGTCATCACTGCTCAGAATAAAGTAATTTAAACTTGGAAGGGAAAGAATTTGAGATTCTGAACTTCTTGAACAAGTTAAATAACTCCGTAATTGTCACAGGCAGGTACTCTGTTTTTCGTCAGTCTTTAGAACTATCCAGATGTTCAGAATTGTTTTCTGTTCACTGCAAATAACACAGATACACAACAGCACTTCAAATTTAATCCATGCCAAAGAAACTGAGAATATGACCTGAAATGCTTCCAGCTTAGTCTGAGGATGGAAATAAGTGTCTGCACAGAAAGGACATTGGTGGAAGCAGCTGACAGAAGAGAGACAGTGAATAGTTATATATATATTGATAATATTTCAAGATGCTAAACTTTATTATTTTCTTCCTCCTCCAGGTCTGTGTGTTATGATTGCAGCTTCCATTTACACAGACAGGCATGAAGAACTGCACCAGAGCTATGAATATAGGATGGAAGTTTCTAAAGGCCAATATGGCTATTCATTTGTCTTAGCCTGGATTGCATTTGCCTTTACCCTGATCAGTGGTGTGATGTACTTAGTATTAAGGAAGCGTAAATAAATGTCAGCAGCTAGTTATTTCTGTCACTGCAGTACAAAACCAAATTCCAGTAACCATTTTGTATATAATCCTTTACATGGTTTTGTAGTAAAGGTATTGTTTCTCTAAAAATGTACTGTGTTCTTGATATGAAACAAATCACAAAAAAAAGAAGGCAGGTGAAATGGGACGCCGGGCACCTACAGGTCAGGGGTCGGAGCAGGACAGAGCCAAGTTGTTTCTTTTACATATTTCATCATCATATAAATGGTTTTCCCTTTACCAGACATTAACAGTTTCTTCCTGGCCTCTCGAAGATTACAAATAAAGCCCGTGCAAATTAGTTTATAAGCAACATGCTAACTGTATTCCTGGACCAGATGTATCCCTTTGGAATGTGTTAAATATAAGGGGGTGTAAAAAAATGAGGCCCAGATCACAATGAAAAAGGAAAGAATTATGAAGCCCAAAGCTGCACTGAGAGTGTCTGTCCTGGCACTGGACCAGTGTTCTGCTCTTTGTAATGTGCAGTAAGTGTCATCAAGTTTTTATTAAAACCACTTGCTTTGCAAAAGTAAACAACTCCTTTTTGTACTCCAGCAAATGTTTCTCTTCTTCTCTTTCACATTTAATTTAAGCACAGACCCTTTGGCGGGAGAACTCACTGGCAAATTCACTGTTCAGCTGGGACCAGCACAGTCTGAGCAGTTAAGGAATACCCCACTCCAGTCCTAAATCTCTTTATTTTTGCCTTGTGTGTAGCCTTTCTGCAGGGTAGAACAGGAAAACAAGCATCACAGTGCCTTCATCTGCAGCTTTCCAAGCAAATTAGTGATCAAGCAATGCCAAATTTAGGTTTTTACAGCCAAACTCAGCATGGTTATTACACTGGGCTCTTATCATGTAGTGATTTCATGGTTAATATGGCCTTTACAAAAGCATTCCCTGAGTCTGCTCATTAGGAAATTTGCCTTTAAAAAATTCATTTTAAATTCTTTTGTGGATTTTATTGGAACTAAACACTACTACTAAACAAATCAGACTGCAATTACTATGCTTTTGAATTCCAGACTAGGTTTTCAAGATAAAATGACTTGGTGGTTTTTATTTTTCAGTAATTTTGTGAGCTAAATCTGTGCTGTAATACCAGGCTTAGCTGCTCAGCAGTGTAATACTGACTTTGGGTGATGGTGATTTTGGAGTTGGGAGATCAGTGTGGAGAATGAAGTGGCCTTTTCTGGTTAGTCACAGCTTTGATGCTTAAGTACAGATTTGACTTTTTAAAAGCTCTAACCATTTATTTATTTCAGTGTATTCACTACAGCTGGCCCAATACCCAGGCAATAAAATAGTAGAATAGGTTTTGAATGAGGTATTTAGAAGAAATTCAGTCTCACAAAGTAGTGCAGCTCTACTGGAGTTAATGCTGACTACATTATACCTCAGTTAATGGATAATTATTATGTTGTAGTAAGCTAGTTATTGACCTGATTCCTTCAGATTTATCCTTGATTTATCCCAGAGTAAAAAGCTCAGGTGCATAACTGTATAGGAATGGTCTCCAACATGAGTAATAGGTCACATAGTTCCATCTTCATTCCTTCAACACCTCAACATGATTTGGCATGTGCTACTTGTCTTTTTTGGGAACAAAGAAATTCCAGCAAGACTGTTAAAAATTTAGGATGAGCAAGGACAACACACTAAAATAATAATAAAAAACCCAAATCAGTTTGAAGAAAATGCATTCTTCCCAGTGTATCATAATGCTACAGTATTATGTCATGGTTTTTCCTCTTAGTGGGAGTGCTCTGAATTTCAAGAATTATTACCCTACTTTTTAAAAAAGTGTTTTTACAGTTTGCTGAATACATTTCAAGTTCAAAACCTGAATTTTTGCTTGCAAGCAGAATTTGTCTTCACTAAATAGATGCAGGTTTAAGGATGAAAGAAGATAGACTCATTAGCTAGGCATTTTGCTAGATTTATTAAAACATGAAAAAGGGAAATTCTTAAGCAAATATGGATTACAACTGACTTGTACCTAGAGGACAGTCCTGTAAAATTCTGAGTTAGCTGTTATACCACTGACTTGCAGAGATGTTTCAATTTCTTGCCTTGATCATGCTCAGGTCATTTACAGAGCAAGTATTTAAAATACAGATGTAGATATACATGAACACACAGATTAATTCCAGATTAAAGCTCTGTCCCTTTAATTAAAAGTAAAAAGCACACACACAACAACCACTTGATGCACAGCACCAATACTTGAGTACAAACAGCAGCATACACAAGATGCCACATAGAACAGACATTCAGGAATGTTCTGCACAGCAAACCCACAAGTAGCAAACCAGTGAACTAGAATTTTTAGCAGGACAAACATATTTTAGGATATTCTTTCTACCTGATATGCCTTTAAAATATACCATTTTCTATACTCTATATATTCTGGAATGTACATGAAAATAAAACATTCTTGTACTGTAATAGCAAACGTTTAGCAATCTGACCTTGTCTTTAAGCTTGGGATATATTTATACTATGCTGGATGAGAAATAGTTGAGTATTTGTGTGAACAGGTAAAATTAAATTCTTCCTGCCTCTACTAGAACCACAAGCTATTTTTGTCCTTTGTTGAAGACCTTTAGGGTAAGCAGAGAAAATAGCAGTGTATGGAATCTTTAAATGTCTGGTGTCAATAGCTACTTAGTAATGCAGGATCCACAGATGCCCTGAAAAGTAGTTTACTTGTAAGGGTTTTGTTATTTTTCATCATTTCTAGAAACAGCCATGTGTTTAAGATAAGGCTGAGTGCCTTGGCCATGTGAGTAAACAGTTACTTCTGCATCTGCTCCGGTCCAAAATTCAGGTTTGCATTGAGGAACCAGCAGCACACACAGGTTTGTACAGATCCATTCAAAACATTCCTCCCAGCTCCCCAGAAATAATTTCCCAAATCCTATAAAACTTTTCCCTTCTAATCATGGTGAACAAAAGAAAAAAGTCCAAATTTTTAAAATATTCTGTAGCATCTGTGACTCTACCTTGACATTTTTTACCCAACAAGCAAGCACTTGAAGTACAGGGAACAATCTTGGAAAAACAATCTAAAGTACTTATGTCAAGGTACTTTAAAAAAAAAATGTTTTTCTTTATATATTCCATCCAGGACAAGAGAAAATGAAGTTGTACATTAGTTTGCTATGAGATACCTTTAAAAAAACAAAAGCACTGTAGGTGACAGGATCTGTGCTGCTTAGACATTAACTGGTTTTTTACCCCAGCTACATCAGTAATTTATGTGGTTCTTAATGTGTTCAAAATAATGGAAGGACTGTAGAGCTGTTCTTACCTTGAGCATCATGGAAACTTGTGCCACTTAGCTAAACAGACAAAAGTAAAAATCTTTCCTATAATTTCTAAAACCAGGAATAAGATGAGCCACTACCTTTCCAAAAACTGAAGAGAGCTAAGATTCCTAAAATCATAGTTCATCAATGCTGCTGAAATAAAATAATGAAGCTGAAAATTTTATTTTTCATTTCTACCCTATGTGCAATAATCCCCTCTGAAGCAGTAAGACGAAAGAAAATGAAATGTGGAAGTAAATTAGTTTTAAAAACAAGACATCATTTCCAAGGCCATAGAATCAAACTTACAGAGTAAATGGAATAACATTCATAACAGACACTAACAATTAAGAAACATGAGGAAATGAATCCTCTACAGTCTAAATGTCACAATACAAATAACACTTTAACTTGAAATTCACTGCAAGTAACGATATAGTACAGAACAGCAGAACAGTAGCAGACCACTTAGTAAGGTACTCTGGGTCTCTTCAAGAGTTTTTTAAGTAGTTATAGACTGTGTATCACAAAATGGTCTGTCACATCCACATAGATCTTTTCATTGAATGAAGAAGTGAGACTTTCTGGGATGATAACCTGTGGGAACAGTAAGGCCCCAAAAGTGGCAAAGCCCTTATTTGGTCTGTTTTCTTCCGATGTGATGCAGAATTATTACTGAGGTTTTCATGGAACAGATCCAGGGAAGCACACGTTGGATCAGTTCCTCTGAGGGCCCATGGCAGTGCGATTCCCTTTGGATTTTACACAAAAGCCTCTTTTAGTTTAAGGATTCAAATTTTTCAGCAAGCTCTGGAGAAAAGGCAAGATGTGAATCCATGGAGGAAGACGTGGAAATTGCTTCAAAGTCTAGGCACCAAGACAAAACCAGCTGTTAGTGCAACAATAATAACAAATACTAACTTAGGTTCATGTAAATACATAAACTGAATTGCTGCTGTGTATTTCCACACTAACAGCAGTGGCCCAGATTACCCAGTGTTCATGTATTAATATTCAGCATGTTGCTGATGTTTCCATCTGTCCAGTAAGATTTTCCCCGAAGTAGAAAACACTCCTTGCACACCAGTAATAACAACTTAGCACCACAACTTGTGTGCTATCAAAAGGAGTGCTGAGGAGGTTGCTGTTACATCTAGAGGGATATTTGTTCACTTTGGATCATTACTGCACTGCCCCAGTTTCTAAAGGGAGATGTGTGCGTGTACTCTTTTTTCTCCCTCCCAATAAATTTAGCCAAAAAATCACAAACTTGTGAATGTACTTAGTTGCTTAGTTTTAAAACAGGTGTACATTCCACAGAGGAGTTAAACTGCAGATGCCTTCATGGGATTATTCACTGCTATAATAAATGTCAACAGGTATGAAACAATCCTGATGATACCCAGACTGTATCGTGTGGTGCAGATTTTGGTCTGTTTTACTGCTGCTGCTTGAAGAAAGCTTTTGTTCCATTTCTCTTCAAAAAAAACCCCAAAGTGAAACTGTATTTCTAAAAAGCAGACAGTTGTGTTGCTGTCATAAATGCTGAAGTTCAGAAAACTTCATTTAAACCAAGTAGGCCCATATTGTTACAAAGGAAAATGGTAGGAATATAACGTGTGCACTGCTTCACAGACTGTCTTCTTAGCCTATTATCAGCAAGAAGTAAAAAAAAGTGCCACATTCTCCTCAGAGATTTTTTTTAATATTACTTTAGATATTTTTATTTGCTTTTTAGCACGTAAATCTTTAACACTTAAAGTATCAGTACTGACGAATTAAAACTCTTTTGGAAATGAAGAGCCTAAAAGCTCTTAGGGTAAAAGTTTAAATCCTGTTGTCAAATAATGTTTTTACACATTTTTCTGCATGACAGATTTGGTAGTGGAAGGAAAGGAAGGAAAAGGCAAAGTAGAGGGAAAAGAAGATAAGGGGGAAGGACAGCTGGAACAGGTTTTGGGGTTTTAGTGTGTTTATTTCTGACGATGGTATCTCGTGGCATCCCTTACTAGCTTCTGTCGAAAAATGTTTTACTGTTCCAATCTTGTTACAATGGAGCCTCCTCGTGGCCAAAGAGAAGCCTTCTCCTTCAAAGCCCAACTGTTCAAACGCTGTTCCTTTCCCACTCGAAAAAGTCTTTAAAAAGCTTAACTTTCCCTCAAGCTCTAACCGTCCTGCAGGATGCAGATCCACAATTTAAACTCAGCTTTGGCCAGTGGAAGGTCCATTTTGGGGTGGGCTAGAAATGGCTCTGCCAGGTGATCCCACAGCATCCCCCATGACCAAAACCTTGACAGGTAACCCCAATACAGCAATGGAAAAGGTGTTGTGCTGCCACAGAATTATCTTCTCCTTATGGTTACCTACATTTCTACACAGTTACACTTCAGCCATTAAATTTAGGGAGATGCTGAAAAGTAAACTTCAAAATTTTGCTTTTACCTTCACTATCATTGTGGTTTTCTTCTTCTATAGGGCTCTGTTGGGGTTCTCTTTCCTTCCTTTCATTCTGATAAAACAATACAGAATTTCAGTGGAAGGCTTCTATCAAGTGTCTCCAAAACTACTTAGCAATTGGCAGAACGGAACACTATCTGTTAAATTCCTTACAGCAACAGAAAATTATTTTTAAAATACAAGTTATATATCCAAAAGTTCAGGCAAGTAAAAGCAACACTTGATGGCTCACAACAAACTGTTTAGAACATCATCTAATTGCTTGAGGTATTTTCTTAAAAGCTTTCACACTTTAAGCTTGTTTTAAGAACCTGAAATTAAAATTTAAATTTTGAGGCTTGTAAGCATCTTACTGGACCTTATCCTGTTTTATGCTTTGGTTACAGTTTTTGGGAAAAGTCCAGGAACATATGAAACTAATTTTGTAAAACATGTGAAAGCCTTTAACAAGAAGACAAGACTGCATGTCTGTCACATGCAATTTTTTTTGTATGTTTAGATGTGAAGGAACAAAACTACTGAAATTCCAAAGACTTCTTTCAAATAACCATATTTCTGTAAAAGAGGGATTTTTTTTTTCTTGCAATATATGGTCAGTGTGAAACAAGAGGCTGACAATTCACAGAATTACTTCTCCCACTAGATTAGCTAAAAGATTTTCAGTGCAACAAAATACAATCATGCTAAACACATGAGAAATTCCTGTTCCTCATAACAATCTGATGTCCCCACAAAAAAAAAGACGTTTTGTAATCTTACCATTTTACTACTAATGTATCAGTGCCTCTCATAACAAATAATTAAGAGCTATGTTAGTGATATTTTTATTTGCTCTTCCATATTTTTAATTTCACTGCCTAAGGAAGTGGTTTTCAACTTGCAGTTCATGGCTCTGATGCAATTGGTTGACTAAACAGCTGATGGAAGGTGTCAACACACGTAGTGTCCATGCCCTCCTTTGAGACTGTTTCGTCAGAAAAAAACTCTGTTGTAGTCTAGATTTTTCTGTTCTTTAGGCAAGCAGTAACAACTGTCAAATACAGCTGTCAAAGCCACGAGATTTCAGTACAAGTGGCATCAATGCCCATGTTAGCAAGTGCACCTGCATCACACCTGAGCAACAGCTGGTTCTGAGAACACTTCCCCCTGAGCTGCTACCACAGCATCAATACATCTCTCCAGTTTTGCTACTTTCTTCTGCTACAGAAAACAAACACAGCAGTTAAGAAACACAGTTAACCTGAAATAAGGAATTTACATATTAATGTCATATGAAGAGTAGACAGTGAAAGGACTGCAACAAAGGCTAAAAATAGAACTATCAACTTGTCTTTATGTCGCACAAAATGAAAAATTTGCATACTTTTGGGGTCTTTAAGGTATCATAATAGTCATATGTGATTCACATGCAAAGTGTTCCCACAATTGTGCAAAGACCCTTACCAGGAATATTTTACTTATTTCTTCATAGGTATTTGTGCATTCCAGTTGTTCGACTCTTCTCTTTAAACTTGCTAATTTTTCATTAAACAAGTCAGCATTTAAATCCATCTGCTCACCAATCTTAAGTCTGATCTAGAATAAAGAAATGCTGTGTTTCAAATCTAAAACCACTGAGATGACTATACAAAGTAAGTGGCAAATTTCAAATTTAAACGAGTTTTGACAGACTTCTGGCATCTAATCAATGAATTCAGTAGCCTCTGCATTCTCACGTGTGTGCACGAACGTTTCTTTCCAATCCTGCTCATTTTTCATCCAAGTCTGGCTCCTCAACCTTCCTACCAGCACCAAATATTACCGAAGCTCTGTGTCTACACCTCCTCAGTACCTTCCTCCCACCTTTCTACCCAGAAGTACCTCTGCATCATCAGGGACTGACTACTGGAGTCACAGGGGTAACAGACATTGGGAATCACCAGCCTGAAAGTTCATTTTCATGGAAAAAAGTGCTGGAATTAAGATGCTTCAGTGACATACAACAGTCATAACAATGCTCTAAGCAGTGTAATATGGTTGAACTGTTGGAGTTCAAGTCACATCACCAGAAAATAATGAAATCATGGTTTCTACTGAACACAGTGGGCGTATCACAGCAATTTCAAGACATCTGACCAGTGTTTAATTTTTAGTTCTTTGCCTTCAGAAATTTTTTCAGGATCAGCTGAATGTGACAGTTTTTCCCTTGACTGAAACTGCATAAAGAGTTCAGAGTTCTCTCATCCACCTTAGACACTATGCTCCTTATTCTAGGTCTCCAGCAGCAGCACGTCACAAAGAACTATTTCTTTACAGTGGAAAGAAATTAAAGAAGAATTTTCATATATTCTTCATAAATTATCCCTCCGAGTAATCCCTCCTGTTTCTATCTTCTGGAAAGTGCCTAAGTCCATCCTATCTAAAGCAAATTATCAAATGCATGAGGCACACTTGCAGTCTAACACACTTTCAAAAAGTTAATAGTCAGATCCACTCACAAAACAAGTATTACTTCACCTAAAATATGCCAAGAATGAAATGCATTCATATGTAAATTTTGTTTTACATGCACCAATCGGAACAGTTTAAAATTTGGGTGACTAGAGAATGCACTCAAAATAACTTCAGTATTTTCTCCCCTCCAGACACCTTTTCGTATTCTCCCCAGAAACAATTACCAACATTTGCTAATCAAAACCATCAGTTCTCCCCACAAATAGAGCTCCAGTTATAAACAGGGTGGTCACATCTGTTTTAAAGCACATACAAAGCAATTCAAACACTCAAATCACTGCACACTACCTTTTCTAAAAGAGTTTCTTCATTTTTGTACATTGTACAAATACTCTCTTTCTTGCTTTCATCTGAAATCTTAGTACTTTTACTCGGGGTATTTTCTTTGCTTACTGACATTACCCACTTTGTTTGAGTGTCCCCTGAGGGAAAAAAAAGAAAAAAGAAAAAGCCAGCATCAGCCTTTCAAACTTATTTCTACATTACAACAGAAATAATTACGACTGAGGGCAGTGGAGGGAGGAGTTGTACAATTCAAATCACTGATGTTCCGCCTTAAATTGCTGCAGTGGTTTGATTTTGAAATAGAACTGGGACATAGGATTTTGTGGTAGGAGAAACAAACCCCAAAACCTCAGACAAAAGTCTGCAGAGAAGGAAGAGGAGGCCAGAAACAAGATCAGGTTGCTGCTATTTATTTTTTTCACTACTAAACTGTATTAGATGCTTACTGAAAAGTATTTTCTCCCCTCATTTTTTCCTTTTTTCCAGTGACAGAAACATGCTACCTTGAGACGAACAAGACAACAAGGCTTCTTTCTGCTGAAATAACACTGAGATGTGCCTGAGGGTTTTTCCTACCCTATTCTGGTCCAGTGCCTCTCATTTCAGTTTTACATAACAGCTTTCTGACCACCCCTGGAGGTGTTTAAAAGGCGCCCGTGTCTGTCTCCGGCTGATGTGGTTTAGGGGTAACAGCGGGTTGGCGGCCGGGCGGGAGGATCTCGAAGGTCTCTCCCAACCTTGCCGGTTCTGTGACTCCACGGAACGAGGCGGCGAGCCCGGGGCGATGGTTCTCCTGGCCCCCTTTGCCCGGGGGCACACGGGAGGCTGGGCTGGGCAGGGTGACCGGCGGGACGGCCCGAGCCCGGGGGCGGCTGCGAGCGGAGCCGGGCCGGGCACCGACCGGCGGGCTCGGCCCTGAGGGCCCGGGGTGGCACGGGGGAGCCGGGCCGGGCACCGACCGGCGGGCTCGGCCCTGAGGGCCCGGGGTGGCACGGGGGAGCCGGGCCGGGCACCGACCGGCGGGCTCGGCCCTGAGGGCCCGGGGTGGCACGGGGGAGCCGGGCCGGGCACGGCACAGGCTCGTTCTCCCACCTCCATTAGTTCTTACCTGTAAGAACTGCTCTCAGCACTGCCGGAGAGCAACGCCCATAAACTAAACCATAAGAAGTTTCACCCCAGCGTGAAGAACTTTCTTCTGAGGGTGGCAGAGCGTCGTGGGGGCCCCTCTGCTGTAACAGGCACGGGCAGAAGTGACGTTATTAAAACGTTACATACGGTGGGGTGCTGAGGGTCTGGGGACAAGTCCGGTTCAGTTTAGCGGCTCTGTGGCCTCTTAAGAACAAGTCAAAGTGGCCCAACCCAGTCAGTTAAGACACTTAGTGCGCAGATCACACATCCAGGGTGAAAAACAACCCCGTTGGCATAGAGTGTTCTGTAAACACCCATGCAATTAGTGTGTATATTTCTGGCTAATAAGTACTGGTACCCTCTTGAGCCACTCATGCACCTTAGGTGGACTTATCCCTTGTGCATCCAGCGCTGTAATAAAAATAATGTGTGCTTCTTAATACTACATTGGTTCTAGGGGGTTTTATTCCCCATTTTCAGCGGCACTGTGGAGGCTTGTCCTGTGCCACATTGCCTTGTGAGGGTGTCGGGGCCGTGGACTGGAGTTGGATCCAATCTCAGCCAAATTCCATGTTTTTTGCCCCAGCTATGTGATCTCGGAGAAAGGACACAGAATTTGGAAGGAAGTTTTACGAGGTACTTATGCACTAGTGGTGAAATTGGGGACATACAGCTTCCTTACAACAAATCCCAGTGATGGGAACGATTCCTTTTTTTCAGTAATGGTTCTACTAGAAATGAGTGTTACTAAAAGGCTGAGGTGGATTTAAAAACAAGAAGCCCAACTGGTTATAGGAAAGAAGAAAAGATCTACAACAACATTTTAACTCTGATGATAGTTAATATTTTTATGGTTGACAGTAGATTTTCTTTTTGATTCTGTTTTTCTTGCTGCCTATGACAAATCAGAATACATTTTTTTTAGATACTTTCCCTGTTTCCTTTCTAAAGTAATGTTTACTTCTCCTTGGAAATAAATATATGCAATTGTTACATGTTGATTTCAAGTTGGGCATTTCTTTATTCTAGCACAGCAAATCATATTCCATGAAGAAACTCCTATAACAAATACAGGTCCAGAGTTTGTCCTATCCCTAGAGCTCGCTGCAGGGAAGAGAAAAGTCCTGGAAGTCACAGGCTGTAGCTCCTTGCTGTCTGCTTGAGAGAGCTCAAACTTTGGGATCGCAGGCCCAGAGGGCCTCTCTCAGGAGCAGATGAATAGCAGTGACAGTGGCAAAGCTCCGGCTGTCCAAAGCTGGTTCCAGGCACGGAAAATTCCTCTGTGTGAGATTCCAAGGTGAGACAGCCCATCTCTGTAATGTCCTGCTACCTTCACGACATGAAGATGTATTCAACAAGCAGAAAAGACTATGAAATATGCTTAAAAATTTGAAAAGAGAAATATTTTTTTTCACAAACGCTGAATCTTAAAATCTGATTGTTGCCTTGACAGAGTTTACAAATATAAACCCATTTGTTTTCTCGTTGTTTGTTTATTTCCATGGATGACAGAACACACAGAACTGTTTCTTTCAGCAGCAGCACCAGTGTATGCTAGTCAGGTGTTCCTCAAAGTATAACCTCAGACTCTTCCATTTTGCAGTACAGTAGGTATTGAACTAAATTAGGGGGAAATAATGGTTTCTAACAGCTGAAGGATATCTACTGTTTAAGCTAAGAATTTTGTTGCTCTGTTAAATCCGGTGAACCTTGTGTGATTTATTGCTTATATTGAAACATTTGATATTGCAGGAAGAAAACAGGCTCCTGAGGTGCTTCATTTTACTGAAGATTTTTTACTTGCATAAAAGAGTATCTAAAACTGTGAACACTGATATGTTTTATTAGTGCATCAAAGCTTGTGAAGCACTAATGATTAGTCCAATGATTGATTTGCAAACAAGAATATTTTGAGTGCATTTGTTATTGTGGCAATTTTTCAGATGCTCTTCTGTGTGCAGTTTGTATCTTCAGAATAAGTGAGGGTGTTTCAAATCTACATTAGGAAAGGGAACTTGTTTTCATCTATGTCCAGGAAAAGATTCTGCCCTGGTTTTTTGGGGGCTTCAGAGGTTGTCCCTTTGCCTAACTGTGTGAGGAGCTGAGAGAAAGAGCACTAGCACTAACCTTTCTGAATTGCTGCATAAAGACGAGAAGCACAACCAATAATAGGGAAGGAGACCTGGAACATCATTTTAATCTAATGATAGTTGATATTTTTGTGGCTGACAGTAGATTTTCTTTTGATCATGATCAGGGAGGAAGAGTGACAGGGATTGGGAACATCATGTCACTTAGTGCTGCCTTTTGTATATCAGGGATTAAGAGTTTGGGTTTTTTGGTTTTAAAATCGTAAGAATGTTTAATTTTCTAAAATGCTGCCATTCTCTTTCAATAGTAACATTATTTTACCCATTTTTTCATATATATGTAAAGCTACTAATGAAAATTAAAATGGTATTTTTGAGACTGTGTAAATCTAAGGACATATTTATTTTCCATTCATAGCTATGCATACTATTTTATTAGCTCACAGGGAGCTTTTGAAGCTTTTTTGGAAGGAGAATTATTTGAGATTCTCAAATGCAGTCTCTGTGAGTAGCACTGATGAATACAGCTGGGGAGAAAGTCCATATGAACTCTTAGAAATGTAATAATTTGCATTCAGATTTTTTTTGTTGTTGTTTTATCCTTTAGGTGAAAAGTAACAGCACGGAGGAATGATGGATGATCTTTTTAAGGTTATAATCTTTTGTCTTGCAGGGTTTAGTCACAAACTCACAGTCAGAAATACAGAGGGGGTTGAGGTTTATGTTTATTTTTATTTTTCTCTGGAAGGTCTATAACATGCATGATTTCCATTAATCAAAATGATTTATTATGTTTCCAGTTTCTCTAGTTGCTCCTGCATTGCTCAGACTGCAATCTTATATGGCAATTCTCATTTCCCTGGAAGTGTATGTAGAGCATAAAATGTCATGTATTTTCCCTCAGTGACTATTAAACAACCCCCCCACATACAAAGCCATGTGACTTCAGCTTGGCTGTTCCTCTGTAAAAAATGGCTACAAAATAAAAATACTGTTTGTGTTTTACTAGGTATAGTAGAGGTCTAGAAGTTCCTTAGACAAATAGGTTGTCAATAGGCTGGATGAGCAAACAATTAGTGAAATTCATGTATCTGGGATGTTCAGATATGTCCAGATAATAAATTATTTTCAGGCTGTCTGGATTTTAGCTTAAAATATATTTAGTACCCATCTCACAGTTTGTTTCTTCTCCTGTAATCCCATTCTTCTTCATCAAGTTGTTCGAATTTACACTCTAGTTTTTACTTTCAAGCTAAATGTAAAATAAGTAAAATCACTAATTAGGCTGGTTTTTTCACTCAGTGGCTGTTTCTTACAGGGATTATATGGCAAAAAGTTAACATCAGCATTGACACATTTGATCTTGAGCTTCATCAGGCTCATACACCAAAGTGTGGCTCTGTGGACCAAGGCCATGTAGATCTGCTTGAATTTTTTTCAGCGTATAACTTTTGTTTGAAGCAAATCTGTTTATAGAAAAGTTTCTCAGAAACTTTATTGCTGTGTAATAAACGTTGCTGGAGCTTACAAATAGAAGGAAGTCATATGAGTGAAGCCTAAACCAATTCAGCCTCATAATTTTTAATGAGGTTTGTCACTTTTCTCCAGGAAGGAAAGCTGAGAGGTTGGCATTTTTAGCAAACAGGGAAAGAACACTGCAAGAGACCAGATAGAGGTGTTTTAACCCTACCTAAGAAGAAAATGCTTCAGAAAGTGTTTTTAAGCAGCAGAAGGGTAACTCTGCTTGCTGAGCTGATGAGCCAGTATTTGGACTTGTTCAGTTTAGGTGTATGATAGACTGACAAGGGAATCAAAGTCTCTGAGGAACAGGCTGGGCTTTGAACACTTGCCAGTTTTCAGTATTACTCCTACCCTTGCAAAATAAACTTTGTCTTGCTAAAATTTGTTTTGCAAGACACAGTCTATGCTGTTTTTTCTTTCCTTCTGGATTGAACTACAATACCTTTTTACTCACTATTTTGGTTTACAAATTTAAACAGAACAGGGAAGAATATCAAGTTGCTGCTTTCAGAAATCGTTCACGTTTAAGCTTACAAGCTTATTCACTGGCAACCTTTTGTGCTGTGTTACATTTGTGTTGTGCCCAATGCGTGATAAACTCATGTAATTCAATGCATTACATCAAATACAGTATTTAAGTGGCTGTTTCAAAGATTTAAAAAAGAAAAATTACAAGCACAAATCAGTAGAAGTTGGGTTGGTTTCTCAATTTGTTACACAGTCATTTCCTCTTCTCTGTCCCCTGGAGAGAGGTAAAGCACTTGTGTCTCCTCAGTGTCCTGACTTCAGACTTTGGCTTCTGTCTGCATTAGCAATTAAATTCAGAGCAGTAGTGCAGTTTAGAAGGGAATGCCCTGATTATTTCCATTTTGTTCATGTTGGGTCAGTTCTTTAAAACACTTGTTTCCCTGTATAAACTGGACTCCCTTCAAAGGAAGGAAAACCAGAAGCTCTTCTCCAAATGCATTTTGAAGCCTGGTGAGATCACCAGGTTCTGAAACTGCCCACAGAAGCTCCAGAGAGGGGACAGGAGTAGTTCCTTCTCACTGGAGATGCTTCATCAGGAAAGAAGGAAGTTGACCCAGCACTCTGCCCACTCCACAGTGCCAGGAATTAACTGGAAGGACAAGGTGTGATGATGGACTCGCAGCAGTTTGAGCACTGCCAGCCCCTCTCATTTTCTCCCAGCACACTGAGAGGTTGTGTTTGCATTCACTGCAGCAGAGCTGGAGCTGCCAAAGGTCTACTGGGATAATGTCAGACTTGGGGAAGTTCACATATGCTTTTTGGTTTGTAATATTGCAGCATGATAGTCCATCTTCTGGAGAAGAGGTGGCGTTTATCAGGCTTAGAATGTCTCATTAAATTATGAGCCCTGTTGAACATGTAACTAGGAAAATTTGTTTGCCAGTCATCCACATTGTCTTGCCTCCTTTCCTACTGTGTGTGGGCTTTTGATCCTCATTAGCCAAACACATTTTTCTGTTTGCTTTTTTTATAGACAGGTCTTTAAAAATAGCAATGAGTCTTTTTTCCATTACATGATCTCTGTAGCCAAGAGTTTTAATGATTGCAGGTTTAAAAAGTGCCAGAGAGTTTTGAATTTGCATTAGTCAGGAAGCAGATGATTGTCAGTTCCCAGTCAGTTCAAACAGTCACAAACCCTGAAAGAGGAAGAAAAAATAAACATAACTAAAAATGTAGGTGTGGGCTATCAATTAATGAATGAGTCAGTGTTGCCATTCTCTCCAGCGTCAGGGACCAAATCCCAAAGTTTTTACCATTTTTGTAGTGAAAATGTCAGCTTTTGACCATGTTTTAAACCAAGGTCCTAAAGTTAGGGTTTAAAGTCATTTTTCTGATGTTAAGTTGGTCCTCAGAGACCCCAGCACCAGCAGTTCATTCCAGAGTTCTGTCATATTTATAATGGTCTGCCCTACTCTACAGGGAAAAACAGAAACAATAACAAGGTCAATTCTTAGTACACGAGCTTGGTGGAAAGAATATTTTAAATAAAATTGAATGCAGGTCCTGAATGTTACTGTAATTCACCTGTGCTGAGAAAAAATCCTGAAACAAAGAAAATTTTTACAACAGTAGTCATATGTGGTTCTAAACATCTTTTAAATCAGTATTAAAAATACGCTGTAGTACTCAAGGTAATGTTCAGTTGCTTTTCATTCAGAATGTCACTCACAGGTTGCCTGCAAAACAAACAGATTTAGCAGAAGAACAGAACCAGACTCTTGCTCCTCCCCTTTGCCAGCCGTGGTGTCTGACAGGGGGAATCTGAGCAGCCACTGATAACAGGAAATTCTGGACGACTCCTAAATGACTTAGGCAAAAGAGCTGAAGTTTCTCATGTAAATACATTTCCTTTCGGTTGAACCTTGCAAATTTGGCTGTTCTGCCATGTGCTGACTAATGCTGGCTGTGCTACTGTCAATTTTGGATTAAGTTCTTTGCTTTTGTCCAAAAATGAGAATTTTTTTTCCTCTCCCCCCTCCTTGCTCTTGGATTTTGATATCAGTTGCATCAGTTCCAGGAGGTTGCTTGCAATATTACCAACAGTGGATAGTTGATTTAATTCTTAGTTTGTGGTGAGGTTACAGTCAAGGGCTTAATTTAATTTTACTTAATTTACTGTAGAAATAAATAAGCAAGATATATCTGATATGCTGGCTCCATAGTACTTCAGAATGTTAATGCTTTTTGAGCAGAACAATGCAGCTAAGCCAGGAGTCCTTGTCTGCTGTGCCCTCAGATACATGGTTCTTAATTTTTTGTCTTTGATAACAGAAACAGACTTAGCTTGAAGCCGGGATGAGCAGATGAGCGCTGTATGGATATATGGAGTGGTGGTGTGATGTGGTATTTTACACACAGATCTGGAAAAAATTGGCTTAAAGTCACTTGAAACTTATATTCATAAATAAGGGTATGAAATAGGTGTTCTTCACTTTTACTTTTTAGATGTAGGTGATGGTATCGTCCTGTTTTCGTTGTGCATGCCTTGGCACAGAGGTTGCACACTGCCTCTCTCCACCTGGCAGAACGTGTGTGCTGGGCTTCACCTTCATGTTAATTGATTGCCAACCGTAGTGACAAGCAGGTCATCGAGAATAAAAACAATATTACTTCATCCTGGTCTGTAAATACATTTCTGTTCTTAAGTTGAGTTTAGCTCGAAAATTTGCTGGAGCCATGTTTAGTCAGGCTAATAACTGGAGCTAAATTTTGACCTCCTGTTGTGAAAAGTCTGCAGGATAATTGGGATTCCAGTAATAGATCCATCAGGTGGTGCAATTGCTGCATGGTCTGGATACAAGATTTTTTCTTCAAAGGCTGGGAGCAGGGAGTAAAAGGAGTCATCTCTTATTTTACTGAAAAAAGCTTGAAAGAAATGCCACCCTGCAACAAATAAAGTAAATTTATTCTCTCATGTAGGGAGCACTAGTTATGAAACTATTCACAACAAAACATGATTCTTAACAGTCAAGAATGAACTAGCAGGTACATTATGTTAAAGTTTGTAATTGTCCAAAAGATTTAAAAAACCCCATGGAGCTGCATAAAGTAAGAGCTAGAGCTCTCTCCTAAGAGCTAGAGAAAAACTTGTTTCCCTAAGCTAAGGGCAATAAACAACCAGGGGAAAATAAAAGCCTGTCCTGCAAAAATCTGAGAATCCTTTGTCCCCTCAACTCCACATGAGAGGGTATGACGTGCTCTTCTGTTTTAACTCTCATGCCTAAATGTGACTAATAATTGTGCATCTATCCAAAATGTAAAAATAAAATTTCCAGATAAAAAGCTGGCAGATACAAGACAAATATATGAAGGTTTATTTGAGACTATAGTCTTGTTTTAAAATCAGGAGGCATTTTAAGCATTACTAGAAAGAAAATATCCTGCTGTTCTCCTTAACTGTAACAAATTGCACTGGCTGCAAAAGTCCAGTTCAGTGCAGTGTAAGTTTTTGATAAGAAAATTTATTTGATTGGTTTTTTCTCCTTACCTTTTGAAGGAAGGAAAATAGAGAAAGAAAATAAACTTTAAACATTAAGTAGAAAGGCAGAACTTGAATTGTAGAGTAGCCCAGTCCAGATCTTCACATAATGCTTTTGCCTGTCAAACATATCAGATAGAATTAGTTCTGTTGGTTTTTAACAAGCAGTAGCTGTCATAAAGTAACCTGAGAGATGGGAAATGAAATGGAAATAAGTCAAGAGGTGGTGGCAGAGCGCTGATAAATCATTTAGCTGTTATCTACCAACTCTTAACTTTTTTGTCTAAATCCTTATTACAGGTCTGGAATAGCACAAAGGGATCTAATGGAAAACTAACTGAAAAATAATATTGATTAGACAGTTTAAAAGTTAAAATAATTATTTTTAATGAAGAATTAAAAATTTGTAGGGTATGGATCTTGGTTTCAAAACTTTGGACAATGTATTTAATCAGAAAGTTAGTGGTCATATTAAGTAACCTGCCTTGAAATGGTGTTAAGTAGCATAATTCTGCTTGTTTTATTTTTGTGTTTATTGATTACCTTTCATATGTCATTGCACTTCCAGGCCAAATGACTTATGGTTTCCTAGAAAGTCCCATTTCTTGGCTTTCACTAAGACACAAACTAAGCATCCCTCTGCTTTCCTTTTGGAAATAATCCAGACCTTCATCAATTTCTTCAAGAATGATTTACAAATAAATATAAGTAGTTCACGGAGCTCTCCAGCATATTCTTTAGATATTCTGTTGTGCATGTTTTCTGCTTTAGAACATTAAAGTCCTTGATGACTTGATATTTGTTATCCTTCCTGTCTTTAATGTTGGATGTACCATTATCACGATGAAATACAAACTTCTTACATGAAATATACTTCAAGAAGTATCAGTTCTCATCTACAAACTTGGATGTAGTCTCGGATATAACTGCTGTGTTAATGTGCTTCTTTCCCCCCATTCTGGCTGCAGATTAAATACACTAAATTAATATACTAAAGTTAAACTGTAGTTTTAAATGCAAAGTGACTCTTCAATCCCACTGTTGTTTAAAAAAACCAAACTAAACAAACAACCCCCCTCAAAAAAAACCTCAAAACCAGACCGGTTCATTGCTTAAAGACAATTGCCTTTATCTTCAGGGGGAAAAATGCCCAAATTTCCTTCATACAGGGACTCTCAAATTTGAGAAAGTTACAGCTCAGTTCTATATACTGGTTCAGAAAATTTAATACAGATTGTAACTGTTCATCCTAATTTGCACTTAAATGCACCTAGGATGGCACACAGAAAATTGATGTCATCCCTGAAGGCTGGAATTTTCTCCTGAAGTCAGTACCACATCTGCAATCAGATAAATTGGCCACATTTTCCTGAACAAAAGGTGTTATATTGGGTACCTGCATTACAACATACTGGAGACATGCCTTTCTTCCCTTGTACTTAAAAGAGACAAACAAAAATACCTTTTCTGACCTATTGCAGTAAAAGTCTGTAAAGTCTGTGGTCGGTTTTAATGCCAGGAGTCAAAATACTATGGAAGATGGACTTAGGAACTTCAGTATTGCATATCCAGAACTAACTGTGCCTTAGAACCAGCACTGTCTGGATCACAGGGTTGGGATCTCAGTATAAAAATAACTGAGAGTTCATTGTACTGTTTTTGTTGACCTTCCTTGAACTGCAATAATGAACTGCACTGTGCGCTGCACGACTTCGGAGAATACTAATGAAAAGGGTCCAAGTGCCTCATGGTGCTGCTATGTCAACTTAAAGAAATAAGTTATGTTCTCTCTGTATCATTCTGACTCCCTGGTGATTGGAGTGCTCCCAGCCTGTAGTATCAGAAGTTATCTTCCTCACCTGTGTGAGAGCACTTAAATCAGTGTTCTTACATCTCCCCAGATGGAAGCCCTGAGAGCAGGAGTTGATGTTGGCATGCTCCAAGGGAAACTTGTCTTCACAGATCTGTCATTTTTCTAGGGACCAGCTTCCAAGCTTTCCCATATGTTTTGTTCCTTTGTTTTGTCTTCTTTCAACATCTGTTAGTGTGGTGATAGAAGCAAAAGAGATGATGTTTGCCTTTATTTTGCAAGAACCAGTAAGCTGTGATAAAGACACGTGCTACTCAGGTGCACACATTGCAAAATAACTATCCCTTTTCCATCTACATTAGAGTATAATTAGTAAAAGTCCCCTAAATTTTGAAGCCTGGGGGGTTGTTTTTTGCCACATTCAATTGGAGGGTCTGTGCAGTGGGGTGACAGATAACCACTGGGATGTGGCAGCTTTATTAAGGAGATGACTTGACACTGCTCCTCAAAACCACCAACCTGGTGTCTTGCTTGAACATCTGTGTTCATGAGGGTGCTGGCAGGCTGGGGAGAAGGCACAAGCTTTTGAGGTCCTAGCAAGTCTTCAAGTTGCTTTGGCTTACATGGTCAGTGCCAGTGACAATCTGAGTCTTATGGTTTCCATCTTAGGTTTTCATAGCTGCCTTCCTTGGGGAAACCTTGTACTATCCAAAGTACGCCAGGCTGAAGAACTTCTGACTCTCTCATCATTTTCTCATGTTTTCATATATTTGATTTATTGCTGTACCTGTTTCCTCTGAGTCATCTAATCTTTCAGTCATTAACTTGCTTCCTTTGGCAAAAATATTTAACAGCCATTTAAAACTTAGGACTGCTGGCTTTGGAAACAGCAGTGAATGACACACTTTTCTTTAAGATAAAGGCCTGAATGGAAAGGCTTGTGTCTCGTCTAGAAAGCACAGTGTAACTTGTCCTTAATACCATTAGTTAGGTAACATTACATATCGAGCCTGAGGGTGGCCTAACTGTGCACTGAGATTGTTTGTGCAAGTTTTGTGCATGCACCCAGTCTGACAGAACCCGAGTCATTCAAGTCTTTACTTTCTAATCACTTTAAGCTACTAAATAAGTAGTTCTGTTACACAACAGCTTAAACCAGCTCGAGTCAACACTGCTGCAGTTCCACCTTCTCCCTTCCCTCCACATGAGGCAGCCTCACAGTCTGAGCAGGGCACTCGTGCAATCCACACAGAGCTCGTCCAGGGAGCTGACTAACAGGATGTGCACTGTGCTTTTTTTCTCCCCCCAAGTCAGCTTTGTTGGGTCAGTTGGGAGCCAGCACACATGTGATAGACAGACTGATGATTTAGGCTGTGGTAATGCTGACATACATTATCAGAGTTGTTTTGGGAATGCTTGAACGGCTGAGCTGATCTAATAGCTTGCTGCTGCTGGAAGGAAGGAAGGAAGGAAGGAATAGTAGTTCTCTTCCCCTGCCTCCCAACTAGACAAAAATTTGGCTATGTTCTCTCCCTGCTTTCACATCAGTTCTGGAGTCTATCTGATGGTGTGATGTGCTGAGGAATTTGCTAACAAGGCAGAAAAATAACTTAATGTAAATAATACCCCTATAATGTAAAGTATCTTGTTCTGTGTTAGCAGGGTAACATGGTTCACCATACACTCAAGATTAATTCCAAAGGCAGTATAAAAACAGAGGAAGAAAAGGTGTTAACAGGATTGTACCTCTGAATGAGAGTAAACTAGTTGGTAGAGTGTGGTTAAGAAATGTATCTGAGCTTGAGTATGGTCAGATCAGTGATATTTGTCAAGAAAGTGAAAAGATCTATTAAACAACACGAGCAAAATCCATGAGTTACTGTGAAGTCAAATCTCAAGGCAGTAGTGTCACACAGCATTATTAGATGGGGCTGCTGCTCCAGAAAAGTCACTGTGGCCTTTGAAGGATAAATGTGATCTAGGTGCCTGCTTTTTCTGTTTGACTTATTTGCTTTGAAGTTGTGCAATTTGATAGGTAACAAATTCCTGGCATCTGAAGGCTGAGCCTTGCATGATGGAGAAAAGGCAACACATGATTCTAGAATTGTTAACTCGGCACTGTAAACTGTGTTGAAACAGGTGTAGAATTGTATCTGCCTGTTTGGTATGTTCAAGGTGTCCCATTGCTCACAGCTCAGATCCTGCATGTTTTCCTCTTCACTAGACATTCATACCAGAAGTTGCAGAATGTGGGAATGCCAATCCAGCTTGCCTTCTGTAGGCTTCCTTAGCAAAGTGGAATCACTTTGTGTGTGTGTAACCTGCCTTAAGGTAAATGTTAATAAGAATACTACTGTGCTGTTGCAGTAGAGACATGATTTTTGGCTCTGGGAAACCAGGGAAGTTGTTATGGCCATGACCCCCAGTTTTTATGCCAATTTGAATAGTTTTTTTTTGTACAATGGGACAATAATTTTGATTGCTTTAGGATTTATAGACATTTTCCAATCCCTTCTAAGGACACTAAAGAGTACAAGTATTTTAAATGCCTTTTTTTTTTTTTTAAGAATTATCTGAAAAAGTTGAGATGTATTAAAGTAAAAAGAAGTAGGATGGTTTTGTATAAACTGGTGATCAAAATGTTGATAGAAGGACTTACGCCTCTTTTTGAAGAGTACCATGACTGTTTGATGAAATTTCTCATCTCCCACTAACACCTACATCAAAAAACTTTGATCTACTAGAAAAATACCAGGCAAGTTTCATGAGAAAGAGATCCTTGAATCAGCCTTGCATGATTGGTATGTTCACTCACAGAGACCCCTGAAAGCAAGGGCTCAGTGTCTCTCTCTGCCTCACCAAAGCAGACATTAAAGTCGTGGACAGGGGTCTAAATAAGCCAAACACTTAGATATGGTGTCTAATAAAAAGTTTGCTTGGGAAATACTGTGGAACAATCCAGAAAATGGATATGTGGGTGGGATCATAAGTGTCTTTCTCTTCAGTTTGAAGCTGGTGCTTTGAGTTGAGGTCACTGCATGCCTTGGGAGTTATGTTCTTTCACCATAAATTGTCAAAATAAAGACATGGAAGTACACTGGCTAATGGGCTGATCAGGAATCTGGGAATAGAGGTCTTGATTTATAATCCCTGAGGTGTTTCTAAGGCTCAGGGAGAAAAGCCTTTTCAGTTGCCTGAGATAAATTACCACTGCACATAACAATTTGTTTTAATGGGAATGCTTCCTGCATTTAGTGCTTGAAACTTGATCCCTCAGAAGGGATACAAGTGCTGTTATGTGTGCTGTCCATATCTGACAAGATTCCTGTTCTTAGGAAAACACTTGCTGTTTGTAGCAAAGCTCTGGAATCTGCTTCAGGTATCATTTCCAGCCCATTCAACCAAGGATGCTGTTAGATAAGTGTCCAGATTATGTCTGTTGAATTGTGAAGACTGAAACAGCACTTGGGCTTTGAAAACCACTTGAACAGTAAGTTGAAGAAAAGGTGAAATGTGAGTTTTCTCAGTTACTATTTAGGAAAATCTTTAATTTCTTGAGCTATAGTATAAAGTATCTCAGACTTGGAAGTGGGAGAAACTAACTTGTGTTAACAATTGGTTATTTTAAAAAGTGAGGAAAAAGAAATCCACCTACTGCATCGTTTAGCATCTGAATTGGTATTCAGAACTAAGAATCAGTGGTACAGGTTGCTCCTAGGGGTATTATTAAAAGTGCCCCTGGAAAAAGTCTCTTTTAAGAAGTAAAACTGAAGCGCATTTCACCTGTATATTAAGAAGTTCATATTCCTATTCAGCACATATAAGAGACAATGGAATAAGGAGAGAAAGATAGATCATGGCAGGAAACATTTAGGGCAGAAAATGGTCTGGGATAGCTGTAGGCAACAACAGCAGTGGACAAAAATATGTGGAAGGGGAAATTGGGAAGATCAGAAAAGGTGAATAGATTTTGATAGATGAAGAGAGAGTAAATTATAGGCAAATACAGTGCAAAGTGGAGCAAGCAAACAGTATCCAGGACAAACGAAAATGGAGATGAGTCAGAACAAGCTGACACACCAGAGTATGCCATAGCTGCAAAATCAAAGGCAAAATGAGATTCCTGTCTTTGCCTTATTTTAGAAGGCAGGCAGTGTTTAAAGAGAAACAAGTAAATCAGTGAAGAGGAAAGTGCAGGTTCTAGAATTGCTGCTTTGACTGTTGTTGTTGTCAGGGCCCTGAAGCCTTGATGGCCTTGACCAGCTTCACCTGTGGCCTTGATGGCCTTGACCAGCTTCACCTGGGGCCTCCACCCACACCCATGGGCCCAGGCTCTATTTAAACTCAGCCTGGGCTGTTGGTTGAACCTTTCTTGCTTGGATGCTGCTCTTGGTTGGAAAGACTCTTTCTCTGTTGGCCTGTGCTCCCTGTCCAGAGAGGAGCAACTGCCCTTTCTGTGCCTCGACAATTGCTTTATTGACTGGAATATGGTAGGTTTGATGAAAATTGCCAATCTCCCTTTTATTTATTCTTTCAAAGTACTAGGTTGGCAGAGGGGGATCTATCCACTTCTAGAAGAAGAAAAATCCCATTAGTACTTGTGGTTTTCTGAAATACTGGCATTCATTTAAAACAATCACCCCTTCTAAGTCTACAGTTCTGCTGAAATGAGCTGCTTTTTAATGATAATATATGTGACAATATGTCGTTGTACTAGCTGGAGGAATCTAATGGTAGATGTTTGGAGAACAGTAGGCACTGATGGTACTGGGGACCTTAATTTCAGGTCAGAGTTAACAAGTACTGAGCTTTGACAGTTTACCTGGTACTTGAAACTGTGTTCTTAATATCCTTAGAGACTTCAGCTGCAGCTGTATAACAGATATTATTACGTGAACTCTTTAAGCAGAAGTTGCACTAATTTGGAGTAATTTAGATCTTCAGATATAATTCATTCAAGAGCAGTTTTACAGAACTTTTCTTGCTACTGATTTACTTCTGAAGTCTGTTGTATTCTTTTAGTAGTCTATGAGTTCTCAGTAAGAAGGACTTCAGCATTTTGCAAAAGCTTCCTGTATTAACTTCTTTATTTTGTTAGAAGAAGTAACCATGATACTGCATCCAGCTTTCTTCACTGCGTTTACAGTATATCCTACTTTCTAAAGGAATTATGCCTATGTGCTTTAAACTAAATACTTAGTGAAAAACTTCTTCAATTAATTCAGATATGTTCAGTGTCTTTTCTATTGCTTCTAATTATACAAGACAAAAAAAGTTTCTATTCTTCAGAACAGATTTTTCTGCCCAGCTTCTTCTGCTCAAATGATACATCAAACTGTCCTATTAACCAGCCTGCATTAAAGTGAAGATGAATGGTGAAGCAATAGCAGAGACATGAGCCATGATCCCAGGCTTTTTGTGGGTGTGCAGGCCCTGCTTTGCCAGCCCTCTCTTTGGGAGACTAAGATGGGCAATGTGGTTCCAAACACAATAGGCAATATATGTTCTTAAGCATTCAGTTTATATGTAGGTAGTGGTGTAATTGCTCCCATTTCTGACATGGCAAGTACCACTACTTCAGAGTATCACTTCTAAACTTCAGTTTGCTTTCTAGCTCAGTATCTGTTGTTTTTATATGTCCTGTGACCTTGGCAGTGGATCCTGCCCATCCTCCATTTGCAGAGGTGCAGTACATGCCATGAACACACTGCAGAGATGAGCAATTACTTAAATTATTCCTTGGCTTTAGCTATGTGCTTACTCATGAAACTAGGTGCTTTACTCATATCCTTGTGAGACATGGGAGGGTGGATCGAGGAGTAAAATAGAACTTCAGATCTTTGATAGAGAATGTCAGAAAGTGAACTGACTATAAGTGATTCAGCCTTGTGCTGGTTTGGTAGCCCTTTAAAAAAAACAGTCAAACCAAACCCAGAAGCCAGACTAATATACTGTATTATGTTGCCAATGGATCTTAGTGTTCTTCTAGGATTGCTGTAGCAGTACAGGACCTTGAGCTCAGACTGGCTTTCCTTATTGATATTTTAGCAGGTTGAAATAACTTGCAAACTTGTTCTTAGGCTTCCTGTGCCTCTTCCTTCTATTTACTGCCCTTAGTGAAGTACAGTTGTTTTTTGAACTCGTAGATTGATAATGGAGGGTTTGACTAAGTTTGCAAGTCTGCTCTCTTTTGTGCTGCAGAGGAACAGTGAGCTCTTTGAGTTCCTCTCTACCCTTCTAAATTTTCAGGTAGTACTGGCTCGTGGTCTTTGTGGGAATTTAACACCTTCAAGCCTTTGTACAATATGTTACTTTCATATTGTATAAAATGGCAAGTCACAAGCAGAGTTACATTAAATACAATAATTTCAGCCATTGTAGAATAAACAAATCCTAAAGAAGATCCATGTGGACTGAAGGATGGAAAATATTGTCAGAACTTGGTCCCTTGGTCAGTTGCAGTGGAGACATAACCACAGAGATTACTGTAAAACAACTATGGTTGTTTTACACAGGAGGAGAGGCAGAAGAGGAAAGACTGAAAACCAGGTCTCAATTTTACTGAAATGTCACAACATTGATAATGTAAGTTAAAAACTTGAAGTGTTTGTTCATTGTTTATCTGCTGATAAATAAAAGCTACTTCATATGTAGTGGCTTACTACTGAATAGTTGGCTGATTAGGACATCTCTAAAATACTTAAATTAACTTGTTCAGTGCATTATTGAAAGTATATGATATTGAAACATCTCAGTGATATTTTCCATATTCTTTTGTCCCCTTGTTTAACCATGTCTCTATTTTACTGTGACTCTGTAGAGCAAGGAAAAAATACAATTTTGTCATTTTGTTGTTGGTATCAAAAGGGTGAAATATTTCATTAGCACAACAGTTGATCTAAAAGCTTGATGTCCCTGACAAAAGGATGTTCCCTCTATCCCCACCTTTCCAGGTGTGCAGTTCCTTCTTCTCCACCATTCTGCTGTCAGACCCCTTGCAGGGCCAACTGTGCTGAGCTACACAGTCAAAAGAAGTGAAATATTATTGCTGGGCTAGGAAGTTATATCATTTCAGCAGAGTCTTTGGAGCAGAAACAGGAGGAGCTGGGATCACTTGCTCTTGGCTGTCATGACATTAATTTTATCCTCAGTCATCAGTCTCCACAATCCTTATGATTTGTTCTTGCAAAGAGTATCTGCCTGGCTTGCTTATGTTGACTGGTACAGTTTTCTTATTTTTAAAAAAGTCTTAAGATTGGTGTCGTGTTACTTCAAATGAGAATTCAAAGGCCATGAGTGAAACTGTATTTTTATCTTCCAAGTAGGGATTTAATTGTTTCTGCTTATTCCTGAAGTGAGTATGAGTTAAAGCTGCTGCCTCAGCCAGGTGTGGGATGCTGCATTGCTGGTCAGCCAGTGGATAGCATCTTCTCTGTAAGGAATGGTTGCTCCCAGTTCCCCTGTATTGTGAAGCTTGGAATTTAGGGGGATCAGGAAGCAAGAAGCACCTGCCCCTCTTGAAACAGTGTGGCTTTTGACTCCTGGCACTATTACCTGGATGGTTTTCTTCAATTCTTTCCCCTTCACCCAAGTTTTAGCAGCTATATTTTGAGGGTTTTTTTGGTTTTTACTTCCCTGTGCTTATTAATTTTTCAGTACTGTACTTCCTGATCTTTTTTCCTATTAACAGTGTTTTCTTTTATTGCTTTCCCTCTCTCACTCATCATTCCTGTTTCCAGAGCTTTGGTTGCAGAAGAACACTGTGTATAAATTGTCGTGTTACTAAAAATACAGTTTACCTCTCCTGTTGCTTTTGGAGGATGTGCAGTGGTTTCCAGAGATTCAAATGAAACTTAGCAGTTACTCTGTTAACTGCAAATTCTAAAGAGGTTTAACATCCTTTACTGAAGCATTTCATGTGCTTCAGTAGATGAAATGTGTTTGCAGACAGTGAAGATGATTTTGGCTGTGCTAGTCAAGTAGAATTCCTTTATGATGACAGATAAAATAAGAAGGGTTAATAAAATTCCATTAGTATGGGTTTGTCACAGCCCTCCTTTCCATGAATATAAGATACAGCACAGAGTAATCTAGTTCTTTATATAAATAATGCAGTTGTCTTGAGCAAAGATTTATGAATCCTTCTGTAATACACAACATATAAGATTGGCATGGCACTTCTGTCAAAATACTTCAGCCTGTCCTAAATTTGGGTTTAATGTCTGTGGGGGAAGAGAACAGAACACTCCTCCTCTATCAATACCTCAGGCTGTGTGGCAGCTCCTGTATCCTAAGACAGCACTGTGCAGTCCATCATCCATCTTGGGGCTGTGTTTGCACTTGTTTGCTGTGGCTTTCAGCATGTTAAACTTGAATATTAATGTGTCAGGAGAAATTAAAGGTGATTGCAATCTCATCCTACTTTCAGATGTTTGGTTATGTGTCCTTACTGTTCTAGGACAAAAGATGCTTTTGTGCGTAGAACATTTAGAGCTATGGGATGTGCCATAATGTTCTTAGGGCTTCAGGTGATTTTTTTTCCCTCTGTTTCTAGTCAAATTGTCTCATAGCATCATCATAGTGAATACTTTTAAAGCGTTTTTTCAAATGTATTAATGGTGCTGACTTGCCTGCAGTTGGTGAACCTCAGGTATTTATGATCTCTGCTGCAGTAACTGTAATAAGAAAATCCTTCTGTACTTGCTGTACTTAAAAGATTTACTCTTTTATTTCAGGAACTGTCTCTGGATCAAACATTATAAGAAACAAGACTTCCTGAAGTATAATTGGACTCAGTACCTTGCTTGGATAGTGTCCTACCTGCAGGCAGTGAAGTTGTGAACCAGCATTGTGGCAGGTGAGCAAAAAAACCTGTCTTTATATATCTTTTCTACCCTCCTCTGTTTTCCCCCTCTTCTTTACCCTGTTGATCAAATCATAGACAGTAAGGTAAAGTTTCTGGAAAAAGAACTACTGAATTGCAGAACACTTACATCTTATTCAGAGTATAGGTAGGTCTGGTATATGTAGGTATAGGTGCTGTCACCTTAAACTGTGGGATTTTTGCTGCAGACACCTCTGTTTCAGTGGTTCCTGAAATTCAGTGAGACTTCACAAGATTGAGCTTGTGAGTCCCAATTCTTTGGGAGCCAGAACTTACAGATCTAGTGTTCCATGGGTGATTAAGTCCTGTTTTGGCTGGGTAATACTCAGAGAGAGCACAAAAGAAGTTTAGGCATGTAAAGAGACACACGGAAGTGTAGGCATATAAAAAGACATAGATCTGCAAATATAGTGTTCAGTATTACTATTTCTAATTTTCCAAACATAATTGCCTTTCCTAAGTTGGTCTCCTTATATATATGTATATATGACTACCTTATTTTTGTTTATGGTTTCATTATGGAAACATATGGAAAAATGATATAGTGCCCATGAATGCTGCTTCCAAGTCACTCTGCTTTGGTGCGAACTGTGTATAGGTTATGCTGTCATATTGCCCATACTCTCTGCACATCTTAAAGTATCATGACCTATGGCAATCAGTTTGAAGCTACTTTCATTGTGCAGTGTTATTTGATCTGAAGGGATGCTGAAGTAGCTGAGTAACTGGATAAACAAAAACTGAGCTGCTTGAACAAAACTGCCTGTGAAAACAGAAGCCTATTAACTATACCACTGTGCAAAGAATAAAAAAAAAATCCACTAACCTGGAGACTATTTTGAATAATCTGTGTTGTTCAGGTAGTGCTTGTTACTGATATTTGACTTGTATAAAGTAAATATAAAATTGTTGCTTATCATTCTTGTATTTCATCTTTGTATGTGGTAGTATAAATGCTCATGTCAGCCCATATTCATATGTGTGCTAATCACTGAGCTCCATCAAATCACTAGGAAAACTTAGGTAAAGATGTATTGTTTTGAGTCAACATCTACTTTTCAGATATCAGCAAGTCACTGGTTTTCTGTGAACTTCTTGGCAGGGTAAGAAAATCAAGAGATACTTAGGTGTGTCCAAAGTGAGTACTTTAGGCACATGACTAGCGAAGTAAATTAACTTCAGTTTATTAATAAGTGTCTTTACTGCACAGCTGGTATCAGATTTTCTTTTTCATCTAGAGATAAATAAATAGTAAGTCAGTTTATCTTTGATGTTAATAACCACTTAGTGTATTGTTCTTCAGTAATAAAAATACAACTTTTCACATGTGATTTTAACCACTTTTAGATACCTCATTCATATGCAGCAAAACCTTGAAATGAAAAGTTATTATCAGTCATGCAACTGCCTATGCAGCTATCTCTTGTATTTGACTGTTTGACTTGAAATTTATGAGGAGGCTTTGAAATAGGAGCTGGCACTCAGGATTTCCCCTTCTGAAATTGTTCCTTCTGGTGCACTCTCCCTCTGGCTGTATGAATTGCTGCACTGCACCTTGTGCAGCTTGTGGGCTGAGGAAATGCTTCATATGCAAAGGCAAAGCCAGGAGTTTATTGTTAGTCTAATTAAAGTCTTTAACAGTCTAATCAAAGCGTTATTATTAGTCTAGGAATAATTATTTCAGACTGCTGTAGAAAAGGTCTCAGTCATAATACAGTTAAATTTATTATCCCATGCACCCTTGTGTCTACCCCTCTTTCCCCTGGTGTTGTGTTTATCTATTTACCACCCTTCTGTGCCCTAAAGTCAACAGTCACAGCTTTCCACAGCAAGGACTTGGGGGGAGTGACAGCCTGGCAACACTTCACAAGGAAGAAACTGATGTTAATGGTGTTTTTTTTTTTTTTTTCTTCTTATAGAGCCCTCTTGGGGCTAATCCTGTTTTCTAATGCATGCTTACTCCTCACTCCTCTTTCATGTGTTTGGAATTCCACATTACAGCTGAATTTCCCAAAAGTAATATATGCTGTATACATATGTATATTGGATGCTTTTTCTTTTTTCTGCTATATCTGGTTTTACCCAGCTCTCAAATCTGCATGCATTTAATGACCAGTAATCAACTATTCATGAGTGTAGCTGAGATCTTACTTTCCTGTTCTTGTACTTTTGAGCCCTTTGTCATCTTGTGAATGACTCTACACTACGTCATTGTTCTAGGGTTGTAATTAGTTTATTCCACAGTGAATAATGCTGAATATTCTAAATTAATTGGAGCAATATCTCACAATTACTGTAACAATAGGTCTCACACCACACAATGGCACAAGGCTAAGCTACTGCTAAAACCAGGTGAGCAATAACCACCTTCTGTTTGACCTCCAGGCAGACTAAGACAAATCCAGAGAGTGACTGACATTTCCTGAGGTTGGCCAGGATGGGTTAATGCAAAGCCTGGGATCCCTGACTAGCAATGGCAACACTGCTGGTTTTGCTACAGACCAACAGGATCTTGCTGAACAGTTTTGAGCTCAGCCCAGGCTGCAGCCTGGGACAGAGGTGCTCCCATGGCAGGTGGGAGGTGTGGGCTTTTCATCCTCACAGCTCCTGTTTGCTGGCTGACTGCCCTGCTGGGGTGCTTTTCTCTAATGTCTGAGTGTAGTTGAAGAGAAAGCACTTAAATTTAAAGAGAGGTTGATTTCAGTCTTCTGACATATGTCAATAACAGGGAGGAAAAAAATCCCAAACTCAAACATAAACCCCTGAGACTCAATATTGAGTGTGCCCTGATAGTTACATTCTCTAAAGTGAGAAACAGAAGACAATTAAAAGTACCTTTTCCTTTAAATTGTGCAGGGAAGAGACAGTCCATAAATAGTTTTTGCATCCTCGTGTTTATGCTTTTTGTTTTCTTGACATCTCTGTTCTGGTCTCTGTTAATTTAATCTGGACATGGTAGGAGTTTTTGAAATACAAATTGTGATTCTTCTCTGTTTTCATTTCTTGAGAGCCTGTTTGGAGATGCACTAAAAGAGATCTCAATTTTAGGAAAAATTCTGAATATTTAAAAAATGCTAACCAGTCTTGAAGACCCTGGCAGTGCTTTTGATACAGAGTTAATTATACCCTTCCTTAATGTACTGTGAGAGGAGAATAATGCTTTAATGTTTATGGAAGAACTGCAGATACTTTCTGAAAAACTGGTAGTGAGGCAGTTTTCCAAAAATGTCCAATGCTACAGCTCTGTGTTTGTAATGGGCTATTATAACAAACGATAAACTGCTTTGTAGGATTTAAAACTGTAATTAGTAAGTGTGCTGTTGAGGATTGGGTCAGCTAAATGAGTGAAGTGGGTATTAAAATTCCTGTTGTGCTTACAGGTCAGTGAAAAACTGACTGCCTGCCAACCTGCTTGACTCATCTTAATGCCTCAGAATTAAAATAAAGCAGTTCATTTGCAGATTAACTTGCTGCTCAAAGATTGGCGCTAAGGATGAGGTGACTGATGGCAGATTAGACTGGAGTTCTGTGGTGTAAATAGAGAATTGCAGTGTATCAGGAATAACAGCTTCATGTTTCCATGATTCTAGAAGGAACCAGTGGCTGCTTGGACTTGAGTACTTCAGATGGGGTTGGTTGCTGTGATGTACTTCAGGGCATGGGAGCAATGGAGATGCTTTGATGTAGAAATGAAATTTCCTTTGTAGTTTTCTCCCATCCATTTTCTTTTCTGAGTGGAGGAGTTCAAAGCATTCAGTCATCAACCTTCAGTGGGTGTTCTATGCTTTTAAATTCTTCAAAACATAGAGGGTTCAGTTTTTGACCCCTTCTGTTGTGCTGCTCTGTCCTTTGCCCGAGCTCTGATTTTGCTCTGAGGATGTAAATGTTAATGACTGTTTGTGGAGTTAACCATTGTGATAGAAATTCACTGGAGATTAAATGAGCTTTGAGAGTTTACTGTTGCACAACTTGTAATGTGTTTTTTTGAGGATCCTGTACACCAGATTCCTGAAGTTGTAATGTGTGCTGTAGATACAACTGACTCTGGGGGTTTTCTAACTCTGGGGGTTTTTTAAGGTATTTTCCCACTCTTTTTAAAACCACCATGTGTCAAGGAAATCTAATCTCCAAAATGTGTGTGGTGCAGCTTTTTCCACAGGTAAGAGTTACTTCTATGGTATTTACACAAGGCTCTAAAGTTCCTTGAAACTGTGGGTTTGTGGGCACAGGGACAAGAGGAGGAAGTTTGGGAAAGATGTTGATTTTTAACCCTTTACTAAAGACAACTGAATGTCAGAGTAATTAATTAAATATTTATTTTAATGTATCCTAAATTATGTTCCTTTTCATACTAATAGAAAGCATCTGTTTAACTCTGATACACAGAAATCCATTGCTCTTACACCTTGTGCAAGTCTCATGAATGCTTTATATGAGAGTCATTTCTGACATGCCTCTTAAAGGTCTTGATACAGCATTTGGAAGAATGTCAATTTGTAATTAATACTCACATGTGAGAAACAGCTATGCTGTAACCAGCAACAGAATGAAGCATGTGGAAAAAAGTAATACATAGCAAAGTGAGGCAAATTACTAAATTTATATCAGGTCTCAAATTTGGGGGCTTAGCCATGAACGTGAATTATTAGGTAATTTCATAGAATCACAGAATACATGGAGTTGGAAGGGACCCACAAGGATCATTGAGTCCAACTCCTTCCTTGGACTTTGCATGAGTTTATAATTGGGATCTCTTGAATATCAGAGTTCTTTTGAATCCAAGCTTTGTTAATTCTTGAATAAGCAGCGGTGGAAATCTTCATTGTTTCTTTTTGTCAGAATAGGTGAACGTCACAACTTCAGACCCAGACAATATCCACCCCTTCCTCCCCCAGGGAAATATATACAACAAAAAAAATAACAAATCTAATCATGACCCAAGTAAGGTATGGCCTAAAAAATAAATAAAATCTGGTCTAGAGAAAATATAAGTCATTTCCTAGGAAGGGTGTATAGAAATCTCAAAGTGTCACATTTCATTTGTTATTTCAGGTGAAATTTATATTGAATTTGAGAAGCAGCTCTGATTTGAAATACTGAGTTCTACTGCCTCAAACTGTACATAGCAAAAATATAAATACTCTAAGTGTGACTTCTAATATTTTTTTGCCTGGATAGGTATGGGACTGAGAGATGCATCCTTAGGTTTCTCTTGCTCTATCATTTACTGCACAGCTTGACTGTGGAAGCTTTAATTCATTCGCCTTTTTCAGTGAGTTTGCTTTATTGGTACCTCTCCGTGTAGGTAAGTGTATCCAAGTGAGGGGGAAAGTTAAGTAGGGACTAAAATCCATGGGCAATGTAAATTAGTTCCCTTTGCTTTATTATGTGTCCTGCAAATAAAATAGAGAAGCTGCCCAGTTTACTATGTGTGTCCTCAGCATGACAAGGATGCAGTGGAAATTCAGCTGCAGCCTGGTCTGTGTTGTGAATTGTGGACCAGGGCAGTGCTCAGCACTGTCATCACTGAAGGGCATTATTCACCTCATTTTAAAATGTTATTTCAACTATGACCACAAGGATATACTGAATGTAGGTTGGAAATTACCTTTGAAATTAATTTAGAAAAGCTAAAGAAGTCATTAAAAATGTATAGAGCTGGAAAACAAACATTTGAAAGTGACTTTTTGTATCTATGTTGTAGTGATGAATAGGTATTAATTAGAATGGTTCATACCTATCTCACAACTGCATTAGTGGTAAGTAAAAGTTTCCTAGTGCTGCTGAATCAGTGCTGGATCAGGAGTGTTTAAAGCAATCACAGTTACCTGAACTGACTGCTAACCATGACATTCATGCTCTGCAGTTGTGAAAATCTGAGCATTTAAACTTTCAATATAATTATTAATCAGTGTGGAGACACACAGGTTTTTGTTTTTTTTTTTTTTTTTTTTTTTTTTTTTTTTTTTTTTTTTTTTTTTTGTTTTTTTTTTTTTTTTTTTGGTAAAAACAGTAACGTTTTTCATTTCTTAAATGACACTGTTGAAGGTAAAATACTTACTCTTTGCTCAAACAATTAAGCAGAAAAACCAAGCCCATATTTTGCAATATAGAGTAATGCTGTTGTTCTTGAACCAGGATTCAGCCAGAATTCCTTGCAGATTGAAAGGCACTAATCTGTGAATCTGAACTGATTGGTCTAATGCCATTGTTGGTGGTGTTAATGAATGTATGCTTCCTATTTTTAAACTTAGTCTTAAGGGGCTTAGTTGCATTATCACTTAATTTTGCATGGAATTGGCCTGGCAGCCCAAGTGGTGACAGTAATGACTCAGGTTCTAAGTGTGTGACAGATTTGTCTGAGGGCACCTTCTGATACCAAATGCTGGAGCTGGGAAGCAAACATGGAAATAGTGATCTGCAGCTTATTCAATGTACTTGCATTTATTTGTATACTAATGAAATAAATATGTGCTAGAAAATAAGTTTCTACTTGGAAAAATTAATAAAACACATAGAAACAGATGCAGGACATAGAACATTGGAGAAGGCAAGAGTGGGATTATAGGGAGACTCATGTGAGTCACTAGTGAAGACTGAATTCTTCATGACTGTATTGGCTGTGAAGAGTGTGGGGTTTGATTATTCCCTCCTAGGTCCCCCTTTTTTCTTCTCTTTTCAAATCATAGTTAACTGTTCATGTAGCAAGACAGGAAGCTTTCTCATTCTGCCTAATTTGGTTTCAGACTTTGTTACTTTTTTCTCGTTCTGTGTGGAGATAAATCACCTTCTTCCAAAGCTCTTAAACTGGGAGCCAGGGTCTTCAGCATTATGTAAATTGAGGCTTTGAGTCAGGGGTTTTGTATTTCAGATTACTGTCAGTAAAATGTTGTGGTTTTTTGGCCATTTTCTGTTTCTGATTGGGAATTCAGAAGTGTGGATTTTTTTTTTTTATTAGAGCTGGTATTCCCTATGGAAATATATATTTCCCAGAAGAGCAGCTTGTTGAGAAATTTCTATGTTCTCTCTCTTGTGAAGTGAGAGGGGTGGGTAGATACTGAGAATGCCTGGGAGAGGAAATCAAACCAAAAGGAAAATGAAGTTGTGATTAGCTTGTAATGGAAACAAATTGAAAAAAATGGTGTTAGGGAGTTGGAAAGAAATGCATTTCTTTCAAACAGTAAAAAGATGTTTGAGTGGGAGATGAGATACTTTAAGAAACTGGACTGATGGATTTTGAGGTTGCAAATCTTGAGAGGGAGGAGTTACTTCATCAAGATCTCTAAAAAATGTACAAGTGGTTGGAATAAAATGAATAAAGATAATGGAAAGGGGTTTTGGCAGATAGTGCTGACTGTTAGTCTGCATTGTGAAAGAATATTGCCTCTTTGTCTTGTCCAAAAGCTGCTGTGGGACACGTGTAGCTGAAACATTCTTCTTTATTGCATCTGTGTTCAGTGGCAGAATCATCTTCCTCTCCTCCAAATGCCTGTGCCCAGTGGATTTCAGGTGCTCTTCCACTTGATGCTCTCAAGTTTCACACAGACACGGGAGAGTTGTTTAGAGCTGAATAAGTGATGGCATCCTAATGACTCCTGGGAGAGCAGATTGCTTTACCAGCTTGCTTGTGCCCACAACAGAAGGCTGCAGTCCCCTTTGGCAGGTCCACCAGAAATTATCCATCCTCTCACCCTAGAGGAAGGCTCCTATGAATTTTTATTGAGAAGGAATGAATGAATTGGCTGGAGTAGTTCTCCAGATTTTTTTTTTTTTGCAGTATGACATTTTCTGACTTGTGTTGCTTTTTAAATCTGTAACGTGTAGTAGAACAAATCTGCATACTTGAAGCATAAGTAGCAGTTTGGTAGTGATTTCAGTGCAATTACCAGAAGGAGAATCTGTAAAATAAAAGTAAAAAAAAGCCCAACATGAATTCCCTCAGAGTATGTTTAATTTGGGAGATGGTGACTAGTTTTCAGTCAAGTGAATGGATGGCACATGTTGTTTCCCAGTTGTACTGAGGTTGCAGTGGCAGAATTGGTGTTGAAAAGGAAAAAGTTTTATGGTTTAATTGTTTATGCCTTTATATCCCTGAATGTAATGAACACAATGAAAGTAGAAGAGAATAGAGGCATTTCTGCTGCACTGCCAAGAAGCAGGTGTCCCTACTTGGTTATTTATAGACCAGGAGAATGCATATCATGGAAATGGGCTGGGAATGGCCTGTTATCCATCTGTTTGATCAGCTGGGTATTGTAACTGATTGTAGGGAAATGGACTTTTCAGCTGATGAAAATTGGGGTTCTGAACAAACCATTAGGTGACTGTTTCTGCTGTCTTATTAGTCCTGAAAATTAGTCATGTGTGATTTAGGTTTTGTAAACAAGAAAAGGCTCTTATTGTAGACCTTTTCTCATTCCTGCTGAGCAAAGAGATTTCTTCCATGTGGCCTGAATGCAATGTTCTGGATTGCAGCTATTTAGTACAGCTGGTTTGAGCTGATTTTGCCTGTTTCTTCATTATGAACAGTGTTTTTTGTGTTTACTGGTTCTCCCTTTTCAGTTTCAGATTAGCTGCAAGAAATGTCAATGCCCACTTCCCAATACTTTCCCCCCCATCTCTGTATTAATCTAAGTTTGTGTCCCAGAATTGTGGCTGTCACTGAAAATATGTGAGCTCTGAATTCCTGCTTGGAAATATCCATTTTTAAAGATCTAGGTCAGAAGCTGATTCAGATGTAATAATTTATAATAATGAAACTAGGGCAAAACAAAAAAAAAAAAACCCTTAAATGCAGCTTTTCAAGTATGGAGAGATGGGAATAATCCATTACAAACAAAAGAACCAGCATCTTGTGAACTGAGAGAACAAATTACTGTTCTTTCCAAATGAAGCAGTGCAGACCTTCTCAAGTAGCTTTAAGCATTGGTAGTTCCTGATGGCTTATTTACCTTGCAATTTGTGCAGGATGGTGACATCTACAAATACTGTTGGAGCTTGCAAAGAGCAGAAATAAACTCAGCAAAGAGACCTCCTTCACTGTACAATGGTTTATTAGTGTCACTGCATTAAATGAATCTGCTCGTTGGTAGATGAATTTCTTTTGGTTACACCTTAAAACAATTTAATATACTCATATGTGTTGGTAGTATCCATGATAATGTTTTAAAGAAACCAAGCCTGTGCCCCCTCTGGGATGAGGTTGGAGTTGCTAATATTATCGGGGCTGTATTTCAAATATGACTATGCTGATTAAAATAAAATGTTGAATTTCTTTTCAGTTTGCATACTTGCAATGTCACAGTAGCATGTTCAGATTTTCAGGCATCTGTTGCTCTGAGGCTTTAACATGGAGATCATTGTCTACTGAAATGTTGTACAAATTATGTGTTCTCTCCCTGGGACATAGGACCTGTCATAGATTTGAACTGAATTTGTTGGGGAATATTTTTATGATTTAAAGTGTAAGTTCCCTATACAACTACTATATTTTTAAGTTCAATTTTGTTTATTCATTCCCTTTGATATCAGTCAGTGGTTAATGTTCCCAAAAATGCCCTGATGGAGAAAGGTATTTAATAGTCAGTGCATAAAAGGGTTGTGCTTCCAGGTAGTAAGGCTTGCAAGATAAATGCTGTGGTGTACTCTTAGTGGTTAACTGTAATTAATCCTTTCTGATCTGCTCAAAATACTTAATGAGGAAGGCAGAGGAGCCTTCTCTGGAAACACTGGGATCCTACAGGACCAGCATCTCTCTTGAGGAGTCAGGACAATAAAAGGGGTACATAAATTGACAAGTTTTTAATGTGTTCTACTTATGAGTAGAACTGGGACATTTTTTCTGGCCACTTATTTATTCAGTAGATACAGATTTGGGTCAGCCAAAGGTGTCATATTGCTATTGAATCCTATTTAAATTGTCCAGTTGTTACACAATGGCCTAATGTTTTTGAAACAATGTTATCTTGCTTAGATACCCATTTAAAGGTTAATTTCCTGGCATTTCCTTCAAAGTAAAGCTTTGGCTTAAAATTGTTTTCCTATCTGGCATTAACCACTGAACTGAAAATATCCTTCATTTACACAGCATTATTTGAAATTCTTCTTTTGGGGGAAGCTACAAACAATTCAAAGCTTCAAAGTAAATCTGCTTCAATGTGTTTAAAAAACATACAAGATATTCCTTGATGGGAACCAGAACAGTTCTATATTATTATGTAATATTATGTAAGGATAAAGAGGCTGAGGAAAAAAGAGACTGACTCATCACCAAGAAAGCTGATGGAAAAACATTTATCCCTTTTCTCCATCACAAGTGTTCTGTGGATAACCATGCTGAGAGATGGTGAGATGCTGAAACACAAGTGGGGGACACACCTCTAGTTAAGTTTCACACATCAAATTTTTCTTTTCTGTCCTGACTTTTGCACAGAGATCAATTAGCTTTTCTCAGCCATAAGTTTTAAATGTTTTTTTCAAAGGCAACACAGATTTGGTTGGTAATGATTACATGAACCGAAATGCTCCTATGCTGGTGGGAGAAGGATGTGATGTGGAAGAGTTGGGATCTATAGGCAGGTTGGATTCTGGGTGTGTGCTGCAGCATCTTTCCCTTCTGCTTAGTGCCTTTTCACCTATTTAAAGTGATGGGAATAGCTGGGACTGCTGTGCAAACTCAGACCCATTGAAGTTAATCCATGGTCCCAGTGCTGAAGCAGTGGGAGTAATTTTGGATAAAAGTGGTTGGTAAAACAATTCTTCTGTCTTGTCATACAAAGCAGAGTTGGTTTGTCACATTTGATGGTACTGACCCTTGACAAGATGTTGTGAAATAGCTGAAACCTGTATTCCAGTGAGATTCCTCTTGCTCTGTCTATACTTTGGGTTCCTTTTCAAATCTTTCTTCAAAATCTCATAAAGAAAAAAATTGCAGGAATTTAAAACTTATATCAGAAAATGAAAGTACAAACTCCGTTATGACTTTGGGAATGGCAGCCAAAATCTGAACAACCTGATTCAAGCTCTCTCTATGTAGAGGAGAGAAAAGTGATACAGAGAGTTAATATCTGCTTTGTGTCCTTTGTTTTTATTCCCCTCTAGACATTTCCAGGCAGGCTGTGGCAGTGATGTAGTTGTAAACTTTTAAAGGGAAAGAAGGTACAGGTCCACTTATAAACTAAATGCTCTTTCATAGATGACCGGGGTCACAGAACACACCCACAGCCTTCACAAACTGATTAGAAAAGCATCAGAGGTAAAGCAATCCCAATGCTGCATTTGCCAAAGCAAAAAACCTCAAAACTCCAGGCAGTGAATTGAAATGTTGCTCTGTATTCAGAAAGGTTTTGAGACCTGTTTTCTTTACCAGGGTCAGGGATGAAGGGAAGCATCATGTGCAATTGGTTTTGCTTGTGTGTATTCTTCAGAGCACTTGGAGGCAGTCCATGTGCACACCTGCTGTGACTGCATGGCTGTTGTGCTCTATAAATGTCCCCGTGCCCCAAGGTTAGTCTGGTAGAGACCTAAACAAGGGGATTTCTTCCATGCTGTCTATGCTCTGCCTGATTTCTGTTTGCTACTTACTGTGACCATCTCAGAAGAGTTAACTGTGCTATTCTTAGCTCTTATCTGCTTCTTTGCCTGCTTGTTTCACCTCTGATGCAATGCAGTGCTGGAGCTGCAATGCACTGTCAGTTTACATCACACTACACCGGTAACAATCTTTAAATCAGCGCGAGGTAACGTGATTTGTGTTCCTTTCCTGTGGTTAGGTGTCTACTAGGTAATCAGGGCTGCATGCTAATGACCCAAGAGTAGTTGCAGATCGTACCTTGCCAAAGTAATTTGATGTGGACACTATGTGGATAGCTTCTCAAACAGTTTTTGTGTAAACAATATAAATATAGCTGTGCACTGGAAATCTTCAACCCAGTTTTGAATGTAGTTTCCATGCAGAATCAAACTAAAATAACTTGCTTATGCTTAATGTAACTTTGGACTGTTTCATGCAGAATAGACTAAATTTTGCAAAACGATGCAGCTGACTGCAATGATCTGTTTTCCTTGGTGTCCTACCCGACTCATACTCTGCAGATATTAGTACAGATGGGGGGAATTCTTCTATATAGTGCCTAGAATTTTACTCTGAGAGCAGATATGCCCCAATCATGTGTTTGGTATCATTCTGAACTTGACTTCTTTGGCAACTGGACAGAACCACAGAGAAATTTTTCCTTAACTCATGCCACAGGATTTATAGTGAACCAGCTGACCGGGAAACTTTATGGATGAATGTTCTAAATCCAAGTGAGAAACTGCAGTACAGTTGCAGGCCTGGATTTTAAACTTATTCGGAGACAATTTCAAGCATTTGGTTTGAATGTATTTTAACGTCTCAACATATCACTTCCCTGCTGCCTGCGAAAGCAGAAGACTTGGAGAGTGGCATTTATGCCATAGAGGAACAGAGGAATTCTCACTGCGTGGAATTAGTAGCAATGACTCTACCAGCAACCTGTGCAGTTTTAACGAGCCTTAGTCATTCCTGTGCTGCAGTTGGAAGGCATGACAACTGCTCAAAGAGCTGTTTCCATGCTCCAAGTTTACCTTTCCTATAGGACAAGGTGCAGCAGGCAGTGGCTCTGTGCTCATGCAAGGCTGCTGTAGTTGGGTGGCACCTGGCATTTGATAGGTAATTGCCATTCAAGACAACGTGTGGAGCTGCTTCTTGTCCCCTTGAGTAGTTCTAACATCCTTTGCCTTCTAGACTATCTCTCCATCCATTTTAGGGAATGGATTATATCCTGCTGTTCCCTTTCCTTTTCTCAGAGGGAGGTCGAACGCTGGGATGCTGTTCGGCTTGATAAGAGTAGTCACAGAGGAATTTTGGGATTTAGCAAGAGCTTTAACTATTCAGAAGCTCTTGTGAATGAAGTAGATTATTCTGAGCATATGACACTTCAAGAGGAGCATTTTATATGGTGATGTACTCAATACTAAGAATAGACATGATTTCATATAGCTAGATTAACAATTGTGTGCTTCAGAGATGATACACGTACAGCCTGTTTCAGTCTGCACGGACTTCTTGAGATGTGTTGGGTTCTTGCCATTCTCTGTAGTCACTAGAATGTATCTTTGTGACACTGGTTAGTGTGTTTATTTAGCTGCAGCAGGGCATGGTTTCTTGAGATATGGCTATATGGGTTGAGGCTGCATCTTGGTATAGGTGAAAAACTGTCAGATCAGACCATTATTTTAAATGGTAAATCAGATGATTATTGTCCATGCCCTCTCTGGGAAGACATCAAAAATAATTTCAATGTAAGAAATATAAGGGGAACAGTTCTTTTCTGTAGCAATCCTCTTGGTGCAGTTTATCAGTAAAATATCTACTGGTTTTATGGAAGATTAATCATTTGGCTTTTAGAGAAGACATTTATTACCTTTTTAGTCTTTCTTTTAGAAACTGAGTGCTTCATACTATAATGTTTATAAGTTCAGTTAGAATTTTGATTTAATGCTCTGTTCTATTGTAAGCTAGTGTCTTTTATGGATCTATATATAAAATCAAAGGCTCTGGATCTCTGCTGATTTGTCAGATCAAATGTGTGTTTATTCTGTATATTTATAAAATTATCTTATTTGGAAAACAGTCTGAGAAAATACTATTCACTTGTCTCTAGAAACTGAGCTCTGTTGCTGCCCATGCTCTCCTAGTTCAGCAGTCCAAGTGCCTTAATTGATCGTCTTGAGAGGAGGTTGAAGTCACCAATTAATTGAACTTCAGGGAGCAAAATACACTTTTGTTTACCAAAGTGCTGTTGTACCTGTGAAGGCACTGGACCTTCCACTGCACTGAGTTAACAATTCACTGACCAAACATACGATTATATCAAGGTGAGAAGCAGATTATCTCAAAGCTTGTAAGAAAGAAATACGAAACCTTAACCTGGGTTGAAACTACCAAACCTTCATAGACCTATTATGGTTGGTTGGATAAAAGGAATTGTCAGTTATTCAACAATCTTGCCTGATGTTGTGTTTAGAGTATATACATTACACTGTGCATGTAATCTTTTGAGATAGTAAATGTGTGCTAGTTTTGTATAGGGATTATTTAGGTGATCTCTTAAGGAATAAAAGTCTCTGTCATTAAGAGGATAGCTGAGTGTTCTTTTTTCCTTCAGACTATGCCCCACAAAGATTCTTGGAGAGCATCTCTTTTGGGTCAAGACCAAATAAGATGGCTCGTTGTTCCTGAAGGGAAAAAAGTTTCCTTTGCTACTCATTCAATTGTACAGCAATTATTGGCATTTTGTATTGTCACATGTGTTGCTCTCTTTTATGATTTTCAAACTGACCCCGACTTTAAAGAAGTGAAATGTAATAGAAGGCAAATCTGTTTCCTTGCTCTGGGAAGGTGACTTAGTGCACAGAAATAGTCAGATGGTCTTCAGGTTTTCATTGGGTTTCTTAACTCATATACTTTGCTAATAGGGTGTGTGGGGGAATGAAGGGAAGGTTGTAACTTTTTTAAACTTGAGGCTAAATCTGGTTATCCTTCTACAGATACACAGAAGACAATGATCACTTTTTGTAGCGTAGTTAAGTTGTAAGAGCTAATAATCCTCTGAAGAACAAGAAACTGCAGAGAATGTAAATCTGTCTTTATGCAGGTGTGCATGGTGATAACTAGTGAAGCTGATAAAGGCTCAAAGAAGGTAAAAGACACCACCAGATCCCTTGTAAATGATAGAAAAACATTTTCAAATTAACTGATTAAACCCCACTCCATGCCTCCTATCTGAAAACTGAGCCAACTTCTAGTTCAGAGTATTAAGATGTCTCTGGCCCGTACCCCAAATGGGGTTACTGAGGAAAAAATTCCCCCCCTGTCAACTTTATAACTCACTCCTGGAGTAAACAGCCAGTCTAGGAACTAGTGGCATTAAAAAGATCATTTTGTTCAGCTGGGATAAAAATGAAAGATGAAAAAATCTGCAAAGACTAAACACAGAGTCTATTTTTTGTTTTGTTTTTGAACCTTGAAGTGTTTGGGATGAACAGTTCTTACACCTGCTTTCAAGGATGAATGTTGGTAACCAGTGAAGATGAAAAGTCAATTGGTAAAAAAATATGATGTTTAAAGTTTTTCAGACTTGCATCAAGGAAAACTTGGAACCACAAAATAAGTCTGTGATGAACTAGAACAGTGAGATTAATGACGTCAAGCAGTTATTACTTTAGTACTTGAGGTGAATATAAACCCAGTGTGTTTTGAAATTTCTTACTTGATATAAAACAACTATATCCTTTATCTGTAACTTGTGAAACTGCATAAGCACATGCTGTTTGTCCTGCAAACTCTGTATGTTCTGTGCATTTTGATATGAGTCTATATAAGGGAAACACAGATGGAGTAGCTCATGAACCCCTGTCCAGTGTTCTGTACCTTGGAACAGGACGTTGTTCCCCACTTAGCAAGGCAGTCAAAGAAGAAAGTCTTTTTGGTTACCATCTTCCATCATTTTAACTTTCTGGCTAAAATCAAGAAAGCAAGAAATCTGTCTGATCTTTGCAGATGAAAGATAAGATCTGGCAGGCTTTAAACTAGAGAAATATTCTTGTTCCTACATATATCACGGTTATTTTGGAATCTGTGTGATAGAAAGGACTGGTGGGAACAGAAATAGTTGTGTGAGGGTTGATAGCACACAATCGTCTGCCAAGTGAGATTGCAGTTAATTGGCTTAAAAAAATTAAGCAATTTAATATTAATTCCAGAAAGTGGGTCTGGGACCAATTTTTTTTCAATAGGTTGCTGAAATACCTTAAAATGTTTGTTTGTTTAGATGATTCTTAAATATAACTGTTGCCTAAAAAAACCCCAACCCTTCAAGAGTTTGAATGTCATTGAATGTGTGCACAGTATATAGATGGTCAGGTAAAGCAAAACTGAGGATATTTTTAGTTCATAATACATACTTGAACAGATACTTGAGTTTAAGGAGTTTTATACTTGCACTGATATATCAGTGCTGTTGTTTAGCAGATGGTATTTCAAAGAGTGGTTGAGCTCAATTTAAAGAATGTAAGCCTACATTTAATTCATATCCATTTAAGTTGCTCTAATGAAGTCATGTTTATGAAGTCATTCTAGTAAGTCATAGAAGGCTCATAATTTGGAAAAAATTACTTTTTTTTTCTTTTGGTTTCTGTATTTCTTTTGTGCAAGTTACTTGTGTCATTGAATGTGGACAGAACCGTCTTGGATGCGGAACCAGGTTGGAAAGATCAGAGTGCAGGAATGTTGCAAGGCAAGGCTGTGCTCAGCATCCTCCTTCCTGCTGTGACTGAGGCTCCCAGGTATAGGGTTCACTTACTCTCAGCCTCTGAACTCAAATTCTTTTTTAAAGCAACTTTGAATGTATTGTGTGTCACCTGCAGAACCAGGAGCTTCCCAGTCCTTGACCTCTCTTTGCAGAATTTATACAGGAATGAATTACTCTCTCATGTCTCATTAGGAGAGGAGAGGAGGGAAGAATAGGATTGTTGACAGTAACTTTTCTGGGAGAAGGCCTGTTTAAACCTGTATCTTTTGACAGTACAAAAACCACCACAAGCAAAAGCCATGTCTCCTCCTAAGGATTAATTCCATGAGTTACCTTGCAGATAGACAAGTGAGCAGACAATTTCTCGGTTTCTAGCAACCTGAAAAAATTCCTTGAATCCTTCCTTCTTCCATCCAATTTTACCTCCCCTGCTGTAAGAAGGAGAAGCCAGTTCTTTTAAGCTTAAGAGCTCCTGTCAGACGAGAGTTTAGTGGTGGGTGAAGTGGCATTTGCTCTTCTTGGAAAGAGTTTGCCAGAACTGTGCTACTTGATTTGAGTATCAGTTCCTAGAAATGTGGTCATCTGGGTAAGCTAAGCCTGCATTTTAGGTAGGAGACAAACATGTTTTAATATGTTATTTTATTTAAAGACCCTTTATCTTGTTCATTGTTCCCAACAGTGAGATTAAGCCATGCAAGGTCTGAAAATACAATAGAATGAAATGAATTAGGTCTGTTTATAATTGCAGTTGTGATTATTATTACTGTAGCCCAGAATTCTCCTTGGGCAGGGAAGAGTTTCTATAGAAAAGCAACAAATGGGCTTCCTCTGGAGCAAGAGCAGACTAAATGATGCAGGACATAGAACCACCATGACAATTGCACTTTACAGAAAACTAATACTCAAGCAGCTCAGTAGCATTCCTGTATGTGAACAAAAGCCATGTAGCATGTATGGCAGAAATAGGTGACAGAAGGCTCTGACTCATCATGTGGAACTGTAATTTAAGTTCAAGGGGGGATTTTTCTATCTTGGATCTATTCCTGCTGGCTCAGATGTCTCAAAAGCCTTTAGCACCTAGTTTTAATAGAGCTGGTGCCTACAATTGAGAAATGGGTTGGATGCAAGGAGCAACATACTACTCATCTTAAAAATATCTTCCAGCTAGAGCTGAGGTAACTTTGCAGTGATAAGAAGCTTCCATTGACCTTTACTAATTTTGGTTTTCTGGATTTAGAGAAGTCTCAGCTCCCTAAGCAAAAATTTGCTTAGTGAGGCACTGAGAAACAGATGCAATGTAGGCATCTTGGTGCTTCCCACTCAGTACAACTTTCTTTTAGCAAACAAGTACCACCAATGAACAATGTGTGAGAGGTCACTGCTGGCTCTTCTCAGTCATAAATAGTCATTTTCTTTGTGTTGAATCAAATTTTAAACGAAATAATATTCCATGGAACTTTGATTTTCAAGTACCAATACTAATATTGGTAAGACTCAACTATCTTCAAGATTCATAAGGTATTTTTCCAAGTAGTATTTTAAAACCTAGTAAGTCTGTCCAGCCCCTTGAATACCTAATACAGGTGTATTGTTTCATCAAAAGATCAGAGCGATAGCCCTGATTGTCTTTGCCTCTTCTATAATCAAGAGTTCAAACCCCTGACTTGAACAAATTTTTGGTAAGACTTTGAAAATAAACATCAGCTACATACCTAGGGGTTTTTAGGTGCAGAAAGTCTGTATAAAGGTAGACCATCTCAAATGTGGGGACACAGAAAATGTTCTGTGTGAGGCAAGAGCAAAACTACTGCTGTCATTGTACACTTAGAAGATCTGAGCATCCTTTATGCAGACTAATGCAAGGTAGTAACTACTGGTCTAGGTGGCTCATCATGCTGTCCATAATACAGATAGACAAGAGACACATTAATATGGCCCAGGGTGACTGAAGAGAAGGCTTCAAATGGTATTTTAAAAAGTTCTGGTTCCTAAAGGCTTGCCACTTCAGTTACTAAATTCAGTGAGGGTTAGGAGATCATATTTTGACCTTAAATAAATAATGGCAATTTTTGACTGTTCCTGTTATAGGTAATAATGAATGATCTGTATTGGCTCTACAGTGGTCAGGTGGTTTTTTGGGTACTCCTAGACTTTATTAAAAATATACTAATATTTCACAGTTGTTGATGGGTGATGGGAAGGGGGAGTGCAGCAAGGGAAGAAGAGAAGCAGCCTTAAACAACATATTTACCCGGCTGAGTTCCCTAAAACCCAGGCCTTGTGCAGGTAGTGGGATGTGTAATGGGATTGTTACTGACACAGTCTTCACAGGACTGCCCTGCTGTAACACAGATCCCTTTGTTAATAGAGCAGCTTTAATTAAAAACTACAGAGTTCACGATGAAATTGTTTTGACCCTTAAAGTTAGATTTGACTAATTCAGTGACTTCCCAGAAAAAGAATTCCTCTTGGGAACTGCATAGCAGAGTTTGGAAATACATCTGAGGATTAATTTGTTACATGAAACTGATTGCAGAAGAGGCAAAGACGCGATCCTGGTGAATCTCAAATAGCTCAGATAAGCAGAGGTGAGGTGCAAAGGAGGAACTCTGGCTGAGCTTCCCTGGGGTGTTCTTTCCTTGCTGGGGGTTGTTTGCAGAGAAGCTGAAGTGCTGTAACAGCCTCAAGCTCCACTCAGTGATGTCGCCTCCTCTTTTTCTGTGGCAGCTCGCTCATGTCCTCTGCAAAACTGAGAGTAGCTTAAGGCCATCATTTCATGCATGACTTGGTAAATTGTGCAAGGAAGAGCACTGCCAAACGAGGAGCCGAGCCAGTTTTCAATATGAGGGCCATCTGTGACAAAATGTTTTAGCAAGTTTGAAAACAATTGAGTTCTTTCCCACTTTTACTTGGAGTTCATTTAGCATGTAAGTAACTTTGTAGCCTCCCAAGAGAACACTTACGTTACTGTATCCTTGTTTGCTACGCGTTGTGTTTTTGTGGAGTCAGGTGGTTTCATTTCAGATTTGATCCTGTGTGCTACCAAAAAATGACTTTGCATCAATGTCACTTTTGATTCTTGCTGGAGACACTTCTCAAGGTAGATGAAACTCAGATATTTGTGGCAGATAAGATTTGTATCAATAAATTGCTACTGGTTACAGCAGCAATGCCTAAACTTAAAAGTAGTTTGTTGCTGAAAGTGGAAACATTTTAAAATTCAGGATGGATTCTAAGTGAGCCTCTCTCCCTTAACCTGGCCAGTTACCTGAAATCTCCCATTACCATTTTGCTTCACAAAATGTGAAGTTGTGTGTAGTGGAGTTTCCATGTAACAAGAATCATTGAGCAGATCTACAATTTGTTCTACAGATCTCTTGATTTGTCTTAAGCTTCTGCAATGAAGACTACCTCTATTGAAAGCAGAGTGGCAGTAATGTGATATCAAATGTGTTCACATGTTTTTCTTGACTAATTTTGGTGTCACTTCCTGAGAACAATATTTTTTTTAAAGGGTGATGGTACCTACCTTACTTAACAGCACTCTTTCTAAAAGCAAGAGGAAAATTATAGAGTTGTTTCCCTGAATTATAGGGACTAAATTTGACTTTTAATTTAGATGTCTCACATGTCTGAGGTTAAGCACCTTTCAGCTGGTACAGAAAAGGAAATGGAGAGAGAGAGATACAGACACAGTGTCACTCACTGAGTCAGCAACAGAGACAGAAATCTGCCTTGTGCTAGACCATCAGACCCCACTTTGGAAACATTGCTTCTACTGGAAAATTTGGCTGCTTGTTTCTGTTGACAAGTGTTCTCTGCAACAAGTAATTTTCAGAAAAAAGAAACCTTCTTGTGATTTTAATACTATTTTAGGAGGAACTGAGTAAGAAGAAAGTTCCTGACCTTTAAATGCATGTTTTATGTAGCAGGTGGGACTGGTAGGGAAACCCCAGCTGGAAAATATCCTCAAAAGTGAAGGATTCCAAAACTTCTTGAACTTGTGTTGTAGCTGCTTTTAGATAAGTGCAGAGCTGCCCATATGGAGAAGGCAGTCACTTAGGGATCAATCCATCTGCCTTTCAGAATAAATGTTCTCCATGAAAACACTTACTCTCACAAGTGCAGGGATGTAGTATTTGTTACACACAAATTACAAGGGTTAGACACTTAAATGCAGGTTTTGTTTTCTTGTTTCTGCCGACTGTAGTTGACTTCTTAGTGTATTTGCAGCTCCTTAACTTCAAATTAAACTGCGCAAATATACCTAGAAATGGACTGTGAATGTCTGTTAAAGCAGCAGTCTAATTTTGCAGCATGTACTCAATTCTGTAGGCAGTAATCTGCTTGAATACAGTGAGACTTTTGGGAGGACTGCATAGTACTGCCAAGATTAGTCCCACTGTGTTGGTGCAAACTTTTAATGTTTTATTTTAATTCTAATTTCTTAAATTTGTACTGGTTCATCGTGATATTTCACAACTTTTTACAAGGGTAATTGAGGAAAAATATTTGAAATAATGCTAAACTATTTCTAAATTTAGATCGATGAAAATCATATAGCTCTGACATTAGAAAACCTGGGTATTTCTTATATTGGTCTCACATAATTAGATTCAGTCAATGTATGTATGTGTTATACACATACATTGTATAATAAGTAGTTTCTGAAGACACCATGTCACTTTTAATATTTTAAACATATGCTAGTGTTTGAGTCACACTTTTTTCACCATTGTGAATTTTGCTTGCATTTGAGGATCTTGAATCTCTGTTTTTGCTGCTGTTCCAACAAATCTGCTGAATGATAACACTGACATAACCCTTACACAAGGATGGAGCTGCAACCTCATCTCCAGTAACCGTGACAAACGTGGCTGTAATATTTACAGGGGAAAAGTGTGCATCAAGGGTGAAATGCAGAGATGCATTAAAACATCAAACATTTAAAAAAAAAAAAAAAAGGGCAGTTGTAGCTGCTTAATTGCTTTCCTTAGAAAGACTAATGCAATGTCTGAGGAAGTAATCCCTAAATAAGTTAGGAGGTGAGATTTTTCAAAGGACAAAAACCCAGGCATAGACCTATTGGGGAATTCTATGAAGAGACTGTCAAGAGCAGTAAAGCTGATGTGTTGTTAAATGTCTGTGTGAGAGATTTCTAGGTGTTGAGTGTCTTAATGAGGTGAAAAGCAAACTTCAGTGATTGGATGCTTGGCATTTATCCTGTTTGAACCCAAAAGTTTCCTCTGGCATAGGAGTGGGTCTGTCAAAATGTGTGATTTTGCCCTGCTCTGCAGTGTTCAGTGTAGAAGTGCATATGGCTGTAAAGGATGGAACAGGAGGAGGCCATCCCCTGTGTGGTACTTAGCTGGTACATTCATTTGTGCTAAACCAAATAAGTTGTGGCAGCTGGAGCAGGATGGTGGAAAGGAGGAGAAAAAAGCAGGAGAGCCATGGAGAGAGGGAGGAGGCACAGTAGTGTGGTGGAGCAAAGTATTGGTGGGGTGTGATGCGGGCTGGGAGGCAAGAACTGCTCAAAGGCCAGGTGGGTCTGGCACCACGACTGTGCTGGGTGAGTGGGAGATGGAGAAACAGGCACAAGGCTTTGGAATGGGTGAAGCCGAAGGGGTGATGGAACAGCAGGGATGCCCAGATGGAGCCAACTTCTACAGAGCTTTTTTTGTGTATTTGGCTGCGGTCTGGAGCTTTTAGGGCTGCTTTTAGTGTGTGAGCTGCTGCTCCACATTCATTCCCCCTGAGCCCCACGGCAGGGATTTCTGGTTGACAGCGTCTGCATCAAGGGAAAGGACAACACTCTGGGGTTTCCCGGGCTACCAGCCTTTCGCTGGGGGATGCTAATGCGGGCAGAGCGCTGGAGTTTGCCACTCCTGAGCCCCAAGCCTGGTGTTCTCGCCGCTCCCCCAGATCCGACACCCCCTCCCCCGATTGCCTGCGTCTGACTCATTCGCCGGTGCCTGTGCGAGAGCAGAGCGGGGCGGGAGAAGCGGGGGGGAAGAGCCTTCAAAGTAGCCGCGGCTGGTCTGGGTTTGACAAGGCGGCCGTGTGAGCTGTGCCCCTGCCAGCGCAGGGCGGCGGTGCCGGGGGCGGCGGAGCGGAGCGGCCCCGGCGCGCACCCGCAGCGCCGCGCCCGCGGCCCCGGGCGGATCCCGCCGCTCCTCCGGGAACCGCCGCTGCCAGTTCCGAGGAGCTCAGAGCAGCGCGGGGGGCTCCGCGCCTGCCGTCCTGGGGAACTGCTGCGGCAGCATTGCGATTGCCCCTTTGAACAGCGAGTAAAAAAAAAAGGGGGGGGGGGGAGAAGAGAGAAGAAGAGAGGGGAGAAAAAAAAAAAGATGAAGACGCTTAAATGCCTCCTGCCAAAAGTAAAGAGCGAATCTCAGTTGCGATGGCTCTGCTAAAACTTGATCATGCGGGATTTCAAGCGATAAAAAAGGGCTGCCAGGCTGCTATTTTCTGCGGCGGGAACAAGTTGCAGGATGAAATCCAGGCACTGAGGGACCTATTTTCCACTTCATTGTTTGCGAAGGAATCTACTGAAATGACTTTGAGGATCTTTAAACTGGAACTATGTGGAGGGAGAATGCAGTAAGTATTGCCTTTCTGGGGAGCACCGGTACGAGCCGAGGAGTTGGGCAGGGGCGCGGAGGCTCCGAGAGGCGCGCAGGGATGTCAGCGGTGCTGGATCCCGCGGATCCGGGCTTGGCTCTTAGTTCCCAGCCGGCACCGAGGACCAGTTAGGGAATGCCGGCTGCCTTTGCCTGGCGCGCCAGCGTCCTACATTTAGCCGGGGCTGCTTGAAGAACTATCCTTATGCATATTTACTGGAAATAGTGAATGGAAATCAAAGCAATTGGGCTTCCCGTGGCGGGTTCAGCTAGAGTGTCTCCCTGGGTTTGTTTATGATAAATTGGGAATGAAGCTGTTCCGTTTCAAGAGCGAAAAGAGCTTCATCCCGCACCGCTTTAGCTGTGTTCCAGGTTATGCTCGTTTCGAACCTGACAAGAAAACTCCTGCCCTTGATCATGTGAATTAGTTTGCTTCTAGCTGCCCTTTCCAGGTCGGACGTCTCTTCCCTTAGAGCTCAAACCCATCTATTTCACTTGGAAGCAGACGGGCAGTTGGGAGCCCAGGATTTTCCTGACCTGGATAGGGATGAGAGGGACGTTTCCCGGACGGCTGCGGGCTCTTAGCAAAGCGCTGAAATGTATTTCTAAGCGAAGGCGGAGAAGGGGGGAACTTTAGAGCGCAGTCACTTTATTTCTGTTCACATGAGGCTGAAGTATACGTTTCTTCCCCCCTGTCAACCCCGCAACCTGACTAACGCCTTCTCCCCGTCTCTGTCCCGTTCCCCGTGTCCAGCCCCCCCTCGCCTGTCTCCCTGTGCGCGTAGCTGCCCTCCCGGGATGCGATGTCGCCCGCAGGCTGTGGCGGGGATCACGCGTGCGGCCGGCGGCGCGGAGGCCGCCCCTGAGCCCGGGCAGCGAGGGGCGCGACATGCCCGCGGTCGCGACATGCCCTGCACCGACAGCAGCACCGGCAGCGACACCTGCGGCCCCTCCGGCTCCTCCCGCCGCTCCGTCTCCTGAGGCGCTCGGTACGTGCGGCCGCGCCCGCCGGGGGGCGCCCGAGCGCCGCGGCGCGGGGAGCTGCGGGGGGGGGGGGGTCTGTCGCGATAGTCGCGGCTCCCCCGGGACTGTCGGGAGGGACGCGAGGCGCTCGGGTTGGGTTTTCTGCCGCGTTCCGCGCTGCGGCGGTGGGTGGGAGCCCGGCCCGCAGTGCAACAGCGCAGGGGCGCTGATGTGCGCGGGTAAGCGGTCTGTGGAGCGCTCGTCTCCTCGCCCGCCCCGGGAGGAGGTGATGGTGCTGCCAGCCCTTGTCTCGGTGTGCGTTTCGAGCAGCAGGCGGCTCTGACTGATGATGGAGATGGGGCTGGCGGGATGAGAGGGGAGATGTGAGAAGTGCCACCCCTGATTGGACAGCCCCGCCAGTGTGTTCTGTGTGACGCTTCGCAACAAGCTTGGTTTTATGTGGCACAGGGACTCCCTTCTTGCAGCTTGCGGAGGAGAGCCAGTTATGGGGGTGGAAATCCCTCGGGGCACAGAAACAGAGGGGGAGATCTTGCGGAGTCAGACCCGCTCTCCCTCTTCTCCCTCCTTTAGGTAGTTCAGATCACTTCTGTGCCTCATCTCTCTCCCCATCCTACTCTGTCTATATTCAGCCCTCTACAGAGATTCAGTGAAGACATGAGGTAACCAGTGCAGTGATGCTCATTTATGGAACACCCTCCCCTTCAACACCAGGGACAACTTTGTGTCCGAGATCAGCAGTTCTGAGATGCTCAAGTCAATGCTGCATAAAAGGAGGGAGAAGAATTAAGATGGAATATTGTGCTTCTGAATTCGTTCCAGAAATGCAGTGTAGGCTTCCTTGAGCAGCAGCTGCCTAGGAGAGATCTTCAGAAATAAACCAGCATGATTTTGGGATGCTGTGAGATGTATGGAATATGTGGAGTGGGGTTTCCAGCAGACCTCTGGCTCACTTGCCTCATTTTGAGCTAAAGTACCTCTCCCTGTTAGACCGTGACTAAATTTTAAACAGATGTTCAGGATAAAGGAATATAGATTTCTGTTTTACCTGTTTTAGTGCAGCAAGGTTAAAAAGAAGGATGAAAATGTGGTGGTTTTTTTTTTTTTTTTTTAAATTGTCAGTAATTTCATTTTTTATTGGCTATCCAGGAAGAATGTTAATGGATCTTTTCTCTGAACTTGTGCTATATTTTTTGCTTTGCTTGTGGGAGACCAGCTGTGATACTGTCATTATCAAGCCAACTTTCTGAGGGGATACAAGAGGCTTAAACTGGAACTAAGGTGAAGAATGCATTATAAAAAGCTGCTAAAGTTTGCATTGTGCCCAGATGCTCTCTGTTTAAAACCTTCATTGGAGCTCTACAGTATATATTTCTTTCCTCTGTGTTTTTCTTATACGATGTGATCGCTTTTACAGGGGACAAAGCTGGCAAAGATGAGGAAAATTGGCTGTGCTCTCCTGGTACTCCAAGCTCTTCTGGCGCCTTTGGATCTTGTACGTGGAGCAGAGAAAAATTATCCCATCCTGAACATTGCAGTGATTCTGGGAAGGACCAAGTACATAACAGAGAGAGATATCAGAGCTCTCTGGACCAGGGAAATGTCAGCAGACCTGACTGTTGATGTCAATGTAGTGACCCTTCTCGTGAACCAGACTGACCCCAAGAGCATCATAACACATGTTTGTGACTTGATGTCAGGCACCAAGATCCATGGAGTGGTTTTTGGAGATGACACCGATCAGGAGGCAGTAGCTCAGATTTTGGATTTTATTTCATCTCAGACTTCTATTCCAATTCTTGGAATTCATGGCGGGGCCTCCATGATAATGGCAGATAAGGTAGGAAAAGTTATTACAAGCTTTTACTAGTTAATATACTTCATTGTGTTGGTCTCTATCATGAGTAATCAGTACAAGCAGTTCAAAAAATATGTTTCTAATTATCTCTCTGTACTTCAAAAAACAGAAAAAATATGCATAGCAGTATCCTTGTTGATTGCTCTTCACATACTTGGAAATACTTTGGGGTTCATGCCTGAAACTCATCTTTTTGACACTATAAAAGCAATCCTAATGAAATTTTAGTCTCCAGCACATTAAATGATGGTCAGCCTAGAAATTTTAAGAGCAAATATGGCACATGGATGTAAAAAAACCCTCAAAATAGTAGGTTCGTGAAATAATTTTACATCTTATCCCCAAAATCATAAACAGGTGTTCTGTGGTGCTTACAAGAAATAGCAAGCGATAGACCTGAATGTGTCTGGAAACAACAGTAGTAACAGGACAATAATATTAAACCAGACTTCAGTGATCCACTACAGTCTATAAATTAAGTAGTCTTGCACACTTGAACTAGCTCTTGCATTCCCTATGTTTATGAAGTTAGATTTTTGTTAATTGGGTACTTCTACTTTCCTACTGTAGTCCATGCAAACCCGTAAAGGGGTTGCCTGAAATCTGGAGGTAATGACAGATTTGTTTTGTTGGAAAACATCTCTTTATGTAATCTTTTGTGAGATTGGAATGACAGAAGTGACTCATGTCTCAAGTTCTTTAATGCTGTAACAATTTTGTGGAAATTCTTGCTGGCACTGCAGCACTGATGTTGTGTGGTGATCACAGCTGCTCCTGAAGCAGGTGCTTAGCACCAGGCAGGGCTGAGCTCTCTGGTGTGGATTGCTGAAAGTCAGAAGAGCTCCCACTGTGGTGTAAAATAGAGATTTCAGGTGTGGAAAGTCACTGGTTTTCCAGTACATGAGGCTTTTCAATGTTAATCGCAATTTATTTCCTGATATTTCCATCCTTTAGGATTTCTTATTAATGGAATATTATTGCTTCTCATAAATGACTTTCAAATAGGAAAGAGCTCTCTGAATACATCTGAAAAGGAAGTGGACCAGACGTATTATTTTGTGACTTGAGGGAGAAAAAGAAGCAGGAAAGTGACAGTGATAAGTTGTGATTGAGGAATCAGCTTTGAACTTTGGAAACTCTTTACCTCTGGAAAAGACTTTTTTTTCCACGGGGATAAGAGATCTGTTTCTCTTGGTATTTTGAATGGTCTTACTTTTAAAACTTATGTCATACAAGGAGAGGACAGTAAGTGCTGAATTATGGCAGAGATAATGTAACAATGGCCTTGACATCTTGATTTATATAGAAAGATCATTACAGTCAATGCTACTGTCTTAGATACAATTGCAGTGACCAAGTTACAGAGGAAATTATTTCATGTGCTTTTAAACTACTGCACAGATTTACTTGCCTTTATAAAGCCGGGTTTAAATGTATTTTGGACTTCTATTGGTACATATTTCACTCACCTGTCTCTGTCAGTGTAAGAACACTTAAAGGTCTCAGCCAATGCTGAATCAACTTCCCCACTCAGCAGATGCAGGATGTTACTGTTACAGATCTATTTTTTACTTTTATATAGAAAATGAATAGACTATCTTTCTTTTCTGAGTGGGTTACTACTGTACTTATTGTAGGCTAATATTGTCATTAGCTTATTGCTGTCTTTGATTTCTAGGGATTATCACAGTTTGCTGATGAAACTTTTGTGATGAAATTTGGCTTCCAAGATTTACACTTGAGAAATCAAAATTGTCTTTTGTTTGTTAAAACAATCTAACAGAGCTGTCTCCAGTAACTTGAACTGGCTGAAGGAATTGTTTGTTCATGTAACTGGAAATGCTTTAATTTTGAACTTAGCCCGTGCAATGTCTTGCAACTGGGTTTGGAACATCGCAGTAATGAGACTTGCGTGTGTCACTCAATTAACCACTCATTTAGGAATGAATTCCTGGGAGCTGAAGGTGAAATTCTCTGTGCTGTCATAAAGGCAGGGGAGATGGAAGTCTGAGGGAAAGGGTCTGCAAATGCGAAGTCTTTCAAGTCAATGTCAGAATTTCAGCAGAAACAGATGAATGTTGGCTGAATTGTGAAGGTTATTAGTGTTTAAAGTGTTCTGTTTTGTCTCATGCATTGGGATGTGCAAAAAAAGGTGGTCCCACTCCTGCCTGTGAATGCAGTTCTCTGACACTTTATTAAGGCCATTTCATTTCTATCCTTATCATATGTGTTCTGTGCCAGGTGGCTGTTATATGATGCTTAACTGTCCTAAGCTGAACTAAACTGAAGGCACAGATATGAGAACTCATCTCTAATGCTCTGTGCTGCTGAAGACTTTACTGCATGACTCAGAGGAGATAAGCTTGCCATATTCTCTATGGCTAATAAATACTATGTCAATGTGAATCTGGTGTGATGAGCCATGCCTTTAAAAAATAAGAAGTTGCTCTAGGTTTCTAAAGATGAGAGATTCCCACATGTGGAGTTTGCAGTGATTAATGCAGGACATGCAGCTCTTGAAGCACCGAGTCCCTGGGTGAACACCTGCAGCGAGTGCTGTCTAGTCTAGACTGCCTCCTTGGCTGGCCCAGCTGGCTCCTCTCTGCTTCAGTTTGCTCAGTTTGCCTGCACCATCTGAGGAGAGACATTGCATGATTCAGACAATGAAAATAGGCATGTGAAGCCAACAAAACCAGAATGTTTTCTGAACCTGGCTGATCTGCTGTCACCTGACGTCAGTTGTCGAAGCTCTACCAACAAACCAATGTGGCACTCGAGGGTGTACAGCACCTACCCGATCCCAACTGTGCTGTAGAGATACCCTTTGGACAGTGCCACATGCTCTGCCTCCAGCTGACTTTGTCACCTGCTGCTGGCAGGAACTCTCCTGCCAATGAACTGCTCCTTGGCTTTGGTCCCCAGTTCTGCCACAGACTTCAAACATATTCAGATGTGGGATAGTCTATTGAAACAAGATGAGAATTGTGTGGGGCATCTGTGCCAACCTGCTGTGCATCAGCATCCCTTGGAGGATGCTGCAAACAGGCTGGCTGTTTATTCATCTTGTATCTCTTGACATTTGAGAGATCTCAACACAAACACTACTTAGGAACTGTTTTCTGACTTCAGTGTTTTGTTTCAAACACAGTTACCTCTGTTTCACCACACACTATAATTATAATGATAGCATTTGTCATACTTTTTGAAAACAGGACATCGTGGTTAGTTCTGTGTCAATAGGAGGAAAAAAAGCCCCTACATATTTTAAATATCCAGTGTACAGGAATACTTGATGTCCTTGAACCACACTGCTTTTGCGTATTGCAGAATTAAATCTTTCTAACTTCTCATTAGAAGTCTTTCTGAAAGACATAGCTTGAAGCATTTTATTGTTGTGGAAACACAGTTACAGTGCTAGTCAAAAGGCATTAAAGGTGAGGGTAATTTTCCAGAAGGGCTATTACGAAGTGATATTTTTTGGAACGGCTCTGGAAGTGTTATGCAAACTAAATAATTGCTTTTTGAAAAGATAAGTACTATATATTATATTATAATTCTAGAAGAGCAATGGAGGTTAGAAGGGATTGCTGTAGGTTTTCTAACCCAGCCCTGGCTCAGTGATGAGCTGACATGGAATTCAGATCTACTCAAGTTTTAAATATCTCCATGGATGTACATACACCACAGCCTTTCTGGGCAATCTGTTTCAGTACTTAACCTTTCTCACCATGCAAATATTTTCATTTTATCTCATTAGAATTTCCCTTGATACCACAGACTCTTGTTCTTTTGCTGTGAGTCTGAGTCCAGCTCTCTCAGTGTAGTTGTAGGCTGCAATTACACCGCTCCTTACCCGTTGCTTTCCTGGGGGAAAAGAGTTCCCTTGGCCCTTTCTTGCACCTCTAGACCTCTGGACTCGCTTGGATATATTGATGTCTTGTGTGGGGGGACCAAAACGGGACAAAGGGCTGCAGATATGACCTCAGGAGTACGGGAGAGGGGAGTAGTCCCTCCCCTGGAGCAGCTGTGCTCCTGCTAACGCAGCCTGGTTAGGCTCTGCTGCCGGAAGGGTGCACTGCTGACTCATGTTCAGCCCGTGTTGGGCCCCCCATGTCCTATTATATTTAATAAAAAAAAAAATCTAACTGTGAATAAGCAGTGGGGGAAACTGCACTTTTAAGTCTCACTTGTTCTTTTGGTGGATATTTTTCAGGTACTTTACTGAAATACTTGCAGATGTTTGCATTACGTGTTTTTTTCAGCTCATTTGTAGGTATGGCTTGGGATTGCTCTGTTTTTCCTCATTCCTGAGATGCAAAAACTGTGCTGCACTTGTGCAAAACAGAGCTCTGAGCCCAGCCTTGTAACTGTGATCAGAGCCCACCCGGACTCCTGGCTCAGGTACTGGGCATTTATTCTCCCTTATCCTTGCGTGCCTTTGTCCACTGCTCCTAAAGTTCCTTCACAAATCTTACACCTTCTTTGCCAATAGCACAGTGACCATCTAAAAAACCAAATGGGTTCAAAACTCACACTTTACATTTGCACTGTGCATAGGTGTGCTTCAATTCTTGTGCTTTCAAAACCGTGGTGATGAATGGCAGGGTGTGTGTGTGTGGTGGTGGATATGTTTTTTATTGTGGAATCTTTTCTGGAGGTCATACTCGATGCAATGTGCTCATCAATTCCCACATCTTCCATATGTGTTGTGTATAGATTTCTGTCCAGCTCATTTAGTTGGCTTGTAAGAGCAGTTCTGTATTTTTTCTTATAGAAAGTCCTTAAATTTATGGTTTTCTATAACAACAACTCATTCCTGCCCTTCCTGATAACTGATATTAGCATGTGTATGGCACTGTACTTCTGAGCATGATACTGAGTTTGACTTTGTTACTGCCAAAGACTGGATGATTACACTGTAGGTTGAGAAATACTTGAGTGCAAAAATACCAGTATTATTATAACTAGTGTTTCAGGTCTAGAAATGGGAGCTTGCACTATTCTGTTGCACACAATACTTCCAGATTCTGACTCATTTAAAGAAGTTTGATTTTCTTCCCCTCTAACTGTACTGTTGCCTCTATAGGAAGAATAACTTTCAGGTATTCTAATTTTTATTTTGAGCTGCAGTAAAAATGTACCATTGACCTCCCTGTAAATCTGTTTACTTTTCCACATCCATTAAAGTCAATCTACATGTACTTTTTAAGAAGATTCTTGTACATCCTTAAAGATTTTTAGAACTAAAATGTAATCTGCAGTTGTACCTTTTACACACACACGTAATAACCACTGGTATTAAATGGTTAAAAGTCTGCTTGAGATCTGTCTTGCCAGGTGAATGAAGTGAGTAGATGTAATGTCTTGTGGGCTTTTTTCATCAGAGGCAGTTCTGTGTGAGGTGTTGGGATGGAGCCTGCTTGTTAGCCATTGCTTTTCCTGAACTGGCATCTCTAGGAGGAAGCAAAGCTCCAGCAGCTGCTGCATTTGCTGCCTTTGGTTGGATCTTGGAGCTCAGAGGAGCATTATATTAATGATGTGAGCCTTGCTTTCCTGCTCTTTCTCCCATTCTATTTCCTAAAGGATTTTCTGAGACGATTATATTATTCCTCATTCTCTTATCCACACGAATTTTCCCCTCTTAATTTAGCACAGGAGAGCACGGAGGACTTTCTGGAATACTGGGAGAATAGACTTGAACTCTCATGGAGCTGGAGGGAGGGATATTTAGTTTAATTCTCCTCAGTAGAAGGTAGTTTTGAAAAGCTTAGGAATTTCTGTAACTAATAAGCAGATTGTAGGAAATGGAAGTCTTCTGGAGGTTACTTGATTTTTCATGTAGTTTAGGCGCAGGTTAATTCCTATTTTTTTGCTAGAGTCAACAGTTTCAGCTGAGCCCAGAGTGGATTCCTCTAAAACACTCTTATTTAAGAGAGAGGAGTGCTTGGCTTCACTTGCATTTTAGCTCTTTACAGTAAGCAATATCTTTTCATCTCACAGGCACTGTTTTCTTTCTCTTCAAACTGTTCTTACAGTTCTTGAAAATAGAAATCCATAAGCGCCTTTGTTTTGAGCAACAACATTTTAAAACCCACTAGCAAGTCATTGCTGTAGATCATCCATGCAGTCTCTCCAAACTATTGCCTGCCTATAGGTAATTATAACACAGTAGACTCCTGAGCTGTGAAAGTAGGACACCAAACCTTCAGCATAATTTTCTGCTTGCAGATATTCCTGGCGGCATCTTTGGAATTTGTTTTCCCAAGGACGTTCTCAAATACAAAATTCAAAATTATTCCCTTTAAGCTACAAAATAATCATAGACTATTACAAAACACATAGGACATTTCTGGCAATCTGAATGTATCCAGAGAACTTACCTGGAAACATAAAATAATGCAGTGAACAGAAGAGAAGGGCCTTTATGTAATGTCAAACACATTTCATGTTTCATCTATTAATTATTTTTGAGAGGATGCTTAGACTATTTGATTAGACAGCTTATTAGTGGGATTTTATTTGTCTCTTATTTGAACTAACAATTTAATTTAAAGTATTTCTCTAACTTTTTTGGTCTTACTTGGAAGAATGTGGGGTAGATCTGCCTGCATTGGTACAAAGGGCTTTGTACAGATGAACAGAAACTTTGCAGTCTGTGGCTGGTTTTATTTTTTACAAATCTGTGGTCATCTGCTTTGCATGTACTCTTTTCTTCCCCTCTTCCCTCCTCCCTCTTCCTCCTCTGCCTTCATTCTTCCCTGGAGCTAAGAAGTTGTGTGGATTTTACTGAGGGAGCCCAGCCTGGATTGTCACCACGCCATCTGTCACCATATTGTTTGCTTAAATCCTTGAGATATTTTCTTCTGTGCTTCACTGCAATAAATACATAAAGCTGCAGCAGCATCATTGGCTATTTATATTAGATTTAGACTTAATGTCCTTAGGAGAAAACCCCCGTGGTTGTATTTGAGGTGCATAAGCTACAGGCAGGGTGTAAAACTGGGCATGGCTTAATGCTGAGTGCAGAGCTCTGGTTACACAGTGTGTTTTCACCCTCCACCCGAGGGCCCCTCTGCCTTCTCAAGATGAATGCCCAGCTGGGGGTCCCATGGCCCTGGAGAGGCAATACTGCTAGGGGATTATGCTCTGGTTCTCCCCATTCTTCCTAGGGAAAGATTTTGTGCTCTTCTGTAAATGCAGGATGTATCTTCCTCTGTCCTGAGACTTGATATATGGGTCAGGGAAAAGTAGAGACTTGTAGGCTGTGTGAAACCAGAGCTGGAAATAAGACTGGTTAGAAGGGGAAATGTTTTGGAGAGAAATTGAAGAGTGAAGAAGATATATTATACTATATATGTAGTATAAACCCCATAAATATATGTATTCTATAATATATTATATTATATATGTACTATAAAAGCTGAACAACCAACAGGAAAACCATCTTGTTTCCTAATATGCAAATATGATATTCCAAGTTGCAGATGGAGGTTGCTTGGTGTCCAGCAGCTGTAAATTTGTATGCAGTTAATGTTATCTCACCTTTCCCAACAGCAATTTCCCCTGTATTTTCCACACACGTGAAGCGTAAGTGTCTGGAAGGAGGAGGTGGTTCTGCCTTTCAGCTTGAAAATTATGTATCCCTTGATCTGAGTTTTAAGCTCTCTTGGAGGCGCTTCATTACCAGATGACTTCTCAGTCAGTGTTTTAGGCTTCTTGTCTCCATCATAGGTTTGGGACAGTAATTTCCTTTTAGCTTTTAATGCAGCTAGGCTGGACTGTTTCCTTGTCACAAGTTACTTTCTGCAGCCCGACTGAGAACACCAATGCTGGTCTTGCTCCATGGCCTCTGCTCAGTGTTTGTTCCTATTTATAGCCTGCCTTTTGTGCATCTTGGAGCAAGGTATTTCTATACACACCTTTCATTCAAAGGGTTGTTGTGTTGGAGGCTGCCTATATTTTCCTTTTGTTTCCTTTTCTTGACAATTTTTTTTTAATGTCCTAACTTTTGGTTCAAGATTTCTGCCAGTAAGTTGATTGATACAAAGTTTTGTCTATTTGTGCTGCCCAGCTTGCCTCTCCACATGACTCGAACTAGCACTAGGACTGCTTTGTTTTCACTGCATTGATTTTGTGTCTAATGGAGACACTGCATATGTGGAACCACTGTGAAAGAGCAGGGATTTTACAGCCACCTTTCGGCTTGACACAACTTACAATACAATTAGGAATGACAGTTATAATTGAATAAAGAGAAAATAGAATTAAGGTGATCTAAGTTGCTTTTAGGAGTTACAGAAATATATAATTACCAGATAAATTACATGTTATTTTTTGCGTGCGAGGCTAATTAAGAATTCTGAGTAAGTTGTGATTGGCAGAGGCATCAAAGCTGTATGAAGCACCTAACTGGGATGAGAAGGCTTGTGAATTGATAATAAGAAAACAGATGCAAAAACTTTGAGAAGTGTCTGTGTTCTAGTCAAGTACCACTTAGATGCCACCCTCTCATCTCCTTTCTCTATCTGCATTTTAGCTGCTGTTGTCTGCAAAAAGGCTGACATTTCCTGTTGTGGGATCTGGGTTCTAGAGAAAGATGTCTGCTTAGCATGCAAAACTTTAAGCTCTATCCCTTAACAATGTAACAGTGAACTGGTACAGAAGTTGTAAAAAGAAAAATTTGCCTTCTTCACCTGTTCCTAGTCTGCCTTTTCCTTACCCAGTCCATTCTGTGTGCAAACCTCTTTCACCCAACAGCTGTTCCCAAACACTCTCCTCTGCTGTCCCCGCCTGCACCCCATCCATTTGCTGTTCTGCTTTGTACTTGACTGTCACTTTAGAGTTAGGGTGGTTTTTCCCCCCCTTTTGTTACCTTCACTTCTAGCAGAAGCCAGGATGGGTAGGAGAGAATACACCTCTCTGCCTATAATTATGTACCCCTGAATATTAGAAGTATTGGGACTCTTTCAGTGTACACAGAGCACAGATGAGAGCTGGGCTAAAATATAATTAACTGGAGTAAATTAAAATTCTCTGGATCGCAAGAATAAAGTAAAAAACTGTTATGAAGCCAAACCTGTTTCTATTTAATGAGCAGAAAATAGAGAAAGGTACAGAAATTGAACCAGATGAGGTAGGGTAATGTTGGTAGAGAGCTGAAGTGGTAGTAAACCAGGAATAAAAATTGCTGATGAACTGATCTTTGTGAAGAAAGTAGCATGAGAAAACCAGAATTGTTTAAAACTCTGAACAGTTTTTACAGATTTTGTGCAACTATTCTTCAGTCTTAAGTCATTCCTTCTGCATTCATTGAGTAGCTTTACATACTTGTACAGAGGGACACTTGCTTTTCCTGGTGCAATGTTGAGAGTCTGGGCTGTTGAGTATCTGAAAATTATTGTATCAGAATGCCTACTTGTATCCATTCTAGTGTAATTTCAAATTTCCCTACTGCTTTTACTTTTTCCTTTATAACCTCTGGGACAGGATCAGTCTATAGGCTTTCCTAAATACAAAATACTCCCTTTCTTTTGCTTTGCAGTTGGCTGGCTACTGATGTCATTCTATTTAAACATCAATTTCTATAGCAAATGGAAAGATTTTTTTTTTAATAATTATTTCATTTGTAGTAATAGATATTCTCTTTTCTACCTGTGTATGAATGTTCACTCAGTTGAGGTGCCTTGTGGACATGCCTACTAACTTGCTTTTTTTAGGAACTGGGATCTGAAAAAATACTCATAATTCCCTTTTCATAACTTATTTTCAATTCAAGTTTTCTGAATTTCACATCTCCTATTAAAGCCTTTAGAATACTTGGGGGCAGGACAGACTGTCAGGTAAGATATGTGAAAGCAAATTCCCACAGAGTTAGTTGCTGATTCTGCAGTCCCCTCTGCATATGAATGTGTTTTGCTGTTGTTTTAAAAATACTATTCTGAGTCTCATGTTCACTGGCAGTTACTACTAAAATTGTAATTATGTGCACTGAGCACAGTTCTGGATCATGAATTACATAAATGCTGATGTTGTCTAAATGGCTGGTTGTGTCAGGAGGCTGAAAGTGATGAGTGTCTTCAGAGAACAGAGCACAGGGAAGAGCCAGACAAGGATGGCTGCAGCTCTTTGCAGGGTGAGCCCACTTGTGGAAGAAAAACACAAGTTTGCATGATCCCCTCCCCACTTCAGATTGTCTAAAGTAAGAAAAAGATCTTCACAGCCGTTTCTAGATATACTCATCCTGTCATTGCTACCAGTCTTAACAATTTTAAAAGTAGCATCACAAATTATCCACCCTTTCTCAGGATGCAGGGCTTAGGCTACAATCTCTTGCTTTCCTGTTGTTCTTAACTATCCACCACTATTTTATAGCATAAGAGTAGCTGGAATATTTCCAATGATCAGTGAAAAAATGACACTAAATAGAAAAATCTCACATTTTAACATCCTGAACAGTTGCTCAGAAGCTTCTCACTATATACAGATATTTTCCAATTCTCAGTTTCTCATAAAAACACATTCTCTGAATAAAAATTTAAATGAACCTGTGGGAAATTTATATGGAGCCAGCTGTCACCTGCAGCATGTGTGCCTTTAATGGTCACTGAAAGCCTTACTAATCATTTTTGTGTGCTTGTTTAAGTTGTTTTCTTTCTGGTTCCCTGTATGGAATGACAGCTGGCTGGAGAGGAGCTAGTTTGTGATTTACCTTTTTCACACTGAGGTAGAGATCTTAAAATAGTGAAATATTTCAGCCAGTAATAAAATGTAACAGCCCAGCTCAGTAATCCTTAGTCCAGTGTAGGACCTATTGATTTGTTAAGCTGCAGTGGAGACCTCAGTGGGCACTGCCTGCAAGCAGTGGAAAACTTAAGCCCAAATAAGAATGAACTTTGCTCATTTCCCACATTCCACTGCATTTTTTTTCTTACTGTATAAAGTAGGTTATAGTCATGCCAAACCTTAGTTTTAAATAAGTTATGCAGGGAAAAAAAACTCTCTAGGTCAGCAAAGCATTTCCAGAAGGTGAGGAGCATAATTCCATTGGGAAAAGATACCATCCAGCTCATATACAAGTGCACACAGAAAGCAAAAATCCTGCTTGTGTGATCCTGGCTGCAGTGTGATTGATTTCACTGTGAAGTAAAGGACCAAGAGCAAGTGCAAAGTAAGCAAACACTTTAAATAATTAGTCCTTTAGTGCTTGCTTAATTGCTTTTCCTGAAGATCCGAATGCTGTGATGAAAAGAGACAATGGAGGGGGGGTTTGCCTTTCTAATTAGGGGTTTAGTATGTTCTTTATATAACAGGGATAAAGATGCAGACGGTCTCTTAATATCTGAGGTGGAAAGGCCAAGCAGTGCGTTAGACTTAAGACATCTTCTGCTTAGAAGAGCAATCTCTGGTTAAAGGAATGATTTGGTACATTAAGGGCTGTAATAGCATTTGGGGTGTCCTTTCAAATGATGTTCTGGATTGTCAGTGAAATACCTTGTTGACAAGCTAGCTGGTTTTATTTAAACTTCATTTTGATAATTAGATTTTTGTCTTACCGGGTCATTTCGAGGTTTCATTTGCATATTCTACCCAGTTAAAAATTCTGTTATCAAAACAGCTTTTCTAACTCAATTCAGATGGTGGAATATTTTCCTTCTTAACAAGCATTCTAGTTTGTATAAAAAACCCCCAAATTCTCCCTCTCTTAGTTTCCTTTAAAATCAAGTATGTAAAGTAAGGCTGACTCCCTATTGAGCTGGTTTAATCATTTGTTTTTCCATCTGCAGAGAGCCAGTTCCCAAGTAACTTCAAAGAGCCTTGCCTGAGTAAAAGCTTCCAGCTTTGGAGCAACAAAGATTACAGAAATATGCTTATGCAACAGCTTGAAACCCCTGGCTATCCTGACATGGAGAATACAATTGAATTCTGTTACTATAAACCTTTAAATATTTGTAAGGGAGAGTTTTGCTGCCACTTTGCTTTTTGCCTCCTGAGGTGATTGCTCAGTGTGATGGGTGACATGAGTGCACAGACATGGCATTTGTGGGCTCAAGGGGAGCACTGGTGTTTGGGTCTTGATCTCCATCAAAAAAAACTATCATGTATCTCCATCAAAAAACCAGCCATAAACTTCAGCCTTGGTGTCAATTGTTCTATAGACAAGCCTGAAGACTTGCAGCAGCAAATACACCCTATTTCTCGTATTTTAGGTTCGTGCAGGCTTTAATCAAGTGACGAAGAAGCTTCAAGTGAAATGGCTCCTGGGAGAGTGGGAACTTCATGTTTAAAATTTTCTGTGTTGATGTGTTATCTCTCAGCTTGCTAAAAATAAAAACAATCCCCTGCCCAGTACAGATAAATAGATATGAGATGCATATTTTATATCTAATAGGTAAGGCATGTTTTTGAGTGCAGTAACAACTAAAAAGAAGATAAAATTGCCATTAGAGTGTTTGTGAAAATCTGTTTCACAGAAAGGGCAATCTAAGTAATTATCTGTTTCTCTGGCCTTCTTAACTAGACACTGTACCTTATTCATGGCATTCCAGTCCAGTACTTGTCATCATAATTCAGAGAAAAGCTGATTTTTTTTTTTTTAAACCTGCCTCCCCTCCACCCCACCCCCCAATGAAAATTGGCGTGTCTGGGATTTGTCCCAAATTAATTTCCTGTGGAGAAAAGTTATGAGTTTGGTCTCAGTACAATGACTCTTCTGGATTATAATATCTGTCAGTAGAAATGCACTACTTTGGTTTTAACTGAAGCTATTTCAGATCTTAATTTTTGGCTTAATCGAATCCTTACCACAGGCAAATCTAATTCTGGCATACTATTTCAATTGCACAGACTTTCATTTCTGACTAAGGATTGGAAGGATTAACCCAGATTTTAGCAGTTCTCTCCATGACTGGGTGGATAGGATTAAAATCTCTGTGCTGCTCACAGTGGCTGTTTATTCCAGGTTTTGATTATTAGTTATGTCTGTTGGCCAGAAAGGGAAAATTTCTGAGAATAAGAATACAGCTAAAAGAATGATAGTTAATTCACTGGATTGCACTGTATTTCAATTTAAAAAGAACCTAAACATGGTTTTCCTGTGTACAGGACCACAATATATAGGTTAGAATATTCTAGATTAATTTTGTAGTTTGCAGTATTAACAAATTTATCATATTCGAGACTGCAAAAATAGACATTTAGAAAAAATTGGGTAAAACAAGGATGGTATTAGGTTTAACAGGACCCAGTTGTAGCATCTTGCTAAGAACTGGTTGCATGCAACACCTGTTTCTGGTACAGAAGAATTGGCAGTGTATGCCTGCATTTTGTTTCTGTCAATGCTGCTGTTAGAGACAGAGACAATTTTGCTTCACTATAGGGGAAATGCAAAAATTTCTGGAATATTGTCTGCAGTTAGTCTCCCACGTTCTAAAAAGCCCTGGCTAATCCTGTAATGGGCTTAGAAATTAGTGACTCCAGTGGGCAGGGAGTGAAAGTCTCACCTGCAGGAGGTGAGGTGGGCTGGTGTTGTTTAACCTGCTAAAAATGAACCTGGGAGGGGGATATGGGAGCTGGATACAGGATGAAGAAAAACCGATTGAACAACATCAAATGAGTCAACAGAGGACTCAAACTAAGGTGGGCATAATTTAGGTGAGAAACTGAAAGTACTTAGTAGTATTTAGAAGGAAAATGAAGAAGTTCAGTAATAGCAAGAAGCCAGCTGGTGTTATGATGGAAGCTGGTCAAGGAAGAAGGATGAGGACTTGCAGCACGAAGTTCTTTCTACTTCTGCATTCTTTACATTTCCAAAAACCTTCAGGTAGCCATACAATGCTACAATAACATTGCCTGCAAATCTAGCCAGGCTTATATAAATGTTAGATTTGGCAAAGATGAAGTGGGATGAGTAGAATCCTGATGTACTGCTTATCAGACATTCAAGGACTGTGATTATCAGCCTTGGAAAGACAGACTGGCCTTGGGATTCTTGTAGGAATATAGAGAGCTCTGTTCTTAGAGTTTTTAAAGCCTCATCTCCTAGTAAAGGATATACTTATATTTCCTGGAGAAATGTGAATTTTACCTTTTTATTTGAAGTAGGAGAGTTTGACTATTCTTTGGGTATTTCTGCCTTTCTGTATTTTATTTTTTTGTGCCTCAGGCAACATCAGAATTCTCAAGAGAGGTGATGAAGACATGTTCTCCACTTGGAAAAATAGTTCTGTTTTCTTGTCATCCTGTTTTATTAGGGAAAAAGAGGATCCATTAACAGCTATGGAGCCCCATGGTTGGAAAGCTACAGTATCCAAAAACAGTGAGACCCCTGTGAGTTCTGTGGTCCAGTCTCAATGTGATCTACCTGTCAAACCTGCTGTACAGTGGTTTATGTTGCACAAATTTGTGGGCAGTCTGGGTTGCAATTGCAGCTGGACCCCCCAAAATATATACACAGCCTTTTAATGTCTGTACTTGACATCCATTGCCATTTTCTGGTGGTATTTCTGTGTCTGTAAATAATCAGGTATTCTAGCCCACCCAAGTGTCTTTGACACTGAGAATTGACTTGGTGAATATTATGATTCTCATTCAAAACTTTGGTTCATAAACTAAAATCCATTAGTTCTTTCTTGTGCTCTGGAGAAAGGCTTTCTAGTGAGTGCTATGACACACAGGGGGTGTAGTGAGCTAATATGTACATAGTGAATATAGCAAGGTAATGATAATCTGATTATTGTATATAACCAGGTCAAGGAACTAGAAATAGCTGCATAAGTACAGTATTTTCTTTCTAGTGAGGGAGAAAAGCTGATGGAATGGTGTCTGTGAAGAGCTGAAGAACCATGTTTCCTTCTATCTGGGGAAGGATGTTTAAAAAAACCCCATACTTAAATAAATGTACAGATAAGTGTTTCCCTGGATTTCAGGCACTAATAACTTCATTTCAGGGTCCTGGTCCCAGTCTCTTGTCTCCCCACACTTTGTTGGTCTTACTTCACTCCCGAGATTGTATCTGGAGCAAACTTTTTCCCTCCAGATGGAGACCTGAGCAGGAAAGGTAGGTCAGGTTGCTGTGGGGTGTGGAGCAGCACATCTGCTCCCACAGGCACAAAGGGGGAAGCACCAGCCCTGGACCTGGGCACCAGCAGCTGCCCTGTGCCTCAAGAGCAGCAGCAATGCAGATTGTGGCACTTTTCTAACTGTGGATGACTTTAGCTGTGAGGAAGAGTTTCAAAAACTCAGTGAGACAGAGAAGAAGACCAATAGATATTGATAAATATCCCTCTAAATGCTGAAAATCTCTCCCTGTGTACAGTGTTGTTCTTCTCTGCTGTCCTGAGGAAGGGATGATTTCAGGTGTCTGCTCACAGAGCTTGCAGAGCCTTCAGCTGTGAAGGAGTCTTTAGAGCCAACATACTTCATCTGGCCTTCTTGAGCAATTGGAAGTGAATGTTACTATCACTGAGAATTTGATTTTATTATTGAATAGCTCTTAAAGGCTACAGAAGGTAATGTTTTCCAGAATCCATAATTTTTGTGCAGATTCAAGCTGGGTAAGGGTGTATTCTCAGTACCCAAGAGAGGCTGTGCTTCAAGGGCAGAATGTGATATACAGCAAAACATTAGCAAAGAAGTCTGTGAAACTTTAGTTATGCTGCATTATTTTTTGCCATTCTGTGTGGCCGTTTAAAGAACTGGAATGGTGTCCTTGCAGGAATGGAATATTCTTCCTAGAATACTTGAATGAACAGGTAAAATCTTTTTACTAATAATTTGCTGTGGCTGGACAGGAAGGTTCAAATGATGTGCTAATTAATGCTACATATGGTCTGCAACACCTGGTTAGAGCTGTTTGTAATATTTTTTTTCTCCAAAAAAGATTGAACGGCAAATTAGATAAAATTTTGTTTCAAAGTGACCAAACCTGCTTCTTCCCTGAAGCAATTCAGACTTCTTCCAGACTTCATTAGTACTGGAATTCTAATCTGTTTAGCTCTTACAGCTGTTTCATTTTCAAGGACCTGGAGAGGCCAATTATTTGGTTAAAAAGTGCTTATTAATGACAATATGTGACCATGGAGAAAGAAAAGACCAGTGCAGATGTAAAAATAAAATAAAATGTCTAAGGCCCTCCTAGCTGTGCTTTTGGGAAAGAAGAAAAAATTCAAAGCAGCATCCTTGGTTTTAGTGCTGTTTTGAGTGTTCGTGTGATGACCCCTGTTTTTTGCAATGGGAGTGAGGTTAAAAGGATACATCTCAGTTTGAAAAATAAAACAGATGCATGTTCTGTTTCTCTGTGCTCATGTCATTAAATAAGGGGGTGTGAAGTGCTGGAAAAAGGTAGTGTAGTTTTGTGAATCCCTTGCCAGGCACCAGTTTCTTTTTGAAGTACGTGGCTTAAGCTCTGAGGTAGCAAAGGATTGTCACTCAGTGTTTCTGTTTTCACTGATTTGCTGAAGAGAGCATGTGCAGAGTCACGAAACAAAGTCGTGTCACAGCCAGAACTCCTGGAACTGCTTCCGTGTGCATCAACAAAGCCAGTTTTGGTGTGGTTTTCTTCTCTTGTTTCTTTTATCAGCTGAGGTTTTGCTTTTTGATTTTTGGGAGGACCACCATCTATTTGCAGCTTTATGGTCTTCATATCGTGTGCCTTGATTCCCCTCAACCCTTCCCGTCCTGCCACTCTCTCTGTTCTAGTCCTACTTTGATGGGAGAGCTTTGGAAAGGTATTCTGAGTTAAAGTTGTCTCTTACATTCCTTTGCTCTTTTGCTGCATCTGATCTAGTCTGACTGGCACACAGAAGCCCTCAGGGCCTCAGATAAGTTGCCTGTGGTCTGCCTCTGCTAAAAGTGAGAGTTGGCCTCCTGCCTAATTTCATTGGAAGTGCCTTGGAATGGCAGCTGTGCTTTGTCTGCTGTTTTGGACAGAAAACTTGCAGAATTCGCCCCGTGTTTTTTCCAAAGTGAAGATCAACATGCTGCAAAGAGAACAAAACAGTAAGAAACATCTATCTAGCAAGTCAGCAAATGAGAAGTAACATTTATCTAGCGAGTCAGCAAGTGAGCAGTGTAATCTCTTAAGCTCAATGGTGCTTTTGAAAACACCTCCATACATTCATAGTTGCTGGTTTTAGTCCAAGTTAAACAGGAGCTCGGTGTCAGACCCTGATTTGCAAACTTGACTGTTCCCTGAGTAAGCCTGGAAGTTTATAAATACCTAAGTGGCCAAATGGACATGCAGGTAAATTTGTAATCCTCAAGGCCTTAAGTACATTACAAAGGCAGATACTGGTGTGTAAATAGTTGCTCAGCTATGAACAACTGATAAAAGTGTTGCCTTCTGTCGTGTCATCCTCTGTTGATGTATTTATTTTCTCTTTTTAAGAGGTGATTAACTGTTAAGTGATAAATTTGCTCAAGAAGTGGTGCTGGTAATGAGGTATTTCTCTGAAGAGGAGGGTTTGAAAGGTTGCAGACATGACTCTGAGAAGGGTATGAGGGGCAGGTTCCTTCGATCTTCTGGGGTACCGAGAGCTCTGAAGGTCAGGCTTGCACTTTGTCCAAGGGATGGTAAATCTGCTTTCCTAAACTTCTTCTGTGGTTTGGGAATTGCAGCAGTTTTTCCTTTATTGTAATTTCAGGCATGAACTGTGCTGCAGTGTTACCTTATTCCATGTACTCTCTGCTCACACACGATTTTTGTGTATATTGGTAATGTTCTAGGGCTGAAACAGTTCACATTAGCAGACACCCAGATTTGGAAGAAGAGACTTGCCAAAGTGTTATGACAGAATGAAGCAGAGGATCCTATTATTCATGCTGTCAGAAAAGTGATTTCTGTCAGTTTTATGATTTTAGTCTTTTTAGGGGATGGGGGAAAAAAAAATCAATGACCTAACATACTTTCTCATCTTGGCACTTATCAGCTTTTCCTGTTTTCTCCAAGTAAGTCCAGTGAGCACAGTCTCTTCTTGGCTTTACTAGATATATGAAGATCTGTATTTTCCTCTGGCATCTAGAACACCTGCCATGTTGATTAAAATCTCACTGATCTGGTTCTTTTGGGAACTGCCCTGATGAAGTTTTAAGTGATGAACTGTGAACTGCCTGCCACTGCAAAAAGACTGTCAGGTAAATAAGCTGGAAATCCCAACTGAGAACCAGTGCCCTAATAGGATACCGTACTGGAATATTAGTTTTGCATTCCCAAGTATTCCCAGTAGACATGTAATCCACTGACTGCTCAAGTAACTCGATTTTCCTGTCTGAATCATCGGTATGGCAACAAGTACCTGTGAAATAACATGTGGGTAATGAAGTGTTCTCCTTCTCTAATGTTTGTTTGGGCTTTTCATTGTGGGCAAAACACCTTTGATTACTGGAAAGGACAAGCAAAACAGTGAACCAAACTAGTATTTGTTTCTCCTTAGCTTAATTTACTGTGTACACAGTTGTGCTCTTCAATTGGAATCTTTAGTCAGTTGATTCCCTGATTTATATCAGTTGTATGTGCTTTGAGAAGAAACCTAGAAAACTTGCTTTTTTTCCTTGCTAGGGAGGATAATTGAGCTGAGATATTTGCTGAAACATATTGAAATGATACCAGTATTGGTGTAAGGTATTTAGCAAGTGTTAGCATGCTATTCTGTGAAAGAACTCCTGATGTGAGGCTGCATGAATCCACTGTGAGTTAAACTGTAGCTATGTATGTCATTCAGTAAAAGCAGAAAATACCTGGAATCTTGAATGATGTTTTTTGATTTAAAGTATTTATTCCTTTTATATCTGTGAGAGTATTTATCTCCGTGCCACTGGCCTGTGAAAGACTAGAAGTAAATCCCATTCCTGACTTTCAGTTATTATTCTTGCATAATACCAGTTTACTGAATTGTTTAGGGGAAGTTATGACATCATGTGTGACACAAACTAGCATGAATCAGAAAATTTTTTGTGTTAGTACCATAAGACTCCAACACACTACCAAAACAATAAGGTTTTGTATCTCATCACTGGATCTATTATTTCTGTTCTTTACTTGAGGAGGGTAAGCACAGCACAGGAGAACCACTGGGCAAAACACAGTATGAGGGAAGATCACTGTGCTTTGAAATCTGAAACAAAGCAAAAAGCCTTGAAAGAAGGCTGAACAAACTGAACTTGGCTGATGCAACAGTGGATGTGTGCAAAATTAAAAAGCAAGCAGAGCTGTTTGTGTCATGGCCATGCCTTTCAAGGAGAGAAAATTTGTGTCCCATGTGGGAATAATACCAGAGCGTGTCTGTAGAAGACAAACAAAACTGAGCATGTGTGTAGTGTGCAAAGTCAGTCCTGCAAGTGGGTGTTACTGAATGAGATGGTTTTGCCCAGAAATATTGTTGCCTCTTTTTATTGTCTGTGTTATACCTTTCCCTTATTTCTCCTGCTTATTCATTATTAATGAGAATTAACGTTAATTTGCTTTATAACATCAAAATTAAAATGGCAGCACTGGTGAGACTATGGGAAAATATTTGGTTATGGGGGAAAAAATGGGTATGTGAGGTACTGTTGTGGGGGGGACAGAAGCACTGACACTGTCATATGCATAAATGTATTTTCTGATTATCTCCTGAACAGATGTTATAATTGCTAAGAGGACTGTGTTTGATATGGTTCATTCTATGAAATCCATTGTTCAGTGTAGCTGCATGGTGTATGGAAATGCACTATAACACCTGCAGTGCTTCCTGTTTTAAAGATGTTTTCTTCTGGTTCATATTAAAAGGTGAGAACAAACAATATCTACGTAAAAAGAGCAATCAACAGCTACTTAACAAAGAAGTTTTTAAACAGGTATCTCAGCTGATCCCTCCTTTTTGTGTGCTTGTGGCAGGAAATTTAGGGCTTTGCAAAAGCCTAAATCTTGTCTTGTTCTTGTCTGGAATACCCTTGAAGTGGTAATTACAGTTAAATGTCCCTCTCTTGGAATATGGAATAATTTATTTTCTCAAGTGGAAGGACAGTTCTTTGTTTAAAGATAACTGATAGCTTGCCTCCTTCAAATTGAGAATAATGTCAGGATCCCCATCTTGGCATGCACTACTGAGCTATTTTCAGCGAAGTGCAACTAAAAGCTATAATTCCCCCTGGCACATCAGGGGTGTAATGGAGGTGTCTGGCAGCATTTCAGTGAAACAATTAGATTTAGTGAAAAGGATTCCCTCTAGGCGTGACTGTCAGTCAAAGCATAAATAGAGGGTGAGAACCTGCTACCCAGCTTTGGTACCTTCTGGACAGCAGGTTTCAAGCTCTTTCCAGCCAGCACAGGTGACATGTAATGATTATCCCAACGTTTTGGGATTTATAGCTTATGTGCTGAGAAGGAAGATGCCTGAAAATCAGACACGTCCAGTCTTGGAGATGGGGCAGAACCTCGGGGCCTTCATTGTTCGGTTCGTAACGGAGTATGTGGCAAGGGAAGGCAGCTGAGGTGTGGTTAAATTTTGGAAAGGCTTCTGTAATGATTTATTAAAAATAAGTTTTGGGAAGAGATAGATCTGAAACAATGAACAGCATTTGGCTCTGGCTGAGCACGATAGCGTGATGATTCATATGCTTTGTATAAGTTGAAAAAGTAGGAGCACTTGCCATTTGTCACTTGGACATCCACAACTCACTGTAGGGCATGTAACCAGTGTTAAACTGGCACAGAAACAGGTACTTAAACCCTTTCTTGAAGAGGCAAGACTAGGAACAAAATAGCACCTGCTCAGTCGTTGTTTTGTTTTAAAAGTTTTATAATAAAGTCTTCTTCAGCAAACAGGGAAATTAGCTTTGTTTAGCTTTCATATCTGACAATTCAAGTTGGTGACAAGTCCAAAGCACTTGTTATAGTGACATTAATGGTGACAGTTCCTTCCGAGTGATTGTGTTTTATCAGAGAACACAGGCAGGGCTGGTGTACATGGAGCTTGCCTTGGGGGCACAAGCTGCTGCTTTATACTGGGGATGGGTATCTGGAAGTCTAATAACTTTCAGTTATTAATAATTTAAAATACATAACAAAAAATGGTGAGCATTATTATCTTTCTAATTGATCTTGTAAAACATGAGTCCATCCTTCTCTTATTTTGTGTGTGGGAGTTGGCTTTTTAGACAGGGTGTATAGCATAGGGCATGAAATTGCTGGATGACTGTTTTCTCCTTTTCACATTACCGTGACTTTCCTTAAAATACTTTTGCATTTCTTGCGGAGCATTAGAAGTTTTCACTTTGGAGAGCCTCAGGGCTCTGTTCTTCACTAGGTTCCTCTGCCAAGGCGCATCAAAGTGGTGAAAATTCCGATATTATTTCCCTGTGGTTAGATTCCACCTTTATCTTGGACTGCAGTAGTCTTTTTTTGCTGTTGTTTCTGGCTGTGCCCGACCTTCCAGTTACACCACAAGGCTGCAGCCGAGGAGGTTATTCAGGCAAGAGGTTCTGCTTCATTATATCCTCCTGGTCTCCTACAATTGACTCCCAACATGGTATTACTCCTCCCAGGAGTTCCAGCCACAGCTCTCTCTGGTGTAGAACTCCTGCAGTGACATCTCCAGAATTCAAGCTGATCTTCAGGACTATATAAATAATTGGTGAAAGCTGCAAGGTCCCAAATCTGGAATACAGCATGCTCTTTCATTCCAGACCGTTACCCATGGATTGTGGAATATTTAGCTGATGGCTTGGAGACAGATTTTGTAAAAAAAAAAAAAGAAAAAGCTCTTGCATCCTTTAGCTCTCTGCTGGAGATTACAGGATGAGATTGCTCTAAGCATGTTGTATTCAAGGGTTTTACATAACGCTGAGTCGAGGGAAGGCACGCAAGCATCAGCAAAGTGAAACTTCTGGTTGTAGCTTTTTCTGGTTCCTGTTTCTTAAGAATTAAAAATTTTCTTCTTCGGGAGCACATTTTGGAGCAGCATGTCTGTGGTATATGGGACAATTTCTCTGAGCTGTCTTTTTCTGTTAATATATGTAAAGGAATCTTGCTTTTTTTCGTATGTGCTACCCTGATGATTAACCAGACTTATTCTGTGGCAAGGTGTAGTGTTTCACTTCTGATTTTAATGTGAATTAAGAACTCAGGTAAAAATAGAGGATTTTTTTTTTTTTTTTGTCTTATAAATGTCCCTGGCTGCATTTTGTGCTATTAAGCCTATTTTTTCCACTGTTATCTGTTTTCAGACTTTGGTTAAATGTTGGCATAAAACAAACTCATGTAGTCAAGGCTGGCTAAACAAAAGGCAGTTTTTTTATAAAGTATGCAAGTTGCTTTAGAGACATGTTCAAGGTTTGGACAGTGTATGGAGATGTGCTAAAATTTGTACTCAAGGGGAGAGAGTGGATTTCTGCCAAACCCTTACTCATACTGTAGTTCAGAGGAAATACTTCTCATAAAAAAAAATCTTTCTTTTGTCATATTTACCATACATCCTGTATACTTAAACAATTGAAATGGGAATTGAAGGGATGGAGGAAAACATTAAGAATAACTAAACATTATGGACTGATTTTAGGTTTATTTTAAACCAGGGATTTTAAAAATTGAAAATGGGTGTGACTTTATACTTAATGTCATGATTTCATGCCTTTCCTCATATAAACTACTTTTGTATTAATAAATCCCATTTATTTGATGTTTTTAATAACTTTGGTTGTGCCCTAATTAATGTTCAAGCATAACTGCACCACTGAAGAGATGACTGTTGTAGCCTCCAGTTTCATTTATGTGGGAGATGATTTAAGCTGTGGGATAAACATAATAGTTGGGTATATTTGCTAAAATGATCAGTAGTGACTGGAAGTTACAATTTAGAAATAATAGCTGCACTTCCTAATGATCCCTCTGAGATGAGCAATTTTGATTATCTGATCATCTGAATATTCAGGAATATATTACTTTATCACTTTATATCTGCTTGAAGTATTTAAGGATTATTTTTCAGTGTGATGCTAATCATAAAACTTCTTACTAAAACCCAAATCTAGAACTTAGGTTCAGGGTTTGGCAGAAGATGAATTTTTCATGCAAAAGAGTTCCCTTTGCACTGTTTTCATCTTTTTTGCCTGCTGAAGGTGAACAAAAGGAGTCCTGTGCTTTTTACAGTGAGGACCCATCTTACAGCTAATTTTCACAAATTGCTTGAGATTTGCAGGTGTCTGAACATGGTGTCACGGGAGTTACATTTGTGGCTTGTGCTTCTGAAGATGAGCACTTGGTAGCCATCACTTCTCCACTGTGTCTTCAGTTGTTGCCTGTATGAAGCTTCCAGCTGCAAACTTCAGGGACTGTCAGAACTACTTGTCTCATGGAAAAATTAAAGTATGATCCAGTAGGAACACTTGGAGTCTGTCTATATGAAGTTCTTCCTACTACAGCTGTAGCAGCTCTGTACACTTCAGAGCCCCTGTGAACTCACTCTGTGCAGTTGACTCAGTGTGTGGGTCTCATCCATGTGTACAAATAAGACCAGAACAGAAGTTTCCAGGTGTGGGACCAGTGCTGGAACTGGGAACAGGCACCAGGTTTCAGTGCTGAGTCCCAGTGATAGCCCTGGAGTGTGTTGGGATAAGAACTCAGTCCCTGTCACAGTGGAGTTAAAAGGAAAACTCTTGTTGATCTGTGTTTATACCAACTGCATGTACCAACTCTTGAGGGTCTCCTGGTTGTTTCTAAAACTGTGTGATTCATAACTACATCAGATCTGTACCCAAAGGAATTCTCTTATGTGGGCGTGTGCAGAATAACCTTGGGAGGAGTTGCAAAGGTTTTTCATTTCTGTCTGTTATGAGTAATGCAGCGAGAGAAAAAGGGCTTGTAATTGTGATGACAATGATGACTGCTGGTTTTCTTCACAACTTGGGGCCAGTACAGTGCATTTGTTATATAGGGCATATAGGATTATTGAAATGCCAGTGTGCTCCTTTTAGTTGTTCTAGGTCAGCATTGATGTGCACTGGATTTCGGGATCTATCAGTGTCAGTCTGCCACATCATTTATATTTGGGTTTATTTTTAGTTTTGCTAGTTGAGTAAACTTAGCATTTGTGGAGGTAAACTTCAAATGCCCAGGAGACAGAATTTCAGCAGTTGCAACCTTGTGCCTCACTAAAGAAGTAAATCTTCCTTGGCAGGGTGTCGTGACTGTATCAAATGCTCCTGCTCAGAATTTGTTGCTGATGAATATTTTTTTTTTTTTTGTCCTAAGATCATGAACTCCTTCAGTCTGTTAGAGCTGTTTCCTGTGGATTACATGTGGACATCCCACTGACAGTTACCAAGTACTGTTACTAAATGATGCCTGAAGGTCCAGAGGGGTTGTTGAGCAGGGGTTAACTCAGAGTATGCATCCCTGCTTGTTCAGTTGCTGGGTTGCCTGCCAGTGGAGGTCATGAATCTAACAAAAAAAAGGTCAGATGTGTCCATCTCAGTGTAAATCACCAATATCATGAATCCAAGTTGGATTTTCTTTCCATAAACCTACCAAACCTGGACATACATGGCTCTCCAGTGTTACCTCAATGTTTCCTACCACACATGCTCAGCTGCACAGTCCCTTCTTAAAAACTCCTGGCAACCTTGCAAGGAGCACGACATTTTACTTTGTGAAGGTGGGAGACAAGACAACTTGAAGACAGTTGTGGGGGTTTTGGGTTGGGTTTGTTTTGCAAGCTGTTTTGGTGTGGCTGACAGCCTGCCTGGGGTCAGCCCCTCATCCTCAGTTTTCCTCTGCGCTCAGGTAGGGAATGCACTGTGTGAGCTGTGCATCCCACTGGGACTGGCATAAGGAGCAGAAAGCCTCATTGCAAAGGTTTTGGGAAGGTTGCCCAGGGGACTGGGCAATGAAGAAGCAAGTTTTTGCTGATGATTGGGCCTGAGACTTTTTTGGGCTGGGGGAGAGGCAGAGGAGATAGTTATTTTTGCTATGTATTACAGGAGAGTTGTTTAAGGCAGGTCACATAGTGCAGATACACGTACAAATATGAGGAAGGGAATGAGATGGGTAAGGAGAAGAGGAATTAAATTGTTTTTAAATTTTACTTCTGAACAGATGCTTTCCTTCCATCTTTCTCCTTCTTTCTTGAGTCAGATCCATTGCAGCTCATGCCTGGAATAGCTCTTTTCCCCCAGCTCATCAGTAGCTCTTCTCCTCAGTGCACCTTTTCCCGTGAGAGGGGGGAGAGCAGCTTGCTGCTGCAGGAGAGCATCTGTGAATAACTTCTAGTCGTGTTCCATTCTGAAAAATCAATACAGCTGGGAGATTTCAATCTGAGGCAGTATGCTTGTTTTCATCTACAGCTCACATGAAACCTAAAATTTATGTGCATATTTCCCACAGAAGCTCCCATCTGTTACCTTAGAGTGCATTTTCATATGTATAAATAAGCTTAATTTGCAGTTGAGAGAACATAAACAATTACCTATGGCCTCTGTAGGTATCTCAGGAGTTGCCTTCTGCATTAATGTGATGAAATAAAGCTTGTCCAAAAGTTAGTGCTACAGTAACTCTTGGGATCAAGGATCAACTTAGATTGAGCATTTCCCTTTAGAGGTGTTTTCATTTCTCAGAGAAAAGTTAAATTTAATTCAGCCAGTTAAAATGGCTGAAAATAAAGTACTTGAAAAGCAAAACATTTTGTATTTATGTTTTTGATACTTTAATACTATATATAACTCCCCAAAGGTTTCAAAAGAGGAAAAATTGCAGCTTTATAGTCACCTACATAAAAAAAGTTACACTTTATTTCGAGTGTAAGTGAACATAAAAAAAAGGTTATACCTTGTTTCGAGTGTAAATTATTGGTTTTTACATACCTCACTGAAAGCTTAATTGCTATCATATTTCTGGACCAGAAGGTAAGCAAAGCAAGTCTGAATTAATTAAAATGAGCTGCCTATGAAAAGGATTGCCAAAGAGACTTTACTTTGCAGTTTAAATTAGGAAAGATACTTTAAGAACATCTTAGTAACTTTTGCTTTTGCTGAGAGTTTGGAATTAGTGCAAACTTACCTTCCTTGCCTCAGACCTGAGTTCTTAAACTTTCTACCTGATCCCACAAATACCCAGATATGTTTTCCATTACTACAGTTGTGCTTTTCATGTGTAATTTAAGTTGCATGTGAAGAAGGTCCATAGATTTAAAGGACTGACTATGTGATTTGTCGTGGGATTGTCAAGTTTTATAAACTCCAAGTATCATGTCCTACAAGAGAAATCATCTCCCTTCAGTTATCCTCTCACAAAGCTTTCCTGCAGTTCCCTAAAAGACTATCACAGTATTCTTTTAAATATCAATGACTTTTGACCAATAACCAGAGGCCTGTAATACTCAACTGGAGCACAGGAAAGTGATTGGGGAACGAATTCATGTTTCAGAAGTGGGCATTAACTCAAGGCTGGGGGCAGTGATGGGTGGACTTGTAGAACTCTCTCAGTGCCATTTTGTGTTGTGGAAATAAATACTGACTGGAAAATTGGAGCCTTCCTGGAAAGAAAAAGTCTTAAATGGTAGATTGAAAGCCTTGTCTGTGATCAAGCAGGAACTGAATCCTGGTAGGGCAGAGAAGGCATGCCTAATTCCAGGAATTTTGTCTGAGTTGAAAAACAGCAAGAGGAAGGTTTCAATCCACAGCCTTTCCCAGTGAACTGTTTCACTGGGCTACTTCTGCAGTCAGATGTATTTTCTCTGTCACTGAAGAGTTATGCAGTGAGAGTCCCTGAATGCTGCAGTGCCAACACCCACACCTGTTTGAGCTAGAAACCAGTTCATTTTGAAAACTTATTGAGGTTGGCCCATTTTGCATGAGAGCAAATAATGAACGTTAATATGCAGTGAATTTGTCAAAAAGCATTAATAGAAGAAGGGTGTGTTAGTTGGGAAGCAATTAAACCTGAGCTGATGAGGGAAACTCATTGTACTGTGAGATTACCTGCCAAATATGCTTAGGCAAACAAAATGTACATTGCAGAGAAACATTTCATGTCATAGCCATGACCTCAAGTGATATTTTAAAGGGGTGTTTAATGATAAAACTAACGAATTTGTGCAAGTTATTTTTTTATGAAGCTGGTTGGCTTTGCAAGCTTTGAGAACTAACAGAGAAGCAACACCAGCCAGGTTGAAAAGGTCTCTTTCCAATAATATCCCAGAAGATGTAAGGTTGTGTTGTATAAGAAGTGATCTAGATTAAAGTTGCTGACATTCAGATAAAGGCACCCAGTGAGAAAATCCCAGCAGTTCTCTTACTGGTTCTTCTCACACTTCTAAACTGTATTTTACACTTTCTTGAACAGATGAGATTGAACTCTCTCATAGTGTCTTCTTTACTCTATAAAGAACTGTGAAGCTGCTTCTGTAGAGAAATGGGCCAGTCACAAGAGGTTCTTTGACACATTCTCCATCTTCTACATTTTTGTGTCTCTACAGCAAGAACTTCTGAGGCCTATTTTAATAAACACAAGATATGCATTTTAATTTTAAGTAACGGTTGCTTGTAGATGAAATACACAAGTAACTTTATGTGTTGTTTAAGCATCCATCAAAATTGCCACCTGGTCCTACCTAGTTTCTTAGTGTAGGTAAGAAAAAAAGCTCTGAAGACTGCTGGCCTTGAGGCTGCTACAATAGACATTGAACCCATGGTGATTCTGATTGTTTGTTCCTTAAGCTCTACAGATGTTTGTAGGATTCTGCAGCATAAACTGAATATTAGATGATGGTGAAATGGCCAGGGATGAAAAAGTTTATCCATTATCTCAAGGAACATTTAAAATGAATTTTAATTCCCAACTTTTGGAGACAGTTATCTGGATGCAATTATGTGTATATGTCATATGTAATTTTTTATAGAATTCCTTGAAAACTTCATTTCTCTCTGCCCTGCTGTCTAAAAATAGACAGGAAAGTAAGCCACAACTTTTATCTGAACCCAAATTTTCTGTGTTTGGGTTTTCAGTGCATAACTTCAGCATGATGCTTTGAAGAGAGTGTTGGGCTACTGTACTTGTGCAATGACTGAGGAAAAAGAATTGCTGACAAAGAAAGGCTCATATCTTTATAGCAAAGGAGCTTATGAAAGTCTATGTCAGAAATTAGTTTAGATTTTGCCTGTAAATAGAAACTGGATTTTTCCAAGGAACTTTTGTTTGTTTTTGCCCTTTGCTCTGTACTTTTGAATAAGACATGAGTCAACCATTAATCCAGTTCTGCTTCTGAGTTCTGAAGATAAAAGAATGGGGGGATAATTTGAGTGCTGCAAGGAAAATGATTTATCTTCCTATTAGATGTGCTGCTAAAGCTAGTTTATTGTGTTAGATCACCTCAACTGGTGCACATAAAGTTCTAATTCCTATCTACAAACCTCACCAGTGATACTTAGCTGCATCTGTAGAACATCAGCTTGAACAGCTCAGTAAATGCTACATCCAGTCTGAAGTTTGCTGGATCCTGTGTGTGTAGGTACAAATACATTTGGGAATGTGTTGAATAAATCTCACTGGTCTGGTGTTATTCTAAGGAACCTGAGTGTAGCCAGAAAAATAGAATTGCCCAGTGTTTTGATGTTTGTAATACCAACCATTTTTCTGATAAATGCTGTATGAAGAAAGGATCTGTTCAGTCTTCTAAGAAGCCTTTCTTTTCCTTCTGTCTTGCCACGAGTGCTTATAATCCCTTCTAGTCTTTGTCCCCTAGGCTGGCTTTGTACTTGCCAGTGCTTATATCTGCACAATGAAGGAAAGAGGTCTTGAAATCAAGTAAGCCTTCAGTACTAGGAAATTAATCTAATTAATATATAGCACTTACAGTTCCTTTAGTTCTTTTGCTTGTGCTTAAATGAAGAATTCATGTTCCCTGAACAGGTACTGAAGAACTGTAGGTCCTTCAGTGGGCATAAGTCAAACTTGGTGCAGTGTCCACATGAGAAATGTAACTACTTAAACTAGAGGTTGGAAATGGTGATGTAAATACCTTTATCTAATGACATGGATCAGGAGAGAACGTGCATGTAATTTCTACTTTGTGTTGCGAGTTTAGCTTTTAATTCTGTAACTGCGCTTAAATGCAAACCATTTCTTTTCAAATTTGAGTCCTTAAATGATATTTTTCCAATTCAAATATCATGGTAAAATATATTCCCCCAGAGGCTTGGTACAGTGTGAAAATGTGCGAGTAATGGATGCATGTGCAGTGTACATCTTCCTACCAGATGGTACTGCTCAAATTTATAGTGTTGCATAATCACTTTAGAAGGCTGAACGAATGTGGTTAATTTTAAAATTTCTTTTGTAAATGTTGAAGGATTTTTTCCTGAAATGTGTGATCCAGGTTTGTCTCCAGTTTTGCCGCAGCACTGATCTAGTCCACAGACACCTGAGTTAAAAGAAAATATAGTATCTGTTACCAGTTGGAGGGCAGGCAGTTTTTGATTGTTGAAGGACTAGTTTAGGCATATCAATAAAATAAGACTTTTTGCCTTTGGATCTTCAATTCACATGAGAAGGCAATGGTATAAGGAATGATTTTGGTTGATTACTGTAAGGAAGCTTAGTAAGCTGCTTTTTCTTGCTGCTTCCCTCACATTTTTTAGCACATTAATTGAGTGTCCAAGCTGTAGGCTTGCATACCTGTAGTTGTCAGAATACAGCATTTAGCCACTTGTAATGTATATATTTCCTAGTGAGTCAGAAATTACTGTGGAAACTAAGTGATGTTAGTGTTGGCTTAGGATGCTGTCTTAATGAAACATATACTCCTTCAAATGTGCTTAACAAATTTAGAAAAATTCTTCTGTTGTTTAACATTATGTTAAATGTAAAGAAAGCCAATAAAGCTGTCTGAGAAAAGATGCTTGCAAAACTGTGCTGGGTGAGTCACTTTTTACAAGCAGATGTCTTCACTGCTTAAAATGAAGACTACTTGTTAAACATGAATTTTTAGAGATGAATTATCAGGCTTCTGCCAGACTTGACCTTGGATGGAATTCTGTAGATGACTAACAATCCATTTGCAGATATATCTGTGCATGATTTCAGCTTAAGGGCAGTTTACTTTGGATAAGGAAGGAAGCAAACCTGAAAGGCTTGTGGTACAAGCAAAATGTCTTGATTTTCTCTGCAGCTCTATCTGCTGTTTTCTATGGGATTAGAATGGAATAAGGTCTTATAAATTGGACAGAAACAGGCGATGAAATAACTGGATTTTGGTTTTGACAAGAATATCTGGATCCTTGCAAATCTATGGGACCTTGCAAATCTATCAGCCCTGGCTGATGTCATCACAGGGCCTCTCTCAATGGTTTTTGCAAGGTCTCAGGAATCTGGAGAGGTACCAGTCAACTGGAAGCTGGCTAATGTTGTCCCAGTTTTCAAGAAGGGCAAGAGGGATGACCCTGGTGGCTGCAGGCCTGACAATTTCACTTCAATACCTGGTAGAATTCCAGAGAAAATCGTTCTGGGAGTTACTGAGAAACACCTGAAAGGCAGCGCGGTCATTTGTCACAGTGAGCTCAGGGTTCACGAGGGGGAAGTCCTGCTTGACATATTTAATTTCCTGTTTTGTATCAAGGTAACCCATCTAGTTGATCAAGGGAAGCCAGCTGATGTAATGTTTCTGAATTTCAGTAAAGGTTTTGGTACTGTCTCTCAGAGCACCTTCCTGGACAAACACATCAGGCGGTGGTTGGGCACAGAAGGGTGATGGTGAGTGGGGTCAGACTGTCACTAGGGGGGTTCTGCAGGGCTCCATCCTCAGCCCAGTTCCCTTCAATGCCCTCCTACATGACTTGGATGCAGGACTTGAAGGGGTACTACGTAAGTTTGCCTGCAGGGCCAGGAGTTGGGCTGAATGATCCTTGTGGGTCCCTTCCAACTGAGGATATGCTATGATTCTACCAAAAGAACTTTCCTAAACATAGTGAAATATTGTCTGTAGATGAAAACTCTCTGCCTTTTATTCATTTCAAGTTATTGTGCAAAGTCTTAAATTTTCAACCTTGTGTTTAGTATGTCTTCCTGTCATTGAACTTGTAACCCATTTTTTCTGCTTTTCTGTAAAATCTAGGATCACTTGCACCACTTGTCTGAGGCTGATTGAGAACTGAGATGATCTATTTAAAATGCAAATAGAAAATTCTAATATTTGGTCATTAGATAGTGTCCATCTGGTTTGAAATCTAAGTATAATAGCCCAGCATAGTGCTAGACTATCTGTCCTGTAATTCAGTCTGCTACAGAATGTTCAGAGAAGCTGACAGCATCTTTTCAGTTTTTCTCTTCAGATGAGAAAGAAATGTTTTGGTTGGCTTGGAAAACCTTTGCAATACGACCATACACTCATGGTCAACTATAACCTTGTTTCCAAGTGGGCTGTGACTTAGAGTCAAGTTAGCTCTTTGTTTTAACCTCACTAGTTTTTATCAACAAATTTCCTCTTCCATTCAAAAACTCCACTCAACTTCCATCTCGTGAACTGCATAACAAAATCTGTTCTATAAACTGTACAAATATTTCAATAAATACTGCTTGATGCACACAATATTTCTTCTAAAACGATGATGTTTGATAGCCTCTTGATTTTTGTGGTTAGACACCTGTCAATATTTTTGAGCTCAGATTTATTCAGGGCTACCTCATATACACTGTGACTGTATAAGCAGCATTCTTCAGTTCAGCCAGCTCTTACACTTTGGAAATGCTCCTCTTGCATCCCCTTCACACAGCAGAGAGCTCTGTCAGCCTTCACTTTGGGCTAAACCAGACTGTCTGATGGGTTCTTGATTTACCCTGTTGTTCCTGTAACCTTTCTCTGTACTTGTACACTTTCAGGTATCTTTCCTGAATGTGGGTAACAAGAATTGTACAAAATAGTATTTCAGATGTGTGTTCACTGGTGCTTTGGCCACTAGCCCTGCGTTTCTGTAGCTGTGCTGCACATACTGACTGATGCATCCTGAGGTGAACTTTCCTTTCTCAAGACCACATCGCATCATGATCAGTGATTAATTTGTGCCAGATAATAGGATGAAATGCCTCACATATCACTGAACTCTAGTGTGCTGTCTTGCAATACGTTGATATTGTTGACCTTGTCTACAAATACACAATATTTATCTCTGCAGTAAATGTTTACCAAGAGTAGCTTTTATACCACTTTAAAAGACATGATTTTTCAAGGTTAGACAGTGTTGAATGTACATTTATCTTCTGAATTCAACAGATTTTTACACGAAAACACTCATTGTAAGAGGCTGTGAATTCTTCTATGTTCTGGGAGCAAAGTGGGAGCCTGATTCTCCTTCAGACTGCCCTCCTTTTTCTCTACATTTACAAGGCAGTTCCCATCCTTAATCTGATAAACTCAACAAAGCAGCTTTCAGTGCATTTAGAGTGGTATCCAAAAGACTCAGTAAAGGCAGCCTTTGGTAAAGACAACCTGTTTTCCCCAATTATTAAAACACTGTAAATTTGTGGTACCTTCATGGTTCCAGCTGAGCAGCTGGAATAAGATGATGGTTTAAAAGCACTAAATGTAACCATCTAGTTTCATTTCGAACAATGAAAGTTTTGTTCATCTGTTCCTTATTATAACTTCTGAGAAAGTTCTGGGACGTGCACTTTTCCATAAGATCTGTGGGTTTGTGCAAGGGGATTAGTCAGGGCTATAAAATTAGCAGTATTGTTTCTGTCCTCCCTTTTCTAGATGATGAGATGCAAGCTCAGATTATAAAAAAACTTAGGTAAGATGTATCAAAAAGAGCAGACTACTTTGTTCTTTAAAGAAACAACAAACAATTTTTAAAGCAATTTAAAACCAATTTAAACATTATCAGTTTTAGTTGATTAAGAGGGAATTGTGCTGACCATTTTGCCTCTAAAATATTGACACAAAAATACTGACTACCACTGAGAGGGGCAAAATGTGAATAACATTAAAAGCACAGTGGTGACAGCACTGATTGCCCCCCACCACCTTGCTGTACCTAATTTTATGGCTTTTTAATATAATGTCTCCTTTTGTAAGGTTTTCTAGAGAAATATTGAGATTTAAAAACAAATAAAAATCTCTATAACTGTGTAAAGGTTACGAGGAAGAGATAATTAAAAATTTATATGTCTGCTTTAATAAGTTAGGGTTCATATTCTGGTCCAGACAAGATCTGTGCAACTCACTAACACCAAACTAACCCTTATGTTAAGTAATATCTCCTTTGGCCACACTCTTATGTCATTGTTGGTGAAAACATTGTTAATGACTGGGAATGGGTTCTCTATCTCAGAACAATTCTGCAAGTGCCAAGACCAGCTTTCCTTGATCTTTCCTGCACTCTGACAGTTGCATAACAACTGAAATTATACCTGTCATTCAATTTGTCTGTATTTTGGTAATTGCACAGCTTGCTGAACTTTGTTCTGAATCTGTAATTGGCTGCTTCTCACAGAAAAATGAGTTACTATTCCAGTCCACTCAAGACTTGTAACCGACTATATTTGGATCTTCCAGGAGTCACTATGTCTGTCTGTATTTTAGCCTCATTTATAACTTCATGCAAGGCTGATCTTTGCTTTGTACTTCATGGCCCATTGTGTTCCCATAAGGTTAAATGTAGCCTAATCTGTGTAACTGTTTTATAGATCTAAAATAATATTATGGGTCTAAAATAATATATTTTCTTTAGTAATTGTTAACTTTTAGACATTTCAGACATACTCGTTCCTGTACTTACAGAATATGGGTTTTAGACTAAAAAGTTCATACTTAATTATATGGAATTTAATAAATCTAGCAATCAAGCCATGCAAAGCAGAATTGATGTGTGGCAATGCAACCAGACTGTCTAGAATACAAAGTGATTTAGGGAGAAAAGCAGGACCTTGGAGGGGAGAAGACTGTGCCATAACTTCTAAGCTTTCAGATGCAAGATTAATATTTGTTTTTTTTTTTTTTTTCTTTTTCAGTAGAGGGATAAAAGAATAGTGTCTTGTTAGTAGAGCAAGAGGCAATCAATGGGTTTAGAGAAAAATATTTTACAGCTGCACAAGAAAAGTAGATTTGCATGCGTTAGTTCTAGTAGTAACAGGATGCTGGTTTTATATATGGCCCTGGATATTTGTGATAATTTATGCCTAAATTTCCTATTCTAAAACAGATATTAAGAAGGATAACCCTCTTTATGAATCTCTTTTGTGACACTGCATGATACTGTTAATTTTTTGTCTTCTCTGCTCAAGATTTTACGTGGTGGATGGTTTTATTGTATAGCAGAACCTTCACCGAGTTTTATCCTTTAGAACATTACAAAACTCCCTTGTTGCTTAGTATAGAAGTACTGCAGTCCAATCTAGAGGCAATAAAAACTGAAGTCAGAGGGAAAATCATGTCCTAAGAATGACAGTTTCCTGGAGAAATAATTCACCAAGGTAGGGAAGTTGTGCACTGTTTTGATGAGCTCTTGTTCTCAAGCCGAAGAATGTCTTGAAGTAGTAGAAAAGGGGCTTGGCACCATTTGTTCTCTCTTCCAGACGGTCCTGGTGACAATATAGGTTACATCTGTTTGTCTGGACATGTGATGCTGACTAGTGATGACTTTTTGAAGTCTGGCATATGCGTCAAAGCGAAGCAATGAAGTGCTGAACAAGCCAAACCATTTAATGACTTTGGTGCGTCCTGGAACAGGTCCTGGGCTATTTTGGTTCTTGGCCTGTGATGGATCTGTCGTGCAGGTCTGCACCTCCAGCAGCATTACCAAAGCGTGAGAGAGATCCTAAGAATAAAAGAGTGAGAAAGTGGTCTCTGTGAAGGGCTGCAGGCAAAGCTATTTGGGTGGAGGAGCAGCTCCAACAGCTGTGATGAGCAGGGCAGTGGGGTGGGAGTGCAAGTCGTGCTGTGTACAGCACAGGGGGGCAGGTGCTTGTGAGGAGCCTCTCCCCTCCCTCTGCTGCAGCCTGACGTATGTGTTGGTGGCTCTGGATGCTGCAGTCCTTGTAGGAAAACTGGGATGAAGGCAGAATGAAGTGTTTCTGGAGAGTTGTGAGTAAAAATATATATATATATATATACATATGTACACACTCATGGGGAAAAAAAAAAAAAGACATGGTTTTGTGACATGACATCAAGAAATGTGAGTATTATGTATTTGGAACTCCCCACTATGACTCTGCCAGCTTTACAGGGGGAATATCTAAGTCAACCTGAGGCAAAAAAATCAAGAGCAGTGGGTTTCCGGCTCAGTGGAGCGTATTTCACCTCTTCCCCAAGGAGAGCTGTAGAACACTTCCTTATAATTCAGGTGTGTAAATGAGAAGCACTCCAGGTGCATTGTATCAGTCTTCTCTTGTGGCTGTAGTTTACTTATAGAATCATTTTTTCAATGGTGGTATTTAATCTGTGGTCACTCTTATTATAAAAGTAAGTTGGTTGCTCTGATTCATTTGCAGCTGATTTAGATGTCAAATAAGATATTTAGGTTTAGCATGCTTATTTGCATAGTTTTACACATTGCAGGAGCGTGACCATCAGCATATAAAAGATACTTTTGGAAAGGAATATACTGTGTATGAACGTACCAACTCTTCCTTTAGACTTCTGCACTGTTGAGTTAAATTAATGAAGATGCCTAATTTATTAGATGACAAAATCCTGTTGATGCTTATATTTCTAAAGAATCATGTAAGGTATATAAAAAGTGAGTTTTGATCCAAGCTGAAATGACAGCCCTGTCCTACCCTTTTATTCATTAGATACTCTGAGGAAATAGCCTTTGACACATACATCTCAGAACAAATGTATTTTACCATATTATTGACAGACTAACAGCCCTGTATAAGTCAGTGTTTCCTGCAGTTCAGCTCAGCCTAATTTGCTCTAACAATAAGGTGCCCATGGGCTGAGGTTGCTGGACAAGGGCTGATTCCTTGTTCTGTTCTCTTCACGTGGCTTTCATGAGTTGTGGTTTTGTTATTTCAATATTGGTGCACTATTAACCAAGGAACATTCATGGAGATACACGGAGATATCGGAAGAATTCTCTAGATCAGTGAAACAAAATCCCAGAGTGGTTGATGTTGAGATTCTAGAACATGAAATATAAAAGGCTGAAAAAAAATGTGCAAGACTGTCCCCTAAATCTGATATTTTACTGATCACTTAATCTAAGTATATTTTTAAATTGTAATCTTTTCAGTGCTTAAAACCAAAAGTTTTGGGTGAAAATGATACAATCTCTGAAGGGGGAAAAAAAGTAATATAATATTACCTTTTTAAAAGTAACTTGGATCATCAAATTTCATTGAGGTCAGCTCACTATTCCAGCAGGCTCTGCAGGATATTTCAAGTAAAGATAGTCTGCATATATGTGAGTACTTGTTAACAGAAACAGTAAAGAAAATATTGCTTCCTTTGTTTGGCTCCAGGAAGAACTCAGCCCCCCTTTTTAGTATGGTACAAAAATGCTCCAGTCTTGCTTCTGAACTTTCTTCTTTTCCCTCTGTCCTCATGTGCAAAGTGATGTGGAAGTTCTCTAAGCTGTAAAAATCCATGGGCTCTGGATATATCTAATCTGTTCCTAATAGCAGGGACTGTGTGAGAGGGTAAATCAAAATTCCAAGCAGAACTCTAAATTTTTGGAACAATTGCAGAGTATAATAGGAACTCAGCAACTGAAGTGTGTGTGAGTGTACTTGATTACTGAAGCACAAAGAAAATCCAATAATCTACTAGAATCTAATTCAGTGTTGTAAAGTTTTATTATCTGTTAGTTTTAATATGATTGCTGGGGAACTAATAATGGAAGATTTATATTATCTTCTTTTCTCTGTTTATTTCTTCTTTTCATTGCTGAAATACTGCTTGCAATAATTTTCCTCTGGGTAGCCAGAACTGTTTTTCTTGACAGAAGGTTGTATTTTGCAGCTTTGATAATGATCAGAACACATTCAGAGAAGGTCCATTTGGTTCTGAACACACTAGAGATGTGAAAAGCATGTAATCAAATTTTAGTTCCCCCTTAGCCTTTTTATTAACTACAGAAATATGAATGTGTTTCTTCAGTATATTCCACATAATTCAATTTCTTTTGCTGTTTAAATAATTTTCTGTTCTTTAAGTGTCCTTCTTGTGTCTGGTTTTGAAACAGCAGACAGTTTTATAGGTGAAATCTTAGTGGTGGCTCAGAGACTGTCTTGAATGTCTATAAATGTGGCACAAAATGATAATGGCTTTCTCTTACCTTTGGTACATTCTTTTATAGCTGATTGAAAAAACAGAAGGCTGATTAAGTAAGAACTTCTTTAACTGTCATTAATATTCAGATAATTCATTTTTTACACTTGCAGTGATAGTTTTCTGATGGGCCACCACTTCAAATGGCTGTCAGCTGCTTACTATGACATTCCTATTGCCCACTGAGTTATTCCAAGTTTTATGTTTTAATCTTTAATGAAGTCTATAGAAAAGTTTTAGTGGCACATCCCTGAACAACCCTTTGCTTGAAAAAGGCCACCTTCTAGCTCGTGAGCTATGTTGAAGCTTTTGTGACTAGAAACGCATTAAAAAGGCCTTTGGTCAGAAATCAAGCTTGAAAAAAAAGCTCCATTCTTACAAATTCACTTATAGTCCTTAAAATATGTAAGCAAATGCTGAGAAACTTGACTAAACTCACTGTAAAAATATTACTTTTTTTTTTTTTTCCTAGAGCTACCATAAAAAGCTTATCCTAGCACTGAAAAAACATACTTGAATGAGCATTCTGGATGTAGTGTAGCATTTGCTTTTCTCTCAAACTGCAGAACTACTGGCTGATATAAACCCAAAGCTGACAGAAGCCAGATCTCTAGATGGTCTTACAGGACATTGTCCAACACGAGAACTCAATAATCAGCTGTCAAAAAACCCTCCTGATTCTAGTAACTCAAAAAGTTTGCAATTAATTTCAGGGAATTTATGTAAACCTGTTTCCCAGGGCTGTATTCCCAAGATTCTGCAGTGCTCTCATTTAACTTACAAGTCTGCAGCCTGCCAAAGAGACTAGTCTCTCTGCACCAAAGGTAACAAGATCTGCCAATATTTACATTAAGAACTGGGAGAAAATTCTAAATGTGGAGGTGTAATAATTTTTCTGTTGCAGAAAGGACAACCATCACTCATATCCAAGCCCATCCATGTGCACGTGCAGCCAGTTCTGCAGAAGTGTAGACTCCATTTATGAAGGTGCCATTACCCAAAGCACTTGACAATGCAATTTTGCTTAATCTTGAAGCCTTCTCTTGGAATTAAAACATTTAACCTCTGAAACTGCTTTTATGCTGAGCAGTCTCAGTAGAGATTCACCTAATTGTTCACAAATGTTAATTGTTATGTTTAGCTGGGCTCTTTAAAGATAAATAAAAGGATATGATTTATTCTGAAGGAGATGTAGTTTTCCTACTATCCTTTTCTTCTGATAACTTCTCACTTTTTCATTACTTTCTCTGCTGAGAACTTTGCTCTTACCGAAGAATTCTGGTAGGAAAGATTTTCCTCTTCCAGATGTGTGGAAGATACTCATTGATACTTTTTTTTTTTTTAAAGTGCAATCCTTCTTTATGGTACCTGGGCAAGCCATGCCAATTCACATGTCAAATGAGCACAATACCTGCTGTGTGCCTAAAGCACCTGCCACACACTGAGGCATCCTGGATGCAACTAGTGGGAGGCTGAGTCATACTTTTCATCCCAGGCTTTAGAGAAATTTCTGATCCTTCCACAGAGAGACATCACTGCAGTGTCTCCTTGATAAGGGAGGAGATTGGTTCAAGCTATTTTTGCAGCTCCAAGAAAATTCACTAACATTTGAAGTAATGATAAATGAAATATGACATGTAAAATATGAAATGGAATCAATTCCAGTTTGGGCTGTGGTCTGCTTGCAGCAGACAGGCAATGTGGTGAGAAAGGTGTGGTTCATGGTGAGAGAGGCATGGGAAACACTCACTGATCCTTTCTGGGTAGACAAGAATGTGTTTTCTACTGCAGTATGAATATTTTCAGACACACTGGTGGCTCATAATAACCTTGTTTATAAACCACAGGTGATAGGCTTTATGCTGTGTGGTCATTCATAAAAAAACTCTTAGGGCAGAAGGGCATTTGCACAACTCTTGACTGCTGATGGAGAAAAGGAAACATCATCAGTGAAAAGTCTGCTTCTGCCATATGATAACCTTGTGAACCAAGTGCTGGACAGGCCCGAGGTTGTTGGGCTTGCAAGGGGTCTGGGGATCACAGGATCTTGTAGCAGTGTCTGCTGCACCATTCCTCTCTGACAGGAAAAGGAAGGACCAGGGTTCTTTTTCTTCTTTCAAGTCCCCTAAGACAGCAGGCAGTCATTCCTGTAAATAGATAAGCCTTCTTTGTTTGGTTGCTTTTTAATTTTGCTTTTCTTTCTTTTTTTGTGCTGCTCTTTCCACCCTCATCTCTTTAAGTGTTCAATATGGTTTGAGTTTTAAGTAATGAATCACAAGCTTAGCATTCAAGTAGCAGGAAAAAAAAAAGTAATGTTTAAGACTGAAGGGTTTTGCAGGTCTTTTACCTGGTTCAGGAATTCAGTGTCAGTGACATAATTTTTGTATTTCAAGGCTGAACAGTAGGAACAGACTTGTCCTCATGTTATTCTGAGCCTGGGCTGTTGAGGTGGGTGGTTAAGCCTTATCCACAGTGTGAGCTTGTGGTGCTCTGCCACCGTGTTAATAGTCAGTGCACGCTCTCAGTGATGAAATATGGAAACATTTTGATGGTACTTAGGAGCAGGACACAGCAATAAAATTTGCTTTCTACTGCGCTGTCTTACTGCTGTCTCTTGAGCAGCATATGCTGCTGCTTTGCTTGTTTGCTTCATCCCTGCCTGTGTTGTCGGGCAAACAGGTTGTCACAGGTAACTCTGCAGATGGTTTTCTTCGCTTTGATCCAATTTGCCTAATTTGTAGGTTCCCTGTGACTTCCTGCTTCTCTCTGAACTGTGAGACATAGCAATATTAGAGCCACCTGAAACCAGCAGCTCATTTTGAACTAAATTACCCCGAGCGTGTAATTATAGCAATTAGTAAAGCTCCCTCTGTCTTTCAGCATTCTTCAAAAAACACCCTTCTCATGCAAGTTAAGGAAACTGCCCCAGGCCAGTAGCTAGACAGTTAGATGAGTCATTTAAGAATTCTTTTGATGTGACCAGGATAGGGTTTATTGCATGCAGTAAAACAATATATCAGCTTGGCAAAAGATGTGTAATGATACTGTTGTTTAGGATTCCTAACTGGAGAAAAATGAACTCTGTTTTACAGGTTTTTGTAGTTGCCTCTTTGCAGTGTCCTCATCCATTTCAGTAGTGGGGGAATTCATAAACACTATTGGAGAGCATTCAGGATGCTACAAAAAATATCTTCTCAGAAGTTAGCCTCATTCCAGGGATGTGGTTACTTGTCTACTTCATGCTCTGGGATATAAACATTTTTTGTTTGGAATTTCATTTGTTGGTAGTTTCTGTGCGTGTTTGCTTTTTTGCTTCCTTGTGCTTGTTTGTTTTTTAAATGTTTATTTCAGATTAATTTAATGTCATTATCTGCCCAAAGCAGCACACTTAAAATAGTTAAATATACAAACCACTGGGATTTAACTTCTGTGAGGAAATAAGGCCCTTAAAGTAAAATCTGTATTATGGCTGATTCCATATTGAGGTGGGATCCTCCTTCTTTTTGGCTTAGCTAACAGTCCACATGGCTGTGTTGAAGTTCAGCACTACTAAGAGCTGGCTTGATCTAAATTTTTTGATGAAAAGACTATTCTGTGCCCCAGGAAAAACCTGATTAGCACTGTGGAGAAAGCTGAAAACACCAAAAATTCCAGCCATGTAAATGACTTCAGTTCAAAACTTTTGTTCAGTTCAAAACATTTCCATGGCTCGGTTTGACTGGTTTTACTGCTTTTAACTCTTCTGGACCAAATCTCTTTGGCTGTGAGTTTTGTGGTGGGCTTGTGAGTTCAAAGATTTGAAGTGTTGCAAGAAGTTACTGGATGGAGAACTGGTGACTGTCATACTTGCACCTCTGCCCTCCAACTTACTTCTGATTTAAAGCAGAATTTAGTATTGCAGCAGATTTCTTGCAAACTCCTGGCTTTCCTTGTGTGTCTTTGCATGAGTTGATAGGGAGTGGGCAATTTTGTTCTGCTGGATATTTATATAGAAGCGAGTTCTTGCAGCATGTACACTGATATATATTAGCTCTTTCTTTTTATAGACTGGTGATCTGAAATAGAAGTGACTGGCAAAGAGAAATGTCTTAAGGCACTTGAGCATCTTAACAGAAGACAAAATATTTTCCATGATATATATATTTACCTACCTAACCAAGAAACCTTCTTCATGATCCCTCTCTAAGGTTTACATGGAATTGTTAATGATTCACACAGGTCTTCTCTCTCCTGATTTATCTAATCAACTCTGCTTATAAGTTTTCTCAAGACAATCAATCTTGAGCTCAGTTCTTTTGGTATTTCCAGTATTTCAAGAAGTGTTCATGCAGTCTGCCAAGCAGTGTGTTGTTCCATGCACCTGGACTGGTATTTTTGTATGAATCCCACTTTTTTAGCTCATTGTAACAGCAAATGTGCTGGTCTCTGGGGGTGCAGAGGTTCACTTCCCTCAGTGGTAGCAGAGGGGTTGTCACTGTAGCACACTTGCTACTCTGGAATGTGGTATGGAACATGAGCATGTGGTTTTTCTGCAGGGGGTTCTCTGTGTACTTTAGAAAACCAGAAAAGACTATCAGGAAGAAAATAGAAACAGCTACCCAGATCAAAAAAACCCTCAAACTGTTTGTTTAGCAATTAGAAATAAAGTGTGCCATGCTTGGTCTATGCAAAAAACCCAGTTGTGTGCAAGGAATTTACTAAATCAAAGTTTCTGGTTTGTAGAATAGTGAAACTAAGATTCTGTGAGTATAGAAGAAGCTTTTCTGCAGCAGTGCACTTGTTCCATGTTTCTTTGGACACTTTCAGCCTATTCCAAAGTACAGACCTGAACCTGGGGCTTGTTTAGTTGATGGTTTTCTTGTGTGCCTGATAACTAGTTTTGTGAGCATGTTGTGTGTCCATAGATATTGTTTGTAATCCTTGTCTCCTTTGCATAATTTGGTGTACATGGAATCTTTATGCATACACAAGTCCAGGGCAGGATGGTGCATACAGAAGCCTGACAGGTAAAGGATAAATTAATAGTAATGATGGAATTTATGTTATAATTTGGAAGCATCCTCCAGTTTGTCTTTCTGACAAATGAACCTATTTCTACCACTTTCTTCATCTCGTCTTTGCCCCTTCTCCATGGTTTGCTGTAGTTTCTCTTTTCTCCAAAGAGAAAGAAGCCACAGTTCTTAGTTTTCTCCTGACCTTTCCAGCTCAGCTCCTGAGGAACTCTGTGTTTTGACATGTTTATTCAACCACATCTCACATGCTGTAGAAGAAATATATTGCCTAATTACATTCGTGTGCCAGAGGCAATTGGTTGTACTTATTGGGGTGCATAACTGGCCAAAATATTTTTACAGGCATCCCTTGATCTCTTCTGTGAACTTTCACTACAACAAGAAAGAGAAGAAATCTAAATGTCACCAGTAAGTCTGTTAATCATTATAAAAATTAAATCCCTTACATTTATGAAACAGATAACTTAGTTTGTGTCTGCTTTTGTAGCAAAGCAGGCCTTGCTGGACTGGTTGCATCACATACTCAAAAATGTGGTTTTCTTGCCGCAAAAAGTAGGAACATTTTCTTTCCAAACCATGTTTGTTTTTTTTTTTTCCCTATGATGTTGGTCTCTGAGGTAGCTGGATTCAACACAGGTGAAGTACAGACACTGAAGTAAAGCTGTTGTTTTATAAAACTTCTTGAAATGTTAAAATAAGAACCATTTTGGAGGTGGAGTTAACCAAACTGATCTCATGAATGAATGATGCATAGCAGGAGAGTGATGAACTAGCCCAAACAAACTTTCTCAGCATCTGGAATGCCAAGTAACATTTATCAATAACTAGATCAGTTCCATACCAGGCACATTGTAAATCTTGATGCACCAGGTCCCCTTGTGAATCCTGCAGTGATGAGGCAGAGTTATGATGAAAATCTTGCACTTACTTAAGAGATGTGATTCTAGTAAAATTAGATATGATAAGTAAAAGTCTGTTTCCATGCAGACCATGTAATTCCTTCTTTTGTATAGGAAATACTGTATTTTTCCATTTCTCAAAAGTACTGCTGAGCCTTCTGTGAGTGATCAGAGCCATATACAATATTTTCCTTCATAGATTTTTTATTTTTTTTTTTTTAAAACATTTGTTTCTGGTACAAAGAAATTATATAATAATTATATAATAATTTTTGAGTCAGTGCTTCAAATCCTACCAAGAATAATTTGCACTTTGACTGCACCTGCACTTTAACTGCTGTTGTGGGGTGGCTTGAGGTTTCCATCACAGTTTATAATCAAAGGGGGATGGATATCTTCCTGCAGTTCAGAGAGAGGTGGAGTACTGTTTATTTTGTAACTCTAAGAATTGTTTCCACGTTCAAATACAAGGTAAAAAATGGCATAAATATAAGTCCAGAAACAAGGTTTCTGTTTTTGTGTTTTTTTTTTTTTTTTTTTTTTTTTTTTTTTTTTTTTTTTTTTTTTTTTTTTTTTTTTTTTTTTTTTTTTTTTTTTTTTTTTTTTTTTGTGGTTTTTTTTTTTTTTTTTTTTTTTTTTTTTTTTTCCTGCTGTGTATGGAGTGTTGCAGTGGCCAGGATGTGCCAATTGCAGAATAGAATACACTGTTTCAGTTGAAAGGGACGTGCAATGATCATCCAGTCCAGCTGCCTGACCAGTGCAGGGCTGACCAAAAGTTAAAGCACCTTATTAAGGGCATTGTCCAAATGCTTCCTAAACACTGACAGGGTCGGGGCATTGGCCACACCCTTCTAAAAATCCTGTTTGTGTTCAACCACTCTCTCAGCAAAGAAATGTTTCCTAATGTCAAGTTTGAAGCTTCACTGGCATAGCTCTGAACCATTCCCATGCCTGCTGCCACTGGATACCAGGGAGGGAGGGATCAGCTCCCCCCTCTCCATGTCCCCTCCTCAGAAAGATGTAGAGAGCAACGAGGTTACCACTCAGCCTCCTTTTCTCCAGACCAGACAAGCCAAAATTCCTTAGCTGCTCCTCACAGGACATGCCTTCCAGCACTTGTGCCAGTTTTATTGCCCTCCTCTGGGCACACTCAAGGACCTTCACATCCTTCCTCAGTGGTGGGGCTCAGAACTGCCCACGGTGCTGCAGGTGAGGCCACTCCTGTGCTGAATTGTCTCCTTTGACAGGCTGGTCATGCTGTGTTTGCACCCAGGATGTGTTTGCCCTCTTGGCTGCCAGGACACACTGCTGACTCACATGGAATCTGCTGCTGACCAGCACCCCCAGATCCCTTTTTCCTTTTAGTTGTGTGACTTCAGTGAAACCAGATGGTTAATGTCTGACTGATCTACTGAGAACTCGCTCTTCTCCTTTGTCCAGGTGTGGCCACTGACCCTGGATGTTCATGGCAGCTTTGTTTGCCTGTGGATTGTTTCCCCTGTTTCTTGACCTTGAGTGAGAATTGTGGCTCTGCTGTCACCATGAATAGTTTTGAGGGGGTGCACACAACCTTTTCATCAGCATACTTGACCACAGGCAGATGCTTCTTCAGCGTAAACCTTGGTGACCTCACCAGGTCTCTGTCATTTTGAATTCTGTTCACCGTGGTTGTTTTGCTGTGTTTTAGTGTCCTCTGTACCAAAATAATCGTAGGATCGAATTATTCAACAGCTGCACTGTACTTTTTTTATATAAGTAGATGAGAAGTGCACAGAGAGCTGTGCAAAGTGTACATAGCATCTACTAGAAGTAATTATCAAGAGATTCTTGGTCCTAAATCACCCTAATTATTATTTTATAACTTTCTATCAGGAGTTCAACTGTATGTATTGTGCTGAGCAGAAGGATATTTTTTTTATTTTTTTAAAAAGGCCCTTAATAACATGAGTTAGTTTTTAATGTCACCACCTACTCTGCCAAGTCCTTTGGCTTCATGACATACATATCAACCATTGAAAAAGGTCTTTTTTTTTTACATACAGAATTATCCCAGTACCTTTTATAGTCTGTCCAGAATCCATCTGGGGCAAAATATAACTAGAAGATTTGATTCAATAAAGAATTCTTTAAGTAGCTGATCACTTATATTGTTGCTTTGTTCTTGGAAAGACTTTCTGTTCTGAAATGGAGGTTTCCATGTTGGGCTGCAGCAAGTTTTTTCTGTTCAGGATAATGATTTGACACAGCACTAGTGGAATGATGCTGCTGGGTTTTCTAATGCAATTTGCTGGTGTGATCTCTGGTAGAAGATCAAAACTAATCATGCTGTGTTTGATAAGCTGCAAATGTAGTGACAGACAGCCATAACTGTATGTTTTCTTACATCACAAAAAAGGAGTTGTTATTATATATGTATAATTATAACTGTGTTTTATGACTCCAGATCTCTAAGATCAAGTCTTCAGGATAACATCAAGGTTTGGGCTCAGTTTTGTCACCTGACAGAGGTGAGAGAGACCTTTCCATCGATGTATCAGTTGGTGTGTGTAGGGGAAAATGAAGGGATGAGGTGAAGGAAGGCAGGGAGGGAAGAGGGCAGAGCATTCACTGACTAAAACCAGAGCTCTGCTGACTGGAGTTTTCTTCCTGTGTGAGCATGAGGAAGTTGTTTAGTTGTGCTGTGTAACTGCAGTGGTAGGAGTCCAACTTATTCCCAGCTTCTGCAGCAGTTCCCAGCTTTCTGGATCTGTTTTTCAGTAATGAAATGATTATCAAAAGAACCAAGAAGGCTGAAAGAAATCTGAAAGTCTGCTTCATTTTATCTCCACTTCTCTCAGTATTGTGGATCATTAACTTCTGTACACCCATAGGCCAGGTCCAGCTGGTCCAGGAGAGCTGCTTCTATCAGAGAACACTCTTCTGGACTTGAAAAATGGCTTGTAAAGTTGTAAATGCTGGACTTTCAGCTTGAAACTGGAAATATGAATCTGATATAAAACAAAAGTACCATTGACAAAAATCAAAGTACATTGTAATAATTAATGTAGTAGAACAGCAATGTTGAAGTAGTGAAAAGAATTTATAGAGCTTCTCCCCAAAAATCCATTTCATACTGGTAAAACAAACTTGTAAGTTAGTAACAGAAATAACTTGGTGATTAAACATATAACATTAGAAAAATGTCTGATTTTTCTTTAAAAATATCTATAATTAGGCCTACTGTACGTGATGTTTTCAATTTTTTTTTTTATTCCATAAATGTTACCTTGCTGGAATTGGAGCATCTGGGATGTTTGTTCAGGCCACCTGGAAATCCTTGATATATCCACTGAATTGTGCAGATGGCCTGTTCCTATATAGTAAACTAATCATGTTCTGATATGTTGTATTTCCTGTTCAGGTGGGTAACCTGTGAAACACATGTACAAGTCTGGGAAATTCCAGAATGTAACATGGTCTCCTCATTGAAAAGCTTCTGTGGAAAGCTCAGTGGGTATTATCCCTTTTTGCTGAACTGGGAGATGACAGTGTCTCTCCTTTCAAGCTGGAATTGTTCGGGAGTTGTTTTTCTGCCTGTTCTCAGTTAATTCTCACATTGTCTGAAATATATTAAAGATCTGTTCAAACAACTGTGCAGATAAAAGTGCAGGAGAACAGTTATAGAAACTACATATGCTATATGAATGTATGGTGTATTAACATTACGTATAGAAAGATATTACTAAATCATTTATTTTCAATGAATTCACACAAAGGTGAAATTTTGAAAGTTTCTTAAAAGTCAACAGTGAAAATAAGGTGATTTTTTTAATTAGCAAACTACTGTTGGGAAGAATACCCCTAGCTATTAATTATACAGCAGTTCTAATAACCTCGAAAGTTGTGTGTAGTTTTTTTTTTAAGTTTTATTTTTTGAGGGGAGGGCTTTTCTTTCTCCTGATGGCAGAAAGATAGAAAACGTGGTTATCTCAGGAAAAAAAAAGATGATTAGACAAGCATGATCAGAGATGAGGGAACACCCAAGGGACAACTTCACAAACCTTTGCTCAGTCAACTGTGCAATAAGGTGCAACCTTGTGGAAGTAAAGACACCTGAGAGGCTTGTCCCAAACTTGAGAGTCTCTAAGTCTTCTGTAGGTACAGTTTCATGCTAAAATACTTTAAAATTACTCTAGATTCAAACCGTGATTTGTTGCTGGACTTGCCAAAGCGTATATATTCTGCATGAAATCAAAGGCAATTTTATTATAGCATAAAGGTGCAAATATATACAATTAAGACTTTTGAGTTTTGTTGCTGTGGCAAATGAAGGACTGGTCACTAGTCTGAGCTTGCTAACTCTAACAGCATGCAGGGATCACTTTATAAAGTAAAAAATTAAAAGGTTGCTTATAGAAGATGTCACATTTGATTTGATATTTCCTTTATCTCCTAAAATGAGTTCTAACTAATATTCAAGAAGTTACAGACTAGATCAAGCAGTCATATTTTTGTTAATCTATCACATAAACCCCCTCAAACTATTTTCTGATCAGAAAACCTATTTATACTCCATGTATTTAAACAAATAAAGGGCATTGATATCATCTACCAAGAAAATGATTTGTTGAAACTTGACTGGATTCTAGCAAGTGTATTTTTATATTCTTTCTGGAAGTGGGCAACATGAATGTGACAGTGACTTGGAGGAGTGATGGTTCAGCGAGTGCTGGTGGGATCAGACAGTGTGAGGCAAGTGTTGGTTTGATAGATCTCGGGGGTGCAAAGGCTCTTCACTCACTGCAGAGAAACAAACGGGGCTGCGCTTTCCGTGTGGGCAGCGATCCCACGGTGAGTCTTTGCTCATGTGCCTGGATGTGCAGAGATCTCGAAGGAGTTTGCAAAAAAGTGAGGAGGATTTGGTCCTACTGGAGTGGTGGGCAGTGATCCCACAGACAGGAGCAGAAGTGAGATGCATCCATCTCCAAGGAAAAGCTCCAGCGCGTATCAAAGCGAGAGAGAAAGGAATCGTCATCGTGCAGTGATGTTGTTACAGAGAGCTGGTTATGATTGAGCAATTATAGGAGTTCTACACTGGAATGTCACACTGAATCCAGCAGTCAGCCTTAAATGGCAGTAAGTAGCCAGCTTCCCACTAAAGCAGTCATGATGTTAGCCAGGGAGCTGCAGAGGCTGTTCTGCACCTGGCATCCCACGCGTGCCGACGGGATGGAGCGCCTCGTGATGTTGGATGCTCATTGTGCATTGGTGCATTAGCCATTTCTGGGCAGACTTTATCTCTGCAGGCAGATGGTAGTTCAGCAGTGTCAGAGAATTCATTCATTAAATGGTGCTGATACTTAGTTTCCTGAAAAAAAATAAGCATTTAAATTTATTTTCAAAAATAATTAAATGCAGGTTTTTGCTACCTGCTTGAGATGTGGTGGGCTGTTTGCTGTTATGGATGTTTTGTATAGGTTTGAGATTTTGGAAAGGTTTAATAATACATTTTCATGGCATTTTATAGTGTTTTCTGTTCCCGGATCCTGCATTGACTAGCGCACCCAAAAACTGGAAATACAGCTAAAGCTCAGGAAGCGGATCAGAAGTAATGTTGAGTCCAGACATGGATATCCATAACTCTTTGGTGGTTCTGCTCCAGACTTTCAGCAAAAAGATCTGCTTTTGCTGCTTCCTTCACAATTATAGTCTGACATACAGATGGAGCAAAATGATTTGACTTTGTTGTTGCAATGCTGTTAGTAACCATTTAAATTCCTGTGCTCTGAGCCTTTTAGAGATGAAGAACGAGTGCACATTGTACTCCTGGGGAGGTGTTGGTGTTTGCTCCTAGAGATGAACTGCCCAGGGGCATCCTTTGCAGTAAAATTGAACAAATGGGTATGAGAATGGCTGGCACACTTTTACAGTGGTTTGTTTAGTTAGTTATCATTTTGTTGTTCCGCTGCAGTTGAAGATAAGAAAAAGGAAAAGTTGCTTTTTATTTGGCTGAATACATAAAAGAGTTCCTGAATAGCTTTCGTTAGATGTTCTCATTTTTAACATTTGTGCAGAGAAGCAATTATGTAAAAACCCAAGGAAAAGTTGAATGAAGGTCAACAACAAAGGTCAATATTTACCTAGGGATTTCCTCCAGCAATGTCTGTTTTGTGTGCAACAATGTTTGGTTAAAGAATTAGAAACAAATTTGATCACTTGCCATGACCTTTTTAAACCACCTGCCCTTTTGATCCATGTGATGTCTGCATGTCTGTTTAAAAGTTTTGGCAGTTTTTCTTCTTACATCATTTTTTAGACAGGTTCTTGCTGCTACAGGAACCTGCTGGTGGAAAATTTTCTAATTTAAAGTGTATCTTCTGTGCTGGTAATTTCAGAGCTGGCCTAGCCAGTTCTGCTTTCAACAGATTTTGTGTTTTCAGGCTTAAGATAGGCTGCCTAAATCTTTGGCTTCTAGATAACTGTCGTCTTAAAAATAAAACTAAGTATTTGAAATTCATATGAAGCTAGAATAGAAACAGCTTCTCTCCAAACTATGTTTTGTACAAAACTTCATAGATAAAATTAAAGCAAATGCATGTTTGCCTGTTTGAGCTTGCTGACATGTTACCCACATGGTGCCTGATCTGTGCTGAAGGGAGAACATTTTCTGCGCTCCACTGTTGCTTGTGCTTCCATCGCATGGAATCAAAGGAGTGCAGGGCCATGAGCTAGAGATAGAGGTTGAAAGGAACTTTATCTTGTTATTACTTCCTTCAGGCTTTCTGTAAAGTGGGCAAATTGTTAAAATCTGTTCAGAGCTTGTTCAGTGTTGTGGTAAAGTGAAAATACACCCCTGCATGCCAGCTGGGTTGGGGTTTATTTGTGCTTGAATGATGCCCTGGAGAAGCACCTTTCACACAGGCCCAGGTGTGTGGTGCTATAGCCAAATGGTAGAAGAGTTCACCTGGTAGACATTGTAAGTTTTATTTTTGCTGGAAACAGTGGGAAGATATCAATGGCCAGTTCTATGTGTGTGTGACAGCAGCATTATATTTTGGGTGTGTGTATGTATCTCAGGTCTCTGACCTACACTAATGTCTCATTGCTGTACAAAAGTGACTGGAATATTACTGTCCAGTGGCTGAAATTTGGGAATTACTGAGCATGAGCTTTGACACTATACAGCTGTTGATGCCACTCTTTTTTTTTTTTTTGTCAGGTTCTACTTTCAAATGTCACTTTCTGGAAATGCTGGCCACTGAGAGGGCAAGTGTGTGCCTGGAAAACCCACTGTGGAGAGCACACACCTGCATTCTTGGTTCACTTTTGTGTATTTTAGATGCTTTGCTAATATTTTCATGCACTCTTTTAGTTTCTGAGGTATGTGTGCTCCCTGCAGCACCCTGCTGACTCCCCTCTTGGAACAGATTGGTGTTCTGTATGGAAAATCAGGGGCTTTACCATGTAGGCAGTAAAACCTATTGATGCACTTACAAGTAATGCTCCCTATTGTCAGATCATTCTCTGCTTAAGATACCAGTCAGTAGGAGAATATGAACTTGCTGGAATAAAAAACTACAATATGGGTGAGAAGCAGGCGTGGTGCCCAGATCTCAGATGAAATTTTTGGCAGATCCTGTATGATCCTGTGACCAAGCATTGTGATAACCATTTTAGATCTCGAATACGAGTATCCCTCAAGGTGGAAGTGTGGAAGGTGGTTGGTCTGGGGAGGTCTGTGCACAGGGTGGAGGATTGGAAGAGGCAGGGCTCTTTTTTTAGAAGGATGCCCTCGGCAGGAGTAGCTGTTGGTGGAGAGGACAGAGCCAGGAGTGCTGCTGGGGGTGCAGAAAACTGTGGGAACAGCTCTGGTAGCACCAATCTCCTGTGGTTGTGCTCTCCCAGCAGCATTCAGAAATGCTTTCTTGCAAAGGCTTCATTTCCTTACCTGTTTTTCGACCTGCTCTGGCAACGTGTGCAGTCTGAATAGCTAAATACACGTTATCAGGAATCTCAGAGAGTGAAGAAAACGAACCCTTTCTGCATTGTTACCGTGTCTGTAATGGACTGGCAAGGGGCTGGAGCAGGGCCAGCTCTCTCTGCCAGAACAAACAGCATTTCTGGGGCTGTGGAGCTACCCTGGCACTGAATATTTAGTTAAAGGTTTAGTACTGGAAATGCATGAACAATTAAGACTTCATTTCCTAAATGGAGTGCATTTTGTGATTATAGAAGAGAACACATCAGTTGGGATTCAGTGTATTTGGGGCCTAAACACGGCCTCACACAGTGAAACCTGCTCTTTACAGAAGAGCCCACTGGAGAGAAGACAAACCAAAGTTTTCACCGTATTGTACTTTATAGAGTGAGATTTATCTACACCAAAGAAAGCTGCAAGTGTAATTCAAAACACTCTTTCAAATTATGTAGGTTATTGCCTCTTTTGTAAAGCAAGGCAAAATGTTGTTGTAGAGATCATTTTATCTTTCATTTGTATTTATTTTTTTTTTTTACTTTTCACTGAGCTTTTTCTGTGTAGAGATTTGCTTGTACCTTCTAAATGTTGGGAACGGTGACATCAAGCAGTTGTAGTGGTAGATAAAATAGAAAATGTTAAAATTTTAAGGTAGAATGCATTTATCACAATCAATTATTTATTTTAATCATATGTTTATTTACTTTTGTGGAGAAACAAAAGAAAGGTGAAAATATTTCTGGATACACCGAAGGCTTTTTTTAGTTTTAGTTCAGCTATTTCTATGCAGATCTTTTGCTGTTCTTTCTTGATTTTTTATATTCCCTGTAAACTGCTGAAGTGAGTGGTGCATTACTGCAGGTGACATTAGCCAGCAGGAGCAGATGTGCCTGTCTCTGGAATTGTTTGGAAATCACTGCTCTCCCCTGTCTGTTCTCCCCCTCCCATAGACTATAACTCTATTTGGAACTGCTGCAAGTAGAAGCTGAGGTGGTGTATGTTGCGTTTCCAAGCAGTTTATGAGGCAAAAATCTCAAAGTCTTAACTTAAAAAAGCCCTGCCAGTCGTTTTGCTCTGGAGCAGTGCTCTGTAGATGGCAGCATTGATAGGCCTGACTTCCCTCTGCTCTCAAACGAAGAGCCAGGAGTGGGTAACTGCAGGCATGTTCTGCTTCTGCATACAGATATAGAAGTAGCTCTTGGTATTTTACTTACATAATAAATTGAAGTTGCTTCATAGCCCAGTGACTTATGGCTCATTTCAAGGCTATACTACTGTACCTTTTTTTTTTTTTTGATAAATAATTTACACTTCTACTTGGACACATTTTTTTTTCAACCTGTGCATGATAAGCTTTATTTGTGAGACTGGAAGGTATTAACTAGATCAGTTATTTGTCCTCTTATCTGGTTAGATACATAATATTTTCTGGCTTAAGCTCTTTAAATAGCTCTATTTAAATAGCTCTATGATGCAGGCATCATTATTGTTCTGTGTACTCCCGCTGAATTATTTTACACCTGGTGTTTTCTGGCACTCACATATCCTATTTTTTTTTTTGGTGACCAACAGTGAAACTCACTCTAAAAGCCTGGACTGGCAAGATGCTGTTCCCCTACCTTGATTAAGATATTTTTTCTTGTTAAGGATCAAATAAGCTTTATTAGGAAAAGATTATTTAGTAATGTTTGTAAGAAACAGTTATATTCTTGCATGGTGTCATCTGTTTCTGCCTATAGGATAGGGAGTCATGGTTTGATGTTTTTAGAGTCATCTGAACACTACTCTGTTAATATTATTTCTAAACTTATGGAAAACTATGGCTGTCTCTGTCCTTTTGGATGCTTTTAACTCCAAAAACTTGCACCCATAGCTGTGTGTTGGAAAAAATGCAAATGATGCAAAGATGAAGCTAATTTTTTTGTTTCGAGCTTCCAATTTTGCATCTGCTTATAGCCACGCAATTTTATTTTCAAGGGAGACTCTTAATTATTGTTCATTGGCAGTTATACTTGCTGTGAAATATCAGATTGAGAATGCAAATGAAGTAACATTTAATGGAGTTGGAGGTAGGAAAGTAGTCTGAATTTTATGATTAAAAAATTGTCACTTGGGCTGTATAAGCATTTGTAATTGTTTTCCTCAGTCACTTGTGATTTTCAGGGCATGAATTAAGACATACAGATCTTCATACCCAGAAGTGTGGACTGTATGCAAATCCTAAAGCAGGACTGGAAGTTAATTATTGTGTCACTTCTCCAGGTCTGGACGTTGGGTCAGTTTTGAACATGCTGCATTGTTGCTGAATGCTTTGCTTTCAGCCCTTGAAAAACAAAGATACTCCTGACCTTGAGAGGTATTGGGAATTAATTCTTTTGTGTCAGTAAATAGCTTTGAAGCTCTAGGCAGAAGAGTCAGGAGGCTGTCAGACAACTGAAAAGTATTAATTGTTATTGCAATATAAGCTTTAATACTTTAATCACTGATGGAAGTGCTTACAGTGTGAGGCTCCCTGAGAATGAAGCAGGAATGTTTCTTGGCTCCCAGCATGTTAACATGCTAAATAGTCTGCTCTTACCTCCATTTACAAGTGAGGCAGCTGAGATATTTGCTTCAAATAAGCACAAACCTGTTTTGATGACTTTTCAATCAATAAGACAAAATAAAGATATGCAGGTAAAATCAATAGAGTAGCAGCTGCTGTGCCCCAGCACCACAGAATGGGCTGAGCAGCAGCGATGTACAGAGATTAAAAATGAAAAGCCTCTTCAGATATGTAGAAATCACTACTACAAAAGGTGTTAATGAAGTTGTATTAATAATAAAACAGGACTTAGGTTTTCGTCCTAGTACTGCTTTGATGCCTACATGGGCTTTCTGACAGTAATTTTGAGGAAAGATTTAACTTAAAGTGACTTTTTTTCTTTTTTGGCAAATTAAACCTAACATGATTTGGTAAGTCATAATATCTTCCAGTTCAGAGCAGATATTGGATGGATACTTCATTTGCTGTTCCATTTCTATCAACTGCAATGAAGTCATATTACAGACTCTGCTTAGTTTCTGCTGTTACTTTGTGCATTATGCAAACTACTAAAAAGCCATATGAATTAGGGAAGAAACTTTTATGCACAGTTGAAGTGACACAAATGCACAGTCTAAAAATAAATGAACTTCAGTTGCCTATTGTCATGCTGACTTTTAATTTTTACGTGCTAAAGTCTGAAATGTTTTATTAATTGTAATAGGCACTATTTTTGTTGGTCTGCTGTTTCCATTTTAATTTGCCTTTCTGACTTGGGAAGCAAAGGTCTTTTTAGGTGATTGTTTATATGTTGGTGCAGAACACTTGCACTCCTGGCCTTTTCCTCTGATGCTTCAGTCCTTTCCTGAGCAAATTTTGGAATGTAAGATGGGATGTGCATTTGTCAGCTTAAAAATGAGTTAGCATCACCCACTCTGCATTCTGAAATCCTCTTGCTAGACTGAACAGGTACAGAGGGCACAATAACGGGCCATATTTTCTCATCCAACCCTGTGTATTCTCCTGAAGTCTGACCTGCAGACCTCTTCTAAAATTTCTGAGATAATAGTACCCCTGGGACCATTTCAGTTTTGGACCTTGTGTTTCCTAGCAAGTGCTGCTCAGCCCAAGGAATTAGGTGCTTGGAAGTGCATTGAGATCTTCAAAATTTTCCAGTGGAAAGTTCTGGTTTAATTGGTCATCCACAAAAATGTTTTATGTTTTGTCCAATGACCTTGTGATTGCCTTTTCTTAAGACAGTTTTTATAGTGTGGCTGAAGTATATTAAGGTTATAGGATAGAAACAACAGTGAAGAGAATCAAAATGATTCTAGAAAGCGCTGGCTCTGTTAAAATAAGTGTTGCTCCCTCTCTACATACCTTGCATGATTTTAAGGCAAAAGAAGAACTCGCTAATATTAGCACAACTAATTACTTAAATCAATTAGCATGGGATTTCCTAAAATAGCAAATGAGATCAGCATGATTAGTACTACTTTCTTTAGGCACTAACAGCTTTCTGCCATTGTTTCCTCGGTGCTATGTCAGTAGTTTGCATGAAAATGCAAAGCTTTTCACGGTGGTGTTGCTGCTCCTCTGTGGTGTGAGGAAGGTGCAGCAAGTGTAAATCACCCACGGGGCAGGCTGGCTTTCACCTTTTCAGTTTCTCTCTCCTGAGATGGACTTGAATTATCTCTTTTTTTCACATTTCCTTTCTAATTTCTCTACTCTGACCACGTTTTACATCAAATGCTTCCTTATTAATTTAGATATTTTACCATCATAGTGATTCAATGAACTGCAGCAGAGACCAGGACCAAGAGGCATCACTCTCAGAGACAGACCATTAGAATTTGAATCCAGATTTTTAGCTCAATACTCAGTCTTTTGAGTCACAGCTTAATCTTGAAGTATGGCTTAAAATAGCTATCAAATGGGGAACAAGAGAGTTAATGTAGATATTTAAGGTTCCTGTGAAATGGAGATGGAGGAAAAAGGAAATTGGGGCTCTTTAATGGGGTGTCTCTCAGTGTGACACAATTTCCTTGGGTGAGAGTGACACAGAAGGGCTGCTGACACCCAAGTGGCAGACTGTGCTGGCACAGGGCATCTGAATGCCATGACAGAAGCAAAGGTTTTGTCCATCTGTTTGTTCCTGTCTCTGAAAAAAAAAAAAAAAATAATGGAAAACTGGATTTTTATACTTCCTAGGGAAATTGGTTTGAGAAAAGCTAAGTTTTCATCTGTGGTGATATCACTCTTTGCCACAGCACAAAGGAGGACGTTTACGCCAGAAGGAGCCAGACACTGCCATTTCTCAGACTACACAGTTTCTCTCAGTATAAAATGATGCATGAAAATGTTATATCCTGATAATAGACTTTCCTTAAATGTGAAATGTGTCCTTGGAGCTCATTTTTATAGTGTTGTACTCTTTCTTTGCAACAAGTCCTTCTGTAAAATAGCTCAGGCTTCCATCAATGCTTCTGAACCCTCTCTTTGGAACAATTTTTGCTCCATATTAAGCCCTACTTCTGTGAGATGCCTTAACTTTTAAGTACATGCCATAACACTGTCTTGAGTTTAGATGCTGGTTTGGGTTTAAGTTGTTCAATATCCTGCTTAATAGTTTTCCTGAGCACTACCTATTGGCATCTGTGGGGAAAAAAACCCTGAAGTACTCACTCTTCTATTTAAACAGCTAATTTAGGAAGGTAGCATTGCCATGTTTATTCCGTTATATCTTGTAAGGAAGGGATAATTTAAAATTGTTTGCTAAGTTGATCATGGTGAGTATTTTTAGTTGTTAGTTTTCATCATCCCTTTCTATTTAGTTGGGCAGCAGTAATGCATAGAAAATACCCATTATGAAGATGCTGAAGTTCATTTGATTTTAAAGGTCTCATTTTTCTCTGCTTACTTTGGCTACATCCTTGATGCCCACACTCAAAACACTAAGACTCTTTAATTAGTTTGTCAGATTGGTGAGGTTCTCAGTACTCATAGTAGTGCAAAGAAGTAGGTCAGAGTTTGCATGACCTGACAAATGTGAGTGTTAATCATATCTTCATTAAAAGAACTAAATTTTGCTGGGTATTACTTGGCAAGAAAGGGGCAGTTGAGTTGATATGTGTCTTAGCTTGCAGATTGCAAGAAGTAACTTGGAAAGAACAGAGGACCTCTGAGGACTGAAAGAGCTGAGGTTCTGGTCTTGTTCTTGTTCTGGACCCTCAGTGTACACAGAGGTGATTTAGCACATTTTGTGTGCTTGCAACAACTTAGTTCAATACAGGGATGGGAAGGGAATAGTGCCAGGGTGGCTGCATTATCTTTTGTTGGTGACTCCAGAGCACTTCCCAGTGAACAATTGCTGTGCAGATCTAGGTAACTACACACTTCTGGGTGTCACTGTTAGCCTTTCACAACAGTGAGTCCTGAAAAGACTCCTACTGTGGAGCTGAGACTGCTGAATCGCTTCCAATTAGGGCTGATATGATGTTAATTAGCCTGGTGCTGCTTGGTAAGCTGTTTAGCACTTGTGTCTCACCTATAATATGTGCTAGGGAACTGTGGCTTTCCTTGGAGTGAGCCAGTGAGTTTCTGGAAGTAGCACTGCCTTGAGGCTTAGTCTGGTTATGTGAGGACTGATTTCAGGTGGGCAAAATTTCTCCTCATTTGAATATTTTGCTTGTGAAGCCCTGTGATCCATAGCAAAATGATCCATTGTTGATAATCTAAGTGGAAATTCTCTGGGAAATGGTTCACAAAACACTAATGTGTTTACCTATGTGTTTAATCTAGAAAAAGAATTAATATGGAACTCTGTGTGCAAAGCAGCTGAATTAATGATGCTTTCATTCCACATTTTCTTTGCTTTTAGCTATGTGATTTCAATATAGCTTTAATTGCTATGTATGTGTGTTTTGCATATATTCATTCTTATGGAGATGGTGGGAATCTTGGAGTTGGTGCTGAACACTTAAGATGCTACCTACTGAAGAAATGTCAAGTGCCTTAAGTATTAATAACACAAGAGAAGCTTAAACACTTAAACTGGTTGAAATCAGGTGCAGGGTTTTAAGGCAAATAAGCGACTAAGTACTTTGTAGCTGTTGTGTCAGTTCTAAAGTGCTATTGTTTGGCCCAAGCAAAATCCCAAAATGACTCCAAACAGACAACACCTGCTCATTCCACATATGATCACCTAGAATGGATCAGGGAATGTGTATGGAATGAATAGAGAAGGGAAAGTGTGTATCTCATCCCATGTGAGCCTGCTCTCTGAAACTAGACTGATACATTGACACACATCCCCTCAGTGAAGAAAAGAAACTAACTTGAATTCCAGCTGTGTCTATTAAAAAAAGGGAAGTTCCCTCATCCTCATCTATAATTTAATAAGTATATATTTTTATATGCTCTGTATGTAGCAGCCAATAGCTATTCAAAATCTTCAATATGCAAGATGGGTTTTTCAGGCTTTTATATAGGTACCCTTAACAAGGCAGCTTCGATAGTTCACCTGTTTGATTCATCTTCCTGGGAGAGTGTTTGACAGTCCTACCTGCTCAACCTTCTGAAGTGATGCTGGGGTTTTGCTCAGAAGTTCAGACAGAATTGCATATAGAGCAGAAACTTCATATGACGTGTCAGCCGTGGAATGGCAGTTTTTTATCTATATCTGTATGTATTTTAGAAAGCTGTACATGTCAGAGGAAATGTGGTTTAAATATTGGAAAGCTCTTTGTGGTCATCAGCTAAATCAGTGCTATTGTAGTTTTAATAGACAGATGTAGGGAAATCAAGGAGTCCTGGCTGATCTGTTAATTCATATCAGTTTATATATTTGCATGTAATTTGAAAAAGATTGGCAACGTGTTAATGGAAAAGGTTCAGTAACTAAGTGTGGAAGCAGCATCCTCAGCTGAGCACAGAGTGCAATGAATGGGGTGGGTTTTATTTAGTTAACTTTAAAATGTCTGTACCTTGAGGGAACTGGTCAAGATTCAATAAAAATACATACTTGATAGATTAATAGAGCTCATGAATTCGGAATGAAAATACATTGATCCTAGGGTGGTTATTTTTTTCTTAGAAAACTTTATTAAGTACTCAGGAATGGTTTGGTAGCACTGGCAAAGTAATTTGGTCCGTTTATGCTTGGTAGGTATTTCTGTTTGGCTTGGCATGTTCCTTAGTTTAGGTCTGTCACAATTGCCTGGTGAAAATGAGAACTGACATTTCACAGGACCACACTGGTAACTGTGACTGTAATAAAACAAATATTTTGCCATTCCCTCCTTTCAATAAAATCAATGTTAATAATAAAAAAACCCATTCTGAAATCTGACAGAAATATGCCTTGCTATTCAGCAGTTTAGGATTATAATTTACACAGTCATTGATGCTGCTGATTAAAATTTTTAAATTGTGGGAATCCTGGGGAAAAAGCAGCTGCAACTGTTGCCTGTTGTGGTGACACTGTTCCTTTGAACCCTTTCTCCCATGCTTCTGTGAAAATGTCCAAACAGGATGACTGGTTGTGTTTTGCAAGAGCTAAATTTTACAACATATCATGGGCTCTTTGGTTTTGAGAGGGTGGAACACTCCAGTTGATGATGGCACACTCAAAACTTCCTCCTGAGCCCCAGCCCAGGTCCTGTTGGCCTGGCAGCTGCCACCAACTGCTGGTGGTTCTTGGTACCAAGAACTTGCATCTGATGCATTTCTAGGTGGAGATCTCATCAGCAAAGAATCAGGTATTCAGGCTCTTAGATGTAACCTATGTAGAAGCTGTTAATTTGCAGTTGTTAATGGGATGGGGAAAACTAAGAAGAAACAGATCTTCTGCATTCCAGGTCCATCCAGCAGTCATTTAAAGGGGTTCTCTCTTTTAGTCATAACTCTTTCTCGATCACCTTATTTTCTTAGCATATTAATCCACTTGAAATCCTCTCTCTAAGTGATGTTTCTCCTGGGGAGCAGGAATATGAGCAGAAAACTCATGAGCTTAGGAAAAAGAAACCGTGAGTTATTACCAATGATGTAAATACTGCAAAGTGACTCCTTTCTCAGGGAGTCAGATCAGTGTGTGGAAGATGAACAGTGTTGGGCTCCTAGTGCTGTTATAAAGGTTTGTGTGGTTGTATTAGTCACTTAAACCCTTTGTTCTTCAGATTAATACTTGTTTGTCCTTCCTGACTCTTAGGAGTTGTCTTTATTTGATTTGTGGGTTTATGAGCCATGCTGAAAAAAATCCTTTGAAGTTCCCCAAGTGCTTCCTTTGTTTTATTTTCTGCTGAAAAATGGAGCACGGTCATTTTGTTAGAACAGTCCAAAGGGCATTACCCTTGAATATTTGGGAGTTTGCAGATAAAACATAGACACTATAAATAAAATTAGTGGTGTGGCAACAACTAAATGTGCTGTGGGCCTGGTGTGCCTGTGTTAAGGTTTGGCTCTCAGACTGGGAGCTTCATCAAAGGACAAGTGTGTGTAACAGGGGATGCTGAGTCCTGGTGTCAGGTCTGATGGTGGCTGTAAGAACCACCAGCATGGTAAAAAAATGTGGCTCCTCAGGGAACTATCATTATCAAGTACTCTTTGTTGTTGGCCAGACAATTCTGTAACAGGCATGGCAGTTTTTAGTAACAGAGTAGAAAGTGAGATTTGTGTAATATCAAGTCACATCAGACTCTTCTCCTTTGACAAAGCTGGGGAAGACTCCAGCAATGACAGGTGTTGCAGAGATTTTATCAGGTTCTCAGTATAAGCAACTTGGCATTTGCTGCTAGGAAGAGACAAGCAATAAATAAGGATGGTGAATGCCCAGAAATGTTCTTATCAGATTTAAATGAAGTGAACAGCATTTGCTAACTGGAGATGCTGAGTGGCAAGGAAGGCAATGTGCTTTAATCGCTTCTTTTTAGTCAGGCCTGGTTCCTGTGGGTTTCCTGCTGTTGGGTATCAAACTTCTGAGTGGAGCCTGAAGCCCATCAGCTGAGTCCTGTCTGGATGGGGCTCCCAGAGCCGTCAGCTCTTCATCAGCCATGATCACGGGGAGGTTGGTGGCTGAGAGCGGGGCAAGTCTTAGTGCAGAAAGGGCACAGCAGGAAAGGAAAAATGGGGTGCACGTAAAAGGCTTGTTCTGATAATTTGCACCAGAAATTTTGTCTTCTTTTCATCTGTATTTGCAGCCAGAGCACGCGTCCCTTCAGAGTACTGGGTGTCGCGGAAGTTTTGAGACAACTTGTTAAAAGTTTACAAGTTGAGTAAAAGAGGAGGGTTTTGGTATTTATTTTCATGTTTTCTTTGAAGTTTTTGTTTGGTTGGTTGGTTTGGTTTGGTTTTTTTTCCATTTGAGGCTTGAACGGGCTCGGATGTAATTTCTCTTTCAGTCCCATTATCCTTCCTTTATATATTAAAGAGTTTCAAATTCAGTGTCTGATTGTTGTATACTGGATGTTTGCCACAATAGATTCTTTTCAGTGTCTCCGAGACTTTTTAATTACAGTAACACTTTCAGATACCTTTTATTACAGTATGTAGCTGGAGACAATTAAATGTGTAATTAGCAGAACTTGGCTCACAGGCAGCTGTACAAGAACTGTGCAAGGCTCTGCACCAAAATGACTCGTTAGGATTAGAGGGTTTGGTCTATTTTCTTCACTAGGGGAAAAAAGTGCTGCTTTTCCTTTGGGGGATTTCAACTGTGAGTAGCAGTAGCTGAGGGTGGAAAACCCAAACACCTTATCCTGCCCCTCTTTAATAAGGTCTTCCAGGAAGGGACTCTGCTGTGCTTATTCCTCCTGGTTTCTGTGGCTGATTTTGATTTACTGTTACAATGGCTGTAGCAATTACAGTTAAAAAGGTACAGAATATTTTAAGTCTTCTATCATTAGGAATCAAACACACGGTTTTCAAGAGATGTTTATTCTCTTAGTGGCTACTTACTTTTTACTTGTATTTTTGCATAAAATAGATAAGAGGTTAAACCCTGAAGCTTTCATGGTATAAAGCTGTAGTCATTCAACACAGTCAGGAAATCATCAGTAGAGAATAAAATGTGTTTTGTGTAAATAATGCATTTTATGCTTGAGGGTGCAGAATAATTAAATAAGGGCATGAAGTTTGATAACTGAAAAAATGCTTTCACTGTCTGAATCTATCAAAGGTCCAATTATATCTAACTAGCACCTGAAGCAAAGCAGAACAATGAAGGTTTCCTGCCATTTGACAGTCCAAAAATCCTGGGCCATATTCACATGAATACAGGAGTATTTTTATGTAGTATAATAGTTTACGTAGGAGGTAGAACCCCAGTCATGAGGATTTTGTTAATTTATATAAAGTACTTCTATAAGTGAACATGCTCCTCAGCTTTTCTTGTGACCAGTGGCTGTATTGGGTGCAATCAGTTGTTTCTGGATAAAGGAGATCAAATGGTGGACTTTGCTTCCAAGAGATTCACCTGTATTTCATTTCTGTATTTAAAGCTTGAGCATTTAAGCATTCCGAAAATGAAAATAGAAGTAGAACACTTTATATTTTAGGTTAAGAAGCAAGTATTTGTGCTGAACCTTCTGCTTGAGCTGATAGCTATTTTCTTTTATTTAGCTTGTCACTGTAGGCAAGCTGGATAAGTGAGTGTTCTTTGTTAACCTCCAGAATATCTTTTCTCTCTTCTACTCAGCAGTCTGTGTATCAGTAATAATAAGTTTTAAGCCACAGCTGATTAACAGTATATTTACCATTATATGTGTATCCTTTTGAGGGAGTGGACTTATGTCTGCAATGTGTTTTGATGCTGGAAAAATCCACAGCAGCTAAACTATTGCTCTTCAGTGGCTTTCATCCACAGAAGCTTGTGTATGAGATGATTACACATTGTGGTTAGCTCTACATTTTGAGTAGTGGAACTGAAGACTGATAAAATGGTTCTCCTGTATAAATAATCTCAGTATAATCAAAATAATTAGGTTATGAATAAAATTGTAGTATTTTCAGGTAAATTCAAGGAAGGAGTATGTCTGCCAGAAAAAACCTGTACCAGTGGCATTTTCTGGGCTTCAGACATGTCTTTTAAAAAATACAGATATGACTTTGGTCCTCTGGTCCAACTTTAGACTAGAAGGGAACCCCGTTTAATATCAGTGTTATATAATAGATTTGTATTCAAATCACTTCTTATGTGCAGTCCTGTCAAAATTTTTGGTATCATGCCTAGGGCAGTGCTTATCCTCCTGACTGTAATGATAGGAGAGCATTTAGATTATTTTTTTTTTGCTTTTTTTAAAATAATGTAACTTCTTTTGATTTAAGCTAAAATTTGGAATTTTCTTAATTATAAGTTTACTACATTTGAACAGTAGGCTTTACAGAAAGTAGAAGACATTGGAGAACTTTTGTTTTGTTTCTTTGTGTCTGTGAGATGCTGGAAACACTTCAAGTGACTTCATCTTGGATTTGTTTGTATGTTGTCTTTTTAAAGAGGCTGTGGCTCCATGGTAGGTTGTTTTTGATAGCAATACAACGTGAAGTTTGCCTGTTTCCTCACCTTCCCCCAGACATCTGTTGTGCCAGCACGTTTGTACGGCTGTGCCGTGAACCAGATCAAGGAGCTGATCTAGCTTTTAAAGCAGCTTTGTAAAGTCTATATGATTTATGGCCTCTTTCCAAAATGTGAATGAATTTCAAAAGACAAGGACTGTAGAAAAATGTGCCCATATAGGTATTTCCTGTGCATGGCATCAACTTCTGTCACGATCAGAATGAAAGCACAAGATCTTTTCTTCCAGAAGCATTTCAGATCTCTGCCTTGACTGGCTGGGAGAATTGATAAACGTTGGATGAGGATTCAGCTGTCAGTGAATCCGTTGTACAAGAAGGGTCTTGATGATTTTGGGATGAGAACAGTAAGGATCACTCCACTGTTTTGAGAAGACCCCTTGGAACACTTTATGCTCACAAAAGTAAATGTTTATAAAACTCTGCAATGCCAAAACCCACTGTCACAGTGGTGTCACTGGTGTCACCAGTTCCTAAACTGTGTGTGTGCAAAGCTTAGTTTCATTTTAAATCTTTGAGAGTATATTTTCACCCTGCCCCCAACTCCTCAACTAATTGAAGTTTCACAAGTATTACAGAGCCAAGAACCAGTTCTTGGTTCAAGTACCTTTGTGTGGGATATGACACAGGCATGGAGTTGGGTTTTGTTTGTTTGTTTTTTAATATATAGCTAATGTGGGATTTGATCAGAGATGTAGTGTGATACTCTTATGAATGCAGCCCTTAATTTATCAGAATGTGCCCTTTAATTTATCAGAACATGCTAGAGGCACTCCCTCACTTCTTCATCTATTTGATTAAGTTTTCACTCATTTTCCACTATAATGGATATTTTCTTTGTAAGAAACATATTAAAGTCCTTAGGTGTCCTCCCACACCCAAAGCTGCATTTGGCAGACTGAAAACACTTTGACAGCTGGCTTTTTGGGTCAATTAAAAATAATGCTACAATATTAATGGTAGTTTTCTCTTTACCATTCCTGGTAGGATCCAGCAGTCCTGAGGAAGCTCGTGTCTGAATGCAATGTTTGGTTTTCCATAGTCAGTTGATAGATGCCATCACAAGTCAAATTTACTGTGTGTTTGACCCGGTCCATGTTTTCTTTGGTTTAAAAATATTCTTTTCCTACCACTTCTTTTTCTACCTCCTCAATGCTGTTGAGGCATTGCCCTCTTGTAGGTCTTTAACTAGAGACTGTGTCCTTCTGTACTCCAAAAACACTTGCTTAGACTTTTAAAATGAGCCAGGCAGTGCTTCCTTCTGGTATCCACAACTGCTCTGCTCCTCACTGTAAAGGGTGTAAGAGCAGCAGTTGGAGTCTTCTGTTTTCAGCTGCTGATATTTGGTTGACATCAATCCAAGGCACAGCCTGTGGCCAACCTCTTGGCTGCCCAGGTTCACTGGACTAGAACAGTTTAATCTCCTGAGCTGGAAGGGGTGAGGCCGAGTTTAAGGACCTGTCACTGAAATGTTGTTCACTCGCGTCCAGCTCACGGGGGCAAAATCCTCTGAGGCAGCACCTCAAGTGCATTAGATTTTTTGCTGCTTTGATTCTGCCTGTGTTTCCTTGCTTCTGTGTATGAATAGTTTAAGAAAAAGTAATTATTTTTGAGCATGGTTGTCTGATACTCATACAGTATATTCAACAGTTATGGGCTACCTTTGCAGGTCTAAGACTGGTATGTTGATACAGTTTGCATTCTTAGCTAAAATGGTTTGATTTTTTTGTTTGTTCTTCTTTTGTCTTATGACACCTATCTCAGGTACAGTTGTATTTTTCCTTTGAGTGATTTTTGGATGGGTGTTAGGCCATTTATGCAATCTGTTGATGAGTAGAATATCTGACCTCAATATCACTCAAGAATTAGGAAGCATTTATACATTTCATTGCTGTCCTGGGGGGTTCAGCAGTTCATTCTATTATAATTTCTATACTTTTTAAATACTTCTCCTGATCATACCTCAAAAATAATTGTGACCAGGGCTGGAAGGATGAAGACCTTTGGAAAATATGGAGGCACATAGCTGTAAAAACTGCATGAGGAATTCTATTATTTTTGAGCCAAATATAATAACTTTAGGCTATAGGGACTAATCATAATTGGAGCTTCATTCTGAGCTGGCACTGCAGGTGATTCTGTATCACTGTGAAATGTGACAGGAGCACCAACCTTCTGAGTTGTGGAGGCTTGTGTGTCACCTCAGTGACAGGAACTTTCTGCAGAGAATTTGCACACTGCTATAATTTTAATTGAAATTCCCATGTGCTGAAAAGGCTTCCACAAATCTAAGTTGACAAACTAGCTCAACTATTAGGAGCTACAGATGATGCACCACTTCTTGTTGATATGAGCTCCCTTTGTTAAAATAATTGAAATTCTGAAGTAACAGAACAATGGTTTGGGATCCGTTTTTGAAGCTGATCATGAATTGATTTTTGTGCCATCCTCTGAATGGTTCTGTGAAACCACACTGAACCCTCTCCAGTGATGTAAATGTGAAACAGCAGATGTCAAAGTAGTCTTGAAATGTTTTGAAGCAGAGTGCTGTGCTGGCTCAAGACATTTGGATATAAACATCCAAATTTAAGAAATTTTTGTTAATCACAAAGGGTTCCTTAGTCATTGGGGAAGTTGACATGTAGATTGAACAGTCAAAGAAAAATTCAGCTTCCAAAGGGCTCTGGATGTCCAGTCCTCTGCTCCATGCAATGCTGACTCTGGAGATAGGTGATTTGCAGCCTTACATGGCTTTACTGTTCTATCAGGTTCTCTTCCATTTTCTCCATCTAGATGGTTACCAAGGCTGTGCACTCCTTTAAAGATGTGATTCCCTGCAGTCTATCTGTAGGTCTGACTGCAGTGATCTCAGTGTTGTGATATCTTTTCCTTTTTGCATAAACTAAAACATCAAAGCTAAATTGTTCTCTGAGGGTTTAGCAGGAGAAGCAGGTTAAACTGCTCTAAGCATCCAGCTGTTACAAAGACAGACATTGGGCACTGGAAATTGATTTTGTGAAACTCATAATATCAACTATTTATTCCAATGCAAAATGGTCTATTTAGGACTATAACCACAATTGCTCTATTTATGCACGGTTAATGAAGGTAATAATTCAATTTAATATATTCAAATGTGTATGAATAAAGGTAGATTTTATATCTTGTGCAGTCAGCAAACATTTGTACCTTGCATGACAGTAAATCAGATGCATCACACTGTTTCTTTTTCTGGCAAGTTATGAAGAAACAGATCAAGTGTTGGCAGCTAGCACAGCCTTTTAGGTCTAGGTAACTGGTAATATTCTGCCTGGTTTCTTCAGCTCTTGCCAGGGAAAAGAAGGAAGATTTGGAACTGTATTTGATTTGTGCTGTTTTGATTTAAGTTCTCTGATTTCTGCTGAGGGAGCAGAATCTCCTCGTTGTTGTACGTGCTGCAGCCTGGTGGCAGCTGTGGCCTCAAGGATGTAGAAATCTGAGATTTTAGTGTTTGGTCCTCCCCAAGTGATGCCTAATGGTGCTGAGGAAAAAAAAACTCCGGAGCAGTTAATTGAGGATGAGATAAGAAAAGGGTTTAATTTGTGCCTAGGCATAGATGTGACAAGGTGCGCGCGCAGGCCGTGTTCAGGTGTTACAATTTATAATAATGTCTGTCCAATCCAAGTTTTGCCCATCCCATAGCTTTTGCCCTGGTCCACCCCCTGGGAATTGGGTCTGGGGGCTTTTCTTCATGATCTTCACCTTCTTCAGAGCACAAAGGGTACATGGTCACCCAGTTTCTGACCGTGTTCTGTGGTTCGGGCCAAGATATGAGTGTTCTCTAGACAGCATAGGCCTTGCCTTGACAAAAGACTAAACATTTTCTACTGGAATTCAGGGGTAGGATTGATATGGGGTACATAGAATGGGGTAAGAGGGTTGAGGAATGTATAAACTATTGTGCTAAAGGGTGAGGGAATAAGGGCTGCTGCTTTTAAAACCTACTTCTACTACTTAACTACTTATAAAGCTTATAAAATTAGGAAAATCAAAAAACCAGATGGACCTTACGGCATCACAAGTATCATCAAGTATTAACCTTCTTGTGAAAATACCAATTATCTAGATGAGCGTAGCCATGGAGCCTCAGAACCTGCTGAATTTCTTAACTAATAAGAGTTAGAGAGGAACAAACTGTGAAGTTTGTTCAGGCATTGTCCCACCATGCCTCCTGCGTCTGATGCTTCAGACACAGGGCAGGAGTCCTGCTTAGGGCAGGAGCCCTTAAGTGGCAGGTTCAAAGCCATTTCTCCCTCAACCATATGTTCCTTTAATGGTGACAAGTGGGAGTGAGGAAATCTGCCTCTGCTGCAGTTTTAAAAAATGCTTCAGCTCTCTGTGTTATGGACTCTTACTTCAAAATGTGCTTAGCAAAAAAGAATCAGAAAATCCAAGAAACAGGATGCATGGATGATGCACTCTTTGGTGTCTCCTTCCTCTTTAAGGCTTCAGGGAATTAGGACAGAATAATAAAAGCTTCAAATTGTTTACATTGATTCCAGAGGAGTTGTTTTGCCTGGTTGGAAAAGGTATAATTTAAAGGTTTGCTTTGTGTTCCTGGCCATTAAGTCAGTAATGTTTATTTTCGCTGCCTTCCAAAGAGTCTTTGCATATGCTCAGATATGAGTATCCAGTGTCTTGATTCACCTTTAAATTGAAAGGTAATCTTTCCATCTTAAAATTTACCTTTTAATTGATATTTCAAACATTTTCTTTCTTTGAACAAGAAATGTTTGTTTGTTTTCTGAGAACTTCCAGTGCATGTCATTGAAACCTGAGTGACCTCCAAGAAGAGTGTAGAAACCCAAAAATAAGGTGTTGTAATCACCAAGTTAGTAATTCTGAACTTTCTTTAGGTTTATTCCAAGTCTTCCCTGAAGTTTAGTCAGTGCAGAGGGTGGGGGAAGAAGGATGAGACTATAAATACAGATGTTAATGACTGTATTGGGATTGATGGGATGGACTCTGAGAGAGGTATCTCAGTATGTGTTTAAGATACAGATCTGTGGCAGTGGTAGCTGAGCAACAGTTTTCCAAAGGCATGAACTGCTATTAAGGTTCAGAAGCTTGTGATTTCTCTTTGTTGGCAAAATTTCCAAATGTTTAGATAGGTGTGGAGCTGTGTTTTGCTTACAGAACTGCATTTAGTGGCAGCAAATACAGTAAGCTTGAAAACTTAGTGTTCCTGGTGTCTCTTCTTTCTCTTCCTTTCTTTTTTTTTTTTTTTCACTCCCCCACAAACTCCTGTGGTTTTTGTACACGTTAGTGATTATTTTTCTATACAATTTTTATGGTAATCTTGTGAAAGTTGCTTGGCAACTACTAATTCTCATTTATGAGGAGTTTGCATAAAACAATCCTGGGCTTTAAAGTGTTTATAACAATGTCAGAAGAGAGTTGTGTCCAGAAAGAATCCTGCCTTTCATACCTGGAGGCTTATGTAAAGGCTCTTCTGTGAGAATTCACTTCAGCACAATATCTGCTGACCAAGATAGTTCCTGCAAAGGCTAAGATATGTTTTCAGTGTTTAAAATGATGATTACAATTAAATCAAAGGAGTCACTGAGACTTCTTGCATAATAAGTGGAAGGCAGGATTTCTACTCTCTTGCTATTCAGCCCTGTGGCACAAGAAAATGATAGGGATTTGGCCAGAACAGCCATGACTCAATCTTTTATTCAGTAGGAGCTTTGCTGACTGCTGGGAAGAGACTATGCCCTGCCTCTGGCTTTATTCCAACCTTCTGCTGAGACATTTCTCCCTTTGAATGGCTCTCGTGCTTACTGTGTTCCCATAAGAGCAAAAAATGCTATTTCCTGCTTGTTTTAATAGTGAAGGATTTAATATGAGTTCATTCTTGACATCAAAAGAATATACTTTCAGTTTCCTTGGTGAAGGTAGGAGGTCTTGGTACCTGAGTTGTCTGTCCTTGTTTAAATCCATCCCTCCTGGCAAGTGGTTTGACTTTCATCCAAGCTGGCAGTGGTGGACTAACGTGTTCCAGTCTTTGGTGATACCTGCATAACATATGAATGTTGTTAGCCCTCTGTACACACAAAATAATTGTGCCAGCTTATGGTTGCTGTGATTCTGAACCTTGTGCTTCCATATCTTTTAGCCAACTCTGTCATATTTAAAACTGGTTTGAAAACTCCTTGGGGCAGTATGAAAACACCTATAATTAGTCACATCAAACATCTAGCAAGGGTTCAGTAGAAGATAAATGGCAATATGTGCTTTCCCTTGGCACTCACGTGGTCTGTGAAGTTGTGCTTATCAGAGAGTAAAGAACGGGGAGGATTTCCAAAGCAAAGTCTACAGATCAAGGCTTTGCTCATATCCACATTCCTCTTCTGAAGTTTCTAAGGATATTGAGACTCCACAGTTGTCATCTGACAATGTTCAGAAGTGTGATCTCCGCTAGGAAAACAGCCGGCTGTGGGATTTGCCTGTGATCTGCAGCCTTTATACACTTAATTCCCTGGCTGCTGGGATGGAATCCATAGGACACACAGGCTTTCATGTTACTGGTTTTGTTGGCTCTACTGACGTTGCCCATGTAGATGATGTCAGATTACTGTGATAGTTCTCTCAGAGGAATACTCACAGTTATTAAACACAGAGCGCTTCCGGAAAATACCGTCTGTAGGAATAGATGAGTGCCTGGATCCCAAAGGAATTTGGGCTCTGATAACCCTTTGAACTTAATTGGGCACCTACTTAAATGTCTTCAAGACTTTCAGCCTTAAGCCCACAGGATGTTTTACTCCTGCAGTGCATGTGCCTTTGGGAACAGCATTCAGCTTTCAGAGGATCTTCTCTCCTGTAGGGTGACTTAAACCGAATAATGTTTTGTTCTTGTAAGAGACTTTTTTTTTTCCTCTAAAGGATAAAGAATTTAAAGCCTTTAGCAGTGCTAAGCACAGAGTTAAAGTACCAAAGGAGATAGATAAGGATAGATGGCTTCTTTGACAGTTTTGTTTCCCTGCTGTGCCAAGTGACAGCCAACATCTTATTTTAGAGGGAAGCTTTCCATGCTGAAAATGGTGGCACAGAAATTCTTTCATTTAGCCTCATTCAAATGCAGCTGATCCTGGTGAGGTTTCATGCTGATGGCAATTTAAAATATTATGCATCCTAAGATAATAGAACTTATTCAAGGGCCATCATAACCAGGTGGGGCCAATGGGAAAAGTTAGATTCAGTTTTAGAAGATCACAGCAAAAAGCACTCTTAATGAAATTAAATTTCTGGTCTCATCTGGCTGTGCATCTGGAAGAACTGCTAAATTCAGCATTTAGTCATGAGAGAGTAAGTTATCCTAATTTTATTTATTGATTGAAGCAATGCTAGGTTAAACTAATATCATATTAAATTCTTGCACTGTTCAGCATTGATGTAGCATTTTGCAAAAGCACAAATAAATATGTAGGTGTCTTCTGAAAATCTGAGAGATCAATTTTTAGACTGTTTTACAGACCTTGCCAAATTAATTAGTGCAGTCATGAAAATGTTTGCAGAGGCACTTTTCACTAGGACTATCAGTGAAGGGTTTAGAGCTGTAAAAGGACACTACCTGTTTTTAAAACCTATGCTCTGTCATTAGCATGTTTTTCCCAAACAATGTGATATACACAGGGAAGGATTCTGTATGTAGATACTGAACATATGTTTTGAAGTAGGCAATTTTGCTGGTGGACAATTTGAAAAGTCCATGGTTGAGTACCCTGATTGAGACCCTATGAGAGAAACTGAGTGTTTATGGAATAGCTTTTCCCACAGGTGAAAACCTCTCCAACTGGGTTTAAATAAAGGAGCATCTGTATATGTTTCCATAATGAAAGTTTGATGCAAACTAATTGGCTTTCTGTGCTTTTTTCCACTTCATTTTTCAAGATGATATAAAGAATGTTGAATGGGGAGAGCAGTTTGGTCACAGTTTTGAAGTGACAGGTACATTCTAGAAATCGCACTTTCGCTGCTGGATGTACTTTGCTGAGCGGCGACATTTCCTTATTTACTTGGGTAACACGTGGAAAACTGGGGAAAAATCCTGAAACAAAAAATCAACCAGCAAAAACTCTGAAACTTTAGGGACTTTATCTGCTCATGTCTTTTCCATTACAATGGAAAGCAGTGGGGAACTGAAGAGGGCAATGACCAAAGAGCAGGTGCCAGGATGAGAAGAGAAATGCAAGCTGTTCGTAGCCAGAGTTCCCTTCTATTCTGCCTGCAGTCCTGGTGACTTCTTAAGCATTGAGCATAAGTTTTGTTTTTGCTTGACTTGCCAGCTTCAACTGTGGTTATAATGAATTATTGGACAGCCAAATCAAAGGTGTGATGATGTAGTAACACTGTAGTTAAAACTCAGTGCAAAGCAAAGGTAGTAAATCACACTAATTGGTTGTATTATTAGTAGCAATTTAATAATAAATCATTATCATCGCTTTTTATTTAGTTCTAATGTACTAAATAATATAATATATAAAATATTAATAAATTGTAAGAGTGAACAATAATTAAAATAGTATACATTTTCCTTGGTACGTTAGTGGTAAATCTGGCTGATGTCGAATTTGCTGATAACTTTTTCTTGAATTCAAGTGGGACTTGGAGTTGAAAGCTACCTACCTCCTCTTTAGTTCCTGGAAAACTGAGAGTCAGGTGTTTCAGTCTGTGATTTAGGTCTGCCAACATTTATTTCTAAATAATAATAATTAAAAAAAAATAATTAAAGACTGGGCAGCAGCTGTTGAGTCCTGGTGTGCTTCACACTCCCTGTAGTACCTGTTTTGCAGTCAGAGCACTGCCCTGTGCAGCTTAGACATGTGCATTCTGAATTTAAATACCTGCTTAATGAAGAGTTGGATGGGAGGGATACAGGGCTTTCTCATCTTTAATTGTGAACCTGTTTTGTCTTGATCTGTTGGACAGCCTGGCTCTCCTGGGAGCCGGTGCATCTGGAATAAATTCTGAGAGGAGAGAGCTCTCCGTGTCTCTGCAACAAACACGGCATCTCTGGCTGAGCCACTTTGTAATCATTTCATCTAATCAGTGCTGCTTTTCTCATTTAAAAATGAAGGTTTCCTGTTTGCTAAAAAATCAGCAATTCCAGTCAGATATTTTACCTTAGCCCACAAGGAATAGACGACAGCATGTGAAGTCTTTTGGTCAAGAAAAAGCAATTGCCAGAGTTATTATGTGATGTGGATTCTGGTTCAAGCTGATCCAAAGGTGGATGTGCTTAGCTGGACCTTTCCCTACACAATGAGCTTCCCCTCAAAATTCAGATGGTTTTAAGCTCTAGGCAAAAGATTTATTGTAATGAGTAGATGTTTCTAAAAAAGTGTTAAGCAGCAAAAATTTGAAAAATTCCAAAAAGAGACCAGAAAGAGGAAAGGTTTATATGCTAATTTCCCAGGAATCACTTTTCTAAGATGTGATTACTCTGTCTGCTTTGCTTTCCTTCAACAGGATAATTACAGACAGACGTGTTGGGATAAACTCCTCTATGTTTAGGAATCATTGAAACACTGTAATGCTATGTTTATGGAAAGCCTCTAAATTAGCTGTGAGCGCTCCAGGAATCATCACTGTGGCTCAGCACACGTGGGGTTCAACACCCACAAACAGGCTTTTCTTGCTGAAAATGACATTTTTGTTTGTCTCAAATGAGGATCCATGCACGATGGGTCACTTGGGAGCTATGTCTGTCTTTCATTTCTAATTAAAACAACTCATTTAAAGCAGGAGGAATTTAATTTTCTCTTCATTATTTGCAAAAAGCCCAAAAATGATTTCTGTCATAGCCTTTTAATGACAGAAGAAAATGCCTTCCACAAAACATGAAGGTTCTCCATCCAAGAAAGCATTCTTCCAGGGGATTTTTAAAAGAGTCCTTCACAGATCTGGAAATAAAGGACTTTTTAAAAGTCTTATAAAAGAGGTTTGTACCCTTTTTGTCACAAGGAGATGGATACTTGCTTTTCTTTAGAAAATCAAATATTTTGTACTCCTGGGTATCAAACACCTAAGCACTCGGGTACTGCAAGGCTTTCAATTTAAATTCAGAATGTCAGAATTTTCTAATCTGAGATTTGTCATGTATGGAAAACAGGGCACGCCAGATGTGCATAGATGAAAAGGTGTTTGGTTTTCTTTGTTTGTTTTTCCCATTTATTTATGTGTACCACATTGCAAGTTTTCATATGTGTTGGTAAAACCTGAGAAAAAAAATTGAGTTACACGTAGTTTAATTCCATAAATGAACCATAATATGACACCTCCTTGTCAAGCAACCTTAGAATGTGGTTGGGTTATGTTTGGAAGTTGCTGTGAGCATGTGCCAGTTCAGGTATAATCCTGCCATTAAATTCCAGTAGTGTCCCCCTCCACCCTCACTGCCTGTGACACTCTCTGTTTTTTGGATCAATTTTTTTCCCTGAACCAAGTTTGAATAATTGAGCACCTCTGAGACTGTTAGTGGTGATGAATGTGATGTATCGATGATAAGAAGACTTTGTATTTTGGAGGAACATGCTCCTCACATGATAACAACTCTACTGGGATCCCTCATTGATCTAGAAATTAAAAAGTCATTTAGGTTAAAATGTTATGCAAAGGGCTTGTGTAATTTGTCACAGATAGTAAGGTGGGTATTTGTTTTCATTTTCTTAGGAGTGCGGGTTTTACAGCTAGAAATGTTGACCAGCTCTAGAACCATTTGAGATTTTGAATCAGGCCTTTACAGTTTTGGGATTTTGCTTCTGAAAATCTGCTAGAAATATTATTCTGGAAAATGATGAAGTCTTTAATTTCTTACAAGTGCTGAAGAAAAGAACATCCCTTCAATCTCTTTGTATGCTTGATCTGCATGATGTGTTATGAAATTTGCTACTCCTTTCTGTAGTATCTCATCAGTCTGCCTGTGTGCGAGTGGAGTAAAGCTGAGTTAAATTTCTGCGGCTACACAGAGTGTTACTGACGTGAAAGACAGGGATGAAAGCGCTGGGGAAGAATTGTAGCCTGAAGAAAATTTCAGCCAGTCCACCTTCATTAACTTTAAGTGGCCTTGGCAAGTCTGAGGTGTAATCCAGAGAGAAATTTGGAAGGCAGGACTGCGGAAAGGGAATTGGGATATAAAGAGGAATCGTGGCCCATGTTGGAGAGGGAATATGTAGAGCTCAGAACATGATGTGGCTTCTGAAAAAAACAAGCAACAAAATGCTTTATCCCTGCTTACCTTCAGTACAAATCTTCAAAACTTCTGATTAATACTGCTATTCTAGTGCTTGATTTGGCTGATGGGTAAATTATAGGTAATGTTCTTCTGGTAGTAAGTGAACTAGAAATCACTGTTCCCTCCTCTGGAAAATAACTGAAATAGTTTTGGCATTATAAAACTTGCTTGATTAAAATAGTCTGATACTTCAGCTTTTAATGTCTAAAGTAATAAGCATCTTTGGTTCTGTAGTGGTTTCATAGTTTCTTCAAATTACTCCTCAACTCTTAAATCATCATTACGAATGGAGTCAGTGCGACAGGAGGAGTATGTTGTTGCTGTGCATACATAAACATATAGGTATTCTGTGGTATGTATGAGGGTTCTGACTGTGCATTTTACATATTATACATGTTATTGCCCATATTTTTTGTATGCAGTAGTTATATTATGTAAAGGAGTCCACAAACAGTCTGAAACAGATTCTGAATACATGGCCTTCAAATGTTGGATGCAGTGGTACCTAGGTGTGTGTAATGATATACCTTGGAAAAGACAAGGTATCCTGCAGGGAACTGACTGCTTAAAATGTAGAACTTGGTTGAGGAACAGATTATTCCAAAGATTCTTGTAGCTGTAGTACTTACTTTTAGTCCTATAACACCAGTCAGCTGGTGTCACTTACTCATAACCCTCCAATTAGCTGGATTCTGCTGAGCATTCTGTTATGCAAGGAGAAGTCTGCTAATCATCTGATGAACTGTCATGACCTTACCTTTGGAAGGTGCATGCGTTTTGTCATCTGTTTTGATGCAAATTACATCTGTTATTCTTCTGGCTTATTCCCTTGATGTAGTTTATCCAGAACGTTCAGTTGATTGCACGGATTAATTGGCTGCATCATTAGTATTTGGTTTTAAATGTCCAGGTTTTCGTATTTCTCTGAAAAGACCTATCACATAAAACCCGACAAAACAACCAAAACACAACTGGAAAAAAAGACAACCCAGAAGGTACTATGGATGCTGGTCTGTATGACCATGTGAGAAATACCAAGGGATGGGCAGAGACCTGTGTTGTCTTCTAGTGTAGCAGCATTACTTGGACTGCCTGTTCAGAATATGGAAAGAGAATGTCACATCTTCATGCTGGGCAGGAAAACCAAAAGAAAAATGAAATAATTATTTTTCAGTTCAAGGTCTAAATGAGAGTACAAAGCAGAATGAAGCCAAACAGGTGATGTGTAATACTGTACCTGCAATTCTTGACCTGCAGAAACTGCATTAAATAAGTGCAAATCTTGATTGAATTTGTGTTAGTGTCTGTTTAATATTTCCATGTAGTCCCTTAACACTGCAGCTCAGCAATAGAAAATATAAATCCTGAATGTGAGGTTAAATAGGCAGACATGATTCTGAGATAGTCTCCCTCATCTGATTTCTTAGAATTGGAATGTGATGTAATTTTTGCTTTGATTTGTAACCAGTAATTTATAACATTACAAATATTGCTGAAATTCTAATCACTAGTGAATTTGTTCAGTGTCAGTTGAAATCCAACCTAAACTTTAGACATGTAATTAGTTTAATAAATTTCAATAATAGGAGGCTAAGTCTATGATCAGATAATAACTTCAGAAATAAGCTATTTCACTCCAGTCTGCATCCCTTGCTCCAGTCCCTGCAGTGTTCGTCTTACCCCTCTCCTTTGAGGTTACTGCTCTGGCAGCACTGAAATCCCTGCACACCCTTCAGCATCTGCAGAGCAGGGTTGGCCATTTTTAAGAAAAATGAGACACCAGAGCCTGTTTCAGACAACCTGACTGATTTTTGCACTGAAGCAACCCAGCATGAATCTGATCCAGCTTTACCACAGGGGTGACGGCTGCCAATGGGAGGAAACAAATTACAGGTGAATAAAAAAGGAGAGATGGGACACAGTGGGTTATTTATTTTAAACACAGGTGGCTTTAATATTGATTGTCATTCACTGGCCTGAGAGATCTGAGCAAACTCCGCCCAACTATCTGTTCTCATGATTTACAAGATTTCCCAGTGTGTAGATCTTGGAGTACAGAACTTGTGCAATGGCAAGACTTGTTAATGAGGAGGTGTTAGGGCTGTGTGCTCACCCAAACTTTGATTAGAAGCTAAAATACTTGTTCTGAAGGTCTTATAGTTGAATCCCATACCTTGCCAAGAAAGTAATGGGAGTTCACATGATACAAAGACTAACGTAATCTGTATAAAGTTCCACTCAATCCAAATGTCCTACAATTGGCTGTAAATTGGTAATGGTGAGACTGCAGTGCCTTCCCACAGGATTGTGGTATATTTGTAATGATTTAGACTCGTCATCCACCCATCCCTACCCTCCCTCACAGTTTTTTCCAGTACTCCAGTACACAGAAATTGGTCAACGTGCACTTTTAAAAAATGTACATTAAGCTCTTGGTGAGTGTGGGACAACAACCTAATCTCTGTGTAGGGACAGGGCTCTGAAACCCAGGTGATGAGCATAAGAGAGGTTGACGTTGATTGGTGGGATTAAGGGAATAAATTCAACTGGTTTATGAGTATGTAGCCAACTGAATCACATGCACTAAAGAAACTTTTGCTTCTCATCCAATATCCTGAATCCATGTGGTGAACTCCTGAGGAGTTAAAGTGCACAGGACCCATCTTTCTGAGTCAGGTGGGAATTCATCCTAAGCATTGCGGTTGCTGCTTGGTGGGTTAGAAGAGGTCTGAGAGAAATATGTTAAGAAACTGTGGAAATACTTTAATAGTGTTGGAAATTACCTCAAATTCATGGGTAGGAATATGTACTGAGCTGTGGGATGCTCAGTGCACCCTTGTGGGTTTAACAGTTTTCTGAAAGAAACTGAAAAGATGACAAATCTCTCAAATTCCCAGATAGTGGTGGGAATAGCAATCAGGCCCCATTTGTAACTCTTCTGCTTGTTGGTTGAAAAAACCACAATCATTCTCAGCATTGTCTTCTCAAATTCTTCTGCTCATTGTATACCAATTTATACAAATGAGTTGATGAGAATATCCCTTATGCATCCATTTAATTTCCAAATGCACCAATGTGTGTACAAATATCATTGCTCAGTTGAGTGCTAATTTTGATTTGGTGTTCTCATTTTCAAGTAATAATTTGAGTCCTTCCTTATGAACAGACAATTCTTCTCCATATATGCTAATTTCTGCTATAGCACCAAACATCTTAATATTACTTTAATTATGTTATTTTTATTTATACCTAATTCTGTGCTTTGTGTTGCATTTTGCTCATGAATACTCCATAAAATCTTTTCTTTCTTGGGGGTTTAGCTGAGGTAGTAAAAAACCCAATTTTTCATAGAAAAAACAAATGCAGTTTTGTAACTGATCACTGCAAGCTGTTTGATATTTTCATAGTGAGCAAGAAAATGTGACTGTATAATACTAATAAATTTAACTCCTTTATGAGACTAGTTGGGCAAAAAATTACAAGGAAAATGTGCTTCTTAATCTTCTAGAGGGGGAGAAAACAATGTGCAGAAGTCTTTCCATGTACATAATTCTACACATAGTGTATAATATTGTATGTAGAACACAGATTTTACAGGTTTGAATTTTTTATCAACCTTTATTGAAGTTACAATTTTTTCACCTTTAATTTCTATTCCACCATCAGATGGTGTGTGATCATTCGATACACTGAGATAAATTAAGTCAAGCTATATCCTGTACTGTAAAGTTATATCCTGTATTATGGGCATGTACAGCAACACATTATCATCCATATGTAGTAGTATAACCACTTTTTAGACCAAATTTATGATCACTTGAAAGAGGAGACCAGAAACTATTTCTGTATGGATGGTTTCAAGCCATTTCATGAGATGTGGCATTGTGACATGACTTGTGCCAAACTATTCTACCTATTCCTGGGGATAAGTAAATCTTCCAGGAGGAAAGATTTACAAGGATATACATTATACTGTCTTGCTCTAAGGCTCAGTGCTTATTACAAAGGAAGCCTGTTATATCTTGGAAAACTGATAGCTGTTGAAATGCAGCTTTTGTGAAAATGCCTTTTTATGATACAGTCATTGTGCAAATGCATCTGAAATGACAGACATTATTGCTGGCTAAGCTACATTATGAAGACTAATGGATAATTCCTGCTGTAATCTAGTTTTACTGGCCCTCACTAATTTTATTTAAAATCATGTTATTCTTAGTATTTGTTTAGTAACAAGGGTGATTAACTTGAAGAAATGGGCTTTTGTAAATGGCATCCCTTAACTGTTTGTGATTTGTGTCCGGTCACCTGTCACATTGCATTACTTCTGGTCTATGCTTTTCTATATTTTCTGAAAGAGAGGATGAATTCAAGTGACAGGATTTCATGTTTGTGGTTTCAAATGCAGGTGTTTCATTTAAAACTGAGTGAAACATTCATATTTAAAATTTTTATCAAGAACCAGTGGTTGTTCAAATTTTTACTAACAATATGTATACTAATAATCCACAAATAGCAAAAGAAAGTATTTGCTGCCACCCATGAGGGAGCTAATTTGTTTTGCACTGTTCATCTGTCTCTAATGGTGTCTTTGACATCCTGGATGTTTCTCTGGCTCTGTGTCAGCTCCAGACAGCAGAACATGGTCATTTGTTCTGTGCATGTTTTAGAGACACTTTTGTTCCCGGTACCTGGTCCTGACCTGACCTTAACAACAGATTTACTCCCATAGAAGTGAGGCAGCATCAGCGTGGAGCTTTTCTCTACAGGAGCATGTTTCTGCTTATTTCTCTGAGGTTTCTAATGAGCTGACAGACTGTTGCTATGTAGCAACAAATGTCTATCCATCGGGAAGAATCATGGATCTCATGAACTTCCATCCATCCAGGTATCCATCTCCTTAAGAACTTCATGTAGTTTAGCAGTTCAGCTTTCTGTAGAATGGAGCATGTCAAGAAACATGCCATAGATTTTACATCTCACTTCTCTCTCCCAATTTTCAATACATACTGTGCAGGAAGGCTGCCTTATTTAGTAGGGATTTGAAAAACCGACACTCTTCTCCTTAAAATGAGCTGTATCTGCCCCTGAACACAGGACAATCCCTGCTTGCCCCACAGGACCATATTCCTTGCACAAAAGGTGGAGATCTGGTTCAGATTAATTATTTATCTTTTGAAAGTAGTGACAGAGCTGTCTAGTGAGAGATGTGCAGTGAAGTCTTCTGTTCTTCCACATTTCATCCATATTCCAGAAGTTTTGGTGGAATATATTGCAAAGAATGAGGTCACAGCTTTACCTCTTCCTTTTTGGTGATGCACCATGTCACAGTAAGCTGTCACAAGTTTGAGGATCAATCCTAAAATACATAAGATGCTTAACCACAGTGAAATAGGTGAACAGCAGGTATCGGATGGAAATGGATGGGTTGCTGCTTTCAACTCAATGTTTTTCAGGCTGGATTTTGGACACCAGGAGGTCTGTGGGTTATTTCTAAAGGACCTGCAAAAGGAGAGCAGACTTGTACTCTGGAAACTTAGCATTGCTGTTCTGGAGTATGGCACTGGGGGACACAGGGACAAATCAAGATACACTAGTTTAAGGCAAAGCACATTCCCTTGTGCCTGTTACAGGGAAATCTAAACTGCAAATTTCTTAACAAGCTTTGTTATATAAGGTCTCTGGAATGTAACATCTTTTATGAGTGGAACCAAAAGCACTTAACAACTTGTAAGGACAGGTGTTTTGTTTGTTAGCCACCTTCCACAAAAGGCTTTTTTCTTTTTCAAAGGAACCCAAAGGACTGGCATCTAAATCTGTTGGATGCAAAGTTCTGTTAATGAAAATGAGCAAGGACCACCACTTCATGTTTGTAGACAATCTATTTCAGTTAACTGAGTATGAAACTCTTTTCTGAGGACACAAAGAGTAGCAAAAATAAAATGGGCATGGCCAAAATCTCACATTTGTGCAAATGCTCCTTTCTGCATAAATCTACCCACCTTTGGAGGCTATTGAGCAGCATTCTGAGCTCCCATTGAACTTGGATGAGATGGCACAATTTACTTGCATTATGGATAACTGAAGGAATCTATTACCTGTTGTAACCTATACCAAGATTAGTTAAAAACTTTGTGTATTTCATACCTAGGTTAGAAAAACTCTGAAGTTTAATTTCATTTTTTCAGAGGAATCTATGAAAATCATTGATCTGTGTGGTGTTGTACTTATGTAGGCAAACAGTATTTGCATTGTTTTGTCAGATGCAGCTAATAAAAAGGTCAGGCATTAAAAACATCAACCCATGAATAAGTTTTTTAATAAAAACACTTATTTGTGTTCAGAACAAGGATTATCATGTCTCTTCAAACTATAAAGGTTAAGGAAGATATCTTCAATTCTCTTCACTGAACGTTGTACTGAACATTGTACAAACATGGCTTTTTTTTATAACTGGAAATGAGATACTCAATTTGCTATAGCACTGCAGTATTTACTGTATCTGGTGTGACTGTCAAATCTGTAATAATTTCTAGAAAGAATTACTGTGCATTGTAAGGAGATAAACAGCATTTTGAACATTTCCTTTCTTGATGTTTTATCTCTGATATTTACTGTAAATCAGAACCATGCTTAAAGATATTTTGCCTCTGCGTAACTAAGGAAAAGTAGCTTAAGCTGAGCTATTTCACAAGAAGAAATAGTTTTACTGCCCATGTAAAATCTCAGTAATTTGAATATATGTTGTTAAAGATTTTCTGCCTGGAATTTTATTTGCTCATGGGAATAATGCTTGGCAAATCTCTTGATGCGTGATATTCTTGCAACTAAATAAGTCGATGCATTCTTAAAGAGATTGCCAAAAAGAAAATGCAGATTTAAGTCAAAGGTGTGGAACAGTGTGGGTAGAGTCAGAATGAGTAGGTGCCTCAGAGTTTTTTTTGTCTGCACTTTTCTGTTATATTACCTTACCATCCATCCATCACCAGAATGCAATGCTTATGTCCTTATCTGGATGGGGAAAACTTTTGTGTCTGCCTGCATCTAAATTCCACATTCTTCCTGTGTCCCTTCTGGTGTGGATGCAGGAGCTCTGAGCACTGGAGTCTCTGTAGCTACTTTAACACAAATGTGGTTTCTCTTGTGATTACTCAAAAGCTCTACAGTGAATACCAGTGAAATATCATTCACTGTTGGTGTATTTTGCACCACTTTCTTATCAGTAGGATTAATTCCAAGATAAGGAGTTAGTCACCCTTTCCTCTTGAGCAGAGTGATATGTAAGTACTGATGTAGATCACATATCAGAAATTTTATAACTGAATTTGTTTCTGACCTGCTGCTATTAAATGTACAATGGAAAAGGATATTCATTGATGGGCTGTTCCCTCACTTTGAGAAAGCATGTAATTTTTGTTAGCATAGCAGAAGAACAGCTGTAGCTTTGCCCAGAGGCCAAAGAGGGTGCCTACAGAGGAGAATATAAAGGATAAGCATAAATGGAATTTCCCTTGAGTTGGTCTCTTCTTCAGATCCACTGATTGTACATAAGAGCAGAGGAGCACACTGAAGATGTCGAAACACTTCTGGGAGAATTTGAAAGCAGCATGTTTGCTTTGGGCAAGTTATATGAGGGTTTTGTGACTCTGCCTTCCCAAAGCAGGTGAGTCAGGTTTGCAGCTCTTCTTGTTTAGCGCCCAAACTACCTGAGGAACCAAAATGCATGTCTTCCTGAAAAGGTCAAGAATCTTGCATCTCTCATCATCAGCTTCCTCTGATACTTAAATATATCCCATAAATCTCTGTTGCCATGGAAAGCTGCTCTGAATGGCTCCTTGAACTCTGTTCAGCCTTCCTCTTAAAAAATTCCCTTCCTCTCTATCTGTTTGTCCTCTCCAGGTAGACTGTTGTTGTTGGAATTCTCCCTTCTGTCCAGTTCCACTGGAGCAGGTACACAGAGGTGCCAGTCCAAGAGTTCTGGCTCGTAAAGGAAAAGCACGTAGTTACAAGCACACAGTAGAAAACTAAATTGGCTTTATATTTCTTTTATTTGCTTAATGTTTTATACTCACCATTTGGTGAAAGGGGGTGGAGGAGGAGGTTGTTTGTTACCTTCATTTTTACTTGTTAAGTGGAGATGTATGGAAATGACTTAGTTAATGGTTTTCTGGCTTCTCATCCTCAACACGAATGAGAAGTGTTTTAGCATTCAGTTGAGGCCAAATGTTTTCAGATAAGGAGATGATGTTTTAAGGCATTTTTATTAGTATTCAATTATGCTTATCTTTCTTTATAGTGTATGGCATTTTTATGCACACATGCAATACAAACTACAAGTAAACTATAAACCTGTTTGGCTTGATTCAACTGCTATTAAATCATAGATTGTTACTGATTTTGGATTTAATGCTGAATCCTTGGCCATAGCATATTTAAATGTTATTGTGGGTAAGTATGATTCTATTTACAGGATTAGCAAGATTGGATGGTGTTGGTTTTGAAGGTCCTAATGGCAAAAGCTGTTTGAAAACCCTTTCATGAATTTTGTTGATGTGTGAGCTGTAAGTGGTTTGTTATTGCAGGATTTTCTTGTGCAATACTTGTACAAGATAAGATGGAAGATTTGAACAGAGAATCATACTTATCCTCAACTACTCTAAATCCTTGCTCTAAGCAAATTTTCCTATAGGTTGGGGTATACAATATAGATCAAAATGACACTGTGACTTCATCCTATAATTAAATTAAATGCTTGGTGTGCTAGATACCAAATAGCTGGAATGAAAATTTGTCTTGGGGATGAATTATTGCATAGCATTGATTCTTGAAAATTTCCATAAGCCATTCAAACAACTTACAGTTTTTGATTGCACAGCAATAATTAGCACATCAGATTTTACTCAGCTAAAATATTGTTATTAAACTGAAAGAATATTAGCAAACCTATATATTTAAATGTAGCAGATACCCAAAAACATGTCAAATAAATTGGATTCTAGCACATTCTGTAGAGTGAAGTCAATTTGGGTGATTTATTTTGAAAAGAAAACAAGTTAGGCTGGTGCTGTGAAAAGCTGGTAATCAGACAAAATGTGACCATTGCACTTTCTAAAGACTAGTGACATAACCATTTGGGGCAGTAAAACATGTAAGACTCAATATTGGAATGAAATTTTATTTACTAAAAATTTTAAAAATACAGATTAGCAAACTTCACTTTTTTTTTTTTTTTTTTTTTTTTTTTTTTTTGGAGTTGCTTGGAAATTTGAGAATCTTCCTTTGTGTCAGAGATCCATCTGCTTGTACCAAAACCTGGCTATCAGGGACTCATTTTGAAACCAGACAGTTTAATCCCGTACACAGGGTTGATTTGAGTTAACATGGCTGGTACAGCAGGATTGTTTTCAAAATTTATAATTAGAACTAGCTGTCTGCTCCAAGAAATAATATAACTCACTCTAACCTAAATGCTTGGATTTTATATCCGTTGGAGTTCCACAAATTGCCCATGAATCAAGGGAAGCTCATCCCTCATGGCCTTGTGGGAGCAGATGTGGTTCAAAGTAAATGAACTAATTGATGTGATAGATAATTCTCTGTAGTCACAGACCTAAAGCTGAGGAAGGTGAGAAGCTCTCAATAGCCCAGCATGTTGTTTTGGTAGGAAAATACACAGAGTGTCTCAACCCTGATATGAACCAAAGGGAACAGTGGTAAATAAAGCCCCAGTGGAATACAAGAGAAGTGGGATAGTGGGGATGGATAGTCTACATACCAAGAGTTTTATTTATTTTCCAGAAACCCATGTGGCTCATTTGGCTGGTGTCCTTCATCCTTCCTATGTTTTTGTGGTATTTTATTTCTAGAGGTGAATTATGTGGGTTACAATGAACTGCCTGTATTAGGAGAGGAAAGTTATCTAGACCTTTCCTTTCTTCAAACGTCTGTGTCTAACCCTGCTGGATTTCCTGAGTCTTGGCCTTTCACTGGGCTAATTCACAAGCTCACTGATGCTTTCTGAATGCTTTTTATTTCTGTTACCCAGTGAATAGGTTTTGATGAGTCTAAAAAATGATTTATATTTTTTTCCTGAAAATACACCTGGGCTTTCCTCTTTTCAGCAAGTGCATTTTGATAATTTTGCAGTAAAAGGATGGTTTGGGTTTCTTTCTGCCTCATTTTATAGCACCATTTCATTGTTTATTTTTCTCAGCCAAGTAGGGTGACCTGTTCAGAACAGGTCATCATCAGTTTTTTCTAAACCTTCTCAGGTTGCCACAGGGAGAACAGGAGCAGTATCCCATTTTTTTCTAATGCTGTCGCCAAAGCTTTGTTGTGGTGTCTCAAATGTGAATTGTTGGCAGATGGATGTTTCCACACAGGAAAAAGCCAGTTACTTTGACCAGTAACTTCACAGCAGTTGCCTTCCCTGTCTTTGGAAAGTCATTAATTTTCCTGATTGCTCTCCCATCATTCACAACAACTGCTTGAAGAAGTTTCACTGAAAGGACAGACTCAAGAGCTCTCCATGTGAACTCAGGTGTTCTTTGAGGTGAAAGATGTGCTGCATGGCTAATTTAAAGTCATTTTCCTATGGAAAATGAGATATTCTTGGGCTCTTGAAGAGACTATTTACTTACATCAGTTTAGTGCTGGCTAATTGCATGAATAAAGCAGAAGGACATTGCTCGTACAAACCATGAAAAAAAATCTAAATTTAAAAAATGGCAAACCATTTATCTCAGTCATGACAAGGGGCAGAAGAGAAATGATACTCAGCTATAATATATGGCACAAAATCTGTCCTCCTTGGTACCTTATCTGTTAGGTCACACACATTTTTCAATATTTATTTTCATGGTGAAATACTGAGAGGAAATGAAGCTTTCATACAAATCCCATAAAGGAAAAATATTTCGGGATAATAATGATTACACTGATGTACAGAACCACATGACCCAGCAATTCTTAAAGAGTCAGTGATTTATATTCAAGAAATATTTGAACATACAAAGCAAATACAATTTTTCTGAAAATACTCTTTATTTTCTCTTATATTCCTTGCAGACACCAGTATTCTACTTCATATGTTGGGATTTTTTTTGGCCCTAAAAGCTGCACAGTAGCTGTTACTTGTCCAAATAGCTATGGTACAGCCAGCTCCATGCTACCTTTTCATAGAACCACAATTTTTCCCCTTCCTCATAAAAATATTCACGGTGTAAGACATTCCTGTAACAGTGGAATCTGAAATCTATCTAGAAAAGAGACATCTTGTCAATAAATCTTTCATCAAATGACCACAGTAAAATCCCTGCTGAATCTTTCCAGGATTTTATCAAGTCTGATCAGAGGCTTGTTGGTGTCATTTCAGCCATCAAAAGCATTTTTCACTTGCCTGCCCTGGTTGAACAGGAGCTTGGACTGAGACACCACAATTTCCAATGTTTGAACAATCTGTGAAAGAAAAACCAGATCTGTTGAAAACCCAGATAGTGAGTTCCAGCCCAGGGAATGGTTCATGAGCTCTGTGCAAAACTAGTCTTCCATAATTAGGTTGTTTCAATGTAATGACCTGTTGAGTTGCTTCCATTAGACATGACAACTATTATTGGAAGAATGTAAAAGATCAAAAACCAGGGGACTCTGCAATGATCTGTAGAAACCCTGTTCTCATTCCTTTGTAGTTGTTTTCTTGCCATTCTGGTACAGATTTAGTGACAGATTTCAGCTCTTGTAGCAGGCCAGTATAAGCCAAGGAGGTAGTATAAAACTAAATGGATATATTAAAGAGAATAAAAAAACTATGAAACCTGTTATCTAGCAAAATTCTTGGGATAAAACCATGACCTGAAAATACAGAAGTCTTTGCAAAATGAATTCCTGCAGAATCCCTCTGGAAATGGGAAAGAACATGTTTGATTAAGCCAGTGCTAACCTTTTGAAATCATGTTTCTTTGATATTTATTCCTTGAAATAATAAAAGGGGACATGTCAGATGTTGGAGAGCCATGATGTACTCCCTTGCTTGCTACTGCCCTTTTCTAACTTCAGTGTTCCTCTCCTAGAGCAAACTTCTTAAAATAAAAAGTAAGGCCTCGTTTTGTCCTTTTAGTTGACCTTTAATACATTTGGTGGCTGTGCATTTGCACCAGTTAAATTAGAGAGGAAGGAAATTTCCATCCTTTTTTTCTTCTCTCTCAGAAAGCCCATGCCTTGGGAGGGCTGGCACTGGGGGTCCAGGTGTTACTGGACAGGGGAACAGGTTGGACACAGTTTTGCCATGTGTGAGGTGACAGGTCAGGTCCTTGGCAGGCAAGTATTTTCTGCCTTTTTTGTAAAAATGAGTAAATTACTTCCACCCTCACATGTTGCTATGCTTTGTATGAGAGCACAAAATCGTGTATAATTTCCCCCAAATTGCTCCCATGGTGATAATGGAGGAGTTTTCTCCCTGGGCACCTCAGTGAGATGTTTGTGTTGGGAATTGCGTGTTCTGTGCTGTTAATGAATACAGGGGGAATTTAATAACTTAAGGATTCAGAAATGTGCAGGGTGTCTTGGGAGCAAAGGTTTCCCTTTCAGTTCCTCCACTTCAGTGTTTGCATTTGCTGGAAGTTTGGCAAGGATCTGTGCCCTTCCACAAAGGAAGATCCTATGGCTGAAGCCTGGATGTTCCTGACAGAGAAACACAATTCACTTCATGTTTACCAGGGGATCAACACATCACTTCAGGAAAATCCAAAAAAAATGGTACCATGTTAACACACTGCAGGATACATGTTTTGTTTTAACCTATATCTGAGATCAGTACAAATAATTTTCTTGTGGATATTTTTGATGTGATGCTGAATTATTCAGTTAAATTCATGACTAATCTCTGGCTTTCATTTTCCCCCAGTCTTTATAAAAATGCCAAATAACTACTATAATTCATTAAACAGGAAACAGCTTGCACTGTATATGCGGACCTTGCACCACATGCCTTAAATCTTTATAAGAATAGAATGTGGTGTAAAATATGAGAAAAATGATTTTTGCTGGATCTCTGTGGAAAATAGAGAGTAAGTAAGAATGAAACAATTAAGATAACTTTAAAGTCCTACTTATATTCCTATCATAATAATATTGTTGCTAGCTGAATAAAATCATACTCTGGATTGCTTTTAAAGGTGTTTCATATTGGTTTTTGTTTCCTGTCATAATATTGTCTTACCAGTGAAATAACTGTCCTTGATGAGTCTGCCAAGAGGAAAACTGATTTGGTCTCACGTTGACCCCTGTTTTGTTCTGGTTTAGCATT